>NC_092048.1:26227099-26843118 GCF_003086295.3 Arachis hypogaea
ATTGCCGACGCAGCATGTTATGGCAAGTATAATGCATATATGATGTTGATTGAATTGTGAAGGTTTGCACTTCTACCATTGGAGATGAGGGTTTCCCTGGGTAGTAGCAATGGCTAGCCACCATGTGCTCCAGGTTGAGACTCGAAGCTCTTTTGACCCTATGTCGTAAGTGTGGCCGGGCACTGTGAAAGGCCCGGATGAGCTCGCCCCCATAAATATTCACCAGTGATGGTGATGGATAAATATTCATCAGTGAGGGTGATGGATATGGATCATGATTATGATCAAGTTTATGATGAGTATAACTCGAGTTGGGGATGCACGACAGAGGGACAGTCCAATGGCTAGCTACCAGGACTTGTCGGGTTGGCTCTATAACCGACAGATGATATCATCAGCCACTAGGGACAGGCATGCATCATAAGCATACTACATGAATTGTTTGAGATTGCCTATTTGACTGCATATTACTTGCTAATTGCCTAAATGCCTTATTTGTTCCTATTTGTAATCTCTTGTCTGATATAACTGTGTTTGCTATATTATACTCCTGCTGGTTGTTGGGAGGTCTGAAGGAAGTAGAAAGGGAAGTATTAGTTAGACTGAAGGATCTTTAGTTAGTTGCCGCTTACGGTTTAGCTTGTTTATAAGCTTGATATTTTCTGGAGGAAGTTCTAGGATTGCCTTCGGCTTCCTCTATTATTATGTATTATATATGTGGAAGCTGTTACTGTACTGGGGACCTCTGGTTCTCACCCATGCGGATTTTGTGGTTTCAGATGCAGGACGCGAGGCTTCTCGTTGAGGCATGCTGGGGACTTCTGGATTAGCGAAGATTCTTGTTCTCGGGACTCTATCTTGATTTATATATCTTGTTTAGATACTTTTATCTCCATTAAATAATACAAACTGTGATGACTCCTTCTAGAGGGGATTTTGGAGATTAGGTTTTCGGTATTTGTGTCCCTTTGGGTTTCCTTGGGGTTTTCCTTATTTTATTATATGTATATATTGCTATGCTCGAACCGGTTACCTTCGCAGCCGGATTTTGAGTCTTGATATTCCTGTTTTGATACTCTTTATATATATGATCTTGCGTTAGCTTATCCTTTGCTCGTTGTGTTAGTGATCGGAGTGTTGCGCTTTCGAGTTGCGGTTTTTGTTTACCCCTTTTTTTTACAAGGCTCCTAGTTATAATCAATCATTCATACTACTATACGTACTAAATTTTTGTTTTAGAGGTCGTAATACCTTGCCATCTCTGAATTATGACTTAAGCATAAGTCTCTGTATGGTAGGGTGTTACATTATGGTATCAGAGCAGTTCGTTCCTGTAGAGCCTGAGGAATGGACTGACTATGCTTCTGTGCATTCTCTGTATGTGTGTTATGTGCTGTTAGTATATCTACTTGATATAGTTGGCATAAACGTTCATGAGCATACATTTGGGACTTTAAAGTACTAAACTTCCGATATTGAGACTGATCAACTTAATATCGATTGTTTGGTGTGTATAGGAACCAGATGGCGCCTCGTGGACGCGGTAGAGGCCGTGGGAGAGGTCGTACTAATGCTCGTGCGCCGGAGACTAACCCTAATGACCCGGTGAACTTTATGATTGCGTTGGAGAATATGGCTGCTGCTATGCAAGCCACTGCTGAGGCTCTTGGTCAACAGATGAACAACCATGGTAATGACGGAGGTGGAGTTCAGGCCGATGACACTGGCAAACTTTTGAAGGTTAATCCACCTAAGTTCAAGGGAACTACTAGCCCGACTGAGGCCGATACATGGTTTCAGGCTATAGAGCGAGCACTGCAAGCACAAGTGGTACCTGAAGGACAGCGTGTCGAGTTCGCTACCTATATGCTCACAGGTGAAGCGTCGCATTGGTGGCAAGGTATCCGTCGTCTTCTGCAGCACGGTGATGATTATATCACCTGGGATGTCTTCCAAGAGGAGTTCTATAAGAAGTACTTTCCGACTTCTGCTAGGACGGCCAAGGAGCTTGAATTGTTGCAGCTGAAGCAGGGTACTATGTCCGTATCTGAGTATACTGACAAGTTTGAGGAGCTGTTCAGATTCTCTCGTATGTGTCAAGGGACTCCGGTGGAATATGAGGAATGGAAGTGTGTTAAGTACGAGGGAGGACTCCGGAGTGATATTTTCGGTTCGGTGGGGCCAATGGAGATTAGGACTTTCTCCGAATTGGTGAACAAGTGTAGGGTTGCTGAAGAGTGTGTGAAGAGGGCAGCCGCTGAGAAAGGAAGTCACAAAGGATCATTTCCACAGAACCGAGGGAAGAGCTTTGCACCTAGAGGTCTGTCTTTTAAGAGGGGAGGTTCTTTTAGGAGGCCCAACAACAACTACTCCCAAGGGAAAAGGTTTGGGAAGCAGCCTCAGAATGATCAAGCTTGTACTAGGTGTGGGAGTCACCATCCGGGAGTACCATGCAAGGCCGGATGGAGTTTGTGCTACAATTGTGGAAAGGCGGGGCATAAAGCCGCAAGTTGTCCAGAGAAGCAAAAGCAAGGTGCTGGGAAAGCACAACAGACTGGTCGGGTGTTCACCACCTCAGCTGTGGGTGCAGAAGGATCTGAGACACTCATTCGAGTAACTGTGAAATGGCTGGTCAAACTTTAAATGCTTTATTTGATTCGGGAGCATCGCATTCATTTATTGCATTTGAGAAAGCCCATGAGTTAGGATTGAAGATCGTAACCTTAGGTTATGACCTAAAGGTACATAATGCTACCCATGAAGCCATGGTAACTAGGCTAGGATGCCCGAAAGTTTCGTTCAGGTTCAAGCAGCGTGATTTTGTCCATAATTTAATCTGCTTACCGATGATCGGTCTTGATCTTATCTTGGGATTGGACTGGTTATCTGAGAACCATGTCCTGCTTGATTGTTCTACAAAGTCGGTGTACTTTATGCCGGAAGATGCAGAAGGGCCGGTCGTGGTGAATAATTATTACTTGAATTCGATGATGGTGAACTGTTCTGGAATCGAATGTCAGGGTATCCTGTTGTTAACCGCTGGTGTTTCGGGTGATGATCAAAAGTTGGATCAGATTCCGGTAGTGTGTGAGTTTCCGGAAGTGTTTCCCGATGATATTGAGGAATTTCCACCTAACCGAGAGGTCGAGTTTGCTATTGAGTTGGTGCCTGGGGCGGGACCAATCTCAAGTGCTCCTTATAGGATGTCACCGTTAGAGATGGCCGAGCTAAAGTCTCAGTTAGAGGAATTGTTGGGTAAGAACTTATCTGACCAAGTGTTTCCCCGTGGGGTGCTCCAGTATTACTGGTAAAGAAGAAAGATGGAAGTATGCGGCTTTGTGTGGATTACAGGCAGCTGAACAAGGTCACCATAAAGAATAAATACCCATTGCCGAGGATTGATGATCTCATGGATCAATTACAAGGAGCTGGGGTTTTCTCCAAGATCGATTTGCGATCCGGTTATCACCAGATAAGGGTGAGGGGTGAGGATATCCCTAAGACTGCTTTCAGGACTCGTTATGGTCATTATGAGTATACTGTAATGTCTTTTGGGTTGACGAACGCTCCTGCGGTGTTTATGGATTACATGAATAGAGTGTTCCGTCCGTTTCTGGATAAATTCGTTGTTGTCTTCATTGACGACATACTAATTTACTCCAAGACCAAAGAAGAGCATGCGGAACACTTGCGGACCGTGTTGCAAATTTTAAAGGAGAAGAAACTCTATGCAAAATTGTCTAAGTGTGAGTTTTGGAAGGATGAGGTAAAGTTTTTGGGTCACGTGGTGAGTAAGAGGGAATAGCCGTAGATCCAACTAAGGTGGAGGCTGTAATGGAATGGAAGCAACCAACCACAGTAACTGAGATAAAGAGTTTTCTGGGTTTAGCTGGCTATTACCGAAGGTTCATCAAAGGCTTTTCGCAATTAGCTTTGCCGTTGACAAAGTTAACTCGCAAAGACACTCTGTTTGTTTGGACTCCTGAGTGCGAGGAGAGCTTTCAGGCATTGAAGAAAAAGTTGACCACTGCACCTGTGTTAGTGTTACCTGAGCCGAACGAGCCTTTTGAGGTGTACTGTGATGCATCGTTGAAGGGTCTAGGGTGCGTGCTGATGCAGCATCATAATGTGGTGGCGTATGCCTCACGACAGTTGAGACCTCATGAAGTTAGTTACCCTACGCACGATCTAGAACTCGCTGCGGTCGTATTTGCCTTGAAGGTGTGGAGGCATTATCTCTATGGGGTTAAGTTCCAAGTCTTTTCCGATCACAAGAGTTTGAAATACCTCTTTGATCAGAAAGAGCTTAATATGAGGCAAAGGAGGTGGATGGAATTATTGAAGGACTACGACTTTGAGTTGAATTACCATCCGGGAAAAGCGAATATAGTGGCGGATGCGTTAAGTCGGAAGTCGTTATATGCGTCTTGGATGATGCTTCAAGAGGAGAAGTTGCTCAAGGGATTCGAGAGTCTAAAAATTGGTGCTCGAGAAGTATCTGGAAACTTGTGTTTGAGCCGATTAGAAATCTCAAGTGACTTTAAGTCCAAACTCCTAAAGGCTCATGAAAATGATGAAGCATTATGGAAGGTGTTACCGGCTATCGAGCAAGGAAAACAGTGGAGAGTGTCGGAAGAAAAAGATGGGTTATGGAGATTCAAGGGTAGGATCATTGTGCCGGATGTTGGTACTTTGAGACAAGATATCTTAAGGGAGGCACACAAAAGTGGATTCTCCATTCACCCGGGAAGTACTAAGATGTACCATGATTTAAAGGTGATGTTTTGGTGGCCGGGTATGAAGAATGATGTGGCGGAATATGTTTCAAAGTGCTTAACTTGTCAAAAGGTAAAGATTGAACATCAAAGACCTTCCGGGATGTTGCAACCTTTAGAGGTTCCGCAATGGAAGTGGGAAAGTATTGCAATGGACTTTGTGTCGGGATTGCCAAGGACTAGGACTGGTTTTGATGCTATCTGGGTGATTGTGGACCGACTGACGAAGTCAGCTCACTTTTTGCCCATTCGGATGACTTACACCCTTGAGGAGCTAGCTCGGTTATACATAAAGGAGATTGTGAGACTCCATGGTGTACCTGCTACTATAATCTCTGATAGAGATCCTCGTTTCACTTCGAGGTTCTGGGGTGCATTTCAGAAAGCTTTTGGAACCCGATTAAGCTTGAGTACAGCTTACCATCCTCAAACAGATGGTCAATCTGAGAGGACGATCCAAACACTAGAGGATATGTTGAGAGCTTGTGTTTTGGACCAACCGACGAGTTGGGATCGGTATATGCCGTTAGTGGAGTTTGCATACAATAATAGTTACCATGCGAGCATCGGAATGGCTCCGTATGAGGCATTGTATGGGAGGAAATGTCAATCTCCACTATGTTGGTATGAAGCTGGAGAGAAAGGCTTGTTGGGGCCAGAAATGATAGCTGAAACCACTGAACAAGTCAAGAAAATCCGAGACAGGATGCTTACGGCGCAGAGTCGCCAAAAGAGTTACGCAGATCAGAGGCGGAAGCCCTTGGAATTTGAGGAAGGAGATCATGTTTTCCTGAAGGTTACTCCGACCACAGGAGTAGGTAGAGCGATTAAAGCAAAGAAGTTGAATCCTCGATACATTGGTCCATTTCAGATCCTGGAGAGGATTGGGCCGGTGGCGTATCGGATGGCTCTACCACCTCATCTTTCGAACCTGCACGATGTGTTTCACGTGTCACAGCTTCGGAAGTACACTCCTGATGCTAGCCATGTGTTAGAACCTGAATCAGTTCAGTTAAGAGAAGATTTGACGCTTCCAGTGGCTCCAGTTAGAATTGACGATACTAGTATCAAACGATTGCGTGGAAAAGAGGTTTCATTAGTCAAAGTGGCTTGGAGTCGAGGCGGTGTTGAAGAACACACTTGGGAACTTGAGTCGGAGATACGAACGGATTATCCGCACTTATTCTCAGGTAATTGAATTTGAATTTTGTGGGCAAAATTCCCAATTAGGTGGGTAGAATGTAAGACCCGGTTAATTAATGGTTAATTAACCCATAAATGAGAATTTATTCTAGAAAGCCAAAAATGTTATTTTTATAGCTAAATGTGATAGAGGAAATTGAGACGAGAATTTCGGTACCAATTTTATAGAAATCGGACCAAGATTGGACCGAATGGGCCAAACCGGACCAACCGGACCCAAAGTGGGCCCTTGGCCCAACATAACTAAACCAAAACCCTAGTTTTCAGCACTCTCTCTCCTCACACAACACCAAAACACGCTGAAAATTGAGATGGAAGGGGGAAGAACACTCTCTCAACTTCCTTCTCTCACTTGATCTTCAAACCACCATAACTTTTGATCTAGAGCTCCGATTGCCGCTCCGTTTGCGGCCACGCGTTCTCCGCGGAGAGCTCTACAAAACTCATACAATCAATCTTGAGGTAATCCATGTTTTACTGTTCGAAATTCCAGCCCTTGATTTCGAGTTTCATGAGCAAAAATGTTGAGATTTTGGGTTCTTTGATGTTATAGGACCCAACTCTCTTGAAGGAGAAGGTTAATCTTGTCTCCTTGGACCTTGGGTGTGGTAAGATTCTCAACCCTAGTATAATTTGTTGTTCTATGATGTTTGGGTATTGAGATGTTGTGTATGGGTATGATGATTGTGGCTTAGGTTGTGTATATGTGAATATTGGAGCTTGATTGGTGATTTTGGAAAGCTTGGAAGAGGGTTTTGTGTGATAAAATCTGTTCTTGGAGGTGTTGATACCTTGAGAGCTTGTGGACAAGTGGTTTGGAAGTGCTCCGGTTGAGCTTGGGGAATCGGCTAAGGTATGGTTTTGGTTTCCCGTATCTAATATGTAATGTGGTAGGAAATACTTAGGCTAGAGGCCCTAAGATAGGCATTGAATTGTTGGTGTTGTTGAATGGTTGAAATATATGATGTGTTCATATATGTGATTATGAATATTGATGCCTTGATTGTGTGAAATATGAGAAATGCATGTTGTGATATATGCTTGATGGATGATTGAGGTTGAATTGATGGGTGGTACCATGTTGATGGTGAGTATGATATTGATTATGTATAATGATGGTTAATTGGAAATGGTATTATTGGAAATTGGGATGAGGAAGGATGTATGACATGATATTGTGTTTGTCCTTTAGCCATTTGATTGAGAAGTGTTAAAATGGTTGGATGTGGTTTTGGAAACCTTGGTAAAGTGTCAATGTGTGAGTTGAGGATGGCTTGTTGTTGATTTTGGTACATTTTGAATGATTTCAAAGAGAAGGGTTGAAATTGGCATGTTTGATTGATTTTGAAAAGAGTTGAAAGTGGCTTGTTTTGAAAATGGCACCTTGTGGTTTTGTATGAAAACATGGTTTTTGGGCATACTTTGACGGGACATAACTTGGACTACGGATCTCTGATTTGTGCCAAATCTGTTTAGAAATGAAATTGGATCCGGGATGTCCATGCCGTTCGAAGAACGGGTGAAAAACGATTTAAAATGAGGAAGTTATGTCCGTCGGAAGATTGGGGTTTGAATCTGTAAATTCTGCAGCTTTTAACTTAGAAAATTTTTAGCAGAATGACCCCTCGCGCGTAGGCGCACTTGGTGCGTACGCGCCGTTCTTCGAGAAAGCGCCATCCACGCGTGCGCGTACGCGTGGACCTGTTTTCATCCCAAAGTTAATTTTTGAGTTTTAAAAGCCAAATTTCATACTTCTAAGCCTCCGATCTCACCACTTATGTCTTAAATCATTATGATATGCCTAGCATGAGAAAAAGGGCTAGTGAATGTAGTAACTTGCGAGTGAAGCAAGGGAAAAATGAATGATCATTGAGGATCAAAGATGATTATGTGAGATGCGGAGAATGGCGGTGGAAGTGCTTGTTGTGCCATGGGCCGAAGGGCCGTAATTGTTAATGAATTGGCTGGTTATGGATTTAACCGTGAGCCGGATGGCTAGATTATTGCCGTGTTACGGCGGAGCCATGTTTATGGCCAAGTATAAATGCATATATGATGTTGATTGAATTGTGAAGGTTTGCACTTCTACCATTGGAGATGAGGGTTTCCCTGGGTAGTAGCAATGGCTAGCCACCATGTGCTCCAGGTTGAGACTCGAAGCTCTTTTGACCCTATGTCGTAAGTGTGGCCGGGCACTGTGAAAGGCCCGGATGAGCTCGCCCCCATAAATATTCACCAGTGATGGTGATGGATAAATATTCATCAGTGAGGGTGATGGATATGGATCATGATTATGATCAAGTTTATGATGAGTATAACTCGAGTTGGGGATGCACGACAGAGGGACAGTCCAATGGCTAGCTACCAGGACTTGTCGGGTTGGCTCTATAACCGACAGATGATATCATCAGCCACTAGGGACAGGCATGCATCATAAGCATACTACATGAATTGTTTGAGATTGCCTATTTGACTGCATATTACTTGCTAATTGCCTAAATGCCTTATTTGTTCCTATTTGTAAATCTCTTGTCTGATATAACTGTGTTTGCTATATTATACTCCTGCTGGTTGTTGGGAGGTCTGAAGGAAGTAGAAAGGGAAGTATTAGTTAGACTGAAGGATCTTTAGTTAGTTGCCGCTTACGGTTTAGCTTGTTTATAAGCTTTGATATTTTCTGGAGGAAGTTCTAGGATTGCCTTCGGCTTTCCTCTATTATTATGTATTATATATGTGGAAGCTGTTACTGTACTGGGGACCTCTGGTTCTCACCCATGCGGATTTTGTGGTTTTCAGATGCAGGACGCGAGGCTTCTCGTTGAGGCATGCTGGGGACTTCTGGATTAGCGAAGATTCTTGTTCTCGGGACTCTATCTTGATTTATATATCTTGTTTAGATACTTTTATCTCCATTAAATAATACAAACTGTGATGACTCCTTCTAGAGGGGATTTTGGAGATTAGGTTTTCGGTATTTGTGTCCCTTTGGGTTTTCCTTGGGGTTTTCCTTATTTTATTATATGTATATATTGCTATGCTCGAACCGGTTACCTTCGCAGCCGGATTTTGAGTCTTGATATTCCTGTTTTTGATACTCTTTATATATATGATCTTGCGTTAGCTTATCCTTTGCTCGTTGTGTTAGTGATCGGAGTGTTGCGCTTTCGAGTTGCGGTTTTTGTTTACCCCTTTTTTTTACAAGGCTCCTAGTTATAATCAATCATTCATACTACTATACGTACTAAATTTTTGTTTTAGAGGTCGTAATACCTTGCCATCTCTGAATTATGACTTAAGCATAAGTCTCTGTATGGTAGGGTGTTACATATTGACTAATTGATTTGATTAATTCTTAAAAATATTTTTATTTAATTTATTTAAATATAACTAATTAGTTATTTAATTTTATTAGGATAAATATTAAATTCTATTTCTAATATAAAAATACAAACTTTTATTCCTTTCATTTTTATTTTACCACTATAAAAGACCCTATATGTTAGAAGAAAATATCATTCATTTACCAATTACTCTTTCATTGAGTAGCTTTTACAACAAATTTTTTTCTTCCTATGAGGCGTCGTCACAAGAAGGCAACTATCATGGACACAAATCAGCATACACTCTGGTGCTCATCATTCAGAGTAATATATGATATGTTATCCATTAAGCATTTATAAGGGCAAAAAACAGAAATAAGCCAAGGAAAAAAATAATTTACGTAAGTAAGCCAAAACGAAAACTGTTTCATGAATCCACCAATGCACGTTTATATGTTGTTCGAACCAACTTAGTTCGAACTCCATTTCTACATAATTCGAACCAGCTTGGTTCGAATTACACACAAACACACGCACACACTAATTCGAACCAGCTTGGTTCGAATTACACACAGTAATTCATGGTATAATTCGAATTATGCTGTTAAAAAATTAATAATTTAAAAATTAAAAAAATATATATTTTATTTCATACGTTAAAAAAAAGCTAACAAAATATTTAATTACGAGACTTCTTTAAAATATTAATGAGCTATCAATTCGAATTCCATACAATACTTTTCTGTCCATTTTTAATAGCTTATGAATATTTTTTAATAAATTTTTTGAAATTATACTACAAAAAATATTTTATCCTATACAAAATAATTTTAAAAAATGGCTTAAAAAATGTTAAGAGTACTATAAAAATTTATAATGTTATAATAATTTAGGTAAATACTTGTACTCAAATTTTAAATAAAATATTCTACATAGTCAATAATAATTTAGAAATGAAAGAAAATATTTTATTCCATACAAAATAATTAAAAAATATATTTTATTCTATACAAAATAATTTTAAAAAATAGCTTAAAAGATGTTATGAGTACTATAAAAGTTTGTAATATTCTAGTGATTTAGGTAAAAATATGATAAAAATATTTTTTCTTTAATTTCTAAATTATTAGTGACTATGTAGAGTATTTCTTTAATGTCCTAAGTCATTAGAATATTACAAATTTTTATAGTACTTTTAACATTTTTTAAGCCATTTTTAAAATTATTTTGCATAGAATAAAATATTTTTTGTGGTATAATTTAAATAAATTTATTAAAAAATATTCATGAGCTATCAAAAATGGGCAGAAGAGTATTGTATAGGATTCGAATTGTTCACCATATAATTTGAATATTCGAACTTTCCTACGCGTAATTCGAATCATGTAATATCTCACCATATAATTTAAATAATTTTATTAAAAAATTATCATGAATATTTTTTAATAAATTTATTTAAATTATACCACAAAAAAATATTTTATTCTATGCAAAATAATTTAAAAAATGGCTTAAAAGATGTTAGGACATTAAAATGGCTTAAAAATTTGTAATGTCCTAATGATTTAGGACATTAAAGAAATACTCCACATAGTCATTAATAATTTAGAAATTAAAGAAAAAATATTTTTATCATGTATTTACCTAAATCACTAGAATATTACAAATTTTTATAGTACTCATAACATCTTTTAAGCCATTTTTTAAAATTATTTTGTATAGAATAAAATATATTTTTTAATTATTTTGTATGGAATAAAATATTTTCTTTTATTTTTAAATTATTATTGACTATGTAAAATATTTTATTTAAAATTTGAGTACATGCATGTATTTACCTAAGTTATTATAACATTACAAATTTTTATAGTACTCCTAACATTTTTTAAGCCATTTTTTTTTAAATTATTTTGCATAGGATAAAATATTTTTTGTAGTATAATTTAAAAAATTTATTAAAAAATTATTAAAAAATATTCATGAGCTATTAAAAATGGACAGAAAAGTATTGTATGGAATTCGAATTGATAGCTCATTAATATTTTAAAGAAGTCTCGTAATTAAATATTTTGTTAGCTTTTTTTTAACGTATGAAATAAAATATATATTTTTTAATTTTTAAATTATTAATTTTTTTAATAAATTTTATAATAAATTTTTTTAATAAATTATTAATTTTTTAACAGCATAATTTGAATTATACCATGAATTACTGTGTGTAATTCGAACCAAGCTGGTTCGAATTAGTATGTGCATGTGTTTGTGTATAATTCGAACCAAGTTGGTTCGAATTATGTAGAAATAGAGTTCAAACCAAGCTGGTTCGAACTACGTATAAATGTGCATTGGTGGATTTATGAAACAGTTTTCGTTTTGGCTTATTCACGTAAATTATTTTTTTCCTTGGCTTATTTCTGTTTTTTGTCCCATTTATAAACCATGGTGTTATCATGTATACATAAATAAAAAAAAATCCGTAATTAAGGTTAAGTCATTTACTTATTTGTGTGGTATATTGTAGTGTGAAAGTACTTTCAATTTGTGTTGTGCAATGATATTATGGTTTAATTTAAACTTTTATTTTAGAATTGTGTTATGATTTTATCTCATCATTTTCTCTTAGATATTAAGTTGATGTATTTTTATTTATTATTATTGAAGCGGATGTGATATAAAATTTGTAAAAGAAAAAAAAAACTCACATTCAATTTATTTATTTTATTATAGTCTTTTATTCTTCTATTTATTTTTATTTTTTTATTTATTTTATTTTCTTTTTAAATATCATATAATTTATTATAATTTATACCAATTAATTAATTATAATTCATTATATCAGTTAGTTTAATTCATTAATTTATAATATACATGATAAAGTAGATCATTTGTTACTTATACGTTTATTTTTCTAAAATCTAAATCTGAATAATTATATTTTCAGTTTTTGTTATGAACAAAATATTTTTAATAATGAATAATAATTAACCACTCATACTTTTAATCAAAGTGTTTGGATGATTTTTATATTTATTAATATTAATTATTGATTATTTTTTCATAAATAAATTATATTATAATTTAATGTTAGTTCATAATTGATTAATGATTAATGTTCATGAAGTTATGTTACTCTAAATTTTATATTTTATAAATATTTTATTTAAATATAATTTTTTAACATAAAAATATATTATTTTTAATAATATCATAATTTTATATTTTTTAATTATTATAAATGAATATTTTATCAAATACTAATTAAAGTCATTCTTCCATTTGCTTTTACTAATCTATTATCTAACTATTATATAAAATGTAAATCGTATTAATGAATTTAATATTAAAGTTAATTTGACTTTTTATTATTTAGAGTGTTTTTCAATCAATAATTTTATACTCTTTACTTTTTTTTTTCAGTTTCATTTTCAATTTTAATTTAGTACTCAAAGGTAGTGAAATTCCATTGATACTGAAATAAAATTACAAAATGGTCCATAGGGTAGAATAAGTTAAATAATGTGATACCCACATTGTAACATCCAGATGAAATAACTTAGGATCTAAAATATTTATCTTTCTCTTTCTCGCCGTCTATTATATTATCTATTCTATCTATTCTATTATATAAAAATCGAATTTTTACCTTTAATGATATAATCAACATAGTATGCTTCTGATTTATTTTGTTTAACTCATCAAAGATAATTCATTATGATGAATTAATTATATCAACTAATTGATTTGAATAGATATTTAAATATCACACAATTTAAAATTATGTATATTAATTATTTGATTTAATTTTTATGATATATAAATTCAAGGAATAAATTAAAATAAGATAATTTATTACTTATTTAAATTGAATACAAAAAATATAAATTAATTTAGTTAAAAATTTACTATTTTCTAATCATCTATACATAGAAATGACAAAATAAAATTATAAAAATAATCTTTTTATCACTTTTGTTATTTTAGTTTTATTTTCTTTGCTTTTTTTTATGTATAACTTTATTTTATATTAACTTTGTTTATTTAATAATAAAATATACTCATATTAATTCTATCATATAATAATATATTTTTCTCCTGTATTAATCGAAGAATTTCAATAGTTATCAACTACATCTAATAGAATGACTGAGAAGTGAGAACTACGAGAAGTTAAACCCAAGTTCAAAATGCTGAAACAAATAAAAGAAAATAGTGGATATATGTGATTAGAGAAAAAATGTATAATAATGACAAAATATACTAAAACTAGATTTTTTTTCCAACTAATAAAAGTGAGGTGTTAATTTCTCATGAATTCATTTTTTCTCTAAAATGAAATCACTATTTTTTTTCTAAATTTATTTTAGAAAAATATATATATTATAATTATATTACAATTAATATTTAACGAATAATGCATGATTATACTAATTTAGAGAAATATTTTTATTATAATTATATAAAATTAATATTTAATACATTATCAACTAATAAAAGTGAGGTGTCAATTCCTCATGAATTCATTTTCTCTCCAAAATGAAAACACTATTCTCTCTTCTAAATTTATTTTAGAAAAATATCTTTATTATAATTATATTACAATATTACAATTAGCATCTAATGAATAATGCATAATTATAATAATTTAGAAAAATAAAATAAAAGTCCAGTAATTTATCTTCTGGCTGTACATGTGTGTAGAATAACTTTTAAGAAGGAGCCATGTATAGTAAATACGGTCGATAATTGTAAAACTGTATACTAACATTGATATAATATTATTTCAGGTTTATGTTTTGCAGGCATCAAAGAAAAGTGTTGAGTTATTTTTTAGTAGATTTAAATTATTTATTGTTTATTAGAGAATTTTGTGCATTAGAATTCTCTAATAATTTATTATTTATTTTGGGCTAATTTTGATATGTTCTTACTTGACAGTAAAACAACATATAAAAATTTGTTGGTGGGTTTAAGTATTATTAAGTTATTTATGATCACATTGAATATATATGTTTGATTTATTGAACAAAGTAGATTACTAAAACCAATTAATAACTATTTTAGAGTTAATATATTTAACACTAGATTAAGAAAAAACAAATAATACATAATATGCTATATTTTTATTAATCAAATTATTATAATTTAAATTAATCTTAACAAAATAATTTAAAATTATAATTTTAATTTTATCACGTGCATGGCACGGGTTAATACACTTGTTACTATCTATATTTGAGTGTGACACTCATTAAACCCTAAAACCTAAATAAAACAATATTTCTGATTTTATTTTTATTTAATTCTAAATTAAAAATAATAATGACCTATTTAATTTACCATTTATAACAATAAATAAGATCATCATTATTATAAAAGTCATTTAATATAAAATAGTTTAATTTATAATTATAATTAATATATATATTATTTATAAATAAATTAAAAAATTAATAATTTTTATATATATTATTTATAAAATAGTTTAATTATATATATATATATATATATATATATATATATATATATATTGGGATAAGAAAGAGAAAAAGAAAAAAAAAAGAGAAGTTCACCTACTAAGAAATAAATCCAACATAAAATATATTTAACCATTACTATAATATTTTAAACAGCCGTGAACCGAATGGTAGAAACCTAATCAATTACTCTTAAAAAGTTATTTTCCTTCTTTTCTAGCTCGTAACTAATGTGTTCATCTCCCTAATTAAGTACTCATTTCTCTCTTATATCCTTAAAGAAGAAAAGAAGTTTCACAAGCAAAAAGAGATCTTTAGATTGGATTCAAGTAATAAAAAAAAGTGAATCACCAAGTCTTGACATTAAAAAGACAAAAGAGAAAAAAAAAGTCAAAAATTGGAGCGAAAAGATAAAATCAAATCTGATTTGATTCAAAGCCAAATCAAAGAAGAAAGTTGTTATCTTTGTGCAGCCTGTCTAATTTATTAAAGATGTTATCTTTTTGCTACACATTTTCGAATAAGAAGAAAAAAATAGAGATTGTCCTTCTCTATTGCAAATCAAAGGTCACAATTAAAATTTGGAGAGATCCTTGAAGTCAAAGAAAAAGAAAGAAAGAGAAGTAACTAAGTAAGGATTCAAGCTAACTCTAATCATAACTGCTGTTCCATTTCTTTTCTGTGTCTCTGTTCTGATTTATGGAGAAAAAAAAACAAATTCAAAGGTGTTCAACCAAACTCAAGTTTTGAAAACTTTACTCTTGCATAAAAGGGTAAACCGCCAAAAATTGAAGTAAGGAAAGAGAGCATACTGTTTGAGTCTTCATAGCATTTTTACTATAGCTTTTTCTCCTTCATGGTTTTACATTTAAATTTTTGTTTTTCAATTTTATCTTTCTTTGTTTTCATTCAATGAAAAAAGGCAAATATGTGAGGTATTAGAAAATCCATTGAGAAAAAAGACAAAGAGAGTAATCTTGGAGAAAAGTCAGAAATTATATCAATCTCTTTTATATGTATTTCTGTTTTGTATTCATGATCCTGAAAGGATTCTCTTGTTAAATTGTGTGAGCACTTAGTGGTTAAAAGTCTAGGGAGTGAACCTAGCCAAATCAAGCTTGGGTAGAAGTTTGGTTTGTCCCTAATAGGATTGGGTAGAATTCTTGAAAATTGATGTTTGTAATCTTTGAGAAAGATAGTGGAAATTTCACCACAGTTATGGTAGAGACTGGATGTAAGCCACATTGTACATGGTGGTTGAACCAAGATACATGGCTGTGTCATTTACTCTTCTATGGTTTGTTTCTGTTTTGATTTGATATGAAATAATATGAAATTGTCTCCTGCATAATCAACATTGCAGACTCAACAACAACTTTGATTTAAATCCAGTTTGAAGTTAAAGTGTACAAGATTAAAAGAGGCCATAGATTCAACTCTCCATTCTTTAAGCCATTGAGAACCTTCAATTGGTTTATGTCAAAGTTGCGAGAACCGGACCAGTCAATAAACCGGTAAAGTGATTGATTCACTGGTTCAATAGTTCGACTGGAGTTTGTCCGATTTAATTAAATATTAAATAAAATTATTAAAAATTTAATATATAATTTTAAATATTTAAATTTCAATAAATTTTAACCTAATAAAATTCAAAATTTAAAATTTTAATTTATAACCTAATAATCAAAACTAACAAACAAATCAGTAATAACCACTAACCATTGAATTTGTAAACATAATCATAATTTAAATTTAGAACAAACATAATCATAATTTGGAACAAACAAACAGAATTACAAAAACATATGAAATCAAGCAAATAGACTATGAAATCAAACTGTAGTAACAAATTAAAAACAAAACAAAAACATAACTTAAAACTTACAAAAACAGAATTACAAAAACCTAATTAATTTATTTAATTAACAAAATAAAAAAACTAAAAAGCAGAAGACAGCAATCAACAGAAATTAAATGCAGAAGACAGCAATAAAAAAAACAACAATTAACCCAGAAAAACAAGCAATAATTAACATAATTAAATCCAAAAAATAGCAATTAACTCCCAAAAATGAAAACTGAAGCAGGGTTGGGATAGAGGCTTACAAAATCAGAAATTTAGTAACTCAAAATAAGCAGAAATTAGCAAACTCAGAATCAGAAATCAGAAAACCAAATAAAAGTAGCAAAATTAAATTGAAGACCGACGGCGAATAAGGAATCCAAGTGACAGCGACGGAAGAAGGGAAGTGAACTCGGGCACAGAGGGATCGAAGACAGGCTTGACGCACGAGAGAGAGGGATCGACGATGAGGACAGAGACACGATTTCAGGGTGGCCAACGACAACGAGGACAGAGGCGACGACGCCAACAGCGAGCATACCTGGCAACGCGAGGTGAAGCGATCCAGGAGAAGATAATTGCGATGGCGGGACACGATGCTGGCTGAGGAGAAGAGTTCGTCGGTGACAGCAGTGCTGGTCACTGGCTATTGCTACTGGAGGTCTGGGAGAGAGAGAGCTGCTAGGGCTTCGTGTGGAGATCAGAGAGAGAGAGAGAGGGGCTGGGTAGTGACTAGGTTGTGGGTGTGTGTGAGAGAGAAGGGGGTTTATATATTTTTTATTTTTTTTTAAATTGAAAACCGGAAAAAAAAATTTTGGTTCAAGCAGTTCACCGGTTAACTGCCAGTTTGATCGGTTTTTTTACAAGTTTTTTGCCGTACGATTTTTCACTTCAACTGAACCGGCTAGAAGACCGATTTCCAATTAAGTTGGTTGAACCGGCTGGTCTAATTCGATTTTCAGAATACTGGTTTATGTTACTTTGAGAAAAGTGATGCTATTTTTGAAAAATCACTTCCTAAAAATGAAGCATCAACATCAAGAACTTATAACCACAAAGTCTCATATTACTCTCAAAATTCAGCAAAAAGAAATCATTGTCACACTTGTAAAAAGAATTGTCATTCTTTTCATTAATGTTTTATCATTGAAAAAAAATTGGAAATAAAGTATACAAAGTGGTAAATGATTTCAATGTCCTTGGACAACCAAGGAGGATTAACATCCAAAGTTCCAAATATGTTTGGATACCTAAGATCACTTGAAGCTGTGTAGGTTTGTCTTTCATCCAAGAAGAAGAAAAGCATGTAGTATCTTGATAGCGGATGTTGAAGGCACATGATCGAGAAGTCCACATTCTTTATAAAACTTAATGATTACAATGGAGGATTTGTGACTTTCAGTGATGATGGAAAGGACACGTTCATTGCCATAGGTAAAGTGGGTAAGGATTTTTCTACTTGTATTAACAATGTGTTTTTGGTTGATGGGCTGAGACATAATCTTTTGAGTATTAGCCAACTTTGTGATTAGGTTATTGGGTAATTTTCAGAAGATTGGAATGTCCTGTTATAAATGAAAATTCGGATTAAGTATTGTTTGTAGCTAAAAGATGCGATAATGTGTACAGCCTCATCACACTTGATGAACTCAAAAGTCAAAATGTATCTTGTTTTAATTCCATAGATTCTGAAAAATGGCTAAAGCATAAACAGTTAGGTCATGCTAGCATGTTTTAAATAACCAGGCTAGTAAAGAAGGATTTAGTGAAAGGTCTTCCTAAAATCAAATTTCACAAAGACGTCATCTCTTGTGATACATGCCAAATGGGAAAGCAAACAAAAAGTTCATTTAAATCAAAGGAAGACATTTTGACTAAAAGACCTCTTGAACTGCTGCACATTGATCTTTTTGGGCCAATTAGAACTCAAAGTCTAGGTGGTAAATATTATGGCTTAGTTATTGTGGATGACTACACAAGATTTGGTTGAGTTCTTTTTCTTACTCATAAAAATGATGCTTTTTCGGCTTTTGAGGTGTTTAGTAAAAAGGTTCAAAATAAAAATAAATAAATATTATTTCTATTAGAAGTGATTATGAAAAAGAATTTGAAAATCGTAATTTTGAAACTTTTTGTGATAAACTAGAATTTTCACATAACTTTTCTTATCCAAGAGAATCTCAACAAAATGGTATTATTAAACAAATAAATAGAAGTCTTCAAAAAATGGTTAGAGCCATGTTATATAAAACCAATGTCCCTAAATTTCTTTGGACCGAAACAGTAAACATGGCATGTTACATTTAAAATAGAACAATCATTAGAAAGTTTTTAAAGAAAACACCTTATGAGTTATGGAAATGAACCCCTCCAAATTTAAAATATTTTTATATCTTTGGATGCAAATGTTTTGTATTGAATACTAAAGATAACTTAAGAAAGTTTGGTCCAAAAACATATGAATGCCTTTGGGTAGAAGCTTGGGTAGAAGTTTGGTTTATCCTTGATAGAATTGAGTACAATCCTTAGAAATTGGTGTTTTTAATTTTTGAGAAAGATAGTAAAAATTCCACCATAATTGTGGTAGAGACTGAATGTAGGTCACGTTGTACATAGTGGTTGAACCAGGATACATGGCTGTGTCATTTACTCTTCTCTGCTTTGTTTTTATTTTCATTCAATATAAGACAAAATGAAATTGTCTCCTGCATAATCAACAATGCAAATTCAACAGCAACTCTGATTTAAATCCAGTTTGAAGTTAAAGTGTACAAGATTAAAAGAGGCCATAGATTCAACTCTCCCTTCTCTATGCCATTGAGAACCTTCAATATCTTATAAAATCGTGTCTACTATTTGAATTTTATTGTGTCATGACCAATTCGTTTTTATTATACTTTGGCTTAATATATAATTATTTTTAGGGCGTGGTTTCTAGGGAATGGAAGATAGAGTCCTCATCTCCATTTATAAATTCTTTGCAAAAGGATCTTTATTTCCATTCCATCCCTATGGCTGGGTTTGTTTACAGGCACGAGATATTAAGACAGTGACACAGAGACATAAAATTATGTTTGGCAGATGAGACATGAACAGAGATATTGTGGCAAAAAATACTGAATTATTATATTTTATGTCTATCTTGACAGGAAGGACAAATAAATACTAACAATGAACACAACTTATTTTTTTTATTTTTTTCATTATTCTTATTAATTTTTCATAATTATATTTTTTATTATTATATTTTTTTTCCAATTAGTGAGTAAGTTAGTCATAGTTTGATTAAGTGTGCATAAGGTGTTGTATATATATTGGCTGAGTACACGTTACTAAAGGAGAGTACATTCATTTTTGCAATTTACAATTCCATTTCTCTTCTCTATTTCTCTCTCTGCTTTCTTTATACTTCTTAGCACAAAACCTAATATGGTAGGTATCAAGAGCCTAAATTCCTCTCCATTTTTTTCGTTATTGCTTTCATCATCTCTTCTCCCTTCTATTATTTATATATTGCACAAAATTTCTTTGGTAATTTCTTCAACAATGGCATTAATTCTTGCTGACAACTCAACAAAAGCTTCACTAGTACTACTAGCTGATAAATTGGAACAGAATAATTTCTCCACCTGGTCTCAACAACTTCTTCTAACAGTAGAGATTCTTGAGATGTAAGATCATCTCGATGGATCAAAAATGCCTCCACGCTTCAGCACCGATGCCGAAAAAGCAGCAAACACTGAATCATATTTTCAAAGAATGGAAGAAGAATGATCTTGCGCTTCTTACTTGGCTCCTTGCCTCCATCTCCATTTTGTTCAAGAATAAGGTTACTTAGTGCACTCAATTTCATGAGGCATGGATCATCATCCAATCTTACTTCACCATCACATCTAAGACCAAAATTCAAAGTCTAAAGTCGCAATTGAGATATGTGAGAAAAACGGGTTCTGTAAAGGAATATCTTGCAAATATTCGAAAGATTGTTGATGCCTTTTTTCCATTGGATATCAAGTTCTAGATGATGATCATATCCAGATTATTCTTGATGGGCTTCTAGAGAAATATTCTGGCTATATCTCGTCTGTAATGTCTAGATTATCTTCCTTTACTATAGTTGAGGCAGAATCATTCTTGAAAGCATATGAAGATATGCTAAATCACTTTAAGCGACCAGAACCAGGTATACCCATGGCCAACTTAACTCACTCCTCTATGTTCTTTAACACCAATGGCAGAGGCACTTTTGCTCGTCGTGGGAGAGGTGGCAGATTTGGAGAGGAGGAAGATTTTCCTCTCCTCGCCCTCAATGCCAACTCTGTGACCATCTCGGTCATGTTGTGCAAACATGCTACTTATGCTTTGATCAAGGCTTTTAGAATAATCCTTCCCAAAATGAAAATGCCATTCTGATTCCTTATAGCAATTCAGCCCTACCACCACCACCACCACCCAGTTTCCATCAACCTCACACTTATTACACAGCACCATCACCTGTCGTAGGATTATCATGGTACCGCGATTCCGGTGCCAGTCACCATGTCACCAATGATCGCACTAATCTCCTGAATTCCAGTGATAATACTCAGGGTCCAGACCTCTTTGTGGGTAATGGTCAAGGTATCTCTGTCTCTACTATTGGTTCTTCTTTATTATATGATTGTTCTCATAATATGTATTATGAACTGACTAATCTTCTTCATGCACATACTATAACACAAAAGCTTTTAAGTGCGTAAAAATTCGCAGAAGATCATCACGTTTATTTTGAGTTTTGGCCTAGATACTGTGCTGTCCGTGACCAGGATTCCCGGAAGCTGCTTCTCGATGGCACTGCTGAGGGAGGAATCTACAAGCTTTGAGATTTAGTTGTTCCAAGACTTAGTTTGAATAATTCTCTTGTATCCTCTTCTGTTGATTTTAAGTTTAATTCTTGTCATAATAACCTTGTTTGCTTCCAAATTTGAATGTTGTATCCAGAAGCACCCATGAGTCTTCTATAAATATGAATAAATTTGAGTCCAAGTCTATAAACCATTTTAATTCTGATGTCAAGATTGATAGTTCTTTGAATTTTGGATCTAACAATGCTTCTGATGTGTGCTATGGACCATTCTTACATACAAATATTAACACTGCTCATCATAATGATGCTCTTTCCACTGCTATTTCCTCTCCTTTAATTCTATTTTGTATTCACCTACTAATTTTGAAATATGGCATAAGAGACTTGGACATTGTGGGATTAAAACTGTTCTTGATGTTCTTAAACAATGTGACAAAATCTGACTATAATCCAAACATTCATATGGTTTGTGAGTTTTGTTCCCTTGATAAAATGCACAAATAGCCCTTTCACTCATCTAAACATACCTACACTCACCCTTTAGAACTAGTATATGGAGATATCTGGGGACCTTCACCAATAGGTTCTAAAAATGGCTTCAAATACTTTGCATTTTTTGTTGATGCTTTCTCTAAGTTTACTTGCATTTTTCTTTTAACTAATAAATCCCAATCTTTACTTGCTTTTTAGAATTTCAAACACTTAATGGAAGTACAAACAAGTTTCAAAATAAAATATCTTCAAACTGACCATAGCTTGGAATTCTTGTCACAAGCTTTTACCTCTTTTCTTTAAAATCAAGGTATTGTTCACAGGTTGGCGTGTCCATACACACATGAGCAACAAGGTAGTGTTGAATGCAAACATAGACACATCATAGAGATGGGCTTGTCTTTGCTTGCAACAGCTGGTCTACCATTTCAATTTTGGAAAGATGCATTCACAATTGCTGTACATCTCATCAGTAGACTACCAACTCCTGTGTTACAATCAAAGACATCATGTGAGGTAATTTTCAATTAAAAACCAAATATATCATTCTTTAAAATTTTTCAGGTGTGGCTGCTATCCATATTTGAGACCATACAATATGTGAAAGACGGACTTCAGATCAGAATTGTGCCTATTTCTTGGCTATGATAATCAACACAAGGGATATAAATGTCTAACTAGGTCTGGCAAACTATATTTTGCTAGACATATGATTTTTGAAGAGAAACTATTTCCTTACAATGAGCACTTCACAGAAAAGCCAACCCCTTCTATTAATTCCAAATCATTTACTCTTTCCCAATCTAATCAAATTATTCCCTTTCCCTCCTCTTCTATATTCACCCCACCCAATTCCCAATCCATCCATATTGACAACAATACCAATGACACTCCTGCACCTCTACATGCATCAGAACAGGAACCCTCTCACACAACTTCAATTAGTGAAATTAAAGTTCATCCTCTCGTTAATAGATCCACCCTCTCTACCTCTCAAACCACAAATACTCATCCAATTATTACACAGTCAAAAAGCGGCATTACTAAACTTAAAACCTATATCTCTACAACTACAAATGATCCAAACTTTCTGAAACATATACCAAAAAATGCTAAGCATGCTATGCAGTTTGATAATTGAAAAATGCAATGCAAACTGAATACAACGTTTTGTTGCGATGCAAGACATGGTCTCTACAACAACCTCCACCCAATTCAACAATTGTTCGTTGCAAGTGGATGTTTTCAATTGATGCATGAGCATCTTAAGCACTTTTCATTAGCATTTCTTATAAAAAGGTTATGACTTTTGCTTGGTAATTATATGGTTTTCAAGGCTATTCTATTAGTACTTCGATTTTCTTGGTTTCATGATTCTTGTAAAAAAATGTTAGGAAAAGAGAAGCAAAAGAACAAGGAGAAACCAAGAATTGAAGACAAGTGCAAAGAGAATTCGTGGATGCTGTTAACTCTAACCTCCTAACACTCCAACAAGTATATGAGCTATAAAGATTCAAATAACCTGATTTCAGTGGCATTAGAAAGCCAACTTTTAGATTTTTCCAACAATATATAATAGTTCATGCTTGCTCTCTGGCATCATGGTGCTAAATGCCGCGACATTGGCGTTTAGCGTCAAACTGCATCCAGCATCAATTCTTCTCAGGAGACTTGGTGCTAAACGCCACTCCTGCAGCATTTAGCGCCAGACTTGCAGAAAGAAGCATTAGAATTGCACCAGAAGCGGCGTTTAGCGCCACCTACACCAGTAACAATCCAAAGTATAAAAATCATGCTGATATAAAAGAAAAAAGGCTCTCTCTCATGAGACACTCTCCCTTCTGTTCTCTCATTCATTAGTTTTAAGTTTTATACATTAGATTAAGATTTTAATTTTCTGCACTATGGGCAACTAAACCTCCATTGTTAAGGTTAGGAGCTCTGTTTACTTTGATGGATTAATAATTATTTGTTCTCTACTTTTGATTAATGCATTAATTTATGTTTAAAGGTTGGTTTCGTTCTTCATCCGACGAATTAGTGTGTATTAGAAAATAACTCTAATCTAAATTGAATTCTTTTTAATCTTGAAAAAGCTATATCATTAGAATTATAGCTTGAAATCCTTTCTCACAATTCCTTAATTGTTTGGATTTAATGTGATACGTGAAATATAATTGCATCATTTTTGGGTTCTTAGGGTTTGTGTGGCTTATAAGTTATAAATCAGAATTTTAACTTAACCCTTTAATACAATTGATTGATCAAGAAATTGATGGTTGGTTGGATTAGAGGAGATTGAATTGCCTAGGAATAGAAATTCAATCACCTAGGGTTTGCCATGCATTATTTCTTTACATGATCAAGGTAGTTGACTTTGAATGTTAATCCAGAAATTTAAATATCTCTAACACCTTAACTATTTTTATCATATTATTTTCTTAACCAATTTTAGTTTGCTTTTATTTATTTCCCTGTTTTCATGTTATTTACTATTGAAACCCTAATTTTTGATTGTCTAACTAGAATAATCAATTGACCACTGCTTGCTTAATCCGTTAATCCTCGTGGGATCGACACTCACTCACTTGAGTTTATTACTTGGTATGACCCGGTGCACTTGCCAGTAAGTTGTGGTTAGAAAATACGCACCAGCAATAAAGAAAAAACTCAGCTGGAGATATTTTGCGCTATAATGCATGCCTAGTGGCAAAAGGATTTCATCAACATGAAGGTATAGACTTTGCGGAAGTTTATAGCCCAATTATAAGACCTCAGACGGTAAGAATTATACTTTCCCTTGCTATTACCAATGGCTGAAAGATGCGACAATTTGATTTTGATAATGCGTTTTTTAATGGAATGCTTGAAGAAAACGTTTATATGCATCAGCCAGACCAATTTGCATAATCTCATTTCACCATGGTTTGTAAGTTGCATAAAGCTATCTATGGCCTTAAACAGACTCCTAGGGCGTGGTTTAATACTGTTGCACTCTCCTTAAAATGTTTTGATTTTGAAGAACTAAGGAATCTGTTTTATATTTACTAGCTTATGTGGATGATATCATTTTAACTGGCAGCTCTAATTCAGAAATAGATACTTTGATCAAAGATTTAAATCAAATATTTTCATGAAAAGATTTGAGAAAGCTAAACTATTTTGTAGGCTTAGAGGTGAATTATTTAGACAGTGATAGAATTCTATTAACTCAGACCAAGTATGCTGGTGAGTTATTATATAAGTTAGGTGTGTAGCAAAATCTATGCCCACTCCCATGATTGCGTTCTTAAAACTGACAAATAATGATTTTGATATTTATGAAGATCCCTGGCATTATCGCTCCATTATAGGTGCTTTGCAATATTTGGCTATTACATGTCCAGAATTATCCTACTCAGTCAACAAAGTGTCCCAGTTTATGCCTCTTCGTCGGTGAATCACTGGAAGGCAGTGAAATACATCTTGCATTATGTTTCAAGGAATAGTAAGTCACGGTTCAGTTTTTCATAAGTGTGCTGATTATCGCATAATTTTCTTTACTTATGCAGACTGGGGAGAAGATTTGGATGATCGCAGATCCATCAGTGGGTATTGTGTGTTCATGGGAAGCAATTTGATATCGTGGAAGAGTGGCAAGCAGTCGAAGGTGTCAAGATCCTCAACAAAGGTAGAGTATCGAGCTCTTACAACTGCAAGTCCCTCAGCCGATCCCTCCCGTTATCTATTCAGATAGTCAGTGCGTGTTTGCTGACTGCAAATCTAGTTTTTCATAGCCGGTGCAAGCATCTAGAGATTGACTTACATTTCTTAAGTGATAAAGTCAATAGAAAAGAGTTGTATATTGTAAATATTCACGCAACATTGCTGATACATGTACAAAACCCCTCTGAGTTGCTATGTTTAATAGATTGAAATTCAAATTTAGAGTGATTAAAAATTTACTACTAAGTTTGAGGGGGTGTTAGTGAATAAGTTAGTCATAGTTTGATTAAGTGTGCATAAGGTGTTGTATATATATTGGCTAAGTACACACTACTGAAAGAGAGTACATTAATTTTTGCAATTCATAATTCTATTTCTCTTCTCTGTTTCTCTCTTCTATTTTCTTCATGCTTTTTGGCACAAACCTTAACCCTTTTTAAACTTTTTAAATGAAAAAAATAAGAATAAATTAAATTTTTATAATTTATTCTAATTTATTACTAAATAAAATAGAAGAACACTAATTTTTATATTTCCATCCATTTTTTATATTTCGTTCTCAATACCTTCTTTTATTTTATTTTTAGAACCAAACATAACCTATGGGATGATTTTTACCCCTATCCCATCTTCATTTTCAGATATCTCTATAAGTACTTATGTTTATGAATTTTATTGTCATCCCTAATTATAGTGTCCAGCAAACATAAAAAGAACGTATGTATAGAAGTTGATATATACACCACGATAATAAATTAATAAACCTCCTCTTCCTTTCAAAACAAATTTTCTGCTTTCTGAAACCTATTTTTTTGGTAGGATATATATCTAAAATAACAAAAGTATTATATAGAGACGGATGACGCTAAATACATATTATATGGTTATTAGGGATGTATCTTTTTTGATAGTAATAGACAAAAATATCTGTTTTTTTTTTTGGGTTCAATTATGCATATATGGTTATGAACAATTAAGATCAAAGTATTTTTTATCGATTATTACTATAAAAGCTAAGGTATGTCCTTAGCCAGAAAGCCATATATAATATGTAATGTTTATTTAATGAGAAAGTATGGGGAGATGATGAATTTAGTATATAATGTGTACAATACGGATAAAATTAAAATTATAATAATTTAATAATTAATTTAATTAATTCATAATAATTTCGAATTTTAAATTTTAAAAACATAAGAATTTAATTATGGAGAAGTTACGTATTTCTTCATTTTACGCGTGAGAAGAACGTGCTGCAGTTTCTTTCTCTCCGGCAGTTTCTTCCACTCTCTTCGAACTGACGCCGCGAAGATCACCACTGTCTGCCGCCCAGAACGTAACCCGACACCGCCCAGCTTTCCGAGAACGTCCGACAAAAACACCTCCTTCGCGCACGTTGCGTCCGTCACGCAGCCCAAAACTACCATGGCCACCGCCGCCTTCAACAATGTCGCGACCTGGATCCTCCTCGCCCTCGCCGTAGCACTCGTCGGAAAGATCGACGGCAGCGGCGGCCACAATTGGTTGGCTGGACTGGGCCAAAGCCACCATTGTTCTGGGTTTAGTGTCGTTAGTGTTAGTTGCATTGATACTATACATCATTTATCCTCCAACTCTGAAATCAAGCCCCGATGCTCCCAAGCTTGCTCGTCAGAAGTTGCAGAGCATGGGTCCTATGTCTTCTAATGAGAAGATTATGACTATTACCTTGCTTCTTACGGCATTCAATTCAATTCATACATTATATGCAGTGATATGTTATTAATTAATTGTTGCTGCTGCTGTATTTCGTTTCGAGTGGGTTGAAGATGGACGAATTTAGATTTACTAAGTATGTAGATGGTTATTTTAATTCTCAATTGATTATTTTGTTTGATTCAGTTAATTATATATAATTAACAAATGCTAGATGGTCATTTCACTAGGTAGTCAGATGATTATTTTAATAACTACATGGATGGTTGTTTGATTGCCAATGAGGGAGTTTCTAATGGCGGAGAGGTGAGATGATTGATGAGGATGGGGTATCAGACGGTCAGACGGTTGGGAGAAGAGAGTATTTAGGTAAATTTTATTAGTAAATTAGAGTTTGGATAGTTAATTTTTTGAAATAACTGTTAAAGTTTTTTTTTTCTTATATTGAGCCAAATTTAAAATTCATTATATGTAACACCCTAACTACCAAAGCTCACGCTTCCGGCTGCGCGACTCTGATAGGTCGGACATTACGATGACACTTATCTTATTTAATACTAAAATATGAGCCTGTTTGAAACTTTAAACCGCAATACCGCTCCCAAAAACTTTCATCCGATAACATACGTCCATAAATAATAATACAACTTACAAAACTCATAAAGAGTACATCCATATATATACATAAATATATATAAATAATATTACAAACATAATCCAATACAATTCCTATCCCTCTTACAGAATATCTCAAGATAAAGGCGAGGGTACAAATAATAGTCTAAAGCAATACAGAGCATTTCAACCACAACTAAAAGAACTCTTCGTAACTTCTGCGCCCATATCCTGAAAGGGGAAAAATGTAGGGGGGTGAGAACATCATCCTCGAAAGGGTTCTCAGTAGAGGGTTTTTGGGAATTACTGTAATAGGATACATGAAGATAAACCGTACCAGTGATTAATAACCTTCTTATGCCTCTTTTCAAAAACACGGTTTTCAATAAAAGTAAAGTCAAAAATCTTTACTGAAAGAGGAACCATTCAATTCTCAAAACTCAAAAGCCTTTCAAAACGGTTTATCTATGCGGAACCAAAATAGCCTTTCATAATTTTATTCCAAACCAGAAGCACAAAACCGAAATCAACCATCAGTTCATCTCTTTCCAACCACGGCCCTAGGCCCAAACAATCCAACCAACAACCAGTCACCACAAATCCAACAGAGTCCCAGATGCAAACACAGATAGGAAGTTCAAGCACAAACAAACAGTTATTACAAGTAGAACAGTTAGCAATTAATCACATAGGCAAACCAAGTATAATATGCACACCCAACCAATGTCACACAAATGCATATGATGCATGCCTGTCCCTAGTGGCTGATGATATCATCTGTCGGTTATAGAGCCAACCCGACAAGTCCTGGTAGCTAACCATTGGACTGTCCCTCTGTCGTGCATCCCCAACTCGAGTTATACTCATCATAAACTTGATCATAATCATGATCCATATCCATCACCCTCACTGGTGAATATTTACGGGGGCGAGCTCATCCGGGCCTTTCACAGTGCCCGGCCACACTTACGACATAGGGTCAACAGAGTATCAAGTCTCGACCCGGAGCACGTGGTGGCTAGCCACTGCTACTACCCAGGGAAACTCGTATCTCAGATAGTGGAAGTGCAACATTCACATTTATCAATGATTCAACATAAACATGCATTCAATCTCATCCATGGATCAACATCCATCTCAGCCATCCGGCTCACGGTTCAGTCCAGAACCAGCCAATATTCATATCATACACAGCCATTTCGGCTCACGGTTCAATCCAAAACCAACCAATATGTATAATCATACACAGCCATTCCGGCTCACAACAAAACAGCACTTCCACCATTCAACATCATTAAATTCATAAAGTCGGCATTTAAGCCATAAATCATTTTCTCAATTCATTTCACTTTGAAATCGAGTTTCAACTCTTTTCAGCCCTGGCTTTAGAAATCTCATTTCTCAAATCATCTCAGGCTCATAAGCCGAATTTACTCAAAGTGAGTTCCCTTTTTAAAACAAAGCCACTCTCGGCATTCTCTTTCCAAAACTTCCAAAACCATGGCAAGTTAAGGATTTGTTTCACAGTATTCAAAATCATCCATCCAACGATGGAATTTTATAACAAAAGTTTTTCGGCAGAGTCCCAAGTCTTTAGGGGAGAATAACATAACTCATTTTGCCAAGTTCATTTAAATTCATTAAAAACCTTGGCTTCCTGATTTGAGTAATAAAATAGAATCTAAGCCAAATCGAGTCACATAATCATTTACTTCTTTCAAAGGCTTTTCCTTTTACTTAAACAAAAACCAGCTTCAACCCCATGAGGGATTCTAAAGCATTTCAACTGCTCAGAAACTGTTTTAGTCTTGCTAAAATTCAAAACTCGAGGAGTACTTAAACCTTTCCGAAAACACTTTAAAATGAGACTTGTCAATAGACACTCAGGTCCTTTCAAAACCATTGAAACTTCTTTAATTGAAAACCCCAAGTCAAATTCGAAGGCATAAACCTTTTTCACATTCCAACGGCCTTAAGGCATAAGTTTCGTTTAAATAAATTGTTCACAAAGGAAATGTAATACCTTTCTTGAGAAACAAGACTAAATCACAGTTTCCTTTTTAATAACTCATTTCAAAGGCATGAATCATCCTTTTCTTGATAATTCAAATAGAATAGTAGAAGTCTTTAACTCATCATTATTTCAGACAATATTTCAATAAAGACTCGGATTTTATAAAAATTTCGACAGCATCTCCCCTAAAACTTGGACTTTTGCCACCCGGTTCGGGTCCCCACTAAACCGTTTCTCATTTCTTTTTCAACAGCTCAAAACCAGAAATCAATTCAAAGCAAGCTAAATCCAACAGTCGCCTCAATGGCATATCTCAAGGAAACCATTTCAAAATCAGCTCAATATCAACTGATTTAACTCATTTCCAAAGCTTTAAAGAAACGGCTCACTAACAAATCATTTGTCCAAAACCGAGTCGATTAAAGTAAACCAGGCTAAATTCAAAAGTGCATTCGACTTCTCCAATCATCAAAATAATTAACTCAAATCAAATCAATCCTCAACGGATTAAACTTAGATTTCAAATCTTTAAAGAATCAACTTCAAACATTACAATTCACAAAGCCGCACAACAATTCAGCCAAACCAACATCCATAATCATTCGAGTCAACCAAATAATACATAAAGCAGATACAATCACCAAATACTCAATATCTCACATCAGTATCCATATGTAATAATTCCAATACATAAAGCATAGTTTTTGGAAAGCGCCCCTACCTCAAAACGCAAATCCATAACTCAAACGCGCCACAAAGTCCTTTCCGCCTCGACCCGAAATCCACAACCACAATTCCGGCAGCCAAAACCTCAGCTTCCAGTCACGTTCGCAATAACCATACCAACACTAATCGTAACATACAATAATCAGGACTCTACCCCACGTTATCAAAACTCGTATTCATTAACCGAACACAACAGAATACTAACGCGAGATCATTCGAAACATAATTTCTTACCGAAACAACACAATGAGGCAACTACGATTTCGAACCGGCCCGGCAACAGCTCCGGCGGCGGCCAGAAGCTCCGGCGGATCAACTGGAAGAGCCGTACAGCATCAAAACCTTCTCGAAACTCAAAATGACCGAAGCCACAAATTTAAAACCCTTACCGGCAAAGTTCTCCAGCGACGGCAGCGAAGTTTTGGGCGGCAGGAGCGGCGACTTGAACGGCACCCAGGAGCTGGCAGCAGCGGCAAAGCCTTGGAACAACCCCAACCAGCTCCATTAACGGCGACCTGAACCATTTCTGATGGCGGCGCTCGAGAATGTCGGCGACGACAACGACAGCACAGGCAGCGGCGGCGGCACGGTGCTTCTGGCAGCGTCCACCTCCCTCGCGCGTCTCTGCTTTGGTGATGGCTGAAGGACGACGACACGGCTCCATGGCGAGGAGCAACCGCGGCCACACATAAGCCCCGCGAAGACGGCGGCGGATGCAAGGCTACCTCGCGACGGCGCCTGCACGAGGGTGACAGCAACTGGAGTCTGAACGGCGGCGAGTTGAACGCGGATTCTGGGCCGCGCAGCAGCTTCTCCGGCGCTTCTCCTGGACGACCGTGGCGGCGCGATCCTCTCCCTCTCGTGTCTGTTTGCTCGCTCACTCGCCTTCCCTGATGCAACACGGCGGCGCGGCGGCAGTGACGCCCGCCGGCGCCGTGCTTCCTCCCTTTCCCTCATCTCTCTCAGAAGTTCTCCTCCCCTGTTTTGTGTGTGCTTTTCATTTTGGGGGGGGGGGAAGAAGGGGCTTGCGGCTGCTACTGCAGCTTCTGATGGGAAACGGTAATGGGTTAGGGTTTTTAGGGTTAGGATTTTATTTTAAAAAATTAGGGTTAGGGGCATTTTAGTAATTTCACTTAAAAATAGGGATAATATAGTAATTAGAAATAAATTCTAATCCATTAATAATAATGTATAAAAATACTATTTGCTCATCAATTTCATAAATTATTTTCAATAAAATGCCCCCACCAAATAATTAGAAATAATATACTTATTTTCTTCATTTTCCAAAATAGTAATATCAATATTCTAAAATATTAATTATTTAGTCCAAAATCATATAAAAATCCTTTTTATTTCACAACTACCAACTATATGATTTAAATATAGAAAATAATCCAATAATTGTAAAATTGGATAATACCCATAACTTATCTCAAATTCAATAAATCAAAACTTGCCTTAATTATCTTTAATAAAATAATCTCTGAAATTAAGGCTATAAATAACTGTAGAATTTGAGACTTGATCATAATAAGACTTTTCAAAGATTCTGGGTCTTACATTATACACATTGTCAAGATTCCTCATTGTCTCTCTAGCGAAATTCTTATTTAATATTACCTTTGTAATAAAAGATGATAAAGTAAGAATTTAATTTGTAATGATGATATGTCATATTATGTTTGTGAGTGTGGTGTTTAGTGTCTAATTAAATAAATATAAAGTGAATTCATATAACATTATTCTTCGTATTTGAGAGACTAAGAGATAAAAATTCATCATCATGGTATTAGTATTTGACTCTGATTATAACATGTAATAAAAAATATAAGTTAAATAAGCTAAGCAAGAATAAAATGAATATATTTCTATTTTGATGAAATTATGTTGGAATTGAGCAATGGTTTGAGAGAAATAAAAGTACTAGTAGACAAGTCCGGATAAAACTCAGGAGTTTTTTTTTTTTTTGTTTGGTGACTTAAAAGAAAAAAAAAATTGCTTAAGAAAGGCAGTCCCGCTGAATACTACTCTCAAACTCCTTCCAAGGCAATGGAAGCTCCACTTGGGGAGAAATAGTCCTCATTGCAGTCTTTGCCATGATGTCTGCTACTGTATTTGCATCTCTCAAGATCAACCGAAGATCAGCACGCCATTTCCAAGACATGATATCTCGGATTTTTAACACCAAAGGATCAGTAAATCCAGAGCAATCTTGTAAATTATTGACAATAGTGAAAGCCTCCACACAGTCTGTCTCACATATAATGTCTCTTTGTCCCGAGTCCCATGCTAAAAGAAAGCCTCTCCAAATAGCAAACAACTCTCCTTGCAAAATGCTACGACTCTCAATTGTTCCCAGACAGCCTCGTTGCCACCTTCCCTTCCAATCTCTGCTAACACAAGCAAAACCAACTCGAGCACCACTGCCAGGATAGCTAGCATCACAATTAATCTTAAAGGTACCCACTGAGGGGGGAATCCAAGAGCCACTAATGGTTGAGGGGATAGATAGTCGTTGCAACTCAAAAATATTTCGGAACTCCTTTTCTAAGGACAAAGCCATACCAATCACCTTATCTGTGGTCCAATGCTCGTGAGGATGAAAGATCTCGTTGTTTCTCGAACACCAAATCCACCAGAGACCAGAAAAGAATCTAAAGGGGCGCTGTTTGCTATTATGTAAGAACCAACTCATCAAATCCACTGGTTGAGCGGAGATCCCTAAAGCTTGCCAAACAAGTTGGGCTTTTGGACAATCCCGAATACAATGTAAAACCGACTCCTGACTTGAGAAACATCGTGGACAGCTATCCGTGTGCGAAATGCCCCTTCTAAAACGAAATGCAGCAGTAGGAAGAGCCTCCCGAAGACATAGCCAGGCCAAAATTTTGTGCTTTTCCGGAACATGTTGACGCCAAAGCCAAAGCCAATTACCCCTATCCTCCCAACTAAACATCTTCTTACTGAGCCATAAATAACCACTATGAGCATCATAAACCTTTGAGGCCGCACCAGTCCAACACCAACCGACCTCTGAACCAGCTTGAACATCTGGGTTGTAAGAATTAATGTTGCTCTGCAGAGACTGATTCAGAGGAGAATAGATATTCTCAAGGTTCCACTGTCCAGATGACCAAAGGTCCAAGATCCTGAGATCCGAATCAGAAATGTGAACATAATCCATCTCCTGACACAGTCGCCCCTCTCTTCTCCATTTAGAAAACCAAAAGTTCTGTTCCAAATCCCCAATGCACCAACTAAAACCTTCCTTTAGGATATCCCAAGCTCGACATATACTCTTCCAAACATAAGATCCACTTCCTCGAGACCGACTAAAACAATCATCCTTAGAAGAATGGTATTTCTCTGTCAACAGTTGAACCCATAGCTTGTTGGGATGGTGAAAAAGTTGCCAAACTAGTTTTCCAAGAAGAGCAATATTGGCACAAAAGGGATCTCTAATTCCCAGACCTCCAAACTTCTTAGGAGTGACCAACACTTTCCAGTTAACTAGATTCAGGCATCTACCATCAGCTTGACCCTTCCATAGAAAGTTTCGCATCATGGATTCTATCTTATTAGTTACCCCTTTAGGGAAGAGAGATACTTGCATGCGATAAGTAGGAATCGCAGTCACTACCGAGTTGAGCAAACAGAGTCTACCTGCCTTATTAAGCAATCTTCCTTTCCAGCTGGCTAGCCTTCCCCGAATCTTGTCCAAAACATCGTTGAAAGTTGCGCGTGTCACCCGAGAGTGATTAAGGTTCACCCCTAAATACTTGCCCAAGTTCTGAACGAATCTGATGGAGGAGACTCCAGTGAAAATCTCTTTTCTTGTCGCTGAAACATTCTTGGAGCATAGCGCTTTAGATTTTTCCACATTAACCTTCATCCCAGAGGCTCTGCAGAAATTTTCCAAAGCTACCATTACAGTTTGAACTTGCTGTTTTTCAGCTTTACAGAAAAGAAGCAAATCATCGGCAAACATCAAATGAGAAATTCTTGGACCCCCTCTAGAAACCGCAACTGGCTTCCACACGCCCTTATCAACTTGCTGATTAATAGAACAGGACAATCTCTCCATACACAACACAAACAGATACGGTGATATAGGATCTCTTTGCCTAAGACCCCTGCTCGGAGTAAAGCTATTTAATCTATCCCCATTCCAGAGGATAGACAGTGAGGAAGCAGTGACACAACGCATAATCAGATTGACTGTCGGAGGAGGAAAGCCAAAACTCACCAGGGTTTGTTTCAGAAATCCCCAATCCACTCTATCGTACGCTTTCTCCAAATCAATCTTAAAGGCCAGGGTGCCTTTCTTTGACTTTGTCTTCTTCATGAAATGGAGAACCTCTTGTGCTACAATGATGTTGTCAGGGGTTCCTCTCCCCGGGATAAACCCTCCTTGAAGGGGCCCAATAATCTCTTTGAGATGGGGACGAAGTCTATTGACCAGGACCTTCGTTATAACTTTGTAAACCACATTACAGAGACTAATTGGTCGGAAATCCTTCATGGAAACCGGGTTTTCTACCTTCGGAATAAGAACCACAAGAGTTTCCATCATCCTTGGATCCATATCCAAACCAGAGAACGCATGACGAACCATAGTCCAAACATCAAAACCAACAATCTTTCAGTATTCTTTAAAGAAGAAAGCCTGAAACCCATCAGGGCCCGGCGCCTTAAAAGAATGCATACTGAAAACAGCCGACTTAACTTCTTCCAGAGTAACTGGCGCTGTGAGGCTACAACAGGCTTCATCATTCAGGGAAGGCAGTGGCACATCACCAAGACAACCTAAGTCTACATCCTCCGACTGGCAGAATAGGCGTTTATAGAAGGATTCAGCTTCTCTTCTAAGGACATCCGGGTCCGTTTCCCACACCCCATCTTGAAGAAAGAGACCATGAATCTTATTATGCTTTCTCCGCACAAGAGTCTGGACATGAAAGAACTTGGTATTTCTATCCCCAAATTTTACCCACTGCTCTCTGGATTTTTGAAACCATAGAAGTTCCTCCTGCACAAGCGTGTTATTAAATTCCTCAATCAGCTGTTTTTCTTTTTGCCGCATAGACAAATCTTCCATTACTTCAAGTCGCTTCTGAAGGAAATTAATCTGTCTCTCCAATTTGCATTTCCTAACGAAAATATTGCCGAACACTTTAGAATTAAACTCCAAAGAGTTCTTCTGCACTTCTGAAAGCTTGCCGTGCATCTCTCTGTAGCCAGCCTGCCATGACTGGTTCACAATATTTTTGTACCCCGGATGAGTTGCCCAAGCTGCAATAAACCGAAAAGGTCTATTCTTTTTCGGTTGGGGATGACCTGTACAGCGTACTAGGATAGGACAATGATTAGATTGAAGCCTATTTAAAATTTCTGCGTAAGCCTCTGGAAATAGAGATAGACAGCCACTATTGATACAAACCCGGTCAAGTTTTTTCGCCACCTCAACACCATTTTTAACCCTTCTGTACCAAGAAAATTGTCTTCCAATAGTCTTCAAGTCAAACGGATTACTATCCCCTAGAGAGGCAGCAAGCCGATCTGCATGATGACTCGAGAAGAGGCAACCCTTAGATTCATGAGAGAATAGTACTTCATTAAAATCACCAAGAACAATCCATGGTCCGCAGAAAGACGAAGACTGAGTAACAAGATAATCCCATAGCAAAACTCTGGTATTAAATTGAGGACTACCATAGATACCACTGCACCTCCAAATCACATTATTTACCTGAACCTCAACTGTAACACACTGATCGAAAGCATCAACCCATTTGCAGTGAACACCCTGTATTGCAGAAAGGAACCAAATACCCCCCTTGTGTCCTGACGCCTCCACTATACCAATAGGGTGATAACCAAGTCTTTCCCAGAACATTTTCAAGTGTTGAAAAGGACAGTGAGTTTCAACCACAATAAAAATTACAGGTTTAAATTTCCTAACCAGCTCTTTACAATTCACCCGGGCTAACTTATTAGAAGCACCCCTAATATTCCAAGCTATTATATTTAAACTATCCATAATATAAAATATAAAAATATAAAACAAGGAAATCAAAGTGCTTCACCAACCTCAAACCGAGGCTTGCCCAGCGGAAGTGACTCCCGTGACCTTCAGGTTTGCCGGATCTCCCTGGAATATCTCCTTAATCCCGCCTACCGACGCAGTAACAGCCGGCAATGCGCCTTCCTTCTCCAATGGAACCGCCACGGTAACACCCTCCTTCACGGTTGCAGGAAGACATGACGATGCTTCCACCACCGTGCCTCCATTCTTCTCAACTGGCGAGCTCTGTAGGGACCCCGGCCTTGGTCGTTTCCGGAGAGAGGACCCGCAAGGCACTGGGGTGTGTCGGGTTGAGGAGATCGACGTCTCACCAATACGGGAAGCGCTGTGTCCGACCTTGACTCGTGACCCGACCCTAGCACGATAGGAGCTTGATCCATTCGTGTGAGAGAAGTGAATGGTGGGCCTGATTACTCTACCCGAATCGATTCTGGATTGAATGCCTCTTTGGACCTTGTTAGATTGCTTCTGACCCAGCTTGGTTTTACCTTTCCTCACAACTTGCTCCCAGCCTGGTTCATCATGCATGCAAGCCTCCTCAACATTATTTCTTTCCAAATTATTAGCCTCCAAATCTTCTTGCAAATTCGATGCAGGATTCTCGCCAGTAACGCCACCTACCACATTAGGTTCTTCATTTGAATTGTGACTTTTGGTCTCAGGATGTGGCACTGCCTTTGTACCGTCCCGTGGCTTGGTGGCATCAGAATCAACACTCTTTCCTTCCCTAGAGTCTCTACCCAAGCACTGTGCCATATCATGACCATAACGTGCACAAGAGTTACAAATTAAATTTAAACTTTCATACTCCACTACATGAGTTACGCCTTCCACAATGATATGCTTGATCACTGGCAGTCCTAAATTTATTTGAACACATACTCGGGCATATCGTCCTCTCTCAGCCAATTTAGTGGCTAAGTCCACTTTGATGGGAACTCCTATTGCAGAAGCAATACGCATCATGGCCTGTTCCTGATAGCACCAGATTGGGAGCCCCGAAATCCGAACCCATACAAGCGTAGACCCGAAGGATTGCTCACATGGCCGAAAATCTATATCCCACGGTTTTACAGCAACATAGTGCCCCTCAATCAACCACGGACCACCAAGCATGACCTTCTCACGATCTTCACATGCATCGAATTTTACCATGAAGTACCCAAACCCCACATCAAGCAGATCAAAGCCACCTTTGATGCGCCAAACCATCCGAAGCTTGTGTGAAAGAGCTGTGTAACTATAATTTTTATCAAGAACCTTAATCACTAAAGCTTCTCGATAAGGCTCTGCCAAACAAAGCTTGGCTTCTTCAGTGAAGTTTACACATGGAGGTTGGGAATCGCCCTGCTTGGCCACCACCGTGGCTATACTATCCCCAGATAGAGATCCTGCAAGTGTAAACGCCTTCGATTTCTCTGGACCAATGACTTTATCTCTAAAGGAGATCTTTGTAGGATTTGAAAACCCCCTCGTGAAAAACCCTCCTTGACACCGGATGCACCCCCACCCACACTCTCCCCCTTATCTCTTCCGACGGCATGGCCGCCATGCTCACTGTGTTTCGCCCTCAAACACTCGTTCCCGCTCTCTCCTTCTCTCATTCTCTCTGAGTACGGAGTACTCAGGAGTAATATTATAGATCAACAAAAGTTATTATTTATTTTTATTAATATCTGGTTAGTAAAAATACTTTTATATTAAATTTTAAATTTTAATAGTATAAAAGTAAATTGTTGACTTAAAGTATTGACTAATATTGATAAAAAAATATTAATCTTTTAATATTTCTCTAATATATATATCCTGCAAATTAGACTAACCACTAATCAATCAACTAAACTAATAACTTAGTTTAAGTCAGTCACTAACTATGGTTAGCAACTCTACATCTAGTTAGCCTAACTACCTTCTAACAACCTGAATTAATCACGTGTGATTACACTTTCAACTTGCTGATTCTAGATGCAGAGTAACTGACCAACATATTTAAAGAAAATGACGTCTCGCTCTAAATATTTTATGTAAATTGGAGTTATATATTATTATTACTATTATTATTATTTGGTCTTTGTCCATGAGCTAGGCAAGACTTATTATTTTAATTGTAGCTCAAATGCACTTGACTTTCCTATTTGAACCCAACCTATTTTGTTTCCAGCCATATATATACCGGCCTGCTTACTGATGAAGTGGGTTTGGTACGTTGGTCTTCAACATCATATCACTCATTCATTCAAGTATTAAAGAAATGCATATGCTCCAACGTTAAATGCTAAAGGCAGGGTAGTACATTGCTCCATCTTTTATTAATTAATGCTTTGATTTTTGGTTTAGAAAAGAAAATGAAAAGGAAAAAAAAAAAAAGGAAACTGAAGACAAAGAAAATATATATATAAAAATTTTTTATACGTTTAGATTAAGAAAAAAGAGAAGAGAAGTTGAGAAAAAAGATGATTAAATATATGAGTAAAATTGCATGGTAAGAGAGGTTCAAACTCTCACAATCTCTATTGGATGAGTCTAAGAGTAGAGGGAGAAAATATTTAGTGAGAGCGTTGAGCAAAAATGAAGAAACAGAAGACGAAGCACGTAGAGAAAAGTTGCGAGAATAGAATAAGGAAACATGAGAAATGGTATATCAACTTCCTTATTCACTTTCATTTGTGACTTATATACTACATAAATAACTTAGTAAGCTCTACATACTATCACGAACTAACTAACTCAAATGCGAACTATCACAAATGATAATTAATTAAAGAGTAAATGGTCAAATTGGTCCCTAAAAGATTATGCGATCTCCAATTTGATCCTCAAAAGATTTTTTTAATCAAATCCATCTCCAAAAGATTTTAGTTTAGTCACGTTAGTCCTTCTGTTACTTTCTACGTTGATGGCGTTAACGAAGACTTAAGGAAAATTGATGTGGCACGTTAAGTTACATGTCAACACACCCTTTTACACTCTAACTAATATTTTTATGAAATTTGGTCAAATCAGTCCCTAAGTGACAAACCTTAATTCCAAAATGTTTAATCAACTTGCACGAAATCCTAACTCCAAAAACGATTTTCAGTTTCAGCAAAAAACCACCAACAAGAAACATAATTTAACAATGGCACAATCCTAAAAAGAAGTTCAGTAACAAAAAAAAATTCCTTCCACAAAATCGAATTCTATAAAGAAAATGCAAACACCAAAACCAAACAACAAAACAAACACTAAACATAAACTATGAAAAGAGAAATTGATAGCCAATAGACACCTTTAATATTCGGAAAAACAAAGCCCTTGATCAACTTTCATAAATCAACAAGGAGCAAAACCCTAACCGTACAAACAGTTTCTAGTTCCAACAAAAACCACTAACAAGAAACAAATTTTATCAATGGCACAATCCTAACAACAAGTTTGGTAACCAAGAAAAAAAAACCTTAAACAACAATGAAAATGGCTGTTGGCACCGCACAAACAGTTTTCAGTTCTAACAAACACCAGTAACAAAAAACAAATTTTATCAATGGCACAGTCTTAACAACAAGTTTAGTAACCAGAAAAAATAAAACTTTAAACAACAATGAAAATGGTCATCGGTCACATCTTCAATCACTGCACCGAAACCACTTCTCAATGGCGAACTCGTGAACATGTTGTGCCGAATGCTTCAATCGGCGACAATGATGAAGGCTCCTCAACAACGCCGAAAAGGAAGTGAGAGGGAGGGTTTTGTGAGAGAAATAGGGACGCCACGCCAGATGCTTCAATCGGCAACAATGATAAAGGCTTCTTCGAAAAGAAGGTGAGGGGGAGAGTTTTGTGGGAGAAACAGGGACTACGCCATTTCAATCAGTACCTCTCACCCTTTGTTGCCATCCCGTGTGCGAAACGTGAACTGACCTTCATTAGAGAAGACGCGCATTGAAATTCAACCTGGTTCATCTTCCAGTGAACGTCGTCGTTGCTGGATTTAGAGAGCAACAAAGAATATGATTTTTTTTTTGCTGATAGTGAAGGGAAGTGTGCTTGAAGAATGAAGAGTGACCATACGACACCGTTTTGATGAGCCATCTCTGCTTGACTTAAAACAGCATCGTTTTATATGGTGAGGAGTAATTTAACGTGCCAAGTCAGTTTCTGTTAACAGCGTTAACGAGAAAAGTGATGGAAGGACTAACGTGACTAAACTGAAATCTTTTGGAGATGGATTTGATTAAAAAATCTTTCGGGGACCAAATTGAAAATTGCGTGATCTTTTAGAAATTAATTTGACCATTTACTCATTAATTGAAACTAATTCCTCTACAATCGTCTATCTACTCAAGCTATAGCCTCCTTCAAACTAGGACTCATGTCACAGCCTCCCACAAGTTGAGCTATATATGTCTAAGAGTCCTAGTTTGGAAATATTAAAAGTGAATAGTCCTGGAGGAAGACACTAGCATTAAGTGAGCCAATCAAGAAAGATGTTGGTTCTTGGTTGTATTGTAATAATACACCTCTATATGTTTAGTTGTTCTCCCATGAAATATAGGATAGGTTGCAATGGCATTGATGGCGCGCAGGCTACTCAAGAATTGAAGTAAATCCTAGCATTGAGAAACAAATAAAGTATGTCTAAAAGCTACTACTTCTCTTAGAGGCTAGTCTTTCTTAATAGCTACTAATCTATGATTCGTCACTCTGTCACTGTCTGATAGTCTTGAATCTACTTAAGGAATAAACCTATGAATATGGATGAAACTAGGAAGCAATCAAGCATACTTCCCTGGTTATCAATAGCATAGTTAAAGAAGAAGGCAATGTAGACAGGGTGTCAATGCTTCAGAGTCTGATTTTAGGAGCTACACCAGTAACTCATGAACGAAGTTCGAGCAGAGGAGGCAGTCATTTGAATGTGTTATCAGGAATCTCCATTCGAGATCTGTAACCCAATAGCCAAGCCACCTCTTGCCCCATTGAATAGAATGAATTTGACTTGTATAAGAACGACTAATCTATTATATCAAAACAGGGTGATGGGTTTGGTGAGAGGCATCCCAAAATAGTACCTAATATCGGATAGCCATTGTGCTTGGCAAGTGGTGAGTGCCAACACGTGATATTCATCTTTAGACGACAATCTGACAATAGTATTCTTCTTCTTACTCTTCCAACCGATTATTTTTCCAATATAAAAGTAATTACCTGTGATTAATTTGCAAGTTTCTACACACGTAGCTTAATCTGTATCTAAAAAGTTAGTGAGTTTAATATCATTATCAGCAGGAAAGAATACACCCGTGGATGGATAACCCTTTGAGTATCAAAGCATCCATGAACTACTTGCTTGTGTGCGTGTATTAGGCAATCAAGGAATTGGATGAGAATTCCCATTGCGTAATCAATATCTAGTCGAGTGTTGGTGAGATACAACATTCTTCCCAACCAATTGCTTATAGGAGGTGTGGTCTTTCAAAGAAACACCAACTTTTTTGGATAGCTTAGAGGCAGTGATGCAGTCCATAGCGGTGCTGGATGGCTTACAATCCATGAAGCCAAAATCCTTGAGTATATCAGGAGTGTACTTTAGTTGGCATAGATGAATTCCCTTAGAGGTTTTGGTGACCTCAACCCAGGAAATACTTAAAGTCTCCCAAGTCCTTTATCTTGAACTTTTGATCAATTAGCTGTTTGATGGAATCAATCTTATGCAGATCATTCCCTATCGAGGCTAAATGATCAACGTAAACCAAAATGATCGTGATACCCTGTGCTATAATTTTAGTGTAAAGGGAATGATCAGACTTAGATTTGGTGAAGTCATCGCCTCGTAGAGTATCAATGAGTTTTATATTCCATTGTTTGCTCACTTTGCGCAGACCATAAAGCAATTTTTCCAATTCGCACACTGAATTTGGATCTATATCAAGATGATTCGGGCATAGAGGAAGCTTCATTAAACCTCTTTGTATAAATCACTATTCAAGAATGCAATATTCACTATGTAAGTGAATTACCGTTCAATTTTTTTCGTTTTTTGACGGTAAATCTGACGGTTTTGTTCATTATTTTTCTTAAAGTGTTTGGGAATACCTTTTCTTCGACAAAGTTAAGAGATTGATACATAAAATGAGACTTGTCTTTTGTTTCGACTGCAAACACATCATTTTCGACCTTCAACTCAGAATACATCACATAACTAATAAAAGCTACTATTTCTTCTTCAAAAGTGTTCTCATCTTCTTGCTCTTTTTCTTTTTGTAACCTTTCGATCTATCAAACATTGTTTACCAATTAAGCAAGGTCAATAAATTGTTGGTTAACTAGCTTCTTTCTAATTTTGAAGTCAAGCTCATTAATCAATATCTTGACATTTCCAGACTCTGTGATCAAATTATAACATTTATTTCTCATATTTTTTAATCAAATAAGATAATCTTTCATCATCCCTACCTTGAATTTTTTATTGAGAACAAATCAGAGAGTGTAACTTTTAGTTCTCCTCTAAAAAATTGATCGTGAAAACTCTTCTCTAATTGTTCCCATGAATGGATCGACTTAGGCTGTAAATTTAAAAACCAAGTGAAAGCATTCGCAGTCAAAGAAGAAGGAAAGTATCTCAATTTTAGTTGCTCATTGCTAGCTAGAAATCTGATTCCGACTGTGTAGCGAGCCAAATGCTCGACAGTTGACTCACCACTTTCTCCTGAAAATTTAGTGAGTGATTTTGGAGCTTTGACTCCTCTAGAAAGTTCTGCTTGCAATACATGATCAGAAAATAGAGATATAGAATATGATTGGTGAGTCAACTTTACATTAAAATCTACCCAATTTATCATATGCTTGACAACTTGTGAAATATTTTGCTCATTAGCTTGTGCAATGTCACATTGGACAAACTAATTTTGTCGAGCACCATTCATTACATCATCAGGGTTTTGCTCCTTATTAATTATTACGAGTGACTAACGACCTTCCAAGTGAGGTTGATTACCTCCTAATGAATTTGGTGCCTTATAGTTATCCTGGACTACTCCAGTCAATTCATTCATCTTCCTCCTGATTTGTTCAAACTTAGCATTATTATTTTCTATCAAAGGATTTAAGATAGTTGTCATCTGCTAAGTCAATGTGTTAACCAAACTATGATAACTTTCTGCTATTTACTGTCTAAAATATGCTAAGGAATCTATCGTGTTAGGCAAAACTGCTCCTGACATTGGTAATTCCCTCGACCTTCCTAAGAACAATAGGCCTTTATGCATTTCAGTAGATGTCGAAGGCATAACGGGGATCGAACAAGGCACCTCCATTTATGTCAACGATTGAATCGGCAAATCAATCTGAGTTGATGTTGTCCCTACATATGGTTGCGTTGACATTGACAAAATACCTTGTTGAGGTAGTTGTGATATCATGGGTCCCGATATCATCGGTCTCAAATAGGAAGAATTGGCCATCATATATTGATATAAGTACGGGTTGTATCCTTGTACAAAACCTTGTGGATTTATTCGACCAATTGGTTTCGACTGAACATTTGTATATACCTCAAGAATAGGTAGATTAGCCAAAAATGAAAATTTTCAGGTAACCCATACATAGGCTAAGTAGTCAAATTTATTTCAAGTACACTAGGAGAAGCCACTGAAGTCACATTTGTGCTATTCATATGCCTAGTGGGACTTCTAGCAAAAGTTATAGGCACTTGTGTGGATTCGGTGACTTATGATTGTCGACATAGTACTATTTTTCAGAGTCGTGATCTGACCCTTCTGTTGAAGAGGACAATTGAGATGACATAGAAATAGATACGTTTGGACCGCTATAGGGTATAAAATTATCACTTCACAAATGCATACACAACAACCACTTTAGGCAACCAATCTTATCCAAGGTCCCACTGGGCGTGCCAATTTGTTTCACCTGAATTTTTATTTTTTCGACCTCGATAGGAGGTGTCAACCAAGATTGTATCAAGATCTCAATTTGCGGAGCAGATATGACTCCTCTTGCAGGTTGCTCTTAGGATTTACAGATCATGCCCAATAGAAGTGTAAAAATAAACAAACAAATAAATAATTATAGAAAGCAAGAAGTAAGAAAGAACAAGTGCAAAAAATAAAGAATTAAAAATTGCAAGACTTGTATTAAAATGTGCAAAAATTGACAAGTGCTTAAATGAAAATGACATAATTTAAATAACAGAAAGAAAAAATAGAATCGAAAATGAATGAAATAATAATGGGGTCTCCCAATATTTACATGGACTCGTGACTCTGTTTCCATGCGTTAGTGTGACTAGGAATGTTTAGAATAAGTGAGTGTATGAATGAATAGAAGATCCCCTAACTTATTGAAACTAATCCTATTTATAGAGAAAAATCCTAAGCTAATTGATATAACCTTGGACTTCAAGTAGTCTTGGATCACAACAAAAAAAATGCTGAAAATACCATGGGAATTATCGTCAAATTTAGCAGCGCCCTTTACCGTTGGATTTAAAGTTGTTTTTGCATTGGATACAGGCTATATTTAGTTCCCCAATTGTTTTTAAATCCGACGGTAAGAAGTTGTGCGGAATAATTTTTTGTGGAGCTAAGAATACCAGTGGATCTACCATCGAATTTTGCCGACGGTAACTCACTTTAGCGAAATACTGCGTTTAAACAATTTTTCGTCGGACATTTCCGCCGGTAAATCCGACAGTAATATTGGGATTAATTTCAAATGCGAATCCCCTCCCCCTCACATCTCTGAACTCACACTCTCTTTTTTCTCTCTCCTCTCGTAGTCTCTCCTCGTCTCTAAAGCTGCCGGCGTTGCTACCATCCGCTAGGGACTCCGCTGCCGCTGGACGTCCTCGCCGCAGGGGCTGTCGGTCACTGCTAGAGCCGTTGGGAACGCCGCCGTTGTTCGCGTCCATTGTCACTGCCATCAACGATAGTGGCATTGTCGCCGTCACTGTTGCCTCCTGTTACCACCATGCCTCCACAATCCTGCAGCCACCAACAGAGGTAATATATATATATATATATTATTTTTGAAATTTTTTATGTGAGTTTAGGATTTTTTTTGGTAGAGTTCTTTTTGAAATTATTGATTAAATTAGTATAATGAAGTTTGTGATTAGAATTTGGTATAGTCTTTTTAAGGTCCTTCAAATTTTTTTTTGAGTTTGGGATTTTGTTAGGTATTTTATCAAATTATTGATTAAATTAGGATAATGAAGTTTGTGATTAGAGATTATTTTGATTTAGGATTTTTAGTTTTTTTTTTTTTTAGATTGTTTTGTGAGTTTAGGGTTTTGTTATGTATTTTATTATCAATTATTGATTAAATTAGGATAATGAAGTTTTGGATTAGAATTTAATTTGGTTTAGGATTTTTAGTTTTTTCAAATTTTATTTTTGAGTTTAGGATTTTGTTATGTATTTTATTATCAAATTATTGATTAAATTAGGATAATGAAGTTTGTGATTAAGATTTTTTATATTAATTTAATGTAAATAGAAATTAAATTAGGTTAAGGTAGGTTAAGTAGAGTGAGATTAAGAGTGTTCGACATTGTTGGAAGACTTTGTGTAGTTTGTTGAATTAGTTAGTTTTACCTTGTGAGTTTAATAAGTTTTTTTTTTTTAATTAGGACTGTGTTATTTCTCTGAGATCAATTGGATTTCGCTTCTTCCATATTTTGTGCATCCGTGTTTTAGGTAGATTTTCTATCCCTAACTATAATCAATTGTTTAAGTTTTATGTTCGACTTACTTTTTCTAGGATAGCATTTTAGAACGGAAGTGGGAGAAGGTCGCATAGAGGCGCCTTCTTGAAACCCTTGTTTGTTGGAAAATTATGGAATTATAAGGGGTTGCACACTAGAACGGATATGATTTGGTGTGTTATTGAATTTGTGTTTGTTCTACTTTATGCCTGCAACTATTTTCTTTGTCAAAACTGTTATATTTATTTGATGGATGTCTCTGAATTAAGAAAAAGTTCTGCCAAAATTTCATTTAATTTGTTTTAGAACATGTTTGGTTTGTTAGAAAATGATAATTGTATTTGGCGGAAGATTCTAATTATAGGGTACACTTTGCCGAATTTTCTAAAACATATAATAATTTGTGTTGTTCGTTGAATTCTAGGCTGTGTATTTCAATCTAATTCCAAAACATTGTCTATAGATATATGATAGGGATAACGGTAGATGAGGGATTTAAAACCTGATTTCTTTGAGGGAGTTGATGCATTTGTTGGTGCATGTCTTTAGCATGGAACCGTTTATGTCGACGCACTGCAACCAGAAGACGACGATCTTCAAGAAGAAGACGGGGTTGATGCCGACGAAGAGGAGGAAGCCGAGTTCGATGATCAAGAAACTACATCAGAAGAGGAGGATGGTGAACCAGAGGACGAAGATGATGAATCTGAATAGGGCTAATATAAATATAGTTCTATGATATGTATTTCTTTACCAACCTTTTAGAAGAATGTCATATAATTAGCATCGTTTCAAATATTTTAATTACCATAATTTCGTATTCTTAATTTGTATGTTTGATATTTCACAGCAATTATAAAGCACTGTTTCAATTATTAATTATCAGAGTACATTACAGATGGATGGAAAAGTTCGTAAAAAAAAAATAACTACCGTCGAAATACACTGACAGTAACAGCCCAGAATTTTTCAAAAGAAAAATTATAAAACATTTACATCGGTATTACCGTCGGATTAATCCGATGGTAACATGACGCAAAGACATATTAAATGGCGCCAATGTTACCGTTGAAAAAGTTCTTATGGTCTTGAACTTCAAATAAATTTGGGCACCAATGCAAGCATAAGATAATTTGACTATCAAGTCTAACCTATTCTTATTTTCTTCAACTATGATATGCTTCATGCATATATAATCTTCGACTTTAACTGTCGAATTCTTTTTAACGTCGACCTTTTGTGCCAAATTTTTGTCACAACACCAGTATTCAAACATTTCTTCTACTTCTTGTTTTAAATTCATTTGAAGTTTATGTTTAATGTTGTTTCCATTCATACATTTGGAAAGAACTTGTTTGTAAGATTTTGCTTAGTCAATATATAACACAAAATTCACATTTCTTTTTTATTGCTCACTAAGTTTAGTGTTCGACGTCTATAGCCAATAAGTCTCAAGATCGAACTCTCTTAAAAGAATTATATCTACTTCTCAAATTAAAATCTTGTTATAAGTTTGGTCGATATTCTTGATCAAAATTGAAAAATCAAAATTCAAGCGGAGCAAAAAGAAGAGCAAAACTCCGAGGTTTTGATGTAGAATATGTTTGTACTTTATTGAATTTTCTCTCACCACTTGGGTCGAGGTTATATATAAAAACTTAATACAAATTTCATACCTTACTTAAAACAGTACAGAAGGTTACACAAAGCATGTCTATGTACACCACATACATCCGCCACTGGTGCACTTAAGAATAGAGAGTAATACTAATTAAACAAAAACAAGGCAACACGGCTTAAATAATTGGATATGTGGCATTATTGGCAATTCCACATAACCCTTCCTTAGCATGTATCTCTCTCTTCATCCTTATGTACCCTTTCTCTCCCCAATTAGTACCCCATGAATTTTTTACTATCCAATACTTGGTACCATCCTTATCTTTACCATAACCAACTACCGTAGCAGTATGGTTTGGCTCAGTTTCACATATTCCAGTGAAAATCCCACTAGAATAAAATTGAAAATAATACCCACTAGCTTGAAGATAAACCGACACTGGTTGTTTTGCCACAGCTTTGAGGAGTGCCTTTTCGTTATTAGAAGGAACCTTCTCGAACCCTTTAATCTTAGCTACATTATGTATTGTTTCCTTCTCATTAGCCTTACATGGCTTCTCAACTTCTTTGTATGGGTAGTCTGATTCACTTGATATTCCTCCATTCTTTGCAATGAATGTATACGCATCTTCCATATAACCACCATAGCATCCTTCAGTGTCGCCTCTTACGCAATCTACTAGTTCTTGCACTGAGAGAGGCACTAGTTTACCTGTACTTATTTTGTGGATTCCTTCAACTGCAGCCACAGATGAAAATGCCCACCAACTACCTGTTTACAAGAAGAATATTAGCATCACTATTTTATAGTATATAAATATACTAATAACAAAATGTTATCTTATTAAAATAAAAAGACTAATGCATTAATGCTAGACAATGAACTTTATTGCTAATATTGTTAGTGTTGGTGGATAAAATAGTTGGTCCCATCACTATTTTTTATCAGTTAAACGTCTTGTTTATTTTAATTTTAATTTTGATATTATGATAATAAACAAAATTGTACATAATCAATTAATTAAATTTATCTATTTAGATAAATTTTAAAAAAATTAATTATTTATTTTTATTAATATATCAATACATAATTTATTATATATGTAAAATTCTTTTAATTAAATTAAAAATATAAAAATTAAATTTATATAATAAATTAGATAACTACTTGAATATTAATTGATTTACTCTAGATTACTGATGGTTCAAATTATATGGAGCGCGAACGTGCACACATGTGTGTATATATATCGATTTACTTTAGACTGCTGATTGTTGAAAGTAAAAATATATCTTAATATAGGTAGACAATAGGTAGACAATAAAAATATTAAATAATGTGTATAATAAATATATTATATATTTAATTTATTAGGTGTATAAATGGTTATATATCTTAATATTAAGATTTAAATGGGTAATTTAAGGTGTAATGTATTTTTATTTTATTGGACCAATTTTAGAATTTATTATTTACATTATTCACAAAATTTATTATCTACTTAATAAATATAAAATAATTAAAAATTTACGTTTTAAACATTTTTTATAAAAAAATTTTCAATTAATAATCTTAACCTATATAATATTAGCTAAATCCATTTCATTATCATCATCATTATCATTATGAGTTTGTGACTCTTAATCGCTTAATACTATAATCTGAGTTGAGTTTATGAAATAATTATGTCTTATAATAATATAAGAAAAAGTATAAGTACACAATAATATTGTTAAATAATGTAAACAATAAAATTAAAAAAATAAATTAATTTTAAATTTAATTAATAATATGAGTAATTAATATTTAATAATAATTAAATTTAAAATTTATTGTTCATATTATTTAAAAAAATCATTAATAATCTAACATAACCCATAAAATAATACCCCATGAACTGCACATGATGATTTATTATTATTATTATTCTACATACCACATGTGCCTTGGTCCTTGATTGGTGTAACAACTCCTCTTTTCCTCCAGTCCACGGTTTCTGGAATGTCAGTTACATTCTCATGCCGAAACGGCGTCGTTTTGGATTCCATGGTCGTCCCCGGCCAATGACTCTTGGGAAGGCCATTAAGAGAAGCCTTGAACTCTTCAACGCTTAGGTCCGCAAATCGGTTAACACTAAGCTTGAAACTTTTGTCCCCAGCCACATTGAAGGACTCAATGAACTCAACATTGTTCTTGAATATTTGGAACCTTCTTTCTTTCTCTTCACCATCCTTATACACTTTTCCATATTCTTCCATCCATTTCTCATGTGTCTCTCTTGTGCATGCAGACTCTAAAAGCCTGCGTGACATTGTTACTTGTGAGTTCCATAAAGTGAGAATGAGAAAGAAACAAATTATTTGGTGAAATTGGATAAACGAAGTAGTAGTCATCGTCATGATGATTGCACACTAATTTTGTTTTTAAGTGTTATGTGTGATGATATAGAAATGAAAGAAGAAACGTTTACAAGGATTGCATTGGAGGCATGCAATAACTACTATATATATACAATTCTTTTGGAGTGGAAATAAGGGGAAATTATTTCAATTAGGGATACTTTAGTGCATGACATGGGGGCCTCCACCACTTCAAACTTTGGATAATATAATATTGTAAGATTAAGAAGCACTAATTAATCCACGTGGGTTATGCTTTATCCAAGTCAACTAGTCAACGTTCTCTTGTTATCGATGGAAGATCCTTTTTCCATCCAATTGATTTTGGGTCCATCTAGTGTACAGATACACTTTGGTACAGATTTACAGATTTTTGTTTTTATTTGGTTTAAAAGTGTATCACTAAAAGTGTTGCTTAAGGAGAAAGTGTTACCCTTAATCGTTAACTTGGCTCTGATACCAATTTTTGCAATCTTTGACTAGTCCTTGTATATTGTAATTTCATTTTTATAGTTTTCAATCTTGTTTTAGTTTATAATATTCTTTTTTGCATGGATTATTGTATATAAAATCTTTTATCTGTTTGTCTTTTTCTTTAATATAATTTCTTAAATCCTCAAAAACTTCTTTTATTTCTACACTTTCTGTTGTTTCTAAATACCTTCTTAATTTTTCAACTTCATTTTCCATTTTTTCTTTTAACAGCTTTAATTCTTTTAAGTCATAATATGGTTTTCCAGGCATTTATAAATTTTTTAAGTTTAATTTCAACTTGTTTATATTTATTCTTATTTCTATCCTTTTTATTATAAGGTCATCAATTTCGATCTGAAGGTTATTTAATTCCCTTTTATACTCTTTTATTTTACTTTTTAATTTTTCTGCCCTTTTTCTTTTTATTTTATTTTCTGGTTTTTCAATCTTTTTATGCTTCATTATTTATTTTAAAATTTCTGCAAACTCTATCATTGATTCATCACTATTTTCTAGAGATTCTATTAATTTTTCTAGCTCTTCAACTTCTCTTTTTAACTTGTCATAGATTATTTTTAAAGCTTCAAATGCTCTTTGATTTATTTCAGAAAACTGTAAATAATTCAAACGATTTTCTCTTTCAAAAAGCTCTTGTTTCTTGTCTTGATAGGTTACATATATTTCTTCTTTATTTATTGTCATAATTTAGTGTTTAGGGTTTCATTTAATTTTTCGACCTTTTTTGTTAATTCTTTTATTTCAGAATTTTCTTCTTTAATCTTCAACTTAGATAGACTTAAAGGGCTATTAATTTTAGATTCTCTAATTTGAAAATTCGATGAAACTAATTTTCCTGACGGTTCTTTTATTAATAGAACTGGGTTTTCAATAGCTTTATATTTTGGTATTTCTGTTTTTACAATTTTCTGAAATAATTCATCGACATAAATTCTTTCTCTGTTTTTAAATATTATACTATGATGGCTATTTGTTAAAGCATAATTTATTGCATATGTAATTGAAAATGGTTCATCATCTTGTTCCATTAGATTCTTTCTGTGAAATTTATAAGCCAGACTTATAGATCTTCCAAGATTTTCAGTTGATAAAGGTATAGCATATCCCAGATGGGCATTAAATTTAACATTTACATTTGCCAAGTTTCCATGAACAATTCCAATTATTTGATCTATTGGGTCATCAGTAATTCTTTTGTCACAGATTGCTAAGCTTATTGGTGAATTAATTCCTTTCATATATGTAGATTTGATTAAGACTTGTATAGTACTAATATGAATCCATCCAATTTTAGATCTTTTTTGTTGATCCTTAATTTTCTCAATCTGTTTACTTAATTCTTCATCATTTATCAAAGCTATTTCAAGTTCTCCATTGGCGGATTTTATCTTTATAGGAGCTTCAAGTTGAATTTTTCCATAGTATATTATATTTTTTTTATTAAAAACTTCTTTTAAAAGGTTTTGTTTATTAAAATTTTCGTTTGATTTGAGATTTAATTCTGTTTTTAAAACAGCCTGTTTTTCATTATCTAATAAAGCAGTTAATCTATAATAATCAAATTCTTCTGTTAACTCTAAACTTTCTAAATAATTCATAATTGAAAGACTAGAATGAATACATACCTTTCTGGAGAAAAACTTCCTTTATTTAATATATTTTACATAAGGTGTTTTTATCTCCAGAGGGGAGATTGTAAATACTAACTCCAGAGGGGAGTTTAGAACTATTTTTCCCTAATGGGAATTCTTCTTCAGATCATAGAATCGCCTTGGCAGCTTCCTCCTTGCTCTCCTAGCATTTGAGTACTCTTTGCCTCCTGCTTTCTATTTTCTGATGCCTTCTATAATTGCCTAAGCAACCTATTTATAATGGTTGGGTCTGATGGACAATTCCCATCCTTACCCTTCTTATGACGTCATTGCTTACGTCATTGTTTATTATCTTGCACCAGCTACATTGTTGGTGCTCTATGACCTAAGCGCTTACGTCATTATGCAATAATGTTGAGAGATGCTTCAGATGTGCTGTCTTCCTCTTTCATTATGTGACCTTCAGATGCGTTGTCTTCTTCCTTTATCATGTGGGTTGATTCCGTTTTATTATTGCTTTCTTCAGATAACTCTGAGACGCATAGCTGGCACTTGTGGTCTTCTCTGTCTTTTATCAAATAGCAGAGATTCCTTTTTATCCCTTCAGGGAGCTTTTCTAAGAGTCCAGATAAGTTGTAGAATGCTGATTCAAATTCCACTAAGAGTCTCATCTCTCTTTCTTCAATTTCATTCCTTTTACTAGACACAAGCAAAGTATTTCTGCTTTTATAATTAATTCTTGTGTGAGATTCCCTTGTTATCTTTTGAGTTCTTTCGAAGACCCTTGCTAGTGTGCTGGCTAGCCTTCCTTCATGACTGTAGATTGTTAAATCTTGAACTTGATCAATTGGTTGAAAATTTCCTGGGAAGACGGACATGAATATTACTTGGTGTGCTGGAACCAAGCATTCTTCTTCTTCATTAAAAATAGGTTGACTGTTCGTAAATTTTAGGGATATATCCCTTGGATTTACGTTGTCAATCATATTTTTAAATCTCTTCACTGCATCAACGAATCCTGCAGGAAACTCACTAATAATTTTTAGATCATTAAAAATTAAAATTGTATCAATTAATCCATACTGGAAAAATTGATAGGTGTCTGATGGGGATGCATCTGGAAATATAACCAGCTTTGTTAGCTGTTCTTTGGCAATAGGATAATATCCCAAAATTGCTCTTTTTTCTTCAGTCCAGTTTAGGACTATATTAAGGGTTTCCCTGAGATTTGATCTACAGACCCTTTTCTTTTCTTTGATTTCAGCCCTTGTAGGAATGTTTCTTATTATCCCTGTTCTCTGGGTTTGAATTGGAGCTTTATCTGCTCTTTTTAGGGTTTGCTCTGGATGAAGAGCTTCATATTCCCTGAAAGATTCCTTTGCTTCTTCCAGTGTTAAAAACCCTCCTTTATGAATTATCCTTGATTGATGTGTAAATGGTGCTGCTTTTTCCCAGGCATCATAAACTCCTTTCATGGGGCCATTATAAATTACATAATATTTTTTATCTTGGGTGGATTTTTTGATAATTTCAGTAATTGTTTTATTTTCTGGAATTTTTTCGTCACCTGATTTGTCCACCACGCTTAGCTGGCTGAGCTCTGATGGTTTTGGTTGTTGTGTTGATTTCATTGCTTCGATGGCCTTCTTGAGGGATTGGATCTGTGTCCTTATTTGCTGACAATGCTTGCATTTTTCGAGTTCTTGTTCGTATTTCTGAATTTCTTGATCTAATGCGTTGTAGACGAACTCCATTCTCTTGTTAATGTATCTGCAATAACATTTTTGTCACCCTTAATATATTCAATTTTTATTGGATATTGTAACAAAAATAATTGCCATCTTACCAATCGTCCATGATTATAATCAACTTTTAAATTATATCGTATGAAACCTGTTAGGTAGCTTGAATCTGTCCTTAATGTAAATTCTCTTGGTAGTAAATCAATTTTCCATTTCTTAAGAGATTTAATTGCTGCTAGAGTTTCCTTTTCATTAGTGGTATATCTCTGTTCTGTTGGAGTAAAAGTCCCTGAAATATACCTGCAAAGTAATTCCTTTAGGGAATCTTTAGAATCTAGTGATTCTTTTCCTTGTTCCAAACTTTTTATAGCTTTCTTAGCTTTTAGACATCCTGACCAGGTTATGTCTGAAGCATCTGTTTCTACTATTAAGTAGTCATTTTCTTCTGGAATATAAAGTTCTGGAAGTTTTTCACATAATTCTTTAATCCTTTGAATTTGCATACTATCTTTTTCATCCCATTTCCATTCTTTTTTAGTACTTATTTTTGGAAATAAGCTTTTAGTGTATTCTGTTATATTCTTTAAAAATCCTTGATCTGAAATATAATTTATACATCCTAAAAATCTTTGTAATTGTTTTCTATCTTCTATTTTATTAGGAAATAAATTTACCTTTTCTAGGACATTTGGTTGAAGTTTTAGCTTTCCTTGAGTAGATAGAATTAATCCAAGAAACTCTATTTCTTGTTTTGCTATTCTTGCTTTCTTTTTGCTAAGAACTAATCCTTTTTCTTTACATCTTTCTAAAACTATTAATAGTTTTTGAAGATGATCTTCTTTATCCTGTTTTGTAAAAATTAGTATATCATCAATATACACTAAAACAAATTCATTTAACTCTTTTAGATTTTCTTCCATAAATCTTTGGTAAATACCTGGGGCTTGTTTTAATCCGAATGGTAATACATTCCATTCATAGAGTAACACACTTGTTGATTCTTTTGTTGGGCAAGTAAAAGCAGTTAATTTCTTTGTTTCTTCGTCTAAACGAAGCTGCCAATATCCTGATTTTGCATCAAGAGATGAAAACCAAGTTGCTCCTTTGATTTTTTCTAAAATAGAATCTTTTCTTGGAAGTTTATGAGCATCACCAATAGTTGCTTCATTCATCTTCTTATAGTTAATAACCATTCTTCGTTTTCCCCTTTTAATTTCATTATTATTTTCGACATAAAAGGCTGGAGCCGCACGAGGACTTTTACTTAATCTTATAATTCCTTTTTCTAAAAGATCTCTACATTCTGATGAAAACTCTTCTCTATCTCTTGCGGAATAAGGAATTTTATTTGGAACATTTATCTCTTTTGTAGGATCTTTTAATTTAATACTTACTAATTCGTTATTTGTATTTTTAACATCTAGAGGATTTTCAGCACAAATTTCATCCAAAAGTTCTTCTATCTTTATTTCAAGACTATTTTTTGGGATATTTATCTGAAAGTATAGATTTAAATAACATGTCTCTAATATAGAAAATATTTTAAATTTTAAGATCTTATCTATAGTGGTAGTTGGTATTTTTATACGTTTTGATTTTTGATTTATTGAAGAATCGTGTGGTGCTTTTAAAACTATATATGTTAATTCTTGAATGAATGGATGATATAGCTTTAAAAAATTATTTCCTATGATAAAATCCATTCCAGAGTCTAACATATATATAGATGAAACAATGAACCTATAATTTTGAATAAAAATTTCAACCATCTCTGCTTTTTGGTTAATTTTATGTATTGATTTGTCAGCTATTCTAACTCTTAATGGTTTCTTTAATTTTTTCCAATCAAGTTTTATGTTTGAACTAGCAAAGCATTGCGTTGCTCCAGAATCTATGAAAGCATTTATAAACTTTTCTGTTATTTTTATAGTAATAAATGTAGCATTATTACTCAGTCTCTGAGTCTGTTTCCGAGACATATTCAAAAATATAGTCTAAGTTATCATCAGATTCTTCTAATGGTTCCATAAAACAGGACTTAGCAATTTCTATTTGTTTAGTAAGATCCTTTTTATCCTTCTTTTTCGGACATTCATTTGCATAATGACCTTCTTCTTGGCAATACCAACACTTACAATTTTCTTTTTTATTTGGGCAATAATCACTTTTTTGTCTTTTGTTTTTATTGTTATTTCTTTTTCTAAAATACCTCTTTTTTCTCCAGTTTGGATAATATTTTCTTTTTCTAAATTGATATTTTCTTTTTCTTTGAAAATTTTTATTAAGACCATATTTTTGAGGTATCTCTTCATTATCCTGACAGCAAATTCTAATTATATTTGCAAATCTTTTTTGAGTTGCTTCTTGCATACAACGTTCTTTTATTTCCTCTCTTATTGCAGAGGTTGCTCCGCCAAAATTATTTTCAATTGTTTCTCTATTTATTTCTCTTATAAATCTTCCCATAATAAATTCATTAGCAGGATATGGAAGTTTTGTTATATACATACTAAGATAATGATTTTTATCTTCTTCTTTTAATTTGTAATAATGTATTCTATATTCACATATATAAGACTCCACATTACATAGATCATATATCTGAATGTTAGCTAAATGATTTTTTGCTTCTTGATATTCTTTATTATAGACTTCTTGTTTATGATCTATAATATTTTTTCCAAAAAATTCTTTATATAGAATCATCATTATATATAATATCTTATCATAAGCTGTTGTTTTTGTTGCTAATTCTTCTATTATTTGGTTTTCTATTGATGTCATATAATCTCTTATAGCTCCTTTAGTATGAAACCCTATGTAATTCCAAATATCTCTTCCAGATAATTCGTTAAGTTTTGGATTAGTAAAGGCTTCTAATAAGAAGGAATTCAACCAGTTTTCGAAAATTTCTTTTTCATTCTTTTTACAGTCTAAATCGAGCATTCTTTCTCCTTCCATTTCCTGAATTTTAGGAACGTATTTTGATGGTGTTTTTGTATATTTTGAATCTTTATTTATAAATCCTTTTTTAAAAGCATAATTATCAAAACCTGTTTCCCATTTAAATTGAGATTGATTATCCCTAGATGTTCCAGCTTCATTTTTTACTTGTATTGGAATTGCTGGTTCTTCGTCACTTGAATAATCTAGGATGTGTTCTTCATTTTCTATATTTTCAGAATTTACTAATTCTTCTTCTATCTGAAATCCCTGTTCCATAATATTATTTTCTTGAGCCATTTTTAATTGTTTAAAAAGCATTGTAACTTCTTCTAATTTTTCTTCAATATTCATAATTTTAGTGGTGGTTTTACTTTTAAATCTGTTATGTTGATTATATTTTGAAATTTTTCTTCTTTGGGATTTTCTTTTTCCTTATTTCTTTGAAATTTTATAGATACTAATATTTCTTCAAGCATATCTACTATAGAATTTAATTGTGGGTTAAAAGTATGATAAAGATGTGGGGAATCATTTCCATGGTAACATTTCTTAGAAATTCCGTGTGAAAAATAAGTTTTTTCAGGTTTTTGAAGTCCTTCAATAAAACTTATAGTAAAATAAAGATTTTGAGAAAAATCATTTTGTATTGATTTTAAGAATTCGGTGTCATTACAATTAACATTAGTTAAAATCATTAATTTTTGATCTATTAATTTCGATAACTTAATTATTTCTTCTCTTAAATCTTCTAATTTACTTTTTTCTATTAGGTGACGTTTTTTCTTTGTGAAGAGCTACGGTTTTAAGTGAAAAGTGTGGCTTTAGAAAGTGTGGTTTAAGGAAGCAAATCTTTAAATCTGTACAAATTTAGATCTGTACCATATAATTTCCTATTGATTTTTTATTTAGATGTGAATGCATAATAATGGCCCCTTTTAATTCAAACCTTATTGGATAAGTTGCTACCATCTCCGAAACAAAAGTGTTTCTTAAACACCAAAATTATTGGGCTGTGTGCTGATGACTCTATCATCTTTAACATTTTAATCTTGAAAGAAGAAACTTTTATATGCATTCCATCGAAGGCATGCAATAACTTGTATATATGCAATTCTTTTGGAGTGGAAATAAAAGGCAATTATTTCAATAGGATATGTAGTCCATGAAATAGTGGTCTCCACCACTTCGATCTTTGGATAATATTATATTAGCACTATTGTTCTTCGATGGAAGATTCTTTTTCTATCTAATTGATTTTTTATTTATTAGATATGCAGTGCTTATATATATATATCATGGTCCCTGCTTTTTTATTCGAACCTTATTGGATAAGTTGCTTGCACTGTAAGTGTCATATCTTTTAAGGATAAAATTTTTCAAAAATTTATTTCAAAGATGTAAACCTTATAGAATTAATCTCCATATACAAGTCTTTTTGTTATAAAAGGCTTACAAGTCCTGAAATTCACTTACTACTAAAACACGTCTTTTATGGCATTATTTTTCTTTTTCGTTATCGTCGTCATCAACACCACCTCTTCCTCCTTCTTTTTTCATTGGATTTTCTTTTCTTCCTTTCTTTTTCTCTTTCTCCTCCATCATCAGTTATCTCGTTGCTGAATATAATGAATAATTCAAGTTTAGATTGTCAATTGAACCAGAACGAAATTGATTATTATTTTTGAATCCAATCAAATGGCTGATGTGTGGTTCAATTTAGAAGAAAAAATACAGTATTAGAGGAAATATTTTTCTGTATTTGCAACAAATTTGGGTGTAACATGAAGATATTTGGGTGTATTTTTATTCTGATAAGTTTTGCATAATTCAAAACTCTTCCTCTTCCTCCTCCTCATCTTCTACTGCTGCTTTTTTTTTTTATCATCATCACCATCTTCTTCTTTTTTTCTTATTCATCTTTTCCTTTTTGTTTTACCTTCTCAAGTTTCTTTTGTTTTACTCTATTAACAAGAATAAAAATAAAAAAAATCAAACAAAGAAGAAGAAACACATAGTGCTGCAAAATTACTTGAAAGATGATGAATTTACATTCATTTAACTAAAAGAAAGAAAGAAAGAAGGAAAAGAAGAAGAAGAAAAATAAATGTAGCATTAAAGAAAACATTTTTCTGTACAAAAATGCTATTTGTACACTAAAATCAGCCACCAATATATTTGTGTATAAATACATGTATGCTTTAATTTATTTTCAATGATATTTATATTCCAGTATGTATTTTATACTGGTGGCTGACTTTGGTGGCTGATTTTAGTGTACACATAGCATAACTCATTTCTGTATTTGCAGCAAATTTGGGTGTAAAACGAAGATATTTGGGTGTAAAACGAAGATATTTGGGTGTATTTTTATTCTGATAAATTCTACATAATTAAGAACTCTTCCTCTTCTTCCTCCTCATCATCATCTTCTTCTTCTTCTTCATCATCATCATCATCTTCTTATTTCATATTCTCATAATTCTTTTTGGGAGGAAAAAATCAAATAAAGAAGAAAAAAATACATAATGTTGCAAAATCAAAAGAAGAAGGAAGAGAAACACGACGATGAAGATGAAACACGCGAAGAAAAATGAGAAGAAACACAAAGAAGAAGGAGAAGAAGAAGGAAGAAGAGGAGGAGGAGGAGGAGAAACGCGAAGAAAAAATGACAGTTGTGGTTTTCATCGAGGAATAAGAAGAAGAGTTGTTCATAATGGGTAAGGAGCGCTTTGAAAACGTGATGCGCGTATTAACACGCTTTTGTGGGTGAGCGTAGCTTTTGTTGGGTTTGGCCCAACTTGTAAGACTTGTAAGTCAAAAAAACTTGTATATGTAGCATAACTGAACCTTATAATACCTTAAAATTTCAGTTCAGATAAACTTTTTAAATAAGTTCTTTTGAAAAAGGAGTTTAAAATATAAGGATTTTTATTAATAATAGCTTATAAATACATTATTTTGTATTTGAATTTTTAATTATAGAAGTACTTATTTTAAATTTGTAGAGCATTTGATAAATAATTCAAAAAATACAATTTTTTTGGTACAAAGAGAATGAATATTAAAATAATGATGATAACAAATATCTTTTAATATTAAATATTAATTTTACATAATTTAATTATTGAGATTTTATACTACATATAATGTATGTTAAACACAAATTTAATAATAAAAATAAAGTGATAGAATGATAAAAAAAATTTCTGAAAAAAGAACATATGCAACAGGTAGTAGGTTCAGATGGAACATTGTGTGAAAATGATACTAGATGGTCAGTACTTTCAACAGATGAAAGTGAAAATAGTGGTGGAAGGCAAATACTTCTAACAGATAGAACATTGTATGAAAATAGTGGTGGAAGGCCAATATTTTCAGTGAAAACAGGAAACATTTTTCACAGATCTAAGAGTGAAAATAGCACAATGGTCTCTTTTATTTTGAAGTCATTTTTTTAATGAGTGATAAAATAACTTCTAAGAAGGAAGAAATAATATTTTTCTACTTTTTCAAAAACTCTCAATTAACTTTTTAAAAAGTTAAAAGTATTTCTTAAAAATGGTACCAAACAGGCATAATATAACTTTTCATAATAAAAAAAAATAGCTTTTGCTACTTTTCAAATAGACTAGCAACAAATTTGGGCTGAGGCAACTCTTTAAAAACGTTGTCTATAATAAAGAAAAGTGTTACCTTTGATCAAAGGCAACACTTTCCAACAAAACGCAACGCTTTTTCGGGGCTTAGCTATACAGCCGTTATCTTTGGTCTAAGGCAACGCTTTTGTGTATCAAAGAGAACCCTTTTTAGGACAACCTTAAAAAAACGTTGCCTTTTCTGCAAAAAAAAAAAAAAAAAAAAAAAAAAGCATCTCCACAAAAGGGTTGACTTAGAAGACCCAAACACAACGCTTTAGATAAGACTTTATGGCAACACTTTTTATGAGTTGTATTTTTTAATATATAAAGCAACACTTGTCCAGATTATTTTAAGTTGCCTTTTCATATACCAAAAGTAACACTTGTATAAACTTTTTCTGGTTATTTTTCATATACCTAAAGCAACCGTTAGCCATATTTTTTTAAGTTGCCTTCTTTATATACCTGAAGCAACACTTGTCCAGATTTTTTTAAGTTTCCTTTTTTTATAGACCTAAAACAACACTTATCTAAATTTATTTGCAGTTGTCTTTTTCTAATACCTAAAGCAACACCTTATTGAGTTTTTTTTAGGTTCTCTTTTTTTATATCTAAAAAAATATATTTTTTACCTTTGTTATATTTATATGACATTTGAAGAATATATAGCACACGCTAACAATATTTAAATATTTAAATTTAATTTAATCAATATAGGAAGAATAAGCTAATAATATATATTGCATGTATATAGAAAGGTCTTCCAAGTGCTAATTAACATACTTGCTAAGTTACCAAGTCAAATAAATAATAAACATAAGTAAGCAAAATACATATTTTTCTCATGATGAACTTAAACAAAAAAGAAACTATTTTTTCCATTTGAAACCAAAAAGACTTTATGCTTCACCATTGTGCCAAGAATTACCTTTATCTCTTCAGAAAACTTCATTCAACTATAAGAAAGCTGCTGTCAAATTTAAATGGACAAAAAAAATATAGTCAAAACATCAGCTTAACAATAACATGTATACTCAAGTAGTGTTACAACAATTTAGCACACATATACCTAATCATGATTTGGTATATGAGTCGATGGAGGAGAATGTCGAGGAATCAAATTTGGATCTTGTGCACTATTTGCAGACGATTGCTTAGATCGCAAGAGAGAAAGCGCTTCATCAACATTCATATCAGGAGAAGTTTGTTACAACATAAGTTTCACAATATCTTTCAATCATTGCAGTCGTTGCTTATGGTCATCTAATTCAGCTTTTAAGGCTGTTACCTTCTCTTCACTTTGTTTTTTGATTTCATCTATTTCTTTATTTTTTTAAGAGAAGTTTTTGTAGCAGTTCTTCTGAAACATCAAACTCTTCTTGGATTCTCTTTACCAAACACTTTTTGAAATGCATTAGTAGGAGTTTCTCCAATTTCTTGAAAATCATCAAGTTTATCCTATACACACAAATATATGATAGGTCTATTTTTAGTGATAAAAATTCAATGAAAGAATCCAACAACCTATTGATGATTAATAGGGGCAGCAATCCAAAATAGCTATAAAATAGCCATAAAATAGCAATCCATGACAGCCATAAAATAGCAACTAAAACAACAACCATGACAACCATAAAACAGCCATAAAGTAGCAACTAAAATAACAACCACGAGAGCCATAAAATAGCAACTAAAATAGCAATCATGACAGCCATAAAACAACAACCATGACAGTCATAAAATAGCAACTAAAACAGCAACCATGACAGCTATAAAACAGTCATGAAACAGCCATAAAATAGCAACCATGACATCCATAAAACAGTCATAAAGTAGCAACTAAAACAGTAACCACGACAGCCATAAAAATGTCATAAAACAGCAACTAAAACAGCGACTATGACAGCCATAAAACAACAACTAAAACAAGAAAATTATAGACTAATAATAACAGCTTGTGTTTCCACATCAAGTGTTTTTCCTTTTAGTCCATTCCGAGTTGCAACAATCATTAAAGCTTGATTTAGTTTCTCTTTGTTCTTTTTTTCTCACGCTACAGACCAAGATGGCAATTATAAAGTTATAACATACTAAAATTAGGTAAAAATCACGAGTAGAGAATTTTAACTCAAACGTGACCTTACCAAATCAACACGCACTCTTGCAAAATTGATTGGTCCCATTTTATGCCTCCATTGTTGCTTATTGCGATTTTCAGAATTTATAACACACATGGCCTATATTTAAAATAAACAATGATAAAAAATATAAAAATTGAAATAATTATACTTGATCATATCAATTAATAATAATTGAAATCCTCTAGCTCACTTTGATAGTTGGAATACTCCAATATGCAATTAGTTTCCAAAATTGTATTTCTGGAATTTTCAAAAGACGATTCACCAACATATCCTCAATATTTCCAGAATATGATTCAAAGTGTTTCTTCTTGATTCTTGTCTTGTAATGCTTCCATGCTCCTTGAATACCAGTCATCACCCATAGCTTTGAGGATTTGGGAAGAATGAACTTTGACTACAAACATATCGATTTCATCATATCATATGAATAAAAAGATTAGTAACATATGGCATAAACATAAAGATAAATGGAGCTTACATTAATATACTTTCATATGCGCTTTTTAATTTGCTTAGGCACAACTTTCTAATTAGTGTACATCAAGATAATAAAATCACTATTTCTTCCCATTGTTCTAATAAAATTAGTTAAATCCTTCACTCTTTGAGGAGTTGGCCCCACGGTTGCTCCACGATCAAAAGTTACTTCCTTCCTTTCTTCCCAAGTTCTTGTATAAATCTTTAGGCATCTTATTTTTTCATGAGTCTTTTTAACCTTTGAAGTATCTAAATTAAAAAATTGAGAAATAGTACAAATTAAAACAAAAAAAGCTATGAATCATATATGGAAAGGGAAGCCGTGAATCATATGGAAATAGAAATTAAACAAGTATATGCACGTTACTATTCATATGGAAAGTGAAGCCGTAAATCACATATAGAATTGTAAGACAGATAATGATAAGAAGAAAATGTAAAACAAATAGCAACAAACAAAATTACATCACCTTCTACATGAGCCTCTTCCAAAATTTGGTCTCCTTCCACATCAAAATTGTCATTTTCATATTCACCAAGATAATTTTTAGTAGTTGAAACTTCAATTTGTTCCTCTTCTCTTTCCACATGAATTCCTTATTCACCCAAAAAAGTATCAAGAGTCATTGTTGGACTCTTTAAGTTATTTTTTGAGTTTGTCAAGTTAGCTGGTTCTTTTTCAGTAACTCTAGCATTCTCACCAATTGACTCAAAGTCATCTTCCTCTTCTCTTTCCATTTCTACTCCTTCTGTATGCAAAAAGGCATCAAGAGCCATTGCTGGATACTTTGCCATGCTCTTTATCTTGTTAGGGATTGGTTGCTCTTCTAGTTGAACATTACTCCTCACTTGGTTATGGAAAGACCTTAAAGACCGGTTCATAACATTGTCCACAAGTGTCTTATTTCTCCGTTCCATTGAATTCTCCCTACTTTGTTTGTCTCCAATTTCTGAAATTTTTTTCTTAAGATATTGTGCTATCTTGGATTGATTACTTCCTTTATCACCTTTGGATATAAAATTTCGAACTAATTTCGCAGTAGAAGATACTTCCTTCATTTCAATTTCTTTAACTTTTGCATGAGCTTGATACTTCTTTTCTAGCCTTTTCCTCTTTGAAGTTGCTCTGTTTTCCACTAAGTTGCTGGATAAGAACATTAAATACTATCAAATACAATTGCATACGCATCTAATAGGAGAAAGGTTATAAGAGAATAACAAATATGCAGAACAAAATGTTCTACATCAATGTCAACTTAATCACTTATGTTAAATAAGTCCCTTAGAACAGTCTTCATAACATAATGTTTATTTTTATCAAATGCATCTTGCACATAGAAGCATTGGTGCACTTGATATGCCAATACAAAAGGCTCTTTTTCATAGCACTTTTTGTTAAAATACATGAATGTCAAGCCATAAGCATCCTCCCTAGCCTCATACCAATCACATTTGAACAATGTAGCCTTAAAATTTCTATAATAGTCCAACTCAATTATATCATTCACTTTACCATAATAAGAAACATTTTTATGAATCGGATTTGCATCTTTTGTGCTTGCAAAGCTTGTTGTTAATGTAGCTAAAGTAACACCACTATTTTGTGTCTTGCATCTTGCCTCACGTTGCCTAGTGTGAAATCTATATCCATTGATAAAATAATCAGAATATCTTTTTGCACATTGGGTTGGTCCTCTAGATAGCTCTTTTATTCAATTTGAAACATCATGCTACAAAGCACGTGTTTTAAATCATGTAGGAAAGTTTTTGCTATGGTTCTTAGCTCTCATCCATCTTGTTCCTTGTTGATAATTCTCATGCTCACTAAACCTAAAAGTATGATATTTGTAAGTATAAAACAAACCTATCATAATTAGTAATTAAAATACCAAAATATACTAGAATTAGTATGACTTACCTAACATAGTTGTCTATTTTGTGGCAATTCAATAATATGTAGCTATGAACTTGCTCTCAAGACTTGTCATCAAGAAGAAAAAGGTTCACCGTTCTTTACTCCCAAAGGAACACCCCTTTTTGGAAATAGATTAGTAAGTGCATCTGAAGTTTCCATCACAGAGTTATTAGGTTCATTATTATTTCTCGGTAGTCTATTCAATTTTGTGTTAAACACCAGCATGTAAGTAGCGTGAGCAAAACATCAAATATTCTTCAACCAAATATGCCTCTGCAATAGATCCTTTAGGACAACTTCTGTTTCGAACATATGAATTTAAAGTACACATGTATCTTCTTGGAGGATACATCTATCGAAATTGAACTGGGCCACCCAATCACACTTCATTAGCCAAATGAATAGACAAATGAATCATTATATCAAAGAAAGAATGAGGAAAGATCCTCTCTAATTAACATAATGTTGTCACAATATCTTCTTCTAATTGATCTATCTCTTGTAATGTGATAGACTTTTGACACAATTGACGAAAAATGAGCCAAGGCGAATCAAAGGAACTGCAATTTGATCTGGAAGTATTCATTTGATAGGAATTTGTAATAAATAGTGAAGCATGAAATGAGCACCATGAGTCTTGTAACCAGATATTCTTCTCTCCAAAAGGTTCACACACCCAGAAATATTTAAAGCAGAGCCATCTGGTAACTTTGCTGTCTTTAAGACTTCGCAAAAAAATGACTTTTCAGCATTTGTCATTGAGTAGCATGCATTTGCTAGCGTCACCTTTTTTCTACCATTTGTTTTCTTGGGATGAAAGTTCTTTCGAATGCCCATTTCTTGCAAGTCATATCGAGCATTTGTGTGATCTTTTGTCTTTCTAGAAATATCCAAGAGAGTTCCACTATGTTCTTTTCTATGTGCATCACATTTAAGTTATGTCGTAATGTGTTATACTACTAATAAGATAAATCAAAGAATATTGACCTCTTCTTTCATGGACCATCTTTCTTTGGTTTTAGTTTCCCAAATGAATTCTCCACAGACTCCAACTGATTTAAAGCTTCAGTACCCGTCAATAATGGTGGAGCTTGCCTGTGTTCTACTCTTCCGTTGAAGGCTCTCTTGTTAGCTCTCCATGGATGATCCTCAGACAAAAAGACACAATGACCCATGTAGTATGTCTTGCGACTATATGTAAGATAATTAGAACAAGTTCCATCGTTACAACAAGGGCAAACTAGCTTCCCTTTTGTACTCCAACCAGATAACATTGCGTAAGCCAAAAAATTACTTATTGTCTATATGAGAGCTGCATACATTTGGAAGGTTTCATTTTTTGATGCATCATATGTTTTCACCCCGACCTCCCACAACTCCTTCAACTCCTCAATCAAAGGTTGCAAGTAAATGCCAATATCATTTCTTGGTGAGTTTGGTACAGGGATTAGCAACGAAATCATAAAGTACTCCTGTTTCATAGACATCCATGGCGGCAAATCATAAGCCATTAAAACAACAGGCCACGTGCTTAAGATATGCTCATGGTTCGATATGGATTGAATCCGTCGCTTGACAACCCAAGTCTCACATTATGAGGTTCGAGAGCAAAATTTGTATGACGATTGTCAAAGTCCTTCCATGACTGGCCGTCTGCGGGATGCCTTAACTTCTCATCCTTTTTGCGTTCCTTGTCATGCCACCTCATGCTTTTAGCTGTTGCTGAGCACATGAATAGTCTTTGAAGCTTGGGAATTAGGGGGAAGTGTTGCAATGTCTTCACAGGAATATTGTGAGATGTTTTTGAAGGTAAAATATCAGCTTCAACTACAGGATACACAATCCAACGCGAAGCACCACATTCATGACAAGATGTGTCCTTCTTGTGCTCTTTCCAATATAGCATGCAATCGTTTTAACATGCGTCAATCTTCTCATAGTCAAGACCTAAGTCTCTCACCATAGTCTTGGCTTTATTGAAAGAAGTAGGAATATTTAAGTTAGGAATAACCTCTTTTAGCGACTCTAAGAGAGAAGTAAAAGAAGCATTACTCCATCCATGTTGATATTTTAACAAATGTAGTCGGATAATGAAAGACAACATAGAAAATCCCTTGCAACCGAGGTATAGTTCTTTGCTAGCCTCTTCAACCAAGTTATAAAAATTGTAAAACCTATTTCGAGTCTAATTTTTGTTCGTAGTTCGATTTCAGTTCTCTTTTGTTCTATTTAATCTTCTCTTTATCATTAATGTATATCTTATGTCCTTTTTTGTCAAAAACAAAAATGCACTTTATACAATTATTTTAATTTTAAGAAAAAATTCATATTATTACTATTATTTTCAGAAAATTATTTTTGGGTAAAGTATTATTTTGGTCCCTAATATTTGGGTTAAATCCTAATTGAATTCCTAACATTTTTAACGTTTTATTTTAATCCTAAAAAATTTGAAATGTCCTATTTCAATCCCAAAAAAAATTCAAACACATTTAATATTGTCTCATTGTTAAATTTAACATGAATAATTAGTATATTAAAGAGCCAATAACATTTGATTTCAGTACATAAGTAAAATCGGCTCATCAACATAAAAGTTTTTTCTTTGATTCTAGAGTGTTGATGATTGATTGCTAGATTTGGGGTTTTTTTTATAAAAAAAGAAATCAAGATGAGAAAGTGTTATAAAAAGATTTTAGGTATACTTTCCTAATACACAGAAGAAGATATAACTTAATAATGATATTGTTAACGTCTACATACGTCACTCATTCCGTAACTATTCGTATCAAATTTAATGGTAGAATAATATTAATTTTGTTTAAAATTTTTTGAAACAGAAATATGGCAGTTGAAACGTTAAGGACCAAATTAGAATTTGATATAAACGTTAGAAATTAAAATAATATTTTATCCTATTTTTTTTATAAATTCATGCAAAATATAATAAAAAAAAGAGTAAATACCCTATCCGGTTCCTGACAATTATCTCAAAAGGACAACGAGGCCTAAAAAAAAAACACCCAATACAATCCCTGATCTTTTGTTTTTAGGACTGATTAGTCCCCGTGCAAAAAAAAATAACATTGACTTTTTTTTTTGCACAAGGGCCTCGTTGTCATTTCGAGGTAATTGTCAGGGGCCGGATTGAATTTTTTTTTTGTCAAGGACCTTATTGTCTTTTAAGGTAATTGTCAATGGCTGTTTTGGGTTTTTCTCTAAAAAAAACATGTACAGAATACGCAACAATATTATTTTTCTATTAAAATAATATTTGATAAAATTGAGAAAATGAGTTCTATATAATAAGGAAATAGTTATAAACTAATAATTCATATTTTTTGGTAGCTAACAATTGATGTTTTACCTAATTTTTTTAAATGAAAAAGTTGATGGTATACTCTCTGTGTTGTAGTCCACAATTTTTTTTTTTAGTTTTTGGTTGGAGAGTTATTTTAAGTTATTGCTAAGGTTTTTTTAATTGTTTTTAATGGTTTATGTATTTTTTGAGATAGAGACACAAAAATATAAACATTAAAAACATAGACATAAATTATATTAGTGTATTTATTTTGTATTTGGTAAAATATTAAACAAGATACAATAAAATTAGAAAAAGTCTATATTATCTCTATAATAATTTTTTAAAAAACAAAAAAATCAGTTACCATTGTTGTTACTATCATCCACCATCTCCACCACCACAGATTTATCATCACACACAATTTCCCACAAATCAATTAGAAAAAATTTCATAAAAATTAACAAGAATATTTATTTTTAAAAAAAAAAAAGGCGAAAGAGGAAGAGAAGACAATAAAGGAGCAGATCTATGAAAGGAGAAGAACCGATGTAAAAGGAGAGGCAACAGTTGGCGAAAGAGGAGACATAGCAGCAGCTGTAGATGCCGCAAATTAAAAAGAGGTGAGAGACGACAGGTGCAGATCTGGATGAAGAAGGATATGCAACAACAGTGACGATCTGGACAAAGAGGAGCGAGATGCAGTAACGATAGCGGTAGTAGAAAGAGCAATGATTGAAAAAGAGGTTAGTGACCGAAAAAAAAATGAATGAGGAAGAAAAGTGGACGGAAAAAGAGAAAAAAAAGATAAAAATATAAAATTTATTTTCAATTGATTATGTCTATGTGTCTTAATATTTTAAAAAAATAATATATATATATATATATATATATATATATATATATATATATATATATATTGTGTACAAATATACTAACGTGTCTAAAAAATTTGTATCTTAACAAATAAATAATGAATATGTATTAACGTGTCTAATGTTTATGTCTTGTGCCTTTAAAACTAAACGTTGTCTCATGTATATGTATGTGTTATTTTAGTAACTAACTCTTGTTATTATAATGGTCGATTTATAACAAAAAAAATATTTAAAAATTATTAAAATTTATTATTTTTAATTTTTTTAACTATTAATTTAATTTTTTTAATTTAGTAATTTAATAATATATTTTTATTTTTTATTTTTTAATATTAATAATTAATTAATAATTAAAATTAATAAATTCTAATAATTCTCTAATATTCTTTGAATATTCAATAGTGTCGCGGTTTTGTGCGTGGCAGTGTAGCAGCGAGGTGGGTCGCAGTGTATGTGGGGTATTGGGTAGCAGAGAAGCGAAACTTTGATGATTCACGGTGGAATAATAGAAAATTTACATCACGTTTGACGTAGGTGTGTGTCCAGGTGATTCATGATCTATTACTTGGATGAGTAAATAGTCAAAATCGTCCCTAAAAGATATTCCGATCTTCATTTTGATTCTCGAAAGATAAAATTAATCGAAATCGTCCCTGAAAGATACACGATTTGTCACGTTAGTCCTTCCGTCAGTTGGATGATGACGTGGGGAGCTAATACCACGTGTCACAAGATGATTGGTTGATGTGTCAGCTCAGTAACACCTGACATGCCACGTGTCAAATCAGTGACACGTGGCATCAGATCAGTGACATGTGGCATGCCACGTGGCACTTGACATGTAAAAAAGTTATTTATAATCAAAATAGTCCTTGAAAGTTCAGACGTAAGGCATTTTCATCCCTAAAATTTTAAAAATTAATCAAATTAGTTCTTATATGATTTTTTTATTTTTCTTGATAATATTAAATTTAAAATATTTTTTGATACTACTAATTTTAATAGAAATGTAATTGACAATAAAAAAAATTAGTAATTGTATCTTTTCTTCTCAAAATTTTTTTCAATAAAATTATCTCTCTCCTTTAATTCTTGTCAAAATCTCTCTTATTCTTTTCTATTCTAAAACCTTTTTCTTACATTATTACATTTTTATGGAATATATATATATACTTGTTACGATGGGTAACCGGAGATTAATGAGCTGGACACGTTAGGCTGGCCCAATCGTCTAAAGAGGGAAGCCTTCGTAGGGAATCACGTTCCTGGGCCTCCGTCCGACTTGTGGATATGAATGAATGGGGGGTGGTACCTGCAAAGACACTCCGATGCCTAAGTCAGCAAGGGAATAAGCAGGTCTAGAGAGTATTGGGACTTAAAGATACCTAAGAAATGTTAGGGTATTTATAGTGGTGAACCAATAACCACCGTTGAAGTAGTTCCACCTTTTATGGTGGATAACCGTCCCTTTATCTTAGGGAAGTTGGGATATGGCTCCTGGAAGTGGGTTGAGAGATTCAAGGGCAGTTACTCATTTGAATGAGTGTTTATCTGCCAGCCCATCTTCATCTCTGACTTCTTTAGAGCAGGTCGTGTCAAGAACCGACTTCTACAGGGGAAGGTCGGTATAGGGCGAGGCTCAATCCTTTGGGTTGGGCCTTTCGTTTAGACCTGGGCCATAGCGTTGGGCCAGGGTATGAACAGTGCCCCTACTCGAGCCCAATTTCTTTTAAGAGTTGGGGTCGAGTATTTAACTCAGGACCGTAGCCGACCTGATAAGGAACTGACGTGATGTTTCAGAACCGATGTGTTTTAAAAATTCTCAATAGTCGCGTCTAATCAAACGTCGCGTCCGTTAGGGATTTGTGTATTCATACGCGGGGATCAGTTACATTGGAAACGGTGTCTATCTTTAAATGACGGCTTCTGTTTTTACCATTATGCCCCCAACGTTCTTATAAATACTTTTTCTCTCTTTCCTTGTTTCGTTTCTGAATACTTTCACACTTTCTCTTCTCTGTTCGGAAGAAACTTTTGTTCGAAAGAATTCACCTTTCTCTGCCCCTATCCTTTTTCAAGTAAAGGTTAGTTTTCCTCTACTCTCTTTTTACAAATGCTTTCGTTTGCATGTTTTTATTTTAGAGAGGAGGGTTGGCTTGTAGGCTTCTAGTGATTCTGTTTTTTGTTTGATTCCAGGCCCTTTAGAGACCCTGTTTTTGATCCTTTTTTCTTTTTTTCTTTGTAGGTTTCACCATACCTTTTTAGGAAAGAATATCTTCTGTAGAAACACTTGCTCAATGGGTGGATGTTACTGTTTTGGGGGAGGAACCCTTTGTAGATACTGACTTCATCACCAATCTCCGCACTCATCACTGATTTTGTACTTCTGATGAGGATGAGCCGAAGTATGAGTTGGTGGTCCCGGGTCCTGAAGACCGGGTTTGTTTCGTGAGGGCTACCTCATTTTCTACATGTATGAGAGCATGATTACCCGTTTGGGTGTTTTTCTTCCTTTTTTTGATTTGGAAATGGCCGTCTTACGTCACTGTCGTGTTGTTCCTACCCAACTTCACCCAAACTCTTGGGGTTTTCTAAAAATTTACCAGTTCATTAGCCACGCTTTAGACTTTCTAACTTCCTTGAGGATTTTCTTTTTCCTCTTCCACATGACTAAGCCCTTTAGTGGGCAAAATAACAAACATCAGTAGGTGTCTTTCCAAGCTATACAAGGTCGGAGAGTCTTCACCCTTTTTGATGAATCTTTTCACGACTTCAAAAATTATTTTTTCAAAGTTTAAGCTATAGAGGGTCACCACCCCTTTTTCTTGGATGAGAGTTTTTCTCCTCGCTTTCCTCTGTACTGGTTAGAGGCCTCCCCCTATGAGAAATATAGTTTGGATGACTTGGATGAAGTGGAGGCAGCCATTGTGGGGTTCCTCCGAGAAGTGTGGGGGAAGGCCCCCTATCTGGATACCAAAAAGTTTCTCCAGGGGACTCCGACCTTTGTCCAGATACAATTAGGTAGCTTTTGGTTTGTTTGTATTTTCCGACTTGTTTTGCTGACTTTGGCTACCAATTGTTTTTTTACAGAGATGGCGAAGAAGAATTCCAAGGAGTCTTACCAGAGAGTTCAGGAGGCCAAGGCAAGATCCCGCGCCAGAGTTGGTGGCGCCAGGGTAACTAGCTCTTCTCTTCCTTCTCCTCCCCCTCCTTTCCACAATTTGGAGACCCCTGCCCGACCTATTGTTATTTCTTCCTCAGCTTCTTCTCAGCCGTCCCCTCCTCCCCGAACTTTCCCTGAGCCAGAAAAGAAGAAGCGCAAAACTTTAGAGTATAGCTCTTCTTTTGAAGGTGAGGCTAAAGTGGATGCGCCTCAGTTTGTTCAGAAGCATATCTATCCTCATACTCGTATAAGTATGGATGATGCTTCTGTTCGAAACCACCTCACTATTCTGGCTCAGGAGAGTATCAGGGCGGCTGGGGTGTGTACAAAGTTCCTGGATATTTTTGAGAAGGCTCCTCTCAGCTCTTTGGGTTCAACCTCGAGGGTTGAAGAGCTAGAGGGGAGGCTTCTCTTATATCAGGAGCAGGAGAAGGTGCTGAGGGAGGAGGTCGCCAAATTGAAGGAAGAGAGGGATGGCCTCCAGGAGAGGGAAAGGAAGTTGCAGGCCCAATGTTCCATGGTGGAGGGCCTGAGGGAGAAGGCACAAGAGAGCTATTCGAGTTTGTTCGAGGATCTCGTGGAGGTGAAGAAGGATTTGATGAAGGTTCGGGAGGCTTACGCCGAGTTGGAGGACTCCATTGCTGACGGGGCTGAAGAAGCATGGAAGATCTTTAAGGAACAGGTCGGGGTTCTTGCTCCCGACCTAGATCTCTCTCCTTTGGATCCTGATAAAATTGTGGTCGATGGGGCTATTGTTTCTCCTCCCTCTCCCCATTATGTCACCGAGTCCGAGTTAAAGACTCGGGGGCAGAGGATAATGGAGTCTCCTCCCTGACCAAAAGATGCCCCGAGTTCTTCGAAGGCTCCTGGAACTTCCACCCCATCTCCTATGGACACTTCCCTTCCTGGTCCTGATGGCTCTCTTCCTAACTTTGGTGATGCTCCGACTACTCTCCCTGACTCTGGTGGTGACGTCCTTCCCAGCTAAAAAATTTCTTGTGGCTATATGGGGGCCCGGCTTGTGGGCCCTCCTTTTTAAACATTTTATTTTTATATTTGTGGTGGTACTTTGCTGACGTTCTCTTTTGGCCTTTTATGACCGTTAACAAAAAAATACCCTTTTTTGGATAAGGGTTTAAGTTACCTTTCTCTGTTTGTTGTGCGCATGCTTTTCTGTTTTGGATTTCGAAGAGAAATCTTTTTTTGGATCTTTGTTTTGAAAAACCTTTTTCTTGGCTGACTGTCTCTTTCTTTAAGTTTTCCTTAGTATCTCGGGACAGCCTTTTGCCTTAATGCTTTTACTAGGTTTCTTGATCTCTTTTTCGGTATTCCTTATACTCAATTTTTTGATTTATTGAGTTTTTATGACTTAGGTTATTTTCGTGATGCGTTTTTCTTTGCTTCTCGGTTTTTCCGACTTATGAGTCGGATTTCCCGAGTTTATCACGATCAACTTTTATAACCTCTTTATACCGACTTGTACCTCGTCGTTTCATCCTGACGACCATCTAGGTTGGTTCATGGGATTTTCACGCTTTGTCGAGCTTAAGTCGGCGCGTTTCGTAGAAAGAAAAACGAGAAGGAATTTATAAGAGATAAAAGGTCTTTATTTATTTACGAAGGTACTTTTACTGCTACTAAGAGTTTTTTACTATCTATGATCCCTTAGCCTCTTCTATGATGCCTCGTTAAAAACCCCCCTTCAAAAAAAAAACCCTTTTTGGGAAAAAATCACAAAGTTGGGAAAAGAGTACATCATGGAGTAGAGTTCGCTTTCAACTATAGTACATTTTCATGTCACAAGCATGCCACGACCTTGGTAACTCGGTGTCGTTTAAGTCGGTCACCTTGTAATAACATTTTCCTAAGACCTCATTAATTTTGTATGGTCCCTTCCAATTAGCAGCGAGCTTTCCTTCCCCAGATTTGTTGACTCCAATGTCGTTTCTGATCAAGACCAAGTCGTCTGGGGTGAAACTCCTTCGAATGACTTTTTTGTTGTACCTGGTAATCATCCTTTGTTTCAACGCTGCTTCTCTTATCTGGGCTTGCTCTCGGACTTCGGGGAGCAATTCAAGCTCCTCTTTGTACCCCTGTATGTTTTCGACCTCATCATGGAGGATCACTCTTGGACTTTGTTCGCTGATTTCTATTGGTATCATGGCTTCTACGCCATAGACAAGTCAGAAGGGTATTTCTCCTGTGGCAGATTGTGGCGTCGTCCGGTTCGCCCATAACACTTGTGGGAGCTCCTCAGCCCAAGCTCCTTTTGCATCTTGTAGTCTTTTCTTTAGTCCTACCAGTATGATTTTATTAGCTGCCTCGGCTTGTCCATTTGCTTGTGGATGTTCCACCGAGGTGAATTGGTGCTTGATCTTCATACTGGCTACTAGGCTTCTGAAGGTAGAGTCGGTAAACTGGGTTCCATTATCTGTAGTAATGGAATAGGGTATCCCGTACCTTGTGATGATATTTTTGTAGAGGAATCTCCGACTTCTCTGGGCTGTGATGGTGGCTAATGGTTCTGCTTCTATCCACTTTGTGAAGTAGTCTATTCCCACGATTAAGTATTTGACTTGTCCTGGGGCCTGGGGAAAAGGACCTAACAGATCCATTCCCCCATTTTTCGAAGGGCCATGGAGAAGTTATACTGATGAGCTCCTCGGGGGGAGCCACGTGAAAATTTGCATGCATCTGGCATGGTTGGCACTTTTTCACAAATTTTGTGGCATCTTTTTGCAAGGTCGGTCAGTAGAATCTAGCTCGGATTACTTTTCTGGCTAGTGACCTGGCTCCGAGATGGTTTCCACAGATCCCATTATGAACCTCCTCTAGTACTTCAGTGGTCCTTGAGGTCGGTACGCACTTCAGCAATGGCGTTGATATTCCTCTTTTATAGAGGACATTTTTTACCAGAGTGTAGTATTGCGCTTCCCTCCGGATTTTCTTGGCCTGTTTTTCCTCTTTGGGGAGGATGTCAAATTTTAGATATTCGACCAAGGGATTCATCCATCCGAGGTTTAGCCCAGTTATTTCAAGGACATCCTGTTTGTCCTCTGCTTTCACCACAGAGGCTTCTTGGAGTGTTTCTTGGATCAAGCTCCTATTATTCCCCCCTGGTTTAGTACTTGCTAACTTGGAGAGGGCGTCTGCTCTGCTATTAAGATCCCGAGTTATGTGCCTGATCTCGGTTTCTGCAAAGCGCCCCAAATGTTCCAGGGTTTTTTTCAAGTATCTCTTCATATTTGGGTCTTTGGCCTGATACTCTCCATTTATCTGGGAGGTCACCACTTGAGAGTCACTAAATATCATTACTTTTGTTGCGCCGACTTCTTCTGCCAACTTCAATCCTACAATCAGGGCTTCATATTCTGCCTGATTATTTGAAGCTGGGAATTCAAATTTGAGAGAAACCTCTATTTGAGTTCCCCTTTCATTAACCAGTATTATGCCTGCACCGCTTCCTGTCTTGTTTGAGGATCCATCTACGAAAAGTTCCCACGTAGTTGGCTTTTCCTCTTGGTCTCCCGCATATTCTGCTATGAAGTCGGTGAGGCATTGGGTTTTAATTGCCGTCCGAGTTTCGTACTTCAAGTCAAACTCGGAAAGCTCTATCGCCCACTGAACCATTCTCCCTGCAATATCCGTCTTTTGGAGGATTTGCTTCATAGGTTGGTTTGTTCGGACTCTTATTGTGTGGGCTTGGAAGTAAGGTCATAACCTTCGTGAGGCTATTACTAAGGAGTACGCAAACTTCTCTAGTTTGTGGTACCTTAGTTCAGGGCCCTGTAGAACTTTGCTGGTGAAGTACACTGGGTGCTGTCCGACCTCGTCCTCTCGTATCAGGGCTAACGTGACAGCTTTGTCTGCTACAGACAAATATAGGACGAGGTCTTCCCCGACTAGAGGTCGGGTTAGGATTGGAGGTTGGCTCAAGAACCTTTTGAATTCCTGAAATGCTTCTTCGCACTCGGGAGTCCATTCAAACTGACATCCCTTTTTCAGTAGAGAGAACAATAGAAGGGATCTAAATGCTGATCCTGCCAAGAACCTAGAGAGGGCTGCAAGTCGGCCATTCAGTTGTTGAACCTTTCTTAAGCAGGTCGGGCTTTTCATTTCTAGGATGGCTTTGCACTTGTCGGGATTTGCTTCGACCCCTCTTTGGGTTAGCATAAATCCTAAAAATTTTCCAGCCTCCACCGCAAAGGTACATTTTGCGGGATTTAACCTCATCCCATGTAACCTTATGGTGTTGAAGACTCGCGAGAGGTCTGTTAAGAGGTCGGCTTCCTCCCGGGTTTTCACCAGCATGTCATCTACGTAGACCTCCATTGAGTTCCCGAGGTGAGGAGCGAACACCTTGTTCATCAGCCTTTGGTATGTGGCCCCTGCGTTTTTTAATCCAAATGGCATGATCACGTAGCAGTAGTTTGCTCTGGGCGTGATGAATAATGTTTTTTCTTGAACTGACCTGTACATCGGGATCTGGTTGTATCCCGAGTAGGCATCTATAAATGACAAGTATTGGTACCCCGAGCTGGAGTCCACTAGAGTATCAATGCTTGGGAGCGGATATGGGTCCTTGGGACATGCCTTATTCAGGTCGGTGTAGTTGACGCACATCCTCCACTTGCCGTTTTGTTTCTTGACTAGCACTACATTCGCTAGCCATATTGGATATTTAACTTCTCTGATGAAGCCGGCTTCTAGGAGTGCTTGTACCTGCTCTTCCACTGCTTGGACTCGTTCCGGGCCGAGCTTACGCCTTCGCTGTTGTACAGGTCGGGATCCTGGATATACTGAGAGTCTGTGAGACATGAGCTCGGGGTCCATCCCTGGCATGTCGGAAGCTTTCCAGGCGAAGAGGTCAGAATTATCTCTTAAGAGCTCTGTTAACCTTTGCTTTAGGTTTTCTTCTAGGTTGGCTCCTATGTTGGTATTTTTTCCTTCCTCTTCGCCGACCTGTATTTCTTCAGTTTTTTCTCCTGGTTGTGGCCGTAGCTCTTCTCTGGCTCTCGTGCCGCCGAGCTCAATGGTATGGACTTCTTTGCCTTTTCCTCTTAGGTTCAGGCTTTCATTGTAGCATTTTCTTGCTAATTTCTGGTCTCCCCGTACCGTTGCTATCCCCGCGTATGTCGGGAATTTCATGCAAAGATGAGGGGTAGACACCACTGCTCCGAGTCGATTTAGGGTAGCTCTGCCAATTAAGGCATTATATGCTGACCCCACGTCGATGACTATAAAGTCTATGTTCAGAGTTTTGGATTTTTCCCCTTTTCCAAAGGTCGTGTGGAGGGGTAGAAATCCCAGTAGTTTTATTGGCGTGTCGCCTAGTCCGTACAAGGTATCAGGGTAGGCTCTTAGCTCCTTTTCGTCCAGTCCTAGTTTGTCGAACGCGGGCTTGAAAAGGATGTCCGCTGAACTTCTTTGGTCTACTAGAGTTCTGTGGAGGTGGGCATTGGCTAGGATCATGGTTATCACCACTGGATCATCGTGTCCAGGGATTACTCCTTGCCCATCCTCCTTTGTAAATGAGATAGTAGGAAGGTCGGGTGATTCAATCCCGACCTGATAGACTCGCTTGAGGTGTCTTTTGCGAGATGACTTGGTGAGTCGCCCTCCCGCAAAGCCTCCCGAGATCATGTGTATATGTCTCTCGGAGGTTTGCGGTAGTGGGTCTCTTCTGTCTCCATCATCTCGCTTCCTTTTTCCATGATAGTCCGACCTTTCCATGAGATATCTATCAAGTCGGCCTTCTCTGGCCAGCTTTTCTATCACATTTTTGAGGTCGTAGCAATCATTTGTTGAGTGACCAGACAGTTTATGGTACTCACAGTAATCGCTGCGGCTTCCTCCCTTTTTATTTTTGATGGGCCTGGGAGGCGGCAGTCTTTCAATATTACAGATTTCTCTGTATACATCCACTATGGAAACTTTTAGAGGAGTATGAGAGTGATATTTTCTTGGTCTGTCGAGACCGGCCTCTTCTTTTTTCTTGGGCTCCCTTTCTCTCTCCTTTACCGCGTGGGGGTACCCAAGTTGCCAACTCGGCTCTCGCAGTTTGGCATTCTCCTCCATGTTGATGTACTTTTCTACTCTTTCTTGTACATCACTCAAGGAGGCGGGGTGCCTTTTTGATATGGATTGTGAGAATGGATCTTCTCTAAGTCCATTTACTAGTCCCATGTTGACTGCCTCAGTGGGCAGGTCTTGAATTTCCAAGCACGCTTTGTTGAACCTTTCCATGTAGTCTCGTAGAGGTTCTCCGACCTCCTGTTTTACTCCCAGGAGGCTTGGTGCGTGCTTTACTTTATCCTTTTGGATGGAGAACCTCATCAAGAACTTTCTCGAGAGGTCCTCAAAGCTGGTAACTAACCTTGGAGGGAAGCTGTCGAACCACTTCATCGCTGCTTTTGACAGGGTGGTCGGGAAAGCTTTGCAGTGAGTTGCATCAGAGGCATCAGCCAGATACATTCAACTTTTGAAGTTACTCAAATGATGCTTTGGATCCGTGGTTCCGTCATAGAGGTTCATGTCAGGGCTTTTGAAGTTTCTTGGAACTTTTGCCCTCATTATGTCCTCACTGAATGGATCCTTTCCTCCCGAGGGCGACTCTTCACGGTCGCCACGGGAGTTCCGACTTCTAAGAGAAGATTCTAGCTTTAAGAGTTTTTCTTCTAACTCTTTTCGTCGCTCTATCTCTTCTCTGAGATTTCGGTCCGCCTCTCGTTGTCGCTCTAACTCCTGTTCCAGCTGTTCCAAACGACCTTGGTGGCCATGGACCAACCCCATTAGCTCGGCTGCATGGGGTGGCCCTTCCTTCTCTGATTCGCGTCCCTCTGAGGAGTTTACCTTCGGATTTTTTAACCTGGAGGTGCCTTCTCTTTGTTGGTCGCTGGCTCCCTGGTGAAGAGTTAGGTCTGCGTCGTTGTTTCCGGTATCTAGGTTTTCTTGTTCGGAATCAGACGCTGTATGACCATCTTCGGGTGAATTGTCCACCATCACTGGTTGATCTCTCGGCTCCCCGATAACGGCGCCAATGTTACGATGGATAACCGGAGATTAATGAGCTGGACACGTTAGGCTGGCCCAATCGTCTAAAGAGGGAAGCCTTCGTAGGGAATCACGTTCCTGGGCCTCCGTCCAACTTGTGGATATGAATGAATGGGGGTGGTACCTGCAAAGACACTCCAATGCCTAAGTCAGCAAGGGAATAAGCAGGTCTAGAAAGTATTGGGACTTAAAGATACCTGAGGGATGTCAGGGTATTTATAGTGGTGAACCAATAACCACCGTTGAAGTAGTTCCACCTTTTAAGGTGGATAACCGTCCCTTTATCTTAGGGAAGTTGGGATATGGCTCCTGGAACTGGGTTGAGAGATTCTAGGGGCAGTTACTCATTTGAATGAGTGTTTATCTGCCAGCCCATCTTCGTCTCCGACTTCTTTAGAGCAGGTCGTGTCAAGGACTGACTTCTACGAGGGAAGATCGGTGTAGGGCGAGGCTCAATCCTTTGGGTTGGGCCTTTCGTTTGGACCTGGGCCATAGCGTTGGGTCAGGGTATGAACAATACTCAAAATTGAAATGTATGTATTTGTTAACCTAAACAAAGTTATATGCTCAAAATCAAAATTTATGTATGTTAATCTAAACAAAGTTAATAAAAATTTATACATCTTTTTTTTTCATTACAGTATTACTTTCATTTAGGTTAACATACATAAATTTTGATTTTGAGCATATAACTTTGTTTAGGTTAACAAATATATTCCATATATATATATATATATATATATATATATATATATATATATATATATATATATATATATATATATATATATATATATATATATATATTCCAACAAAATGTAATAATGTAAGAAAAAGGTTTTAGAATAGAAAAGAATAAGAGAGATTTTGACAAGAATTAAAGGAGAGAGATAATTTTATTGAAAAAAATTTTAAGAAGAAAAGATACAATTACTAATTTTTTGATTGTCAATTACATTTCTATTAAAATTAGTAGTATCAAAAAATATTTTAAATTTAATATTATCAAGAAAAAATAAAAAAATATATAAGGACTAATTTGATTAATTTTTTAAATTTAAGAGATGAAAATAACTTACGTCTGAACTTTCAAGGACTATTTTGATTATAAATAACTTTTTTTATATGTCAAGTGCCACGTGACATGCCACGTGTCACTGACCTAACACGTGGCATGCCACGTGTCACTGAGCTGACACGTCAACCAATCATCTTCTGACACGTGACATTAGCCCCCCACGTCATCATATGCCACGTGACACTTAACGTGACACGTTATTATCCAACTGATGGAAAGACTAACGTGACTAATCGTGTATTTTTTGTGGACGATTTCAATTAACTTTATCTTTCGAGGACCAAAATAGATATCGGAGTATCTTTCAAGGACGATTTTGGCTATTTACTCTTACTTGCATATATATTGAGATTACATATATAAATAAAAATTTATTTAGTTTTATAATTTTAAGTTTTAACCGACTTTCGCGCAAAATAAATTAAAGTAGATCTCAGTATCAACCTTTCATTAAAAAGGTAATGGCTCAAGCACCATGCTGGTCCTTCCATCCTCGTGCTATATTAAAGTTCGAGTTGAAATCTATTTTGGCCCTTTAAATTTTTTATCGGTCTCAATATCGACTCTTAAATTTATAGTTATTCAATTAACACCTTTAAATATTGAATTGTGTCCTACGCTTGTTCCTGAAGTTATCTCCATTAATGAAAATCTGATGTAGCACGTTAAGTTGACAGAATGTGTATCCACATGACACCTAATTTGCTAGAATGGATGTGTGATGAGTGAATGATGTGGCAAAAGTTAAATGAACTCAATTTACAATCCTCTTTTCCCAATATGTTCGAGATTTTGCTGGAGAAATTGAGTTCATTCAACTTTTGCCACGTCATTCACTCATTACACATCCATTCTGGCAAGCTGTGTGTCACGTGGATACACATCCTATCAATTTAACGTGTCACATCAGATTTCTGTTAACGGAAATAGTTATAGGGACAAATGTGGGACAAATCTAATATTTAAGGATGTTAATTGAGTAATTATAAATTTGGGGTCGAAATTGAAGCCGATCAAAATTTTAGGGGACAAAATGGTTTCAACTCATTAAAGTTCTGTGATTTCTGTCCACCCTAGTTAATATATGGAAACAAAAAAGAAAAAGTTTAATAGATGGACTTCATTACAAAAAAGCGCCTTTCCTTTTTTTTAAGAAAATTTTCTGACTAAAAATTAATTTATTTAGACTAAAATTTCATTTAATAATTTAATATTAGTTAATAACTTGTTGTATGCATAAAATAAGTTTAGAATCTCAATATTTATTTCAATAAATTAGTAAATTGACTATTACAACAATCCAAATCAATTATAAAATTTTTAAAAAGTTAAAAAATTATTAAAATTTATTATTTTTTATAATTAGTTAACTATTAATATTTAAAAATATAAAATAAAATATATTATTAAATTATTAAATTAAAAAAAAATTAATTTAATATTAAATAATAACTAAAATAATAAATTTTGATGATCTTTTCATATTTTTAAATACTCTTTTCCTATTCGCTTTGACTTTTTGTCTTTTATCATTAGTTTTTTTTTTTCCCGGGTCATTTGGGCTTTAACCAACCTACAACTATGGTACGGTGTACGAGATTCCACAATGTTGTGGATGCATAGCATGTTAAGAAAAATAATGTGTTTCATAAAAGAAAAAAAAAACGTGTGTTTACCTTTTAGTGTTCACACCTATAAATCTAAAAAAGATTTTCCCACAGTTGTTTTACATGCTTTTTTTATTATTTATTATTTATTATTATCATTATTATTATTGGTCTACTAAAGTAAAAGTGAGTTTGTTAGAAATAGTGTTAATCTTAAGGCTTGTGGTGGGTGCACCCCATGAAATTGAAGCTTTTGCCATTATTGAACATTGATTAGTTTATAAGATGAATGAAACAAAGAAAAAAGAAATGAATACATGATCAGCATCATTATTTAGAATATAACCAAATAGATAAATAGATAAATGTTAGTGTCCATTCAGCACAACAAAGAACACATATATAATTCTTTATTACAAATTAAAAAATACATAAAGTCTTATCCTACCACTAGCTAGGTAAGATCTATTATATGAATCAATCTTGATTTATCTTATGATTTATTCTGTGTATAGAAAGTTAGTTTATGCTTAGATTTTTTTTTTAAAGGCTATGGTATATATTCAAGTATTTTTTCATCCAAGTTTTATTCAAGTAACTCCAACACTAACAAAAACTACTCTCATTAAAAGAGCCTCATTACATGCGCTTTATCTTCTTCTCCTCCTCTGTGCTTCTTCTTCTTTCAAATACACGCATACGTCATTTTTTTTTTTCAAATTCACGTATACCTCCTCCTCCTCTTTCTTCTTCGCGCACGCAAATTCTTCTCCTCTTTCGTTATCGTTATCACCAACAACACCAACATTTTGCTAATAGATTATTTTTTCAATCGAATTGAATGGAATGGAATGCAATTGCTAAATTGAATTGAATGGACGCAGGTGTTCTGAATCTGAATTGAATTGAATTGAATTGATAATCTCTAAATTGTAGACAGAGGTATTTCGAATTTGATTTTATATAATGGAATATGTTTCTTTCATTCAGTACTATACAATTGTTTCATCATGAGTACGTGTTTGGTTCATTAAGCAGAAAGCTGTTTGAATTTGATTTTATATAATGGATTATGTTTCATTCATTCAGTATTATATAATTGTTTCACCATGAGTACGTGTTCGGTTCATTATGCAGAAAGTTATTTGAATTTGATTTTATATATTGGATTCTGTTTCGTTCATTCAGTACTATACAATTGTTTCACCTTGAGTACGTGTTCGGTTCGTTATGCAGAAAGCTGTTCGAATTTGAATTTAAATAATGGATAATGTTCTATTTATTTAGTACTATACAATTGTTTCACCATAATAACATGTTCGGTTCATTTCTGTTCTGCACAATTTAAAACTCTTCCTCCTCACCTTCTACTGCTTCTTTACCAGGGGAGAAGGAGAAAAAGACAAAAAAATACAGCAGCAACAACAACAAAAGAATAACGATAAGGAGAAAATACGTGAAGAAGAAGGAACGCGAAAAAGAATGAGGAGAATGAGGAGGAGGAGGAACGCGAAGAAGAAGGTGAAGAAGAAGAAGACGCTCCGTGCGTAAACGAGCGTGAGAAGAAGAAGAAGCGCAGGAGAACAAGAAGCGCGGGAGAGAAGAAGAGAAGAAGAGAAGAAGTGTGAGGAAAAAAGAAAGCGGGAAAAGCGCGTGACCTAAAATTTCTTGGATGAACTTGGATGCCAAAATTGCTTGGATGTGGAGAATATCTCTTATTTAGATGTTTTTTAGGTATTTTTCTCCCTCCTCACTAACTAGCTATCTTCCATCTAATTTACCATTTTTATTAGATACTTTATTAGATTTTATTTTTTCACATGTCAAAATCACGCAAAACAAATTTTTATCATCGTTTTTACAATAACTGTTACTCCGACTTTTTCTCTCATGTCCTTGTTAATTTTTTTCGTGGATTTAGTTTATCGACAGTAAACGTCGGTAAATTTTGTATCCTTGACTTCTTGTGATGAATTCTTCACCATGACCACCACTAGCTAGCATCTACCCTGTTGATGAATATTCACTACAAGAAAAATGCTGGATAATACTGTCAGATTTACCGTCAGCTTTACTGGTAGATTTATTAACGATTTTGGTATCGAATTCATCAAGTCAAATCATTACTGGCGGATTTACACTTCCAACAGTAAATTCTTCAGTAATAATTGGAGAAAAAACGGGAAAAATTGGCGCAAAATATAGCGTGGGATTTGCTAGTGGATTTTTCTTCCAGTAAACCCAATTAGTGTAACGCTGCATTTTGGTGACCCACAATGCCTTACCGTCGGATTTATCCGTTAGTAAATTCGACGGTAACGAGTCTTAAAATTCGAAGCGAGAACCCTCTCCCCTTTCATTTTGAAATCCCCTCTCTCTCTAACCTCTCTTCTCCCACTTTCTCTTTAACCCTCTCCACTCCCCGTCACTCCGTCAGCAACGCCACTGCCGGCACCTCCTTTCGCCGTCTCCTCTCCCCTTCACCAAAACTAGCCCCTTCCTCCTATCATCCCCGTCAGTCGCGACTCATTCTCTCCATCTCTGTTCATGTCTCGCCATCCAGCACCATCGCGACGCTCCACCAGCAGCAACTGTCGCTACCACTGCGTCTCCCTCCCCTGAGTTCTTCTTCCTCTGTTCGAAGCTCAGGTTCTATGATCACTCTTTTTCTTTGTTTAAGTTAATTTACGATTTAGTTATATATTAATTTATAGTTAGTAAGTGAAATTGGTTATCATATGTTGATTGCATGTCTTAAAAGAATGCAATGTTAATGAGTATGAAGACTTCATGTTTAGCATTAGAAAATATGGCAAGCAACTCTTTATGATGGGTTTAGGCCATTGAACATAAATTTTCTTATTAAAACCTAAATAATTAATATTTAACATTTTCTAGGTGACTATATCAAATATTATTTTAGTTTTTAAGTTTAATTTACTTGCTTATGATATTTGAAGATATAAAATTAATATTATGGAAATTATATTAATTATACATTGTACTTAAATCATCATATATTGTATGTGATAGTACTTGTGTGTTGCAATTTATGCAATATAATAACTTCTATGAATTAATGAGAACATAAAGGATTAGTTCTAATTAAGTATTCATTATGTTAATCTATATGAATGCATAGAAAATATGAAACTATTATAAATAAATATGAAGTAATATATTATGAAGTCATTATTGAAAAATAAATCTCATGATGATTGGATGAACATATATAACAATTATTTGCTGAAATTTCTGAGCATATCTCAAACAAAAATGTTGCCTTTTTAATTTAATGTCCTCATTAAACAATCTTATTAGATAACATAACTTGTGAAGTAGGGATGAAAATTCGTCAAACCGAAAAATTTTTACTACCAACTTACGTCTATTGCTTATTATGGGTTTTGTTTTAGGAATAAGTTTAGTATCTCCACCTCTAAGATTGGGTATACCAAAAGGTAGCTTGAAGAAATTAAACATTATAGATTTAGGTTTTCTAAATTTACGTATGTGTATAAACCAATTAAGAGATTTTTTATAAATGTTATTGTATATGATGCCTTATAAATGTATACAATAGTTAATGTTATGAAAATCAGACCAAACTGGCAAGAAAAATGGTCCGGTCTTTTCCCTGAAACCGTAATTTCTAAACTGCTAAAAAATCACCGAATCGGCTAAAAATCGGCCAGTTGGACCGGATCGAAAATTGGCCGGTTCTTAATAAATGACGCCGTTTTGATTATTTAAAAAATCCCAAACCACACTGCGTCACTCAACCCCCCTCCAATTTCTTCGTGAATCAAATGTCCCTCACCACTCACCAGCCCTAGCTTCTTCAAGAATTCAAAACCCAAACCAAAAACCTAGCCTCTTCAACGGATTCGCTGCCACCGTTCATCGTTGTAGGCGCCTCCACGGCCTCCTTTTTTTCCTGTCCCGAACCCAAACCTCTAGCTCGACACGTCGTCGTCGCATCGTCTTCTAGCTTTGTTGTTCGAGGCTTCGAGTTCGAGCTGCTGCCGTCGTGTCTTCCTCGTCTCGTCATCATCGTCTTGCTCTCAGTCGAAGGTTAGTAGCACTATTTAGTAATTTGCTTTTATGCTCTATTGATTCTATGTTGAAACTTGAATGTCTGATAATTAGTGATTTCTGAATCTGAAATTAAGTAAATCATTGATTTTGTATTGTTGAAATGGATTTGTTATGCTACTGGCTTGCTATTGCCATTTTTAATTTTTGAGTATGATGTTTGCTTCTGGAACTGATTCTGTTGTTTCACTGCTTGATGGGAAAGTAAGATATGATCTAGAATTACGACAGTACACAGTTTTTGGTTCTAATGACTATTAACTAGGCATGCATGCCTCAATGATAGTGAACCTTTAATTTCTTTGATCTATCAAGGAATTCACTGGAAACTAAATCAGTGAAGTTGTTATTCTCCAAGTTTCTACTAAAATAAAAATAGCTATGACACCCTTTTCTCTTTTATAAGCAATTAAACTGTACTTATCATCTAAATAGGGGATTAACTTATAAAAATTTTAGTGATTGTAGCTGAATCAGAAAAATAAGGTATAGATCCACTTAAGCTATTATTTGATTAATCACTATTATGTCAACTTGAAAGTAATTGTGTGTAAAATTTGAATGTTGTTAATTTCACATTACAAAGTTTGAACTTGTGATTTAAATTTACTGATTATTGATTTTGAATGTATTGTGATTATTATTTTGTGATGTATTGCTGAGTTGTTGTGTTTGTTTTACCATTTTGTGATTTAATTTTTACTTAGATTGTGATTGTCTTGGTGATTTATTGATTTTAGCTATGGAGAATAGTATGAACCAAAAAATATTTGCTAATAATAATACATCTGTGAATAATAATTTGGCTGATAATCTTTCCATTTCGAACGATACGGCTAATCTTAATGCAAGAAAAGATGAATAACTGGTAGTGGTTGTAACGGAAGCAATTAAAAATGTATCGTTTGTTTATTCAAGCCTTAGTTTTTAGGGTTAACTCATGGTCTAGTTATGATTAAATTAAAAATGTATGGTTTTTCTAGCCAGGGGAATATAATTTCAAGTTTCTTGCACAAAATAAAAAATAGACAAAAAATAAAATTGAAGCCTTTCTCTTAATTGCTGTGTTTTTATTTCTTGTTGTTTGTTTTGAATTTTGGTTACAATTTGATGTAGTTGCAGGCAGGGAAGCAACTTTCAACTCAATGAGGCTATCATTGCTTTCGACCGTAAATGAAGAAGGAGAAGCATCCTAGAGAAGCTTTTTAACAACATTCAATTATTTGTCATCAAATTTGGAAATATTGGACAATGATTCTTTAGAGTATTTTATTTATAATTATGTTTTAGAGTGTATATTTATAATTTATTTATTATTTTATTATAAAATAGTTTTTTCGGTTGGACCACGGTTGAACCGGTTGGACTAGTAAACCAGTGAATTAGTGACTAGAGAAGTTCGATAATTGGTCCGATTTTCAGAATCTTGACAACAGTATAAACAAGTTAATATGTTCTGTTGGAGATATTGTGAATTTAATTGAGTTTTGACTGATGTTATGGATTGAGGTGGTTGGATTTATGGAAACTGTAAAGGTAGATATATGTCCAATTTTAGGAAAGGTTATATCAAAATATTTTGAAATAATATAAATGTCGAAGAATTTGTGTTGTATATATGTTTATCAGTGTTAATTGGTATTCTCTTTGCAGACATGACGATAGGTAGCAGAGGTGTCACGAGTGGGTATACTTGAAGGTCTTCACCAATGATGAGCGGCCTGCTGCTCATTATGTGAGTTTCAATTAATTCTAAGTTTGAAATATATTCAGTTTAAAGTCAATTAACTGTCATCATAATCATAATGTGTGTTACACAGGAGGACTACACGCAAAGATTGAAGGCCACGACCTAGCAATGAGTGACGTGGCTTAGTCCTTACCATGTTGGAGAGGAAAAAATGATGTCGTATATGTTTTGGCGCTAAAGAAAGGTTGAAATGACATCGTTTAAGGGTTTTAGAGTAATAAACCATTACTTTTCCATCTTTTCGATCACTCTTCGTCTTCTCCTTCTCTTTTGAACTTTAAAACAAAAAAAATCTCTCTTCCATGGCTGAAACTAACTAGTGATTGCTAAAGGAGAAAGAATTTGCAGCTGAATATTAATTTTCAAAAAGTGTGTATAAGCGTTCGTGGAGGTTGAACATAGCTGCAAGGTTTGTGATTCTGCTCACGGATGTTAGTGACGAGTGGCAAAAATTTTTTTGGTAATTTTTTTTTTGCAATGTATACATGTTTGGCTATAATATTTCTCTATTTTCGTTATTCTGATCCTACTTTTGTTGAACATGAGTGTGTGTTAGGATTTATTTTTATTCTTGTGTTATTGGGTGCAAGGGTTTCTATATATGCTCTGTTTTCAATGCTTGATGAATAAAATATTTTGGGATGGTAGATTTTGGTGGGCCTAATGATATATATAGATAAAATTGATGATTGACATTTGTTAATATTGTTGCCTAGTTGTGAATATATCGAAAATTTTTGTGTGATTGTCTCTATACTTTTTAATTTGATGTGCTAATGATAATTATATCTTTCATCAATCAATCATGCAGCAGATGGAAGTATTGATAGACATTATGTTCTATCATGGGAGAAGTTTCAAAAAGATGATAATAAAAACATAGTTTATTCACCTGATAACAAGACACCTTGATAAGGATACATTGGATATATTTTTTTTAGAAATTATTACAAAGAATTTGAGTATGACAAGAAGAAGAATGAGAAGAATCTTATTTGGTTTAGGTTATAAAAGGGGGAAAAGGACCAAAAGGGAAAAAAGGACCAAATTGGTTAAGTCTCATTTTTCTCCTCGTCATCTAGACGTTACCATCTCCAACATGGCAAAGACATAGCATTGAACTCCGATGACAAAAAATGTGCTTGGGACTAACGTGATGTATTTTTTCGAATTTAGAGGATAAAATTAGAGCAATTAAGATCTCAGAGATTAAATCGGTGCAACTCGTCAATTCTAAAGACTAAAATGGGACTTAAATCTAGCAATGCTACATGTCTAACAAAATTTACAAAATCATATTAGGTGTATACTAAAATTAGTCATTAGTATAAAATATATTTTAAAATACAAAATACATATTAAGAATAAGTTAAATAATATAGTATTTTGCTAACTAATTTTAGTATATAAATAATATTTTTATAAAATTGATTATTTTTAATTAATAAAAAATATTTTAATATTAAATTTTAAATTTTAAATTTTAATAATATAAAAATAAAGTATATGCTACCCCAAACATTATTTATTTTATATTAAATTTAGATATTTTTATCTTAAATACAATTGTTTTTGAATAAGTATGTTTGTATGTCAGTAAATTTATCCATAAATCAGTAAATATTCCATTGGTTTAGAAAATTAAGAATTTAATTTTATTGTTAGTATAAAATATTTAATTACATAATATCACATTAATAAAAATAACTCTTTTTTATATCACCTATGTGAAGGATTATTTAAGAGAATAATTATAATTATATGACTGTGGAAAACGTTTTAGACTTAATTAACGTTTGAAAATTAAACTCTAAGAAGTTAAATAGAAATAGAAATTAAAATTTACGTAGAAGTTCAAGTTCTTACAGCAAAAAGTTCCTTAAAAAATAAAGTGCATATATTCATCAATACAATATCTGATTTAATTTTACATACACACTTAAAAGTTAAAACTGACAATCATATCACAAGTTGATAATATGAAAAAATTATGTTAAGCAGTGGGATAAGAGGCATCCATAGCAATGCCACACAACCCTTGAGTAGCATCTATTCCCTTCTTCATTCTTATGTAACCATCCTCGCCCCATTGTGTGCCCCAAGAATTTTTTACTATCCAATACTCAGTACCATCATCATCTGCACCGTAACCAACTGCAGTAACACCATGGTCAAGTTGAGTCCCACATTCACCGGTGAAGACGCCACTCGAGTAGAATTGGAAAGCAGATCCACTAGCATCAATGGAAACAGAAACCGGTTGGTTCGCCACGGCTTGTTGAAGTGCGTGCTCGCTGTTTGCAGGCACCCGCTGGTACCCTTTTATCTGAGCTGCTGGAGAAGCCTCTTTACTTGTGTCACAAGTTTCATCAACTCCTTTGTAAGGGTAGTTTGACTCAGTGGTGATTCCACCATTTTTTATGATGAATTCAAAGCCATTTTCCATGAGACCTCCCTCGCAACCTTGATCCACGTTATCACAGTCCACAAGCTCTTGCTCTGAGAGGGACACAAGGTTTCCTGTAGTAATCTGGTGGATGCCTTCGGTTGCAGCAACGGTTGAAAATGCCCAACAACATCCTGACTTTGCAAAAAGAATTTAATTAACAATTATGTTAAGTATATAATTATATATTAAGATTCAGACACTAATTTCGACTATGGTGTAATTGATTGAACGATAAGTTTTTTGGTTTGAAAAATATAATTCTAGTTCTTAGCTAAAAACAAAGCCTTTTAAGTAGAATTTTATGTTTAGAAAAAAAAAGGATATATATTTATATATCTTTGAATAACTGTATATAAAAATTGAAAACTACTTTTTTATTGTATGCTCCGTAAAGTTTATAAAATGAATTTAATTTTGATGCACTGTAAAGTAGTTTTATATATGTATCACATCAGTAAAAATAACTATTTTTTACATTGATTGTGTAAATGATCATCCAAAAGAACGGATGTGATTGTACGACTGTATAAAATACTTTACACTATAGTGTATCAAAATTAAACTCTTACAAAATAATATAAAAAATATTATATACACATAAAATTAATTATTATATATTTATAAATAAATATATTTATTATTTTGTAAAAAATTATATTATATTATATCTTATTTGTATGATGTGTTTTATTTTTTGTTTAATAAATATTTAATTAAATAATAAAATAAAAAATTTTTATGATTATTTGAAAAATTAACCAACTTGATAAAAATTTGTTATTATGAAAAGAAAATCAAAATTTAATTCTTTTTTTATTAATGAAGTTTTTCTTTTTCAATCACCATCAATAATTTAATTGAAGAAAGAATTAAGAAGACTAAAAAATAAACAAATTGAATTCTCCCTAATAACACTTATTCATCATGAATCAAGATTAGTAATTCTTTTTATTTTTATTAGTATTTTTATCGGTAATAACATTACCGGAATATAAATATTTTAAAATTACAGTTCATTTTGTTTTGACAGTATAAATTATGCATGGCACAAAAGATTTATAAAATCAAATTATTTTTACAAAAAAAAGTCGTAGGTTGACAAAAGTCTCTGGTTAAGAAGATCAAGGTATCTGTAGATAAAAAATCAAATAATAAGATTTTTAGTTATTATTTTTATATGAAAAAGTCTAATTTTTTATTAATAATTAATTTTAACATTCATTATCTAAAATTTAAAATAATTTAACGTGTATACTTTTATATTTAATTAGGTGTTAACTGTTAAGTCTGTTGCACAAATAGAAATAATTAATTTTTATACTTGTTATTTAAAAATAAAATTTTTTCTCTCTATGTATATAAAAATATAATTAGATATTAATTAGTATAAAAAATTATACTGATAGTTATAAAATTAACTCAAAATTAATTTTTTTAAAACAATTGAATATTGATTCTAACTTTTAATTATAACATTGATATTCTCTCCAAATTATATGTAATAAATATTTGAAAGAAAAAAAATAAAAATATAGATTAGAAAGATAAGAAGTGAAAATTTAAAACTAAATTAAAAACTATGAATATAATAACAATAATAATAATTTTTTATTTAAATTATATTATTTTATTAATTTTATTTTCTGTAGAAGAGAAAGATAAAAAACGTAGAGAATGGGAGAAAAGAGAGAGAAAGATAAAGATGAAGAATGAGAGTGAGAGTGAGAGTTTGTTAATTTTGGAAGAAAAAATTTTATTTTAATTATAAAAAAATATCGGATGACATATTTTGATTTGTCAAATTACTAATATATATAAAATATAAATTATATATAGAGTAAAAATAGTAGAAAGAAATAGAAAAATTGAGAGAGGTTGACGAGAGAATTTAAGAAGGGAATTTATTAATTTTGAAAAAAATATTTTTTTTCAATTTTAATAAGAGAGTGTCATGTGACACATTTGATTATTAAATTAGATAGTAATATATGATACATAATATAGGTATATTTTAATTTCAATTTTAATATTTTTAATTTTAATTTTAATGCAATTAAAGAATATCATGTTGCATATTTTGATTGTCAAATTAGTAATTAGTCATTGATATTGATAATGATATATAAAATAGATAGAGTGGTTGAAGGAATGAGAGAAATAGAGAAAGGAAGAGGGAGGAGGAGAGAACTCTTTAATTTTTGAGGGAAAGATTTGATTTCAATTGTAATGAGAGTAATATGTGGCACATTTTGGTTGTAAAATTAGTAAAGAGGAGAAAAAAATTCTTTAATTTTGGAGGAAAAAAATTTAATTTCAATTACAATGAAAAAGTGACATATAGCACATTTTGGTTGTAAAATTAGTAAAGAGAAGATGAGAATTCTTTAATTTTAGAAAAAAATATTTAATTTTAATTACAATAAAAAAGTGACACAAAACACATTTTAATTATAAAATAATATAATAGATTTGTGATAATTATGAATTTAAGATTCTTATAATATAAATGATAGTTTTATGATGTACATTAGAAACTATATTAAACTTACATGTGATAATCATGAAAAGAAAAATTATTTTTAAAATATATACATTTTATATTTTAACATATATTTATATGGACAGTTAATTTTAGTATACATTTAATATGATTAAAATAATATATATCAATATTTACTATAATAAAATCCTCTTTTTATTTGAAATGTCCTTCTTATGAATACAAAAAAGTTCAAGAGAAAATAAAAAATTAGTCCAAATTAAAATAGCAAAAAATTACTTATTTTATATTCATTAATTTCTAGTAAAATAATTTAGTAATATTAAATATAATAAATATATAATTAAAAAAATTATACACATAAAATTATAAATATTAAATTAAATAAAATAATTTTTCTCTATGGCATAAACCATTATGAATATATATGGAGCAGATCTCATGTAAATACTCCAAGCACATGCAATAATTTTGTTTTATATAGATAGCAAAAACTAAGCCAAAGTGCCAATGAAATGATGATAAAGGTGTAGTATGAAAAACTTGAAAAAAGAAAAGAAAAGATAGATATATAATTTTTGACTTTATCTTACCGCAACTGCCTTGGTTCTTGACTGGAGTAACAGCTCCATTGTGCCTCCAGTCAATTGCATTTGGAACATCAGTGACATTTTCATACTTGAATGGTGTTGGAGGTGAATTATTTGATCTCATGTATCCATTACGTGAAGCCTTGAATTCCTCATTGGTAAGATCAGCTAAGTGATTAACACCAAGCTTGTAAGCCTTGTTCCCAGCAGCATTAAATGACTCGATCAATTCCACGTTGTCCTTGAATATCAAGAAACGTTTCTCCTTCTCCTCACCATTCTTGTACACTATGCCATATTTTAACATCCATTGCTCATGTCTTTGGTACATTGACGATGATGGTTCATTATTGAGCTTTCGAGAGGAAATTACATGGGAAGTGCAAATTGTAAGAATAACGAGCATTAGAGCCAATAAAACATGCACGTTTTTGCTAATTGGAGCCATATGTATCTCTTGGCAAAATTTAATTATATTTTGTGGTATTAATTAGTGTTGGGAAATTTGTAACAAATTGTGTTCTTTACGCAACGGTTTGAATGGTATTTATACACAAGTAATGTCTCTTGAATCTTGGTGAGGAATTTTTAATTAATTATTTAATTAAGCTGAATATGAATAAAATTGGTTTCCTAGTGACGACCCCTGTTATGGTAATTTGCGTTTTTTTATGAAAGTTGATGCGATTTGTGTCTTTGAATTGGACTTGGGAAACAAAAAGATGGGCTTAACACAAATGGGAGACCATCCATTTGGCCTGATATTATATAAATAATATAATAGTATATGATTATAACTTAGGAGTCAATCATAAGAACTAGCATACTACTAATGAGGTGTTTGGACTACTGAAGCGTCGTGTCTTGAATTTTACGTGATTCGTTAGAAATTAGCAAGGTTGTGAGAACCAGACCGATCATTAAATTGGTCAAGTGATTGGTTCAATAATTTAATGGTTCAATTGGGATTGAATCGTAATTATAAAAAATTCAATATATAATTTTAAAAAGTTAAATTCAATAATTTTTAAACTAATAAGATTCAAAATTTAACAATTTCACAAAATGAACAATACATAATTTATCATTAAAAGGTCATAAACAACTTCAAATATCAAAGTTTATAACTAAAGAAATCAAAACGTACATAAATGACAAACACAATGTTTTGCAACCAAAAGAAACAATATTCAACAAACAATACTTCAACTAAACAAATACACTACTCATCAGAAGTCATAATCATCATTAAGTGTTCCGATGTCTCCATTATAAACAGGTAATCCAAAGCCAGCATCTTCAGAAATACCACCAAAAGAAGTATTTGAGGATTCAATTACAACATCAGGCATATCCACTTCAACTTCCATGTCTCCTCCATCTAATAAAATAGAAAGAAAACTCAATAAGAAATCAATATTAATGACATGTATCTTTATGGAAGGAAACAAAGTTTGCTATGTCACTCACCATTAGGATACGAAGGCATAGCATTATCAGTGTATATTAAACTTTCAATGCCTTCAACATCTCCATTAGTAAATTCAGGATCATTCTCATCTGTCATTACCCAAAAATCTACCGTGTCAATGCTTTGAATGTCAATTGGATCATAATTCCTCTTCTTTCGATGCAACCTAGATTGAAGGCGTAGGTTATAGGTGACATAAACAATGTCACTTAGTCTTTGATGCTCTAACCGGTTCCTCCTCTTTGAATGGATTTGTTCAAAAAGGCTCCAGTTCCTCTCACATCCAGATGAAGAAGAGGTTTGATGAAGAAGACGGGCTGCCATTTTTTGCAAATTAGGAGCACTCCCATCGTGTAGCCTCCACCATTCACCTACGTAGATATAAAAATCAAATACTTTTTAATGTTTATCTCCCAACCTATTAAACTTTGAAACTAAACTAAACTTGGATATGAAATAAGTCAAATAACTTACCAGGTTCAAGTCTTGATGCCGCTCTCTTAGCACTTTCCCTCCCAAAACTTTCTTTACAATCTCGATACAGTTGTATCTCTTGCATTGCGGCAACTGAGTCATCACAAAGTGTTTTAACATCAAGCAAATCAAGTAAAGATCTCAAAATATTTGCCTTCTCAACAAAACCCTCACTATAGAAAATGCCTAGATTTAAAAAGTACGCTGTCGCATGGAGATCACGCTTCAAAAGCTTATCCCACCTCATTTTCAAGATACTCGTGTATGGCGTATATGCAGCTTTTCGATTTCTAAACATTGTCTTGATAGCATTTTTAGCTCTTTGCATGCCTTCGTACACGATTCCCAAAGAGGATTTGTCATCAGCATCAACAAGCCTCAACAACTTAATAAGAGGACCAACAATTTTCACAGTGGTAACACAATCTTGCCAAAACTTACTATCCAAGACAATTGAACCAACAATCTTTCCATTAGTACTTTTGGCTAACTTATGAGAAGTGAAATATTTGTCCACCATCAATGCCTACAAATCTTACTTGTGATCATATATACTTTTCAAAGTAATGAAAACAATGGCAAAACGTGTGACTCCTAGTCGAACAATTTCTGTCCAACTTTTTCTTTTTCTAAGCCAAGACAATAAGATCATATAATTTTAAACAAACATAGTCACTTTTGAAGCACGGGAAGCAAGGTCAGCTATGTGAGGAATACTTGCAATATCTTTTAAAATAAGATTGATACAATGGGCAGCACAAGGAGACCAAAATATATTTGGATATTTTTCATGAATAAGTTTTCCAGCAGATACATAATTAGCAGCATTGTCAGTGACCACATGCACAATGTTACTAGGCCCAACCCACTCAATAACATCAGCAAACAAATTAAACAATGCATTAGCAGTTTTTATCACATCAGAAGCATCAACAGTCTTAACAAATGACATACCAGCAGGACAATAAACTAGAAAGTTAATTAAAGTTCGTTGCCTTTGATCACTCCACCCATCTGCCATCAGCGTACAACCGGTGCTTTTCCATGACCTCCTATACTTTTCAACCAGCAACTGACACTCTCTCTTAAGATCAGCCAGTAAATGAACTCTCATTTCATCATATGACGGTCCCTTGAAACCAGGTCCAATTGCAGCAACACCATCCAATGCAGATAGAAAGTAAGGTGATTGAATTGCATTGAAAGGAATACGTGCATCAACGATCCATTTGGCAAGTCCCAACTTAGCCTTGTGCACAATTTCTTTATTAGTCAAAACACTTTTCAAAGTCGGTTGAGATTCTGGAGTAGTCCTTTCTTTAAAATAACTTCCAATTTGTGTAGCTACTATAGCTCTTCTCTTTCCTTTGTCTCCCGTTGTTGTAGGAACAGCAGCTTGTACAGGGTTAGGCGATTAAGCCTCTTGTGCAGGTGCTTCCCCACCATAAGACTCCTCCTCAATTTTTTTCCATCTTATTTTTTGTTTTCCATCAAAATCCTTTTGAATTGAAGTTCAACTTCTTCAGTGACTTTGTTACATACTTTAATTTGTCCAAGAATTTTCGCATGATATTTCATCCTATATATCCCCCCTCCATTATAAGTATTCAAACAAAAGAAACATGTATATTGTGCCTTATGATTTTTATCATACTTCACAGTGAAATATTTCCAAGCCAGGTCAGATTTTCCTCTAGAGGAACATGTCTGAGATTCTTGTACAGCATTATGTTGTTGTTGCTGATCATTTTGTGACTGTTCTATCTAAATTCAGAATGCCAGCAATCTAGAATCCAGACCAATATATCAATTCATAGTTCATACCATTCATATGGCATTCAACAAAGCAGAATTGAAAAAATCAAAAAATTGAACAAAGCAGAATTGAAAAGATAAAAAAAATTGAAGAACAGAGCAGAGCATAATTCTAAAATTCAACATACGTCAAATTTATTCAACATTACAGAATGATTAATCATATAATAAACAAAATAAAAAAAATTAAAAAATAGAAGAATAGAAGAACAGAAACCCAGAACAAAAAATGAAAACAGAAAGAACAGAAGAAGAGCCAAAAGCCCAGAACTAACCGCAAGAGAAGTAGAGAACAGAAGGCCAGAGCCAGACGACCTCTCTTCGGTGACGGTGACGACAACAAAGCGACGACCCGCAACGGTGAGGCGATGACCCGCGACAGTGAGGCGATGACCCACGATAGTGGCGGTTGGCTCCGGCGGTGGCGGTTGTCCTTCGTAGGCAGAAGCTCGAGCCTCGAAGAGATTAGGGTTGGGAGTGGGAGATGACCAGTTCTAGGGGTGTTCGCGGTGCGGTTTGGTTCGGTTTTTTACGGAAAAGCCATCCGATCCGATTTTATATTAGTAGTTCGGTTCGGTTTGGTTCGGTCTTTTTACTGAAACCATCCGAACCAAACCAAACCAATTAAAATCGGTTTGGTTCGGTTCGGTTTGTTCGGTTTTTCAATTAAAAAAAAAGTATTCTGTTCTTGTTATTTCCCATTACTAAAAGCTCTGTCCTATGTTATTTTCAACAAAAACATATGCAACAAAATAACAAGTTTAATTTCACAAAGTTATCAATAAAGTCATACAACATAATAAATAATAAAAATCTTGATACAGGAAGTTCAATAACAAAAGAAATGATAATACAATAGCTGAAAAGCATGAAAAATTTAAACACAACAAAAAAAAAAGTTGCTTCCATTAATTTTTCCAGCAAAGCAGCAATATTTTGATGTTCTCTACCAAGATAGCAAAACATTGTTCAGCAAACAAAGAACCTGAAATCAGAAATTAAGTTATAACACAAACAATTAACACAAAAAATGAATATTAAACAGTGGTATGACTGCTTAAATAAACTAAACGTGTGCCTCTAAATGTTAAGTATTTTCGATTCTCAATCTACAAATTAAGGGAACAGGACCATGCTTCAATTTTTGCATTATTTTCAAAATTAGAATCATAACAAGTTTCATCAAATAAACATAGTTTTACAAACAAACTCATTGATTCACTTTATTAAAACTGTAAAATCATTGTAGTACAAGGCAACAACCTTAAACAAATGTCAAAACAGAAGATAAAAACCAATAAATTTCAACAAAATAAAAAAGGAGAATATTATCCAAGAATAAAAATCAATACCCCATTTTTCATCTGATCTTGAGTTATTATCCAATATCACTTGCATTTCTAAGAAGATTGAGACTGATTTGGGATGCAAAACCTTTGTTCTTCCTCCTACAAGTGACCTCAAGCACAACTGCACAATCACACCAAAGACAAACACATCCAATTCATAGCAAAAAATCAGAACAAAATCAAAACCTTAAACCAAGAATCACAACCAAGAAAATAATGAATTCAGAAATCAGAATAAACACACAAAAAAGGAATAAAATCAAAATAAACCTTAAAATCTAATAAAAATAGAACAAAATCAAAATAAACTAAGAACAGAGCCATATAACATAATCATAAACAAAAAACCCCAAATAAATGTTATTACCAATAATCATAACACATTGAAAATGATCATAACAACAATCAGAAAATCAAAACCAAGAACCAAAAACCAATAATCATAACGAATAGAAAAATTATGTCACAACATAAAAAAATTAGAATTTAGAACAGAAAAAAAAAGTTCAGAAAAATCATATTAGACAAAAAATCAGAACAAAAATTGAACAAATCATACCTAAGGCTGAGAGACTGAGAACGATGGAGCACAACTAAGAATAATGGAGAACCACGGCACTAAGATGATGCGGCTACTGAGGTCAACGGTGCTGAGAATGACGACGCTGAGAGACGCGGCTTCTGGATAGAGGCATCGACGGACGACGAGAAGGGAATGGCGGTTGCTGAACGGCTGGACAGCGACGGCAGACAAGAGTAGAGGAGTGTGCGTTAGTGAGAGATAGGGAGTGACAGAGAGCAGTTTGTGTGTGAGCAAGAAAAGAGCAAGGAGAAGCGGCGCGACCGCGTGAGTGTATTAGGGTTTAGGTTAGGGATATTTTGTAAAATTAATTTTTATATATATATACACCGGTTCGGTTCGGTTTGGTTCAGGTTTTCAGTATCAAAACCGAAAATCGAACCGAACCGAACAAAAAAAAAAGCAAAATTTTATTTTTTCGATTTTTTCGGTTTTCGGTTGATTCGGTTATCGATTTTTTCGGTTCGGTTGATCGGTTTTGTTCGGATTGAATCGGTTTTGAACACCCCTAACCAGGTCCAGGAGTGTTCTTCGAAGAGATTAGGGATTTAGGGTTGGAAAGAGGTTGCAATGCGTTCTTCAGCCTTCTTTTCTTCTTTTTTTTTTTTTAAATCCAAACAACGCCGTTTCGTTACCTATGGGGGAGAACCGGTACCTATTGAAACCTGACCAATTCGCCCAATTTGCCGGTTAACCACCGATTTGGCCGGTTTTTTGCCAATTTATTATAGAACAATTTTGTAAGTGGACCGGACTGACTAGGTGACCGATTTTCGATTAATCCGATTGAACCGACCGATTCGGTCCGATTTTCAGAACATTGGAAATTAGAATTAATCGTTAGCTTCACCTTAGATATATTCAAGAATATAATTAACAACTAATTACTTAAAATTTTGAAAAATATTGAACGAACCATTAAATATATGTTCTCTCTTTTTAGTATTTAAAGTAATTAAGATGTACTAAAAAATAATATAAAATATTATTTCTCTAACTACAAGAAAAATTAGTGACAGTGAGAAACTAAAACAATAGCATTATGGCTACACTTTCTTTTAGTTAATTTATTATTATTATTATTATTATTATTATTATTATTATTATTATTATTATTAAATGTAATGACAAATTATAGAATTTTTTAGCCATTAAAATGTTTTTATTGGTAATTATTATAATTACTCTAAAACTTTTTAGTGACAAAATATGAGCTAATGACTAAGGGTGTGTTTGGGGTTCACGTTGGAGAAGAAAGAAGCCCGTTTGAGTGTCTTGAACGTCCCACTTTTATGTTTGGCAATTTGTTAGAACTCTAAACCCAGAAGTGCTTTCACCTCTGAACGTACGTTCACGTGAAGCTAAAATTTCTTGCTTCTGCGTTCACGTTGAGAAAGTTGATTACCGTTGGAGGAATTAAGTGAAAAATTTATTCCTTTTCTACCAATCCTACCATCTATTCTCTTCTATAAAAAGGATGCAAGTAACCATAACTTTCACAGTAGTTCTTCGTTCATTTGTTGTGTATGTTCTTTGTTCTGAATTTTTTTTTTCTATTAAAATTTTTCAGATCTGTTTCAATCACTGCTAAGATAAAAAATTTAATTGTTTTTTATTATTTGTAGTACTCTCTTTCATATTTTGATTTTTATATTTTTTATTGTATTTTTTTATTTATACGATAAATATTTTTTATATTATTTTTTTAGTATTTTGATGTTATTTTTTTAGTGCTTTATTATATTTTTATTATATTTTTTTATTCATATGACAACTATTGTTGATATAAATTCTTATTTTTATTAATTTTTATTATTTTTTGTTTATATAAATTCCTTTTTTTCTATTCTTTATTGTACTATATTTATGTTGTGTATAAAATTTTTTTTATTTTATTTTATTCATATCAATTTTATTTATTTCTTATTGTAATTTTTTTGTTCATATGATACATGTTGTTGGTTGTAATTATTATATACTATGTTTGATATGAAATTTTTTTATTGTATTTTTTATTGTATTTTATTTTATTTTTTATTATATACTAAATATAAGTAACAAAAGAGTCATAAATAATAAAAATGTATATTCTAAAATGATATAAATTAAAGAGTAATAAAATACTAAAAAGATTATAGAACATTTTCTTTTTGTTTGACATTATAGAATGTATAGTACGTACTCTCTTTTATAATTTTAATTTTTATTGCATTTTTTTCTCAAAAGATAGATATTATTTTATTATTATAAAATAATAATATTTATTTATATAATAAATATTTTTATTATAAAATGAATTACTAAGATCTATTCAAATATCTAAAATAAAATGATAGGATAATATAAAATATTATTTAAATTGATGTCTCTTTTAGTAATTTTTTCTCTAAAAGTGATTTTGAGTAGCAAAATCCAAACAACATTTATTTTACTATAATCCATTTTAATATAAAGATTGCCAAACATAAATCACGTTAACACAAACTTACTTTTCATCAAAATCAAGTTTGCAAAATCAATTCTATGCAAACTCTCGTTTACAAACTGTGTTAATGGTACATGTGTTAATGGTTACTTAATTTTTATTATTACTAAAGATAAAATAAATTGTCACTAAAATGTTTTTTTTAGTAAACATAAATGATTCTTTGCTATTTTTTTTTTTCATATATACCTTCGTAGTTGAGATGCCACAACTTGTATTATTTGCGATGAAGAGAATTTTAACGTATTGCGATGTGTAAAAAATAATATCATATTAGTTATAACAAGTTAACAACAGTACAAAATTAAATTATATAAAAATAATGGGTCCATCTACTGTACAGATGCCATATTGTACAGATTTACAGATTTTGATTTAAAAGCGTATCACTAAAAGTGTTGTTTAAAGAGAAAGTGTTACCCTTAATCGTTAACTTGGCTCTGATACCAATTTTTAAAGTCGTCTTTTCTTTTAATTTCTTTTTCGAAATTACTATTAACTCTTCGTCTTTTCTTTTACTTTCTTTTTCGAAATTACTATTAACTCTTTGAATAATTTGCCAATTCATAATCAAAAGTATTGACCATATTACTAGTATTTATAATTTTTCAATCTTGTTTTAGTTTATGATATTCTTTTTTGCATGGATTATTGTATATAAAATCTTTTATCTGTTTGTCCTTTTTTTTAATATAATTTCTTAAATCCTCAAAAACTTCTTTTATTTCTATACTTTCTGTTGTTTCTAAATATCTTTTTAATTTTTCAACTTCATTCTCCATTTTTTCTTTTAACAGCTTTAATTCTTTTAAGTCATAATATGATTTTCCAGGCATTTATAAATTTTTTAAGTTTAACTCCAATTTGTTTATATTTATTCTTATTTCTATCCTTTTTATTATAAGGTCATCAATTTCGATCTGAAGATTATTTAATTCTCTTTTATACTCCTTTATTTTACTTTTTAATTTTTTCGCCCTTTTCCTTTTTATTTTATTTTCTGGTTTTTCAATCTTTGTATGCTTCATTATTTATCTTAAAATTTCTGCAAATTCTATCATCGATTCATCACTATTTTCTAGAGATTCTATTAATTTTTCTAGTTCTTCGACTTCTCTTTTTAACTTGTCATAGATTATTTTTAGAGCTTCAAATGCTCTTTGATTTATTTCAAAAAACTGTAAATAATTCAACCGATTTTCTCTTTCAAAGAGCTCTTATTTCTTATCTTGATAAGTTACATATATTTTTTCTTTATTTATTGTCATAATTTAATGTTTAGGGTTTCATTTAATTTTTCGACCTTTTTTGTTAATTCTTTTATTTCAGAATTTTCTTCTTTAATCTTGGATAAACTTAAAGGGCTATTAATTTTAGATTCTCTTATTTGAAAATTCGATGAAACTAATTTTCCTGATGGTTCTTTTAATAATAGAACTGGGTTTTCAATAGCTTTATATTTTGGTATTTCTGTTTTTACAATTTTCTGAAATAATTCATCAACATAAATTCTTTCTCTGTTTTTAAATATTATACTATGATGGCTATTTGTTAAAGCATAATTTATTGCATATGTGATTGAAAAAGGTTCATCGTCTTGTTCCATTAGATTTTTTCTGTGAAATTTATAAGCCAAACTTATAGATCTACCAAGGTTTTCAGTTGATAAAGGTATAGCATATCCAAGATGCGCATTGAATTTAACATTTACATTTGCCAAATTTCCATGAACAATTCCAATTATTTGATCTATTGGGTCATCAGTAATTCTTTTGTCACAGATTGCTAAGCTTATTGGTGAATTAATTCCTTTCATATATGTAGATTTGATTAAGACTTGTATAGTACTAATATGAATCCATCCAATTTTAGATCTTTTTTGTTGATCCTTAATTTTCTCAATCTATTTTCTCAATTCTTCATCATTTATCAAAGCTATTTCAAGTTCTCCATTGGCGGATTTTATCTTTATAGGGGCTTCAAGTTGAATTTTTCCATAGTATATTATATTTTTTCTATTAAAAACTTCTTTTAAAAGATTTTGTTTATTGAAATTTTCATTTCATTTGAGATTTAATTCTGTTTTTAGAATAGCCTGTTTTTCATTATCTAATAAAACAGTTAATCTATAATAATCAGATTCTTCTGTTAATTCTAAACTTTCTAAATAATTCATTAATTGAAAGACTAAGATGAAGATGTACCTTTCTGGAGAAAAACTTCTTTTATTTAGTATATTTTACATAAGGTGTTTTTATCTCCAGAGGGGAGATTGTAGATACTAACTCCAGAGGGGAGTTTAGAATTGGTTTTCCCTAAGGGAATTCTTCTTCAGACTATAGAATCGCCTCGGCAGCTTCCTCCTTGCTCTCCTAGCATATGAGTACTCTAAGCCTCCTGCTTTCTATTGTCTGATGTCTTCTACAATTGCCTAAGCAACCTATTTATAATAGTTGGGTTTGATGGACAATTCCCATCCTTACCCTTCTTATGACGTCATTGCTTACGTCATTGTTTGCTATCTTGCACCAGCTACATCGTTGGTGCTTTATGACCTAAGTGCTTACGTCACTATGCAATAATGTTGAGAGATGCTTCAGATGTGTTGTCCTCCTCTTTTATCATGTGACCCTCAGATGTATTGTCCTCTTCCTTCATCATGTGAGTTGATTCCGTTTCATTATTGATTTCTTCAGATAACTCTGAGGCACATAGCTGGCACTTGTGGTCTTCTCTGTCTTTTATCAAATAGCAGAGATTCCTCTTTATCCCTTCAGGGAGCTTTTCTAAAAGTCCGAATAAGTTGTAGAATGCTGATTCAAATTTCACCAAGAGTCTCATCTCTCTTTCTTCAATTTCATTTCTTTTACTGGACACAAGCAAAGTATTTCTACTTTTATAATTAATCCTTGTGTGAGATTCCTTCGTTATTTTTTGAGTTCTTTCAAAGACCCTTGCTAATGTGCTGGCTATCCTTCCTTCATGACTGTAAATTGTTAAGTCTTGAATCTGATCAATTGGTTGAAAATTTTTTGGGAAGACGGACATGAATATTACTTGGTGTGTTGGAACCAAGCATTCTTCTTCTTCATTAAAAATAGGTTGACTGTTTGTAAATTTTAGGGATATATCCCTTGGATTTACATTGTCAATCATATTTTTAAATCTCTTTACTGCATCAACGAATCCTGCAGGAAACTCACTAATAATTTTTAGATTATTAAAAATTAAAATTGTATCAATTAATCCATACTGGAAAAACTGATAGGTATCAGATGGGGAAGCCTCTGGAAATATAACTAGCTTTGTTAGCTGTTCTTTGGCAATAGGATAATATCCCAAAATTGTCCTTTTTTCTTCAGTCCAATTCAGGACTATGTTAAGGGTTTCTCTGAGATTTGATCTACAGACCCTTTTCTTTTTCTTGATTTCAGCCCTTGTAGGAATGTTTCTTATTATCCCTGTTCTCTGGGTTTGAATTGGATCTTTATCTGCTCTTTTTAGGGTTTGTTCTGGATGAAGAGCTTCATATTCCCTGAAAGATTCCTTTGCTTCTTCTAGTGTTAGAAACCATCCTTTATGAATTATCCTTGATTGATGTGTGAATGGTGCTGCTTTTTCCCAGGCATCATATACTCCTTTCATGGGGCCATTATAAATTACATAATATTTTTTATCTTGGGTGGATTTTTTAATAATTTCAGCAATTGTTTTATTTTCTGAAATTTTTTCTTCACCTGATTTGTCCATCACGCTTAGCTGGCTGAACTCTGATGATTTCATTGCTTCAATAGCCTTTTTGAGGGATTGGATCTGTGTCCTTATTTGCTGACAATGCTTGCATTTTTCGAGTTCTTACTCATATTTTTGAATTTCTTGATCTAATGCGTTGTAGACGAACTCCATTCTCTTGTTAATGTATCTGCAATAACATTTTTGTCACCCTTAATATATTCAATTTTTATTGGATATTGTAACAAAAATAATTGCCATCTTACCAATCGTCCATGATTATAATCAACTTTTAAATTATATCGTACGAAACCTGTTAGGTAACTTGAATCTGTTCTCAATGTAAATTCTCTGGGTAGTAAATCAATTTTCCATTTTTAAGAGATTTAATTGCTGCTAGAGTTTCCTTTTCATGAGTGGTATATCTTTGTTCTGTTGGAGAAAAAGTCCCTGAAATATACCTGCAAAGTAATTTCCTCGGGGAATATTTAGAATCTAGTGATTCTTTTTCTTGTTCCAAACTTTTTATAGCTTTCTTAGCTTTTAGACATCCTGACCAGGTTATGTCTGAAGCATCTGTTTCTACTATTAAGTAGTCATTTTCTTCCGGAATATAAAGTTCTGGAAGTTTTTCACATAATTCTTTAATCCTTTGAATTTGCATACTGTCTTTTTCATCCCATTTCCATTCTTTTTTAGTACTTATTTTTGGAAATAAGCTTTTAGTGTATTCTGTTATATTCTTTAAAAATCCTTGATCAGAAATATAATTTATACATCCTAAAAATCTTTGTAATTGTTTTCTATCTTCTATTTTATTAGGAAATAAATTTACCTTTTCTAGGACATTTGGCTGAAGTTTTAGCTTTCCTTGAGTAGATAGAATTAATCCAAGAAACTCTATTTCTTGTTTTGCTATTCTTGCTTTCTTTTTTCTAAGAACTAATCATTTTTCTTTACATCTTTCTAAAACTATTAATAATTTTTGAAGATGATCTTCTTTATCCTGTTTTGTAAAAATTAGTATATCATCAATGTACACTAAAACAAATTCATTTAACTCTTTTAGATTTTCTTCCATAAATCTTTGATAAATACCTGGGGTTTGTTTTAATCCGAATGGTAATACATTCCATTCATAGAGCAACACACTTGTGGATTCTTTTGTTGGGCAAGTAAAAGCAGTTAATTTCTTTGTTTCTTCGTCTAAACGAAGTTGCCAATATCCTGATTTTGCATCAAGGGATGAAAACCAAGTTGCTCCTTTGATTTTTTCTAAAATAGAATCTTTTCTTGGAAGTTTATGAGCATCACCAATAGTTGTTTCATTCATCTTCTTATAGTTAATAACCATTCTTCGTTTTTCCCTTTTAATTTCATTATTGTTTTCGACATAAAAAGCTGGAGCCGCATGAGGACTTTTACTTGATCTTATAATTTCTTTTTCCAAAAGATCTCTACATTCTAATGAAAACTCTTCTCTATCTCTTGCGGAATAAGGAATTTTATTTGGAACATTTATCTCTTTTGTAGGATCTTTTAATTTAATACTTACTAATTCGTTATTTGTATTTTTAATATCTAAAAGATTTTCAGCACAAATTTCATCCAAAAGTTCTTCTATCTTTATTTCAAGATTATTTTTTGGGATATTTATCTGAAAGTATAAATTTAAATAACATGTCTCTAATATAGAAAATATTTTAAATTTTAAGATCTTATCTATAGTAGTAGTCGGTATTTTTATACGTTTTGATTTTTGATTTATTGAAGAATCGTGTGGAGCTTTTAAAACTATATATGTTAATTCTTGAATGAATGGATGATATAGCTTTAAAAAGTTATTTCCTATGATAAAATCCATTCCAGAATTTAACATATATATAGATGGAACAATGAACCTATAATTTTGAATAAAAATTTCAACCATCTCTGCTTTTTGGTCAATTTTATGTATTGATTTGTCAGCTATTCTAACTCTTAATTGTTTCTTTAATTTTTTCCAATCAAGTTTTATATTTGCACTAGCAAAGCATTGTGTTGCTCCAGAATCTATGAAAGCATTTATAAACTTTTCTGTTATTTTTATAGTAATAAATGTGGCATTATTACTCAGTCTCTGAGTCTGTTTCCGAGACATATTCAAAAATATAGTCTAAGTTATCATCAGATTCCTCTAAAGGTTCCATGAAACAAGACTTAACAATTTCTATTTGTTTAGTAAGATCCTTTTTATCCTTCTTTTTCGGGCATTCATTTGCATAGTGTCCTTCTTCTTGCCAATACCAACACTTACAATTTTCTTTTTTATTCGGGCAATAGTCATTTCTTTGTCTTTTGTTTTTATTGTTATTTCTTTTTCTAAAATACATCTTTTTTCTCCAGTTTGGATAGTATTTTCTTTTTCTAAATTGATATTTTCTTTTTCTTTGAAAATTTTTATTAAGACCATATTTTTGGGGTATCTCTTCATTGTCCTGACAACAAATTCTAATTATATTCGCAAATCTTTTTTGAGTTGCTTCTTGCATACAATGTTCTTTTATTTCCTCTCTTATTGCAGAGGTTGCTCCACCAAAATTGTTTTCAATTGTCCCTCTATTTATTTCTCTTATAAATCTTCCCATTATAAATTCATTAGCAGGATATGGAAGTTTTGTTATATACATACTAAGATAATGATTTTTATCTTCTTCTTTTAATTTGTAATAATGTATTCTATATTCGCATATATAAGATTCCACATTACATAGATCATATATCTGAATATTAGTTAAATGGTTTTTTGCTTCTTGATATTCTTTATTATAGACTTCTTGTCTATGATCTATAATATTTTTTCCAAAAAATTCTTTATATAGAATCATCATTATATATAATATCTTATCATATGCTGTTGTTTTTGTTGCTAAATCTTCTATTATTTGGTTTTCTATTGATGTCATGTAATCTCTTATAGTTCCTTTAGTATGAAATCCTATGTAATTCCAAATATCTCTTCCAGACAATTCACTAAGCTTTGGATTAGTAAAAACTTCTAATAAAAAGGAATTCAACTAATTTTCAAAAATTTCTTTTTCATTCTTTTTACAGTCTAAGTCGAGCATTCTTTCTCCTTCCATTTCCTGGATTTTAGGAACGTATTTCGATGGTATTTTTGTATATTTTGAATCTTTATTTATAAACCCTTTTTTAAAGGCATAATTATCAAAACCTGTTTCCCATTTAAATTGAGATTGATTATCCTTAGATGTTCCAGCTTCATTTTTTACTTATATTGGAATTGCTGGTTCTTCGTCACTTGAATAATCTAGAATGTGTTCTTCATTTTCTATATTTTCAGAATTTAATAATTCTTCTTCTATTTGAAAACCATGTTCCATAATATTATTTTTTTGAGCCATTTTTAATTATTTAAAAAGCATTGTAACTTCTTCTAATTTTTCTTCAATATTCATAATTTCAATGGTGGTTTTACTTTTAAGTCTGTTATGTTGATTATATTTTGAAATTTTTCTTCTTTGGGATTCTCTTTTTCCTTATTTCTTTGAAATTTTATGGATACTAATATTTCTTCAAGCATATCTACTATAGAATTTAATTGTGGGTTAAAAGTATGATAAAGATGTGGGGAATCATTTCCATGGTAACATTTTTTAGAAATTTCGTGTGAAAAATAAGTTTTTTCAGGTTTTTGAAGTCCTTCAATAAAACTTATAGTAAAATAAAGATTTTGAGAAAAATCATTTTGTATTGATTTTAAGAATTCGGTGTCATTACAGTTGACATTAGTTAAAATCATTAATTTCTGATCTATTAATTTTGATAACTTAATTATTTCTTCTCTTAAATCTTCTAATTTACTTTTTCCATAAGGTGACGCTTTTCTTTGTGAAGAGTTACGGTTTTAGATGAAAAGTATGGCTTTAGAATGTGTGATTAAGACCACGTAATCATATCTTTAAATCTGTACAGATTTAGATCTGTACCATATAATTTCCCAAAAATAATACGCCTGCAAATTAGAGTATTATTGGTCTATATTGCAATCTATTAGAGGCATACAATGCTTTTTGTTTTCGGACACGAACTTTAAATTGAAATTGATAGAACCATGGTCGTTAGTGGTTAGTGACATATCCAAAAAATTTTAATCATGGAGTAAAGTATATAACATAATGATAATTTTATAACTATAAATATAATTGATCTTCAAATTATCTAAATCACAATTTAAAATATTAAAATAATAATTTAAATTATAAATAAATCTATAGCAATATAAATTATAAAATATAAATCTAAATTATTAATTGATTAACAAATAAAATATTGTCATCGAAATACAATTCACAATTTAATAAAAAAAACTATGACCTGGAGACTTTTCACAAAAAAGACTCTAAGTTCTATTTGGGCCATTAACTTCACTCGAAACTTAAATTAAAATTTTACTTTTTCATTTGTGTTTTTTGTTATCCGTGTCATGATTTTAAGGGACATAGAGATAGAGGTTGTTTGAAGTTAAATTTTGTGCAGAATAATTGTTTTTCCTATCATATACTGTAATCTGAGAGACTTAGAATTAGTTAGTTAATTACTGTTGTTAGTATTAGTTAATTAGAGTTATCAGTTAGTAAAGTTAGTTAAGCAGATTAAGTTAATTAGTTTTTGTATAACTATATAAAGATAAGCATGTAATGTAGAAACAGATGATGAATAAACACAACTTTTATCTTCGCCAAAATTTTTCTTTCTCATCTTCTCCAATTCTCTCCTTCTGCCGATTCCAATTCTCCAAATTTCAATTCACTAATAACTTCTTCATTTGTACCTTCCTCCTTTGTTCATCTCTCTCTCACTCACTCTCTTCTCCAAATTTTTCACCCTTTATTTTTGGACTCACCTGACAGAGATTGATGAGAGTCCAAATCTCTCCAATGACAAAATTTCACATATACATATATACATGTTGCATAGCAGTATAATTTACAATCCCACAAAAATCCAAAAGATAATACAGATACAAAATAGACAATCATTCAATAAACCAATCATAGAATAGAAAAAAAAGTTTATAGAATATATTATTATAAGAAAAAGTTTAAAAAATTAGCACTTTTATTAAAATTTGGCTAGTATTTAACCAACAAAAAAAATGAATAATCACACCTTATTAAAAATACTAATAATAACTAATTAATGACTACAAATCACAAAACTTGCTATATTCTCCTAACACTCTTCAAAATTTTTAGTTAAATCAAAAAAATTAAAGAGTGGAGATTAGAGAACTGAATTCTGATCTATTTGAAAGATGCTGCAAAATGGAAGTTTAGAATCGAATATGTGTATCGCGATCTCGCGAGCATCCGAGTAGCGATACAGGGAAAGAAATGGAGAACAATGTCAGAGCAGTGATACAAAGTAGCTACGACGAAGGCAGTGACATTAGCAGTGTGACACTGGCATGGCACGATGCGGTTGACGACTTCGCGGTGGCGATTAGTAAGGACAAAGTGTTAGAGTTTTAGAGAAAAAAAAAAGAAGAAGAATGAGAACGGCAGTAACATCTTATGGGATAATTAGTCACCAAAAAAAGTCTTATGGGATAATTACGATTAGAGTTACTGACTTTTTTCACTTCTCATTTTTTATTATTATTGATTTAATTATTTTATTAAATACTCAATATAGTGTTGAATTTTTCAATATTAATAACATGGCAGAGTCTTCTCTTTTTTTATTCTTGACCCGTACGCCGAAAAAAATTATGATGGGATCAAATATTAATTTATATGGCGGAGATAAATATATTTTATTCCTATACATTACTCGGAAATTTTTTAAAATTCAGGAGGTACACTTGCCTCCATACTGTTGAATATACATCCGTGTCTGTCCATGGTGGACGTTAGATTATCGGTAATAAAATGATTATTATAATGAAAATCTTTAGATTATATATTTGTTTCTGAGAGACAAATGAAAAGTGTTACTGATTCATTTATAATTATATATTTGTTTCTGAGAGACAAATGAAAAGTGTTACTGATTCATTTATAGTTATTATTGTTAGTGAAAAAGATAATTATAGAATTAGATATAATTTATTATTCAATTTTAGAAAAATTAATTAACTCTCTTAAGACTATTAAAAGTGTATGTTATATAAATTAGCAAGGTCTAAGTTTCTGAAGAGATATGATTCATTTTTAGTAATACATTACTTTTTTTTTTATGCTTCTTGGTACCATCCTAATAATTATATTAGTGTCCGTATCTATTTTAATTTAATTTAAGTACATAATAAATAAATTAAAAATATTTTTTGTATACTAAATCAATCATCAATATATTTATATATAAATATATATATAATTTAATTTATTTTTAATATATATTTATATTTTAATATATATTTTATACTGTTAATTAATTTTAATGACTGATTTTAATGTATATATAACATAATCGTAAACAAATAATACGCTGAATAATTCCTATCTATTTATCTTGAAGCAGACAATTTATCACTTATCATGTCTATTTTAAAATTTCGTTGAACCTACCCGTAGTAGAATATATAATTTATGAGAAGTGTTAGATAAACAATAATTTACCAATAATAAAAAATATATATTTTTTAAATAGAAAAAGTTTAGGGGTTAGCAATTTTTGTGTTTTGTGGTCAGCACTTAACCATCAAAAGAAAAGTGAGTGATCTTTTATTATTGGATATAATCTCATACCATTAAAAATACTATTAATGGCCAATTAATGATTACAAAACACAAAAATTACTGGCCTCCTAGCACTATTCTTTTAAATAACACTCTCAGCTAAAGGAGCGTGTTATCATATTTTATGATAATCAAATACATTTTTTTTTGTCATAATGATTTATTCAATTAATTAGATTACAAATCAAATTCCAAATTTTGTGTGGTCATATATTAATTATATTCATGATGCAAATTCACCTACATTTAGTAGAAGATGAGATTGATTACATTCCCAAAAAATATGACGACATCAATATGAGTAGCTGTGACGGAATAGAGAGGCTGAATGAATCAGGTGTAACACGGAGTAAGACAAACAATTTAGATCGAACAACAAAATAGATCAAACAAACTATATTGATTTAGAAGAAGAAGACATGAATGATGATAATGATGATGATGAGTTGAGGGATGTAAGAATTCGATTTTTAATAAATTGATTTTTCTAACAATTTTGTAATTTATTTTGCAAAATCTTGAACTACGATCCAATAATTTTTAGTGAGGCAAACCCAATGATAAAAAAACAAAAATAAATTAGAAAATGATAATTAATAAGTCAAACTTGACTTTATGAGGGTAATTAATTTCTTTAAGTCAAATTTGACTAGTAAAAAATAAACACTTGTTTGTCATTGGTTTATTTTTCTCACTATAGGCTTTTTAAGCCGGAAATTCACTTTTAGTGACGATTTTTCTTGCGTCGGGAAAAAGTTAATAACCAAAAACAAAATTAGTGGCAAAAGTAATTTCTACCTTGGTAATTGTGTCCTAAGATTAATATTAGCCATCCATTCATGATTTATTTCTTTAAGAATAAATCTTAGCCATTAATTATTTTACCACATGGTAAAAGTTATCCCGAACCGAATTTTTGACTAGTATTTTGTAAACGACTATTAGAGACTCCGAATTCTCTTGCTTGTTTCCCAAGCAACACGCCCCTCCCTCTTAGCCTCTCATCCCTCTCTACTGTGTTTTTAACTCTAAGTAACTAACTGTGGTTAATTGTGGATAAGCTCGACATGCAAGCGCTGATCAAGCTTCCTTGTTTTCACGCCCCTTCTTCATTAATCCTCAGACCTTAACCACGAAATTCTTAGTCCCTTCTACCACAATTAATTCACCTTAGTTTTATTTAAGGAATCCTATCTTGATCACAAAATTCATGAAACACTTTATGCATTTTTGCACAAAATAACCAAGTTTTAGAAAGAGAAAGAGAGTAAATTCTTGCACTTCTCCTCCACGTCCCATCCTTCATTCCTACTGTTCTTCCATTGTTCTTCAAGTGTTCTTTAAGAATCCAAGCCATACAAACACAATTTGTTACCCATTTTTACTAATTTTCGTGTTTTTACCGAAAATTCGGCAAGGTGAACTCTTGTTCTTTCTCTATTTTTTTTTTTTTATTTTTTCAGCAGTAATCATGATGAATTATTGTCCTCTTATGTGTCTAAAAAACCTCTCTTAAAATCCATATGGAGCGCACCTAAGGAGCAATACAAAATTCAAGTTCAAAATAATCAAATTCTAACACCTTTTACAACAGTTTTGGCTAAACGAAAACTGCACTATAGCCAACATGTTCCAGTTTTTGTGAGAGCATTTTTTGGTAGTTGAGAGGTCTAGTGACTAAATTAAACAAGAAGTAAAGATTAGGATTAATTAAAGCATATTTATGCTTGTTTTCGATGTTCATTCGAGCCACTTTGTGATGAATTTGTCCTTGTTTTGTAAATCTGAAAATTTTGAATAAAGTGGTCAAGAGAGATCTCGGTCAATATCACCTTAATTTTTTTCTTTCTACTGTTTCCTTATGAATTTATATCCTTTTGACAAGACAAGTCCTCAAATGTCAATAGACAGAACAAAGGAAGAAGCGGTTGTGGAACTAGTGGAGTTATGACAAGACTAAGAATAAATTATATGAAAAAATTACTTTATTCATTGACTTCTTTTTAAATACATGAATAAACAGATTACCATTCATCATCTTGTCCAAAGTTTGCTCTTCATATTATGGTCAGGCAAAGGATGATGCCAAGAGAAGTGCTTCAGTGCACTCCAGGGATTCTATAGGTCATGTTATCATTTTCACTCTACCATCCTTTTTCAATCTGATGGAAGAGGCTCTTGTAACCAAATGATACTCATATATCTAAATCACAGCAATACATAATCAGCTTTTCATATGATGACGATGAATGTAAAACTTCCAATAGATCATGCAAACTCTTGAATTTTGAGATGATATCTTCAACCTAAGCAAAAAAAGAAAGAAAGAAAGAAAGAAATTATTTTCGGAAATGTTATGCCAAACGCCACCTTTGAAAACACTTCTTCCCACATCTCTGAAATAAGATCACAATTTATAACATTTTGTGATTAGGGGCATGGGAGAAGCCAATTTCCAGCAGCACCCTACTGTTCCCCTCATGTCCTCAGAATTATCTACCAACTTTCAGCAAACAATTCTGCATAATATATAAATTGAATAATGCACATACTATATAACTGAATTTAAGAAGATATGATCACTTCCAGGGATTTATGTCTGCTCAGACACTTATTAAGGTACATATCCGTCCACTGTTCAACTAGCATGTGTACCACTTCTTTTTGCCAAAATCAGTAAAAGTGGGCGAAAACGGTTTTAAATCATTTTAGATGCACATCGGTCATTTTATAGATATGGAAAATGGAAAAGTTGTTTGTCCCAGGTAAAATATACGCAAACTTACGGACCAACTAGATTTATATAACATCCACAGTGACTCAAGTCTCAATTATCTTGAAAACGTAAAAGTTAAAACATAGGTTAAAGGACTTCCGTTTCAGACATGTTGAAAGATTGGAAAACTATGCTTTATAGATAAATCTTTCTTTTGCTTTGCTTTTGGAAGGGATCTCTTACCACCCAATCTTGTCTTTCCCTTTCCTCATCTTAATGAAATTTTCTAAAAAAAAGGAAGAGGGAAAAGAGAAGGCAGCAAAATATAGATATGCTGACGAGCCTCCTGACATCACACAGCATCAAGGACATTACTAGAAGCATTCATGAGAAGTTCCTTACCGCTAAATTTGGAATGCTAACAGCATAATCAGCAATGAAGCCTGAAATATCTTCTTCATCAAAATCTGCATTACATAAAAAATGAAAAACTCTAATTACTTATAAAAGACCACCATTAAGGACAACTTTTTAGAGTAAAACACAACTCCCTAGATAAACAAAAGTACAGAACCAGAACTCAACAGATTCAACATCAACTCATTCTTTCCACTTGGAAATAGATTTCTAATGTCTTAATTTATTTTGGCTCAAACTCTACTTGGTGCTTAGAATTTAACTCATAATTGGAATTGAACTTCTGAATCCAAATACTTGAAATGCCTATTAGAAATGGTGTGCCTTTCTAAATGTTTGGAGTTGGTGCTCTAAAAACATGCTTCCTTTGGTCAATCCATCAATCTAGTTGCCTACATGGATAATATTGCCATTACATGTAATGATTGTAAAGGAATCTATAACAAATGGAAGAAAAAGAGATAGAAATAAACAATAGAACTAGAAGAGCTGGGGTAGGAATGAATTAGTGTGAAATCACCCCTTCCCCAGTTATAGAATTATACTGGAAATGCAGGAAATTATAGAGCAGAAAAACACTATGGTAGTGTTAGATAGACTCCCATGCTCCGCTCCCAATTTTGTCTTCGTTCCTGCCTTCTCATTATCCCTTTTTCCTCTATAGAACGAGAATCTTTCTCTCATCCCTAACAGAATCGGCCCAGGATCACACACCCATCCGCTAACTCTTGCACATGGCCTAATTAGTTACACAGGTGGTTCCCCACCATTTGCTCTTTTATGTCTCCTATTCATGCTAGTAAAGGAGGAATTCTATTGGCCCCCTGTTGCTGCCTCAATAGAATCTTCTTTCTTGCTCCCACCCTTCTCAGAGTATGTATTAGAATCATACAACAGGAATAGGTGCAATATTTTTCTTGGGATTGAAGTAGCTCAATCAAAAACCAAAGTTGTCATCTCTCGAAGAAATATGTTCTTGATATTTTGGACAAAATTGGGACTGGTGGGTGACACTCTTGACTCTTGTGGACCCAAATATTAAGCTTCAACCAGATCGAAGAGATTTAGACGAAAGAATATATCAAAAGATTTGTTTTATGCATTACATGTATAAGCAGAACGTCTTTAAGACAGACAACAAAAGCAGAAAAAAAAACAGGTAATTAACAAAGTGGAGTTTTCAGATTCTATAAATGTCTGAGAGGGGAAACCCTCTAAAAAATCATGAGTTTTACACCAAATAGAGGCCAAATATCCAATTCTGCCCAAACTTTCTTATCCACGTGTTTGCTATCTAATATAGTTATGCCCCAACCAAATACACCAATTAGTGGGGAAACCAAACATTAAGAGCTAATCTCCTAAATACAACATCAAGCATCCCATACTACCCAATATGGGACTTTGGGCACCCCATAATACCCAAGTACCTAACACAGACACAAGAGACAGAGACTTATTTCCTAGACAAGGAGACAGGATGACAAAGTTAAAGAGACCCAAGACTAGGTGAATTCCTAAACATGATAAAAACGCTGGATTGAAAAGTTGTGGATAGAAGATATCTCTAAGGATGTGGAAAAGGCTAACTAAATGAGAAGTCTCCTTACATAGAAAAGGATTTTGAATCTGTCTCTACACAGATGCAAATGAATGTAAAGAAGTTCCTAAGGTTAACTCTCAAGTTATAATTACATGATGACTACGTGATTAGCATAGTATGATCTATACCCTCAATGTGTTGTATATTTTGTCACTAGCAACATAATAACTACTTAAGCAAGTGCAATAGTTGGATTATACTTGATCAGCAGTGGATCCGTGTACTATATATTAGTACAAGAGAATCCGAAACACAAAAAGGAAACAAATACATGCATGCATACATACTAACATACACATGTATAAAGACTCCTTTTCAAAACAGAACAATGATCCTCCTCTTGTACTATTTCAAAGGAGCTTAAATAAGTATAAGGTCATAGTCATACCTCGTGCTCTCAAATCCAAAAGTAAATTCTTGGCAAGAGATTCCAACTGTAGCCTTCCTAATGATTGAAATACACTTGCTATAGATTTTGCAGATGAAAGCATTGTTATATCTATATTTTTCAATGCATCTGTAATCTGGATTTTCAGATCACTTTCACAAAGAGCCAATAAGTAATTTTCTGCAACAAGATTTGATTCCAATTAACGTATGTTAGTGCCACATGTAACAAAAATTCCTTTTACAATGGAACACACAATAAGCGAAATTGCATCAATATGTGTCAGGTTAGGCGTGGCACAATCACCTCTATTATTATGAAGCTAGGTGCTAACTATGTCCTGGGAATAAAATTTAGCATGAATTTTCAAACCATGTTTCTAATATCTAAGATGTGAACAAAGACTAACTTGTTAATTGCAGTACAATGACAAAGCACACCCATGTCCAACAAAGATAACAAGTTAAAGCAGAATATTTAGTATTTCCATTTCACAATGCATCGCACACGATCCCAAATCAAATGAAAAAGGATCTCTTGTAAAAAGCATCAGCATAGTCTCTACATTAAAATAAAGCAAATCATGAATGTCCCACATGGTACTGCCAAAAACCTGTGCTGTAGATTCAAATATATGTTACTGTTATCTGAAATAAACTATAAAAAGTTCATGCTCGTGAAACATAGATTCACCAACCTCGCATAGCAGAAGTGTCTTGGTCATCTTCTACGGTAATATATTCACAAATATCTCGAATCATTTCTTCATCTTCAACTCTTATCCACAGCAACATTTCATAGTAAGCCAACCGTGAAACTGAACAGGGATTCTCAGCTCTGACCACATCAGAGAAAAGTTGAAACTCTTTAACCATGCCCATGTCTATGGCATACCTAAGCAGTGGTTGGTACGTTTCCTCTTCTAGCTTATAACCGCACTCCTTCATATTTTCTAAAAGGCGAAAAGCCTTACTCAATTCTTCTATGGCAACATATTCATTATTAGTAGTCCTTGCCTTCTGTATACTCATCTTTATTAATGCATTGAACTCTTTCACATCAGTCTCTCGACCCAGCTGACGAAACACATCAAAGGCCACCTCTGTTCCTAGTCTTTTCGCACACATTTTAACTAACCTATCAAAACGATCTTCGCTGACGAGTTTAAAAATCCATTTGCTTTTCCTCTCATGGGCTACACCCTTCTGTCTAAACAAATGGTCGCCAGCAGACAGATTAGGAGACCACGTGAAATCTATTACTTTTTCCATTTTTGCTTTGCCATAGTCAACTTCTTCAACAACAGGTTCCTCTTTCACGACAACAGGTTCCTCTGCCAGAGATGGACCTGCAAAACGAAAAGGGTGCACAGACACACCCCAAAAGATTAGCATCAACCATTTTAAGATGTCTGGAAACATTCCAAAATTGCAGCATAACCAAGTCAAAACTTTTAGTACTCCGCATTTCTCACAGTAAATTTCACAAACACTTACTGTACAATATAGAAGAAACCTCGGAAGACGTATTATCATCATCAGGAGAATCCTCTGCACCTAAAAATTCAAAAGAAAAAAACGTTACTACGAACACAACAGAGGGAACCCAATCATACAGCAACAAAAAAATAAAGCATTTGATCACACACAAAGTTCAGTTATTATTATTATTATTATTATCCTCTTTAGGTGGAAAAACAAAAACCCAGCTACTTTACTCTATTTATTATTATTATTATTATTATTATTATCATTCTGTTTCGATCCCCTCAATTCCAAGAAGCAAAACCCATTAATGCAACGAAGTTCAAAAGCTACTGAGAAATGAGGAACAACGGTAATGGTGGTTAGGGGTAAAAAAAAGTTGAGACATGATTGGGTATTGTTTGCAAATATGGAAAAGTTTATTTTTTTTTGGTTACCTCGAGAAGGGACACGGTTGAGGTTCATAGAAGAGTGGTTGAACTCAGAAGCATTGTGCTCAGAAATGGAAACGGAAGGGGAAGAGGCAAGTGCCTTGGCTTTCCGTGTTGAGTGACGGCGAAATAGGGTACTGAGGGTGCATAGTTTTCTTATGGTGGAGGCGCGCATCTAAGTTCTACAAAAACGACGAAGAAGTGAAGATGACGGTTAGCGTGTCGATTTTAGAATGAGGTGGTTTGTTGTTGTGTTGCACTGCGTTCGGATTTCTGAAGTAATGAGGCAAAGATTGGTTATGCAAGTGGCTCTTTGAATGCAATTGAAGACTGCAACTCAAACCCAGCACGAACAAAAGAAGAAAAAGAATTTGCTATTATTATTAGGGTAAAAAACAAAAATAAGGCAAGGGAGAAAATAATTTACGTGAATAAGCCAAAATTAAAATTGCTTCATGAATTTACCAATGCACGTTTATATGTAGTTCGAACCAGTTTGGTTCGAACTCCACACACATAATTCGAACCAGCTTGGTTCGAATTACACACAAACACACCACATACTAATTGGAACTAGCTTGGTTCGAATTATACACACAATAATTCATGGTATAATTCGAATTATGCTGTTAAAAAATTAATAATTTATTAAAAAAATTTTATTAAAAAATTTATTAAAAAAATTAATAATTTAAAAATTAAAAAATATATATTTTTATTTCATACGTTAAAAAAAAGCTAACAAAATATTTAATTACGAGACTTCTTTAAAATATTAATGAGCTATCAATTCGAATTCCATACAATACTTTTCTGTCCATTTTTAATAGTTTATGAATATTTTTTAATAAATTTTTTTAATAAATTTTTTTAAATTATACTACAAAAAATATTTTATCCTATGCAAAACAATTTTAAAAAAAATGGCTTAAAAAATGTTAGGAGTACTATAAAAATTTGTAATGTTATAATAACTTAGGTAAATACATGCATGTACTCAAATTTTAAATAAAATACTCTATATAGTCAATAATAATTTAGAAATGAAAGAAAATATTTTATTCCATACAAAATAATTAAAAAATATATTTTATTTTATACAAAATAATTTTAAAAAATGGCTTCAAAGATGTTATGAGTACTATAAAAGTTTGTAATATTCTAGTGATTTAGGTAAATATATGATAAAAATATTTTTTCTTTAATTTTTAAATTATTAGTAACTATGTGGAGTATTTCTTTAATGTCTTAAGTTATTAGGACATTACAAATTTTTATAGTACTTCTAACATCTTTTAAGCCATTTTTTAAATTATTTTGTATAGAATAAAATATTTTTTATGGTATAATTTAAATAAATTTATTAAAAAATATTCATGATAATTTTTTAATAAAATTATTTAAATTATATGGTGAGATATTACATGATTCGAATTACGCATAGCGAAGTTCGAATTACTCTGATTCAAATTATATGGTAAGCAATTCGAATTCTATACAATACTCTTCTGCCCATTCTTGATAGCTCATGAATATTTTTTAATAAATTTATTTAAATTATACCACAAAAAAATATTTTATTCTATGCAAAATAATTTAAAAAATGGCTTAAAAGATGTTAGAAGTACTATAAAAATTTGTAATGTCCTAATGACTTAAGACATTAAAGAAATACTCCACATAGTCACTAATAATTTAGAAATTAAAGAAAAAATATTTTTATCATGTATTTACCTAAATCACTAGAATATTACAATCTTTTAAGCCATTTTTTAAAATTATTTTGTATAGAATAAAATATATTTTTTAATTATTTTGTATGGAATAAAATATTTTCTTTCATTTCTAAATTATTATTGACTACGTAGAGTATTTTATTTAAAATTTGAGTACATGCATGTATTTACCTAAGTTATTATAACATTACAAATTTTTATAGTACTCCTAACATTTTTTAAGCCATTTTTTTAAAATTGTTTTGCATAGGATAAAATATTTTTTGTAGTATAATTTAAAAAAATTTATTAAAAAAATTTATTAAAAAATATTCATGAACTATTAAAAATGGACAGAAAAGTATTGTATGGAATTCGAATTGATAGCTCATTAATATTTTAAAGAAGTCTCGTAATTAAATATTTTGTTAGCTTTTTTTTAACGTATGAAATAAAAATATATATTTTTTTAATTTTTAAATTATTAATTTTTTTAATAAATTTTTTTAATAAATTATTAATTTTTTAACAGCATAATTCGAATTATACCATGAATTATTGTGTGTAATTCGAACCAAGCTGGTTCGAATTAGTATGTGCGTGTGTTTGTGTGTAATTCGAACCAAGCTGGTTCGAATTATGTGTGTGCATGTGTTTGTGTATAATTCGAACCAAGCTGGTTCGAATTATGTAGAAATGGAGTTCGAACCAAACTGGTTCGAACTACATATAAACGTGCATTGGTGGATTCATGAAGCAATTTTCGTTTTGGCTTATTCACGTAAATTATTTTCTCCCTTGGCTTATTTATGTTTTTTGCCCTTATTATTATTATTATTATTTCCTTACCTTTCTCTTATATTTGAGCCTTTTTTTTTCTTTATTCACTAGATGGATTTTTTATTTTAATAAATAAAATAATTATAATAATTACCGAAATAAATAATTTAAAAAATATTTACCGAAATCAATATCCCTCTTTTATCTCGTTTACAGTGTAAACGAGATAAGGTCTGTTGACGCCTATAAGTATATATCGTTCACATGCGTGTTTTTAGCCCCAGTTTGACCTTGTCAACCACTTTCTCCTCTCTATTATCCCTTTCTGATCATATTATTGATTGATACCGCGATGGCGCGCCAGGCGGGAAACGACGGAGATATCAACAGGTTGAACAAGACGTCACATTACACCAGAGTAGCCGACTTTGAGGTTAGTTTTGTTCTATTTAATTCTGTGCAATCCCATATGAAAATGTTATTTGTATGTGGCCATGGTTAGGGTAATTGCTAAAAACTAGAACATAGTTTGTAGCTTTAGCACTAGGTCTCTAGTAAAAATTTAGAACTCTATTTGCTTGTGTAAGGTTGTTATGACATAATTATTAGTTTGAAACTCTGTTTTACTTGTTCTAGGTTGTTACTACTTATAACATTGTAGTTAAGTTTTGTTTAGTATGTAATATGTAATTTAGAAATATTTGTAAGTTAGAAACATAGAAATATGTTCTTAGGTAGAAGTAGATGTAAGTTAGAAAGAAATATTTATTTAACTTTAATATTTTTGTGAATCATATTAAATTGATCTAATTACAAAACTAAAAAATAGTATAAGAATTCAATAAACAAAAAATTTAAAATTATTTTCGTATAAGGCTGAATTATTTTTTATTCTTCAGAGGCCTCGACTTCTACTGCCTCGCCGAGTGAGTCATACCCTTCTTCCACTGGACGCCATCGTCCCGTATCTCGCTGAGGCTGGATTCGGCGCCACAGTGTCCCTTAGGGATTTTACTTTTAACAATTCCCTGATTTCGGTATTCGTGGAGCGATGGCATCGGGAGACGCACACGATTCATCTCCCGTAGGGTGATGTCACTATCACCCAGCAGGACATGGCGTACCACCTTGGCCTACGCACACACGGGACCCCAGTTGGGGGTGCCTCCGTGACTTTGGTAGGTGTGGTGACGTGGGCGTTGGTGGAGCAGCTGCTTGGTGCCAAGCCTCCGGTAGCTCCACAGCAGGCGGTGCAGAGGAAAGAGTCGTTCACGCTCAAGCTTGTTTGGCTGCAGGATCGTGTCCGCCAGATGCCCCTACAGACGAGCCGGAGACCCTCTGATAGTATGCCAGGTGCTACATTTTGTTACTGATCGGAGGATATCTGATGACGGACAAGTCGAACAACTTGGTTCACGTGCGTTGGCTCCCTCTCCTCTGGGACTTCGGGCAGTGCCGGGCGTTGTCTTGGGGCTCAACCGTGCTGGCCTAGACGTACCAGTCATTGTGTTCGGCGCAAGGTTCGGAAAACTGGACCGGTCATCAAACCGTTCTAACTACTGGTTCACTGGTTTACTGGTCCAACCGATCTAACCGATGATTCAACTGGAAAAATCGTTTTAAAATAAAATAATAAATAAATTATAAATAAACATCCTAAAATATAATTATAGTATAATATAAATATTAAAATAGTTTTCAAATTTAAAAAACTACATTAAACGTCATCAATCAAATTCATATAATCTTATTAATATACAAACTCAAGTTAAATAGTATAAAAGGAATGACACCAAAAAATGAGGTAGTTAAGGCTACACAAACTAACAATACTCTCTGTTTGTTGTGAGCAGTGACCTTCATTGCCTTTTCCATTGAAATCCTCACAGGTTCAGCCAATAACTGCAAGTTTCCAATAAAATGTAGTTTAACATCGTATTCATTGATAACGCTTTCATCTTGAAGCAACTCCTCAATCTTTTCTCACATCAATTCCATCAAGGATTGCACCTCATTGGGCTTTCTTTTGAAGTTATCGATGCTGAATGCATAGACAGTTACATACTTTACTCCTAATTCATAACAATACCTAAGCATGGAAATGAGTGATGGAAATCCAGCCTTATGACCAATCCCTTCAGCCAAGTTACTCTTCTTTGCAAACCTTCGATTCCCATCCATGATAAAAGCAATATGATGTGGCATAGGACCCATAGATAATATACCAAATATGCATCTCCTAAGACAGTTGGATAAACCTCCAAGCAGGTTGCTTGTAATACCTCCAGTATCTTTGTGCATGGATGTGTTCCGCAATGCAACTCAAAGTGTCTAAGATAAACCTGCCAGAAGAAAACTTTGTTATAAGTTAGCATTAGAAAGAGTTAAAGCAACAGAAGCACATTATCAAGATACAAGCTCAACAGCTAAAGCAATAACAATGTCAAACATAAATGCAATACAGAAAATCAGTAAGAAACAAAAGAAGAAAGAAAAAAGAAGCAGCAACAAAAGTTAAATACTACCAACAAATAATCACTCTAAACCCTGAAATCAACAACTATTTCAACAAAAATTAAGAAACATCATACTTAAAAATTAAAAAACGGCAACAGCAGCATAACAAATCCATTTTAATCAACAATTTCAACAACACAAAATCAATGATTTAATTAATTTCAGATTCAGAAATCACAAATTAGAGTATCAGACATTCAAAACACTGAAACAGACTCAACAGTGATGACACTAAATTAAACAGAGCATTAGCAAGGAAGAAGAAGAAGAACATTAGCAATATTATTTGAACAAAAAATTCAGAAATTAAAAGTAAGAAGAAGAACCGAGCATTCAGAAACTAAACAAAGCCATCAATAACCAGAGAAAAATTAAAAGAACCATCAGAGTAACAAAACTTCAAACATTCACAGCAAACTTCAAACCATCAGAGTAACAGATCCAGAACCAAACTTTCAGAGTAACAAAATTTCAAATATTCACAGCAATTAGAAAACAGAGTAACAAAACACTCAGAACCAAACTTCAAGGACCATCAGCAATAGCAACAGATCCAGAACCAACCTTCAAACATTCAGAACAAAAATTCAAACCATCTGCAAATACAAGACAGATTTGAACAAAACTTCAAAAATTGAAGAAGACTTGAACCAAGACCGAAGCAGACTTGAACAAAAATTGAAGCAGACTTGAAGAAAAATCAGAAATGGAGCAAAAATTGAAGAAGACGACCAAAGTGAAGATGAAGAAGAGAAGCCACTAACCTGGGTCCGTGCCGAGAAGCCAGCAAAGATGAAGAGCCGAAGAGGAGCTGGGTTAGACGGCGACGCTGAGGAGCTGGGTTAGGCGGCGACGATGGAGGGCTAGCGGAGGGCAACGCGGCTAGGGTTTCTTTCATTCAGAGTTCTCCAGAATATGGATGAAGGAATGATTGGGGAAAGAAGGGGGGCTTGGGTCACGAGGGATCACTGGATCGGTGGATCCATTTCTTTTTTTTTTTTTTACAAGTTTAAAAACGGTGCCATTTTATCCGAACCGGCTGGTTACCGGTCCGGTCCAACCAACCGGTTCTTGGCCGGTTTGCCAGTTTTCCACCGTTTTCTGTCGAACAGTTATAAAGGGAGGACCGGACCGCTTGCACTGTTGGTTCCCAGTTGAATCGGTTCGACCGGCCGGTCCGGTCCGGTTTTCAGAACCTTGGTTCGGCGGCACAGTGGGGCGTCACGGACATCGCCGACTGCACTCCATTGTTGATGTCCTGGATCTACCAGAGATTTCCTTAGTGGTGTCCACCAGATAGAGGGATCTACCAGTATCCTATGACTGCGAGGTAACAAATGTTTATTTCTGTATTTAGTTAAATTAATTTGTAACTTCTTACGACCTGTTACTTAACGAACTGTTTATATTCTGCCGAAGGGCCACACGGAGGCTCCATTGACACCCATTCGCAGCTTGCTGGCACTACACATGGTACTTTAATCGGTTTGATTCGATCACCCGGTACTTAGCACTCCTGCAATACTGTAATTCTTCACACCCTGTGGCACTGCATCTCAGCATTTGAACCTGTGGCCGACCCGAAACTCTACCCCACCATCTAGGTTGTAATCCTCTTCTCCCGTGTCAGAAAATGGAGTCTTCTCATGCATGGCGTTCAGATCCAGACTATGATAGTGACTTGGCACTGCCAATAACGCCGGAATTGGGTGAGGTGGAGGCAAGACATGGCGCGCCACAGTCTGAGCGGGTGTCTCGGGTACAAACTCCTCCCCATCGCCCCCTTCAGAAGAATCACTGTCGGTACTATCTGCCACGTATTCTTCGTCTGACTCCTCGTCGCCCTCCTCCGCCTCGTCAACTGGAATGGCGAGATGGATCGGTGGTGGTGCAGATATATAAAAAAGGGCTCATCTTGTAACTGAATCCTTTTATCCATGTATTTTGCATTATGAGTTCTCATTTTAATATGAAAAATGTAAATAACATTAATTTCAAAAAAGTTGAATTTGTCATAGTAATTACCTCTGACAACAAAAATCTACCAATCCCATCATATACAATTTTAACACTTGATATTAGTCTGATACATAATATATATTTAAAATAATAATGCTAAGAAATACAATAACCCAAAATTATTTTTATTTAACTTAACATATATAATTTTATATATCTAATATTTATAAAGTTTAATTATTCTGTTAATCCTTATAGTTTTGCAAAATTTTCAATTAGGTCTCTATATTTTTTTTTTTTAATTGGGTCCTACATCAATTTTTTTTTCAATTAGGTCCCTTTTAATAGTAATTGGCTTCATTGTATAAGGACCCAACTAAAAAAAATTGGTGCAAGGACTCAAATAAAAGGAAAAAAAGTATAAGGACTCAATTGAAAAAAAATTTGGTACAGGGACCCAATTCAAAGGAAAAAAAAGTATAAGGACCTAATTGAAAATTTTGCAAAACTATAGAGACTAACAAAATAATTAAACCTATTTATAATTATGAGTTTATTACCTCTAAAATTAACAAATTATTTCAGCTATAACTAAAAAATATAAAATAAAAAAGCTTGATGGATAATAAAGTAACTTTAGGCTATTTTTATTGTTTTTTAAATATTTTTGTATTTAAAAAATTAATTATTAATTGTTCTAATTATGAGCATCTTAAAATTAATTTAAATGTATTCTCTTCGATCCTCATTTAATTTACGCATTTCGATCCTCTTAATTCTCAAATGCTCCAAGAAACACAGAAATAAATATATATAAAAAGGATCCATTAGCACATGAAAGAATACGATTCTTTGATTTCTTTCTATTCATTTCTGAGCAGCAGCCACTAGAGAAAAGCATCATCAACATGGAGTAAGAATAAGGATTTGAATCGGAATAGAAACTAAAGGAACTCAAAAGCAGAGAGAGTAGAAGTGACAACATTACTTAGTATATGTTCTTTGTGACAACTAATTAAATGAACAGCACCATTAATTTCCAAAGTTTACAAATTCTTGGAAGCTATATTTACAACCCAAGTAAGGAACCCATTACACTTATTATTATTTACATGTTCAGTTTGAAGAGGAAGGTGAAATCATCATGAGCAACAATAATATGAACAATTATTTCATGCCTTTGCCTGGCTCTCGCAGAACAAGTAGTGATAGAAGAGCATTTAATGTTTACACTTTTGATAATAGTGATTCCAATGACGTGCCTGTGTATTACAGATCTCGCTCTAACCATAACACTGTAAGTATACATATAATATATACAATTTTTATTGCGTCATTCTTCCAAAAGCTTAAGCTGATAGGAAGAGACAGTAAATGGTTATATCTCTAATACGTCGTCCCTTTAAGCAAAGCCTCTTTTTGGATTTATGTGACAAGGATTGAACACAATACATTTCTATAATAGAAGTTCTAATATCTTGTTATGATACTACTTTTCCCAAAAATTTAGACACATGAATAATTATATCTCTAACAATTTGTTACACGACACGTGAGTTAATCAAAAAGAAAATTCAATTTGTGACAATTTTGTATATGGTTTTGGTTTATAATAACAGGGTAACAGGAGTTCAGGTGTGATAGATCCAAGGAGGGTGTGGGAAAGCAGAACTCCATCATCAGGACGCCACACTGCTCCAAAGTAAGACCAAATTGAAATATAATTTGCCTTAATTTAATTTAATTGTTTAAGTAGGTAATAGGTTATCATTGAACAATTCCTTAATATAAATATGATTGCTCTTGATTAGTTTGATATTCATATTGGTTGAGTATTTATTGATGCTCATTCCAAATGGTATACACATTATAGGAATTAAAGTATTCTGTTTTATGTAAATTTCAGAGGACACCAGCTAAACAGATTTGCTAAAGAATCAGGATTTAGTAATTTTTTTTTCCTAACCATTAAGTCTGTAAATTTTAGGTATTTACCTGTAATTATACTCCAAGTCTCCAACTTTAACTAGGTTCCTATATCTTAAATTTGTACTCAATTCTTAATCAAGTTTTTTAGTGTAAATTTTTTTAAGAAATATAAATGCAAAAATTAGTCTCGAACAAATTCTAACAAATATTTAGAATAATAAATTTTTTAGACACCAATTTAAATGTTTATTCTTTCATAAATTTAAACACCAATTGTTATAAAAGTTTTATAATAGATGGAATAATTTTGTCCCATGGGAGTATCTAATAATTGCGGTAGTAGTGCACATATTTTTTTATATAAGGCTATTAGATCACAAAAATATTATTATATGACAAATTAAGCCTTTCTTCGAAATAATGGATGAATCAATCTGTACGACAAACATAATTTTTAAAGATTTCTAGAGAATAAAAATTTGTTAGAAACCAAAATATTCTATCAAAAATTCATTAGAACCAATTTGAATATCTGTTCAAATATGAATTAAATAATAAAAAAGCCTAAATAAGAATTAAATCATATCAAATTTCCATTATTAAGAAAGTAAAAGGAAGAAACCAGGAGCATAATTCTGGCACAATGTTATTATTTACAGTGCACAAACGTTTTAACCAGTGCGTATAACTTTGGTAGTTAGTCAGGGTAGAGTTTATTATATTTGATCTTAGTAGTTGCATAAACCAATGAGCTGCATCATGAATATCAAGTGTTTCATACCCAATAACCCAAATCTAGTGACTATTTTCTCTCCAAATTTTCCCTGTGAATTTCACACTTAATAAACACAATTCGATTCACTCTCGTTTTGTTCAGTAGGAGCTTTAAAACATAAGCTTGAGGGGTTAAGACTCAAGAAAATCCTAGCTGATTTAATTGACCAACTTTGACCATTTTGCAGTTTTCAAGCACAACCACATAACAGGCAACAATTTCATTTTAATAATGGCGAGATAGGAAGGGGCTCAAACCCCAGGTTCAGAGATATTTTCCGGCAATCACCGCCGCGAACCGCAACAACCACAGAGATTCCCCCACAAGTAGAAAATTCTGAGTCAATGGCTCTTAGCAAGCTCAAGAAAGAAGTCTACAACCCCGTGCCAAAGCGGCTAGCCCGGAGACTCAGCCTATACTACAGAGGCGACAACAACAACGGGTCGAATGGTGTGCGAGAAAGGGAGAAAGACAAGGATGAAGAAGGTAAGAGTTGTGCTGTTTGCTTGGAAGATTTTGAGGCAAAAGAAGAAGTTATGGTCACACCATGTAACCACATGTTCCATGAGGAATGCATAGTGCCTTGGGTAACAAGCAAAGGACAGTGCCCAGTTTGTAGGTTTGTGATAATTGAGAGAGTTATAGGGAACCTTTACCCTTCTTCATTCAATAGCAGTAACATTGCAAATATGGAACCAAGTGAACTAATTGCTGGTGAGCTTTTGTCAATTTTGAGCGCCATGGAAGAAGCTTTTCAGTTGGGGAATGGAATGTACTAGTAGGACACACAAGAATTTGTTATTCTCGTGTTGGCAAGAAGCTTTGTCTTAACTTCGCAAACATATTCTACATAAGATTTGATGGGATATGTACTGCTGAATTGTGACTTTGCGAGTTTGGTAATTCAAGTCCATGGTGCATCCAAGCACATAATCATCCCATGCTATGTTCTTTTTTCCTACTTAAATCCATAGAGCGTTTTGTCTATTACTTTCTTCTATTCAATTGAAAAACAATTTGATTAAATAATATAAAACCCATTTGCAGCTCAGTATGGAAGGAGATGGTATGTTCTTGCAATAATCTTAATCAAGTATTGTTTATTGTGTTGGCAGCTCAAACAATTCCTGACAACAGCATAAGGTCGGTTGGTTTCACTCAAAATGGAGACACTTGCAAAGTTTGTGCGGAAACTTTTGATCACCAACTTATACATTACTACTCCTTTACAAATTCTGCTTGGTATGCGCCTCGTTATGTGGGTGGGGGATATACAATTCTATAAAAGTTTATTAACTATGTTGTTATAGCAATAATTAAATAAGTACTTTCTATTTTTTTAAAAAAAAATACTATCTAGGTAAAATAGTGCAATTTTATATAACAGAGTAGTACTTTTTATCTGTAGCAAATGTTCAAACTATTACACAATTCCAATTAACATAGAAAAACAAGCAACATCCATTAAGACCTGAAAAGGATACCAAGCCACAATAAAAGTCATACACACCATGTTTAAAAGCCACCACGAAGGCGAAGGACAAGATGGAGGGTCGATTCCTTTTGGATATTATAGTCTGCCAATGTACGACCATCCTCCAATTGTTTGCCAGCAAAGATGAGCCTCTGCTGATCCGGGGGAATACCCTCCTTGTCCTGAATCTTCGCCTTCACATTATCAATGGTATCGGAGCTTTCGACCTCCAAAGTAATGGTTTTCCCCGTCAGGGTCTTCACAAAAATTTGCATACCACCACGGAGCCTCAGAACCAAATGCAAAGTAGATTCCTTTTGGATGTTGTAATCAGCAAGAGTACGGCCATCTTCAAGCTGCTTCCCTGCAAAGATGAGCCTCTGCTGATCCGGAGGGATACCCTCTTTGTCCTGAATCTTCGCCTTCACATTATCAATTGTATCAGAACTTTCAACCTCCAAAGTGATTGTCTTTCCGGTCAAGGTCTTGACAAAGATTTGCATTCCACCTCGGAGTCGCAAAACAAGATGCAAGGTGGACTCCTTCTGAATGTTGTAATCAGCAAGGGTCCTTCCATCCTCCAACTGCTTACCAGCAAAGATAAGTCTCTGCTGGTCAGGTGGGATACCCTCTTTGTCTTGGATTTTTGCTTTGACATTGTCAATGGTGTCTGAAGACTCGACCTCCAGGGTTATTGTCTTTCCGGTTAGTGTCTTGACAAAGATTTGCATGCCACCACGGAGCCGCAACACCAAATGTAAAGTGGACTCCTTCTGAATATTGTAATCTGCAAGCGTCCTTCCATCTTCAAGCTGCTTACCGGCGAAGATGAGCCTCTGTTGATCTGGTGGAATGCCCTCTTTGTCCTGAATCTTAGCTTTCACATTGTCAATGGTATCTGAGGATTCCACCTCCAGTGTTATGGTCTTCCCTGTCAAAGTCTTGACAAAAATCTGCATGCCACCTCTCAAACGGAGAACCAAGTGAAGCGTTGACTCCTTCTGAATGTTGTAATCTGCTAGTGTCCTTCCATCCTCAAGCTGCTTCCCAGCAAAAATCAACCTCTGCTGGTCAGGTGGGATACCCTCTTTGTCTTGGATTTTAGCTTTGACATTGTCAATGGTGTCTGAGGATTCGACCTCTAAGGTGATGGTTTTCCCAGTCAAGGTCTTCACGAAAATTTGCATGCCACCTCTTAAACGAAGCACCAAGTGGAGTGTGGATTCCTTCTGAATGTTGTAATCGGCAAGGGTTCTACCATCTTCAAGTTGTTTTCCGGCGAAAATAAGCCTTTGCTGGTCAGGAGGGATTCCTTCTTTATCCTGAATTTTGGCCTTGACATTATCAATTGTATCGGAACTTTCCACCTCAAGGGTGATGGTCTTGCCCGTCAAGGTTTTCACGAAGATTTGCATCTGTTCAACACAAAAGCCACAAAATTTTCAACCACCGAGAGTACTTAGACATCAAACTGAAAATTAAATCACAAACCTAATCTCAACAAAATCATAACCGCAACCAGTTCAGAAACCATTACTTTCTACAGCTTTGACAAAACAACCAAAAACCGCAAACCAATTATGAGACTCACCGATTCAGTACTATGACAGTATGTATACAGAAACCCTAATCATGATCCTCAATACATAAAAAACATATCTTGGCACCAATCTTCCAACAACAGACAGTAAACACTTGACTTGTTTAAGAAAGATTAAATCACAAAGCATAAATATATCGAGAAGCATAACCTAATCAAAATTTCCGAGTTCGTATTAAAAAATTATCGGATCGGAAACAAGGTTAAATGAAAGAAAGAAAATTTAAGAAAGATTAAATTACAAAGCATAAATATATCGAGAAGCATAACCTAATCAAAATTTCCGAGTTCGTATTAAAAAATGATCGGATCGGAAACAAGGTTAAATGAAAGAAAGAAAATCAATAAGAACTAACACACTTCTCCTAAATCGGAAACAAATCAAAGCAAAAAAATAATAAGCAAATGCAAAAGCAATAATCATCAATAACCTAAAGCAATCATCAAACTACGCCCTCTATAATCAGATAATAGCAACCAATTAAAGCAGGTAGCCAGAATCCGAAGACATACCTTGAAACAAAGATCGCGATTAACAGAATCAAGAAGATTAGGTTTTTGCGATCAAAGAACTTTTTCGTATTTCCAATTGCGAGTTGCGTACGATAACGAGGGTTGAAAGAAAGGGTCGAATTTTATGGCTTTGAGGTGCCGACTTAATGACGAAAATATCGCTGAAGCAACGAATAAAAATGTGCCACGTGTTAATGTTAACCTGGACGATAAGCAAAGATTAGAATGACTTTTAACAGAATTAATAACAGAGTCCGTTAATCATCTATGGTTCCAGAGTAATCTCGGAGCTTCTTTTTCTTTACTTTTATTTTTTGTTTGGTTCAAATCTTCGATCTTCCATCCTCATTTTCTTTTTGTTTTAGCAATTAACGGGCCAGCCCTGAAAACTAGTGACCCATTAGGATGAGTACATTGGGGAATTGCTGCTATATGGTTTAAGATATAAAAAATTAAAATCTGATTCCCAAATGGTGATACATAATTCAATGGGCAAAATGAAAAGGAGAATTCTTATTACATCACCAATTGATTTTAGAGGAGTCATCTTCTATATAAGGTTGGACAAATCTGAATAACATCTACTGTATTTGTTTGTATTTGATATAAAATTTGTAGATATATAAAATAAGTTTATCGAATTAAATTTGATCTACAAATAAATAAACTCGAATAGTAAATTTTAGATTCAGTCTAATAAGAATCTAATAGTTAATTAAAAAGATCAATAAACTACATATATATTAAGATCAAGAAATATATTAAAATTATTAATTATTTTTCATTTATATTCATGGATCGAGATATGCTTTTATTTTGAAATATTTTTTGATAATTTAATATAGATCGTCCTAGCTAGGTTCAGTAATTCAAAGAATTCTAATAACTAATTCTTTTATTTATTTAATTTGCAAAATAAACAAACCTTAAATAATATTAGTATTTTATATAATCACATACTCAATATTCGAATATTATCATTTATACCAATTAATTTAAAATTATAAATTCATGATAATCGACTGAATGGAGCCGATTTGCTTACACCCAATTGTAGACTTAAATAACAATAAAAAGTTGGGGGAAGAAAAACTTAGTTACAAAAGGAAAGTTTCATATATATATATACACTAAAATAGGTAAATTTTCATCCGCTACCCCTATTCCCTATTTACAATTTTAAGAGCGTGCATGGTCCGATCCGACCCAAAGGCTCAATCCGACTCTAAATATTTTAGGGGTTAATTTTGTATAATTTTATTGGGTTTAGGACTGAATAAGGGCCTCAAAAATAGACCCGATCATTATTTTGGGTCGGGTCCTGCCATAGCTTGAGTCGTCCAAACTCGATCTGGTGACCCGGTCATCATAAACAATTAATATTTTGTGTTATTAGTAATGGATGATGGCTATTCTTATGTGAAATTTAAGTATTGTAAATCTTAATATATATATATATATTTTGTTATTAGTTATTATAAGACTATAAGTTAATGTTTTATGTTTAAAATGCATAAAATTTTAGACTAATACATAATATTGTGTTATTTGTATTGATTTAAATATTTGGTGTTATTAGACAATATTAGTATTGATTATGGTTATGCTTTAATTTCAGAGAAGAGTTGGTTCTTGTTATATTTTTCTAAGTGAATTTTACCATGTCAAATAATGGTTGGAGTCTTAAAAATTTGGATATTTTCACATGCTAGTTTATAAGAAGGCATTAAGGTTATGTAATGTTAATGGCCCAGTTTTTACCCGATATAATCGTGGCCCGAAAGTGTATAGGTTTCATCGAGTCTAGGGTCGGGTTCGAGTCTAATAAATAAGCCCGATATATATTTCGAGTCGAGTCTGGATCACATCAAACCTGATTTCACCCGATCCATGCACACCCCTATTTATAATAACGAACTGTCATATGGATTTTTCTAGCACCATTTGAGTTTTGCCTGCCATCGGCATCAACCATTTCAATTAATTCAACCAACTCTTTGCCCAGTGCCACAGTTGTAGGTTTAAGAACGGGACATGCCATGCTAACGCTAGTCCAGAGCCCACATTTCCTATCTAATTTCAAACAAATTGGTTTATCAAAAGGACACGTTTTGTATTTGTCATATTAATGCATTGGTCGTATCTCTTAAATGCTGATTTGAAGGAACACGACTTAATCATCATAAGATAAGGAACCATTATAAATGCTAACGACCTAGTCACCTGGTATAAATATAATAACTATATATTACATATATATTAAAATCAGTTATTAAAATCAACCACCATTATTTATCATCTAAAATCGTCATCGTCCTCTATCTGATGACCTCGTCGATGATTCTGATGCGGCAGCACGGTGGGTGCTAGTGTTTATGCTGGTACAAGTAAAAATGAAAAAGAATCGTCTTCAACACCGTTATTCTCATGCACATTTGTTCATAGTAGATAGTCATTTGCTGCCGCATGTGCTGTATCTACTCCGGTTCCTGTTTTAGAGATTCTATCTCCACATTCCGAGCATCTTTTCATTATACCTCTCCTCAGTCAAATATAGTTAGTGAACTTGATCATGCAGGCTTTAGATCAGACTATGGACCTACTCACACAAATCTAAGTCTGGCGGATCTTTAAGGTTGGTGACCAAATTTGAGGAAATCCTGAAGGTAAACGCACGCAGGTTGCTGGTAGAAAAGACCCCATTTCAAGATGCGGTTCTTTTGTGGCTCGGATGCGGTCTAGTGCTATACGATATTAGGATCCATCACGGATGTGCTCGAAGCGTTACCATCGTCCCCCGTTTACTAAGATTGCTATGCCTGGCCTCGAAGTTCTGGTTGTATAAATCCTAACATATACAATGTGAATTTTAACATAACTATAGATATGATAGTATTTTATTAAATTCTATAAAAAGTCGATTACTTACATAAATTTTCGTAGACCACTGATTAACAAACTTCTCTTTATTCTCCTTGAACATGTGGGTTTGCTTGAAGACCTCTGCCATGAAAATAGGATGGTCCAGCGACTTTGTCCGCACATATTGGATAAGCATATTTAAAAAGGTGACAATTAATTAAAGAAACAAAGATAAAATTAGCTTAGCATATTTAAAGAAGTTATACCATTTTGGCCATTTTCTTCATAATCGTGGCCGAACCCCTTGTATAATTTGACGCCCTAGCCGACGCCTTGTTGGTCCTATTTGTGGCCTGACGATATCTGAAATCCTCATTCGTCTCCCAGTACAAATACGTCTTATTAATGTTGATTTTGAAGCCATTGCGTCAGGTGGTTCTTCCACATCCACACGTCCTCTAACATTTGTTGAAGACGCTTTGCCATGTAGTGGTGGAAATCTTCTTTATCATTTGGGTTTTAAGATGAGGCTTAAAATAGAATGAACAAAATACAAAAGTTTCTTTGGCTATAAATGCTTCCTAAGACAGGTGAATTGGTAAGTGTTCCATCACATAAAAAATCAAGGAGAAATATCATCTCTAGCTTACACAATATGACGGGGATGTTCTTCTCCATGACCAAAAGACCATCAACCCTTAGTTTGGTAGCATACAACTCCCTAAAGAAGTCACTTATTTCTGTGAGAGATTTCTAGATGTTAGTAGAAAGTTCTCAAAAGGAAACACAAAGCAACGACTCCAAAAAAAGTGACAGTCATGACTTTTCAGCCCATCGAGCTTACCTTGAGTGACATTTGCACATCTACCCGAATTAGAGGCATAACAATTAGGAAATCTCAAACCCCCTAATCCACCTACAAATATTTTGTCTCTGTTCCTTTGTTAAAGCATAGTCAGTCTTTGGCTTAGACCACCGTCTGGTTCTCAAGCCTCATTGAGTTCAGATCAGGTTGCCTGCAAATTTCAACAAAATCTAACCTAACCTTATCGTTATCCTTAGTTCAATCACCGTTTATGACTATGTGCATCATGTCACCAAACACATTTTTCTCAATATGCCTCACGTCTAGGCAATGGCAAACTAAGTTATCCTTTCAGTAAGGCTATTTCCAAAAGATACTTTGCTTCGTTCAGTTATGCTCTCAGTCGTAACTCGGAGTTTGCAATCCTCTTCCATTATCGATGATTCTCGAGATATGACTAACATGATGCAAAACCTCTAAACCACTCAACAGATGAGGCCTCTTCCTGTTCAATTTTATTCTTCCTAAACGAGTCCTTATTATGCAGAAAATGATGGTCGAACTCAAGGAATCTACGATGACAATTAACCACAAATTCTCACCCCTATTATTTAGCCAAAATGACTTTGTATCTTCCATACAAATAGAACACGACATCCTACCGATATCCTATATGCAAGAAAGTCATTGATGGTCCACATCAACATAGCATGCATTTGAAAGTTTGTTTTAGTTGAAATGTCATAGATCTATATACTCCAACACTCCACAATTCATTTATCTCATCTATCAAGGGTTACAGGAACACATCAATTTTGGCTTTAGGGTTACTTGGACCAGGTATTATACAATTTAGGAACATGTATAGATCCTTCATGCACATTTCGGGAAGTAGATTATAGGGAGTCACTACAACAGGCCAACAAGAATACGGGTTACCAAAGTTAGAGTTTGGTGTGAATCTATCAAAAGAGGTGAACCCGATCAAAGTATTTTCAAGCCTCTTTGTATGTCGGATATGTAATAAAATCATCATTTCTCCTATTGTTACAATGTCATGTCATTTGAGGGGCCGGACTCAGAAATATATACAATTTTTCAGCCTAGGGATTAGGGGCAAGTAATGCATTCTTTTTAATGAAATTCTCTTCCGGCTACGTCTACCAATCCTCTCTCTTTCTAGTTGATGTCTCAGTGCCTCGCAAAATTTGCAAGCGGTGAGTTTTAGATTCCCTTGTAATAAAGTATGTAACCATTCATGCAACAATTAATTTTCACCAAATTTAGTCCTAGTTTCAAAGCTAGCTTCTTTGCCTCAATGGTTATGAGGGATCTGACGAGCAGCGGAGGTTAGACCAATTAAGAGATTATAATATAATAGAATAGCGTTGCGAGTATAGCTCTTAACCAGCAAAAATTTGCCTCATCAATTTAGAAAGGTTGTCACAAAAAAGTTTAGAATAAAAATACTGGGAGTATGAGTCCCAGGTCGTCTCCCAACGAGTTGCTAGAAAGGGTGCTAATTTATTAATCAGGAGTTTTCCGAGAGTTTTGAGAATTGATTAACAGAAAATAAATAATTGTGAATTAGTACAATAAAAATTAAAAGGAATTTATATTATTCAAAATAAAAAGCCTTGATTGTGGGAATGATTAATCGGAAGTTCTATCCTTGTTGGAATTCTCTCAAGTGTAGTATAAAGAGATTGTTATTTTCACTTAGTTAACCCTTACTAAATAAAGGAAAGTCAAGTGATTGAGCTAACTCTTATTCGCAAATCCTAGTCCTCTCCCTTGGGAAGGTCTAGCATTAGTAAATACAGAACTAGCCAACAACTTCCAAATTAACTAAGCACTTGAGCATTCCAACTCAAGTGTCTCCTTTTAATCAACCCCCATGTTAAGTGAAGAGTTTACTCCATTGACATGAATGTAACGCTCATAAGAATATAAGAAGAAGACATGATAAATTAAATAAAATAAAGCTTTGAAAATTAATTAAAGATAAAAGTAATCCTTTGCATTAACAATCCATGAAAATAATCCAATTACCACTCTAAACAAGAATTAAGAATATGGAATAAATAAAAGAGTAAGTAAGGAAACAAACTAGAATAGTATCTTCAACGGAGGTGATGACTCTTCAATATCTGAAAGCAAAAGCAATAAACTAGGAATGTAAAGAGAACCTAGAGGAATAGTAATTCCTCTCTAGATTCAGATCTAAAAACCTAAAAACTATCCTAGTGAGAATATGTGAATGTGTATGTCTCTGTGTGTCGAGTCTCTGCTTGTTCCCTGGCTTTATTCTGTGTTTCTAGGCCAAAAACTGGGTCAAAACGCGGCCCGAAATCGCCCCCAGCATTTTCTGTTAATTTTGCAGATCGCGTAGGTCACGCGTACGCGTCAGTCACGCGTACGCGTCAGTCACGCGTGCGCGTCATTTGGCGTTTTTCCTTGTCACGCGTATGCGTCGTCCACGCGTGCGCGTCTTTTATGCAGACTCCAATCCATGCGTACGCGTCAGGCACACGCACGCGTAGTTGTAAATTTATCCATTCCGCGCGTTCGCGTGAGCCATGCGTGCGCGTCGGTGCTCACTGGTCATCTCCTTAGTTTCTTGTGTTCCTTCTATTTTTGCAAGCTTCCTCTCCATTTTCTAAGCCATTCCTGCCCTATGAAGCCTGAAACACTTAACACACGGATCACGGCATCGAATGGTATAAAGGAGGATTAAAATATACTAATTAAAGATCTCTAGGAAGTAAGTTTTCAATCATAAAACAATACTAGGAAGGGATTATAAAATCATGCAAATCATATGAATAAGTGGGTAAAGGCTTGATAAAAATCTCTCAATTAAACACAAGATAAACCATAAAATAGTGGTTTATCAGGATCCTAGTAGTTTCGACTAGTACTAGTTCATTACAAAGGGTGGTCTACTTATCAAAGGACTCTTGGGTGTGGTTTGACTCGAACTTAATACTCATCATTCGGACACAGGAATATAACTTAGAGTGAACCAACCCTTAAATAGCAGTTGTGTAGCAAACTCTAACAGATGATAAAATCTAACCGCATCCAGATTAGGATCATTCTCGATATTTTTTGTAGTTTGAACCCCAACTACATCAAAGATTATCTCACTATATCTCTCCTGGTTACCCTCCCAATTGATGTCTTTCATATTTGCTTCTCTAACCAAGTCAACCCTCCTTGATTGACTCTTAGCCCTATTGGCAATAGGTGCAAACCGATTGATTCCTTGCTTATCAATTTTTTCGTGTTTAATCCACACTCAATACCCATTCTTTAAACTATTATGATAAAAGTGCAGGGTTATATCCGAAGCCCCTAACCACTTAGTCATCCGACACTTATAGTATGGACACCTAGATACCTCGTGAGACCTATAAAGTTCTATATTGAACATACACGCAACAAATTGATCAACCCCCTCAAAGAAACTCAGGTTTTATCAAGGTTGCAAGAATTAAACTGGTCAATGAACTGATAGAGTGACTGGTTTAATGGTAATTGTTAAAAAATTATTAATTTTCTAATCTTTATTTATGAGCAATACATATATTAATTATAATCACAAATTAAGCTATTTCATATTAAATGACCTATATAACGGTGATCTCATTTATTGTCATAAATATTGAATTAAATAAGTTATTATTATTTTTATTTAGAATTAAATGAGAATAAAATCAAAGATACTATTTTATTTGGATTTTAGGATTTAGTGGGTGCCACACTCAAATATAAATAATGACTCCAGGATTTTGGTCCTCAACACATCAAAGCCGCCTCCGTATCCCTTTTTCTTATTAGAGGAGTTGTGATTCAACTCTATTAGGGATACAGAATACTTTGGTTGAGGAAGATAAAAAAATCAAACTCTTTCAATCATGCTTATGAATTCAGGTATGCTTTCGCATTTAAGTAATTCTTTCTTAATGATTTAATATGGATGGTTTTAGAGTTAAGAAAATCTTACACTTTTCAACAAGTGTTATTAGAAATCCATAATTGAGTCATTGAGAATTTTTTGTCTTCTTTGTTATTTGAATCTTTTTTGTCATGGATTCAATTTTGAATTAAATAAAAAAATTTACATTTTTCGTATGCAAATATATGTATAACTAAAAAAGTCACACAATATTACGTGGTTCTTATATAGCGTGGCTTATTGTTTACTTATTAATTTTTGTGTTATGTAAGTATCTTGGATTTGTTACGTAAGGTAATAAATAACAATTTGAATTATTGCACCTATCTATTTTATAAAATTTAGTTTTAAAATAAATTAATTGAATATTATGCTATCAAAGTAGCATCTTTTGTGAAAACTGATTTCTTTTGAAACATTAGGAATATGGTGATATGTAATTCATGCGAATATAGGTCAATCCAAAGGAAGGTCTATTCTGGCCGAATTACATACACATATTAATGGTAACTATATGCTTGGGTAACTAGTTAAACTTAAATCGATCCTTATTATTTATACATACAATAATCAGCCCAAAGGAAGTTTATTGCTTGTGTTTATTTTCTATTTAATTATCCAACCACTAATCTACTTAATAAAAAGTTGGTATTTGACCAATTAACAAAAATATATGCGGTAATAAATAGGTATAATTATCAAATTCTCATGTGAACAATGAGTCGATCCAAAGATAGGCTTATTGTTTGACATAATTTTGTTGAGAATATTTAGTAAGCTGCACTAAATAAATTTATGCGTACGTAGTTTATGTGAGTACAGATCGGCCCAAAGGAAGTTTTGTACTTGGCCAAATTATATGCGCATTTGTGGTGATAAACATGTGATACTTATTTGGCTCCATGAATAATAAGTTTGTCCAAAGATAGACCTATTGTTTGGCAGGATTTATTATCAATGTTTAATTACTGTATTAAAGTACCGCTTATAAATTAATATTTTTGTCCAAAAACTAAATATTAATGCTGTGCTAGGTATTTGTGATGGTCCCATCATTATATGAATTTTATTCATATGATATGTAGCTTATGCGAATATATTATTTTGCTTTAAAGTTATATCTATCAATGTTAGTCTATTTTAAAATATAAAATAGACTAACATATGGCCTTTTAAAATTAGTAACTTATATTTTATCAAATTATTATTTCATATGACCTTTTAAGATAAATGTGGTTGATGACTTATATTAGTTTAGTGGGAGTAAGTATATTTTCACTGTTCTTGTATATCAGCAACATGCATAATTGTAAATAAGGTTAATACTCAACTCTAAAGAAGACAAGTATAGTCTCATTAGGTACCTCAAGAAAGTTATAAAACTCAAAAGTGTATCAGGTTTATTATGCTTCAGCAATAATCTAATGGATAACAAATTTATACACTTACAGGTATTTTGTATACTTTATTGGTATTTTTGGCAGATATTTGAGTCAGTTAAAAATAGATAACTAAATAAAAGACAAACAAATTTTGTTATAGTAAAATGTTACATGTTCACACATATGAAGTTAGAAATTAAAGTTAGAGATCATTTGGTATTCAGATTCTGACTTTGTTGGATGTCAAAGTAATTTTGATCCATTACAGATATATTTATATGCTCATTGGAAGAGTTCTTTGGAAAAGTATTGAGAAGACATTTATTATTCTTTTCACTGAAGCACTTGAATATAAAACAACTTTTTAAAGGCATCCAACTAGGTGACTATAAACACGTGTCACAAATTATGGATATATATTTAAAAGACCACTTAAGTTATTTGTGATAATGTGTTAGTAGTCTAATATTTTAAATTGTTATTAAATAAGAGAGATCAGAGTGTTTAAGTATTTTATGAGCAAATTAGCACAAACTCTATAAATGCATGCATATTTAGTTTATAAGAAACAAACACCCAAGGTATTTCGTATGTATACTATTAATATGGGTATCATATCATTTTATGTTATATTATTTCAGTGGGAGTGTGCATTTGGATGCTCATATAGTTTAGACAAATTTACGACTATAAATATTTTGTAGAAATAAAGTATTTAATTTTTTTTCACTCTGACTCATGATCTCATAAATGTATTAAAGTTGGACTAGTTAGAAATAGACATGCATGATTTTTACATGTAATTTCCGAATTTTTTTATTCAAATTTGATTTATGTTGTTGAGTATATTAGTATGGTGATCATCGTAGTTTCGTCGTGACACTAATGTGATAAAAGCTGCGGCAATTCCATAACTGATATATGAGACAAACCGGATTATTAAAGTAATAATAAAGAAAATAGCATTCAGATACACGCGTAAAGTTCATAAGATGTGATTATCTCAAGAAAATATATATGTATAGCTAGCCCAAGTGAGAGATTATTAGAAAATTATTCATTTCTAATCTATTTATGGGCAATACATATATTAATTATAATCGCAAATTAAGCTATTTCACATTAAATGACTTATATAACGGTGATCTCATTTATTACCATAAATATTAAATTAAATAAATCATTATTACTTTTGATTTGGAATTAAATAAGAATAAAATCAACAATATTATTTTATTTGGGTCTTAGAGTTTAATGGGTGTCACACTCAAATATAAATGGCAAGGTTACGAGAATCGGACCGGTCAATGAACCGATAGAGTGACTGGTTCACTGGTTCAAAGGTTCGACCGGGGTGAACCGGTTTAATTAAATATTAAATAAAATTATTAAAAATTAAACATACAATGAAACATGTAGCATGACCTTTTTTGTTACCATAACAATATCTGGTAAGTAAACTAAAATCTGATCTTTTCTTATTCTTTTCAAAATTAAAATAAGAAAAATCTAAACCAACGTTTAATTTCCTAAATTTAGGGTAAAAGGAGAAATTAAAGAAAGAAATCATTGTAGAATTAACAATGCTGAAATGGAAGGGAATAAAGATGAGGGCATGAAGGTGAAGATTTTATTCTGTTTCTAGGCATGTCTTTTGCAACCTTTCTGATGGGTCTAACAAATTTGTATAAAGAAGCTGTAACACATGTATGTCCTCATATGCAGATCAATATAAAACACCATGACAAAATTAATCATACCACCACCAACTCTAATTCAAAAGTCAGAACTCAGAACACAACAAACAGAAAAAATATCAACTCACCCCAATTCAGATTCAGAACACAATAAACAGAAAAAGAAAAGCAACTCAAGAATCAGATATCAGATTTCAGTAACTGAGTAAAATTAACAAAATATACTACCATAAATTGAAGCAAATAGAGTTGAATATTTAAAAAATAGAACCTCAAAATCATAGAAATTAACAAAAAGAAAAAACTAAAGCAGAGCTATCGACGACAGAGGAACCAAACTGACAAAACAGGCGCAAGACTACCGGTAAGGGAGGAACGGTGAGACAGACGGGATCGAGCAAACTCACTAACAATGGATGAATTCAGCCGACCGCGCTTCGATCTGCAAGTCACACGACGAAGATGAAAACGATGTAGAGAAGACGAGTATGGATGGCCAAAGGCAACGACGTGGAGGAGACGAGGATGGACGGCCAAGAGCTCGAAGCACCCTCTATCTGTCACTGCCGGCGGCGAGGCACCCTCTGGCTGACGAGAAGAGTTCGGCGATGGCAGAGGCGGTGATTGCTGTTGGCTGAGAGAGAGAGGGGGGCTGCTGGCTAAGAGAGAAAGGGGAGTAGCGCCGTAGTGGGTTAGGGATTTTATGGCATTTTGGTAAGTGAGAATGATGAGAGCGAGTGAGAAGGGAGAAGGAATTGGGGCATTTGGGGGTCTTCACGCGTTTTTTTTTTAACAAAATGACACCATTTTTTATGTTGAATGGAAGAACTGGATCTTCAAAAAAACCAGACAGTTCATCCGGTTTGCCGGTTAACCACCGGTTTGACCAGTTTTTTCACCGATTTTTTGCAGACAGGTTTTGGACATTAACCGGACCGGCCAACTGATCGATTCTCGGTTAACCCGGTCGAACCGGCTGGTCCGGTCCGGTTTTTAGAACCTTGATAAATAGTGACTCTAAGGTTTCAATCTCAACACATCAAAGCTGCCTTCGCAGCGCTTTTTTCATTAGAAGAGCTTTGATTAGGCCCTATTAGGGATACAAAAAGCTTTGGTTGAGAAAGATCAATAAACCAAACTCTTTCAATCATACTTATGAATTCAGACACGCTTTCGCATTTAAGTATTTCTTTCTTCATGATTTAACATGGATTATCTTGAAGTAAAAAAAATCAAGAATTTTTAATATTAATGGTTTAATCGGGGTTCAACCTGTAAGACCCTAGGTTTTTGAAAACTAAATAATTAACTATTTATGAGTTATTATATTTGTTGAGTTTTGTTTTTTAAGAAAATTATTTCTAACAAAAATAATTAAATAGAATTTTATGATTATTAAAATTTAATTCAATTATGACTTATTCTATTAGTTTAAAATATTTATTAGAAGCTATTTTAATAGACAAAATATTTAAATTAACTTTTATAATTGTTATTATTATTATTATTTTATTAAAGTTTAAGAAAAAAAAAAAAAGAATGGCCGAAGCCATTAAGAGAACAAAGAAAGAAATAAAATGTGATTTACTATGCTTATTATACTTACTATGCTTACTATACTTACTAATATATATATATATATATATATATATATATATATATATATATATATATATATATAAAACCAATGAGGTATGTCCTTTTTCATGACACCTAACCCTTTTCTTAATAAAAGCTTCAGCACTAATCCATTCTTTCTTTTAAATCATGAACAAGTCAATTAAGAAACAAAAAGAAAGGAAACGTGGCTTGTATATATATAACATTTTGACACCTAATGAGTTTTAGTATCACAAAATTCTCATTCAATACCCTTAGCCTTTAATCACATTCATCTCTTTCATATCACCGAATGAACGAAAGAAAAAAAAAAAGAGAGAAACACCGTGAGAGAGAGAAGAGAACGAAACCATGGAACCGTGAGTTTTCAACTTCGATTACTTGCGATCCGTAACTTCAATAAAAAATATAATTCGATAAAAGTGTCCGTATCCTTCTCTTCTATACGTTGGCGTTATTTTTGTCTGATAGAAGTTGACGGTGACATAGCTCCTCTTCCTCTTGAGTTCAGCCAACTGGAGTTCTAGGAGACACAGATGATTTCTGACATTTTCCTTTTCAGCAGCTCGGTCAAAAGTTTCTCCAAAATTTTTGTGGATTTTGATTTCATACGGAAGTAGGGGATTTTATTTTGAAATTAACTGTTTTTAAACTATGAATGCCATAGAAGTCTAGTGAATTTTTGTAAATAATTTATGATTGTTTGAAATGACTGAATGATGAGTTTGAGTTGTGTTTGTGACTGAATTTTGATGAATATGTATTTGATTTCTTGATTGAAAAGAGGTTGAAAATGGTTCAGTTGGGACCCAAAAAAGGGTGGCTAACCCCGAGTTTTAGGGGAAGTGCTGTCGAAATTTTAAAAAAATCTGAGGTTTTATTTGAAAAGTTATTTTAAAAAGATTTGGTTTTGGAAAATTAAATTATTTGAGATTTATTTAGTTGAGAAAAAGGTGTATTCTATTTTTAAAACTAGATTTATTAAGAAAAACATAATGTTTTAAATCCAGTTTGTAAGGAGAGATTTTGTTCTAAGTGTTGTTTTGAGCTTGGTTTTTTTAAGAAAAGGAATCTCTGCTACAGGAGAGCAGAGAATAAGGATTTAAAGAATATATTAATTAATGAAGTGTTTGCCACAGGAGAGCAGATGTGACATTGTTTGGGCCTTAGTGCCAAATGTAAAGTGGAGACGCCCACACACTGAGAACTGTTTTTCAGATGTACGCTTATTGATTTGGAAAGTCACACTGATGCGGCCTAGCCGTACGACTTATAAGCACACTGATGCATCTGGAAAGCCATATCTGGGACTTGTGCCCGGGTAATGTCGGGAGCGGGTAGGCACCGACACATGAGCTCATGGCCTGCGTTAGGGATAGACATGCATCATGTTGTTTGCACATTTGCATTTGATTGCGCTTGCTTGTCTTACTACTTTGTGATTGTATTGTTTGTCTTGTTGTGACTTGCTTGTACATTGAATTGAATCTCTTGCTTGTGCTACTTGTTTGTGAGTGTATTAAAGTGATTACGAGTTGACATTTGACTGAGGATTAACTATGTGGCTGAGAGACAGAAAATGTGACCAGTTTTATATTTAAAATTTGTTTTGAGTTTAGAAATTTAAAGAAAATTAATTATTTATCTAAAGTAGAAATAAAAGTATTTTCAAAAATTTAACAAAATAGTTTTACTAAGTAAGTTAATTATTTGCATTAAATTCATTACTTTTACGGCATTCCCATTTCCTACTGAGAACGTGTGGTTTGTTCTCACCCCAAATCTTCCACCCTTTCAGTGACACAGGTTCGGAGATTTAGTAAGAAGCTGCAGACGATTCGTAGATTTACTTGTGATTCCTGTTGTTTTTATAGAGTTCCCTCGTCCTTGTTGCTTTAGAGTTTTTATTTTATCCAGAGGGATAGGTATTGTATTTGAGTTTTACATTGAATTTAATCGTATAACCTCTATTATTATTAGTAATTATGTGATTGTTATTATTTGAAGATCTTTTGTTATGTGATTTTAATACTAAAATCTATTTTTTTCTGAAATTTTCTTAAAAATGGAAACGCGATATCGACGTAAAGGCTCAATAGTAAATTTATAATAAAGGAAATCAGGTCCGTAACGCCTTACTTTTGGTACGATCATGACGTGCTAAAAGTTAGGGTGTTACATTATGGTATCAGAGCAGTTCGTTCCTGTTAGAGCCTTGGGAATGGATTGACTATGCTTCATTGCATACTCTGAGTGTCTGTCATGCTTTATAACTTGTTCTGATAACAAGAGTTTATGTTTTATATGCATGACTGTATGATGATTAACGCTATTAGTTTACCGTTGCATACCTCATGATATTAAGTTTGGCCAACTTAATACTGATGATTTGTGTTTACGGAAATACTAATGGGTTATCATGGGCGAAATAGAAGTAATAGGTAATGCGAATCACGGGATTTGGGAACGTTAGAGGTTAAGTTTTAGGGGTAAGCTTCGTTTCAACGTATAATCCTTACTTGTGCTAAAGTAGTTTGAAGTCATCTCTTCCTTGATTGCTTGCAGAGAAATTTTTGTTTCGAACTTCTTTCTTGAGATATGTTTTGAATAACTCCCGACCATATCTTATCATTTATAAGATATGATTTCCTTCACATGAACTGGACATGCCAAACCTTTTTCTTTCTTTGACGTTTTGAAAGTGAAGTTGATGCAAACCTTTTCTATCTTATATCAATTTTCGAGGACGAAAATTTTTATAAACGGAGTAGGATGTAAGACCCCAGATTTTTGAAAATTAAATAATTAGCTATTTATGAGTTATTATATTTGTTGAGTTTTGTTTTTTAAGAAAATTATTTCTAACAAAAATAATTAAATAGAATTTTATGATTATTAAAGTTTAATTCAATTATGACTTATTCTATTAGTTTAAAATATTTATTAGAAACTATTTTAATAGATAAAATATTTAAATTAACTTTTATAATTGTTATTATTATATTATTATTATTATTATTTTATTAAAGTTTAAGAAAAAAAAAAGAATGGCCGAAGCCATTAAGAGAACAAAAAAAGAAATAAAATGTGATTTACTATGCATATTATACTTACTATGCTTACTATACTTACTAATATATATATATATATATATATATATATATATATATATATATATATATATATATAAAACCAATGAGGTATGTCCTTTTTCATGACACCTAACCCTTTTCTTAATAAAAGTTTCAGCACTAATCCATTCTTTCTTTTAAATTATGAACAAGTCAATTAAGAAACAAAAAGAAAGGAAACGTGGCTTGTATATATATAACATTTTGACACCTAATGAGTTTTAGTATCACAAAATTCTCATTCAATACCCTTAGCCTTTAAGCACATTCATCTCTTTCATATCACCGAATGAACGAAAGAAAAAAAAAAAAGAGAGAAACACCGTAAGAGAGAGAAGAGAACGAAACCATGGAACCGTGAGTTTTCAACTTCGATTACTTGCGATCCGTAACTCCAATAAAAAATCTAATCCGATAAAAGTGTCCGTATCCTTCTCTTCTACACGTTGGCGTTATTTTTGTCTGGTAGAAGTTGACGGTGACGTAGCTCCTCTTCCCCTTGAGTTCGGCCAACTGGAGTTCTAGGAGACACAGATGATTTCTGACATTTTCCTTTTCAGCAGCTCGGTCAAAAGTTTCTCCAAAACTTTTGTGGATTTTGATTTCATACGGAGGTAGGGAATTTTATTTTGAAATTAACTGTTTTTAAACTATGAATGCCATAGAAGTCTAGTGGATTTTTGTAAATAATTTATGATTGTTTGAAATGACTGAATGATGAGTTTGAGTTGTGTTTGTGACTGAATTTTGATGAATATGTATTTGATTTCTTGATTGAAAAGAGGTTGAAAATGGTTTAGTTGGGACCCGAAAAAGGGTGGCTAACACCGAGTTTTAGGGGAAGTGCTGTCGAAATTTTATAAAAATCTGAGGTTTTATTTAAAAAGTTATTTTAAAAAGATTTGGTTTTGGAAAATTAAATTATTTGAGATTTATTTAGTTGAGAAAAAGGTTTATTCTATTTTTAAAACTAGATTTATTAAGAAAAACATAATGTTTTAAATCCAGTTTTGTAAGGAGAGATTTTGTTCTAAGTGTTGTTTTGAGCTTGGTTTTTTTAAGAAAAGGAATCTCTGCCACAGGAGAGCAGAGAACAAGGATTTAAAGAATATATTAATTAATGAAGTGTCTGCCACAAGAGAGTAGATGTGACATTGTTTGGGCCTTAGTGCCAAATGTAAAGTGGGGACGCCCACACACTGAGAACTGTTTTCCAGATGTACGCTTATTGATTTGGAAAGTCACACTGATGCGGCCTAGCCGTACGACTTATAAGCACACTGATGCATCTGGAAAGCCATATCTGGGACTTGTGCCCGGGTAATGTCGGGAGCGGGTAGGCACCGACACATGAGCTCATGGCCTGCGTTAGGGATAGACATGCATCATGTTGTTTGCACATTTGCATTTGATTGCGCTTGCTTGTCTTACTACTTTGTGATTGTATTGTTTGTCTTGTTGTGACTTGCTTGTACATTGAATTGAATCTCTTGCTTGCGCTATTTGTTTGTGAGTGTATTAAAGTGATTACGAGTTGACATTTGACTGAGGATTAACTATGTGGCTGAGAGACAGAAAATGTGACCAGTTTTATATTTAAAATTTGTTTTGAGTTTAGAAATTTAAAGAAAAGTAATTATTTATCTAAAGTAGAAATAAAAGTATTTTCAAAAGTTTAACAAAATAGTTTTACTAAGTAAGTTAATTATTTGCATTAAATTCATTACTTTTACGGCATTCCCATTCCCTACTGAGAACGTGTGGTTTGTTCTCACCCCAAATCTTCCACCCTTTTAGTGACACAGGTTCGGAGATTCAGTAAGAAGCTGCAGACGATTCGTAGATTTACTTGTGATTCCTGTTGTTTTTATAGAGTTCCCTCGTCCTTGTTGCTTTAGGGTTTTTATTTTATCCAGAGGGATAGGTATTGTATTTGAGTTTTACATTGAATTTAATCGTATAACCTCTATTATTATTAGTAATTATGTGATTTTTATTATTTGAAGATCTTTTGTTATGTGATTTTAATACTAAAATCAATTTTTTTCTGAAATTTTCTTAAAAACGGAAACGCGATATCGACGTAAAGGCTCAATAGTAAATTTAGAATAAAGGAAATCAGGTCCGTAACGCCTTATTTTTGGTACGATCATGACGTGCTAAAAGTTTGGGTGTTACACAACCGGTTTAATTAAATATAAAATAAAATCATTAAAAAATTAATATATAATTTCAACCATTTAAATTCAATGATTCATAAACTAAAAAAATTCAAATTTTCACAATAAATTGTTTATCATCTATTATTAAATGTTCACAAACAAGTTCAAATGTCAAAGTTTATAACTGAAGAAAATTAAAACACACGTAAATGACAATACATAATATTCTACCACTAAAAGAAACAATATTATCAAATAAGTTTTCAACTAAACAAAGACACTTATCATCTCAAATAATAATCATCAATAAGTGTTTCAATATTATTTGAAAAATAGAAACAAATCAGAATCATCACAAATAACAAAATTTAACAAAATAGCAACAACATTATTCTAGAAAATTAGCAACAACCACCATTCCAGAAAATCAGCAACAACATTGTTTTAAAAAATCAGCAACTCAGAATAACAAAATTATTTTAAAAAATTTAATAAAATACCATCATCCATAAAATTTTAAAAAAATAAGCAAAAATAACAAAAATAGAAAAAATAGCAACTCTAAATCAGATTTCAGCAACTTAGAATCAGTAAAATGAACAAAATATGCAAACATAAATTGAAGCAGCTTTGCTTACAGCGACGAGAGAGGAATGAAAGTGGTGCACGAAATTGTGATCATCAACAATGGCGCCAAAGACTTGGTGCTCTCAAACGTGAATCACACTTTGTCACAACTTCGCACAACTAACCAGCAAGTGCACTGGGTCGTCCAAGTAATAAACCTTACGTGAGTAAGGGTCGATCCCATGGATATTGTCGGCCTGAAGCAAGCTATGGTCACCTTATAAATCTCAGTCAGACGGATTCAAATGGTTTTAGAGATTTGATCATTAAAAGATAAATAAAACGTAAAATAAAGATAGAGATACTTATGTAATTCATTGGTGAGAATTTTAGATAAGCGTATAGAGATGCTTTTGTTCCGCTTGAACCTCTGCTTTCCTATTGTCTTCATCCAATCCTTCATACTCCTTTCCATGGCAAGCTGTATGTTGGGTATCACCGTTGTCAATGGCTACATCCCGTCCTCTCAGTGAAAATGGTCCAATGTGCTGTCACTGCATGGCTAATCATCTGTCGGTTCTCGATCATACTGGAATAGGATTCAGTGATCATTTTGCGTCTATCACTACGCCCAGCAATCGCGAGTTTGAAGCTCGTCACAGCCATCCCTTCCCAGATCCTACTCGGAATACCACAGACAAGGTTTAGACTTTCTGGATCTCAAGAATGGCCGTCCATGGATTCTAACTTATACCACGAAGATTCTAATATCTCGGACTCGGTCCCCTATATTAGATACCTAAGAGATACTCATTCTATCTTATCTTCATGTAGAACGGAAGTGGTTGTCAGGCACGCGTTCATAGGTGAGAATGGTGATGAGCGTCACATAATCATCACATTCATCATGTTCTTGGGTGCGAATTAATATCTTAGAATAGGAATAAGTTTGAATTGAATAGAAAAATAATAGTACTTTGCATTAATTCATGAGGAACAGCAGAGCTCCACACTTTAATCTATGGTGTGTAGAAACTCTACCGTTGAAAATACATAAGTGATAATGGTCCAGGCATGGCCGAATGGCCAGCCTCCATAAAGGTCTAAGATAGCATAAAACTAATCAAAGATGATCCGAAGATGTAAAGACAATAGTAAAAAGTTCTATTTATACTAAACTAGTTACTAGGATTTACAGAGATAAGTAAATGATGCAGAAATCCATTTTCGGGCCCACTTGGTGTGTGCTTGGGCTGAACATTGAAGCTTTCATGTGCAGAGATCTTTCTTGGAGTTAAACGCCAGTTTGTAACCTGTTTCTGGCGTTTAACTCTGCTTTGCAACTTGTTTCTGGCGTTTAACTCCAGAATAGGGCAGAGAGTTGGCGTTGAACGCCAGTTTACGTCATCTAAACTCGAGAAAAGTATGGACTATTATATATTTCTGGAAATCCCTGAATGTCTACTTTCCAACGCAATTGAGAGCGCATCATTTGGAGTTCTGTAGCTCCAGAAAATCCACTTTGAGTGCAGGAAGGTCAGAATCCAGCAGCATCTGCAGTCCTTCTTCAACCTCTGAATCTGATTTTTGCTCAAGTCCCTCAATTTCAGCTAGAAAATACTTGAAATCACAGAAAAACACACAAACTCATAGTAAAGTCCAGAAATGTGATTTTTTATTAAAAACTAATAAAAATATACTAAAAACTAACTAAATTATACTAAAAACTATGTAAAAACAATACCAAAAAGCGTATAAATTATCCGCTCATCACAACACCAAACTTAAATTGTTGCTTGTCCCCAAGCAACTGAAAATCAAATAGGATAAAAAGAAGAGAATGTACTGTGAATTCCAAAATATCAATGAAACTTATCTCCAATCAGATGAGCGGGACTAGTAGCTTTTTTGCCTCTTGAATAGTTTTGGCATCTCACTTTATCCATTGAAGTTCAGAATGATTGGCATCTATAGGAACTTAGAATTTAGATAGTGTTATTGATTCTCCTAGTTTAGTATGTTGATTCTTGAACACAGCTACTTTATGAGTCTTGGCCGTGGCCCTAAGCACTTTGTTTTCTAGTATTACCACATACATAAATGCCACAGACACATAACTGGGTGAACCTTTTTAGATTGTGACTCAGCTTTGCTAAAGTCCTTAATTAGAGGTGTCCAGGGTTCTTAAGCACACTCTTTTTTTGCTTTGGACCTTGACTTTAACTGCTCAGTCTCAAGTTTTCACTTGACACCTTCACGCCACAAGCACATGGTTAGGGACAGCTTGGTTTAGCCGCTTAGGCCAGGATTTTATTCCTTTAGGCCCTCCTATCCACTGATGCTCAAAGCCTTGGATCCTTTTTATTACCCTTACCTTTTGGTTTTAAGGGCTATTGGCTTTTTTTTGCTTGCTTTTTCTTTTTCTTTCTTTCTTCTTTTTGCCATTTTTCTTTTTTTTTTCGCATTTTTTCTGCAAGCTTTTGTATTCACTGCTTTTTATTGCTTCAAGAATCAATTTTATGATTTTTCAGATTATCAATAACATTTCTCCTTTTTCATCATTCTTTCAAGAGCCAACATATTTAACATTCATAAACCACAAATTCAAAAGACATATGCACTGTTCAAGCATTCATTCAGAAAACAAAAAGTATTGTCACCACATCAAAATAATTAAACTAGTTTCAAGGATGAATTCGAAACCATGTACTTCTTGTTCTTTTGTAATTAAAAAATTTTTCATTTAAGAGAGGTGATGGATTCATAGGACATTCATAGCTTTAAGACATAGACATTTAAATACTAATGATCATGTAATAAGACACAAACATAAATAAAACATAAAGCATATTAAACGAAAAACAGGAAAATAAAAACAAGGAGATTAAGGAACGGGTCCACCTTAGTGAGGGTGGCGTCTTCCTTTTCTTGAAGAACCAATGGTGCTCTTGAGCTCCTCTATGTCTCTTCCTTGTCTTTGTTGCTCCTCCCTCATAGCTCTTTGATCTTCTCTAATCTCATGGAGGATGATGGAGTGCTCTTGGTGCTCCATCCTTAGTTGTTCCATGTTGGAACGTAATTCTCCCAGGGAGGTGTTGATTTGCTCCCAATAATTCTGTGGAGAAAAGTGCATCCCCTAAGGCATCTCAGAGATTTCATGGTGAGGAATTTTCTCATACTCTTGTTGAGGTCCATGATCTCTTGTTTGCTCCATCCTTTTCTTAGTGATGGGCTTATCCTCATCAATGAGGATGTCTCTCTCTATGTCAATCCCAGCCGAATTGCAGAGGTGGCAAATGAGGTGAGGAAAGGCTAACCTTGCCAAAGTGGATGACTTGTCAGCCACCTTGTAGAGTTCTTGAGGTATAATCTCATGAACCTCTACTTCCTCCCCAATCATGATACTATGGATCATGATGGCCTGGTCTACAGTAACTTCAGACCGATTGCTAGTAGGAAGGATTGAGCGCTGAATGAACTCCAACCATCCTCTAGCTACAGGCTTAAGGTCCAATATTCTTAATTGAACTGGCTTGCCTCTTGAGTCAACCTTCCATTGAGCTCCTTCCACACATATGTCCATGAGGACTTGGTCCAACCTTTGATCAAAGTTGACCCTTCTAGTGTAGGGGCGTGCGTTTTCTTGCATCATTGGCAAGTTGAACGCCAACCTTACATTTTTCCGGACTGAAATCTAAGTATTTCCCCCGAACCATGGTAAGCCAATGCTTTGGATTCGGGTTCACACTTTGATCATGGTTTCTAGTGATCCATGCGTTTGCATAGAACTTTTGAACCATTAAGATCCCGACTTGTTGAATGGGGTTGGTGAGAACTTCCCAACCACTTCTTTGGATCTCATGTCGGATCTTCGGATACTCATTCTTTTTTAGCTTGAAAGGAACCTCAGAGATCACTTTCTTCTTGGCCACAACTTCATAGAAGTGGTCTTGATGGACTTTTGAGATGAATCTCTCCATCTCCCATGACTCAGAGGTGGAAGCAATTGCCTTCCCTTTCCTCTTTCTTGAGGTTTCTCTGGTCTTAGGTGCCATTGATGGTTATGGAAAAATAAAAAGCAATGCTTTTACCACACCAAACTTAAAATGTTTGCTCGTCTCCGAGCAAAAGAAGAAGGAAAGAAGGAGAAGAAGAAGAAAATGGAAGAGATGGAGGTAGAAGGTGTTTTCGGCCAAGGGGGAGAAGAGAGGGTTGTGTTTTGTGAAAATGAAGAAGGAATGAGGGGTTTATATAGGAGTGGGAGGAGGTTTAGAGTTCGGCCATTAGAGTTAGGTTTGGGAGGGAAAAGAATTTGAATTTTGGAGGTAGGTGGGGTTTATGGGGAAGAGAGGATGGATGTGAGTGGTGAAAAGGTGATGGGCAAGAGTGATTGAGGTGATTGGTGAGGGGTATTTGTGGAAGAGAGTTATGAAAAGGTATGAGGAGGAGAGAAGAAAATGTGGGGATCCTGTGGGGTCCACAGATCCTGAGGGGTCAAGGACTTAGCATCCCTGCTCCAATGAGGCATGTAAAACGCCCTTGCTGTGCAATCCTGGCGTTTAACACCAGACTGCTGCTTGTTTCTGGCGTTAAACGCCCAAATGTAGCCTGTTTCTGGTGTTTAACGCCAGGTAGATGCTTGTTTCTAGCGTTAAACGCCAGCTTGGTGCTTGTTTCTGGCGTTAAACGCCAGACAGATGCTTGTTTCTGGCGTTTAAACGCCAGAATGCTCCTCCTCCAGGGTGTGCTATTTTTAATACTGTTTTTCATTCTGTTTTTAATTTTTCAATAGTTTTTGTGACTCCACATGATCATAAACCTAATAAAACACGAAATAACAATAAAAATAAAATTAAATAACATTGGGTTGCCTCCCAACAAGTGCTTCTTTAATGTCAATAGCTTGACAGTGAGGTCTCATGGAGCCTCACAGATGTTCAGAGCATTGTTGGGACCTCCCAACACCAAACTTAGAGTTTGGATGTGGGGGTTCAACACCAAACTTAGAGTTTGGTTGTGGCCTCCCAACACCAAACTTAGAGTTTGACTGTGGGGGCTTTGGTTGACTCTGTAGTGAGAGAAGCTTTTCATGCTTCCTCTCCATGGTTGCAGAAGGAGAACCTTGAGTCTTAAATACAAGGTAGTCCTCATTCAGTTGAAGGACCAATTCTCCTCTGTCCACATCAATCACAGCTTTTGCTGTGGCTAGGAAGGGTCTTCCAAGGATGATGGATTTATCCTCATCCTTCCCAGTGTCTAGGATTATGAAATCAGCAAGGATGTAAAGGCCTTTGACCTTTACTAACACGTCCTCTACCAGTCCATAAGCCTATTTTCTTGAGTTGTCTGCCATCTCTAATGAGATTTTGGCAGCTTTCACCTCAAAGATTCCTAGTTTCTCCATTACAGAGAGTGGCATTAAGTTTATGCCTGACCCCAGGTCACACAGAGCCTTCTCAAAGGTCATGGTGCATATGTTACAGGGTATTAGGAATTTACCAGGATCCTGTTTCTTTTGAGGTAATTTCTGCCTATCCAATGCATTTAGTTCATTGGTGAGCAAGGGAGGTTCATCTTCCCAAGTCTCATTACCAAATAATTTGGCATTCAGCTTCATGATTGTACCAAGGTACTTAGCAACTTGCTCTTCAGTAATGTCTTCATCCTCTTCAGAGAATAAATACTCATCAGAGCTCATGAAGGACAGAAGGAGGTTCAATGGAATCTCTATGGTCTCTAGATGAGCCTCAGATTCCTTTGATTGTTCAAAGGGAAACTCCTTATTGGTCACTGAACGTCTCAGGAGGTCTTCCTCACTAGGATTCACGTCCTTCTCCTCCCTTGTAGGTTCGGCCATGATGGTCAAATCAATGGCCTTGCACTCTCTCTTTGGATTTTCTTCTGTATTGCTTGGGAGAGTATTAGGGAGAGTTTCAGTGACCCTTTTACTCAGCTGGCCCACTTGTGCCTCCAAATTTCTAATGGAGGACCTTGTTTCATTCATGAAACTGAAAGTGGCCTTAGATAGATCAGAGACTATATTTGCTAAGCTAGATGGATTCTGCTCAGAATTCTCTGTCTGTTGCTGAGTGGATGATGGAAAAGGCTTGCTATTGCTAAACCTGTTTCTTCCACCATTATTAAAGCCTTGTTGAGGCTTTTGTTGATCCTTCCATGAGAAATTTGGATGATTTCTCCATGAGGGATTATAGGTGTTTCCATAGGGTTTTCCCATGTAATTCACCTCTGCTATTGTAGGATTCTCAGGATCATAAGCTTCTTCTTCAGAAGATGCCTCTTGAGTACTGTTGGATGCAACTTGCAATCCATTCAGACTCTGAGAAATCATATTGACTTGCTGAGTCAATATTTTGTTCTGAGCCAATATGGCATTCATAGCATCAATTTCAAGAACTCCCTTCCTCTGAGGCGTCCCATTACTTACAGGATTCCTCTCAGAAGTGTACATGAACTGGTTATTAGCAACCATATCAATGAGTTCCTGAGCTTCTGCAGGTGTTTTCTTTAGGTGAATGGATCCACCTGCAGAATGGTCCAATGACATCTTTGATAACTCAGACAGACCATCATAGAATATATCCAGGATGGTCTATTATGAAAGCATGTTAGAAGGACACTTTTTGGTCAGTTGCTTATATCTCTCCCAAGCTTCATAGAGGGATTCACCGTCCTTCTGTCTGAAGGTTTGAACATCCACTCTAAGCTTACTAAGCTTTTGAGGAGGAAAGAACTTGGCTAAGAAAGCTGTGACCAGGTTATCCCAAGAGTTCAGGCTATCTTTAGGTTGATAGTTCAACCATATTCTAGCTCTGTCTCTTACAGCAAATGGGAAAAGCATAAGCCTGTAGACCTCGGAGTCAACCCCATTGGTCTTAACAGTATCACAGATCTGCAAGAATTCAGTTAAGAACTGAAAAGGATCTTCTGATGGAAGTTCATGAAACTTGCAGTTCTGTTGCATCAGAGAAACTAATTGAGGTTTTAGCTCAAAATTGTTTGCTCCAATGGCAGGGATTGAGATGCTTCTTCCATGTAAATTGGAATTTGGTGCAGTAAAGTCACCAAGCATCTTCCTTGCATTGTTATTATTTTCGGCCATGTCTCCTTCTTTTTCGAAATTTTCAGTCAGATTTTCTCCAGAGAGTTGTGCTTTAGCTTCCCTTTGCTTTCTTTTCAGAGTCCTTTCAGGTTCAGGATCAGCTTCAACAAGAATGTTCTTATCCTTGTTCCTGCTCATATGAAAAAGAAGAAAACAGAAAAGAAAATATGGAATCCTCTATGTCACAGTATAGAGATTCCTTTATGTGAGTAGAAGAAGAAAAGAATAGAAGAAGAGAAATTCGAACACCAAAAGGAAAAGAGGGTTCGAATTTTGAGATGAAGAGAAGTGTTAGTAAATAAATAAATAATTAGAAGGAAGTGAGAGGGAGGAATTTTCGAAAATAATTGAAAAGAAAAGAAAAATATTTTTGTTTTTATTTTAAAATTAAAGTTAGAATTCAAAAAAAGAGAGAAGAAATAAAATTAAAATTAAAATTTGAAATAATTAGTTAATTAAAAGAATTTTGAAAAAGAGGAAGGTGATTTTCGAAAAATAGAGAGAGAATTAGTTGGGTGGTTTTGAAAAAGATAAGAATCAAACAAAAAGATAGGATTAGTTTGAAAAAGATTTGAAAATTAATTTTTAAAAGATAAGAAGTTAGAAAAGATTTTGAAATTACTTTTGAAAAAGATGTGATTGAAACTTATTTTGAAAAAGATTTGAAAAAGAAATTTAAAAAGATTTGATTTTGAAAATTAAAGTTGATTACTTGACTAACAAGAAACAAAAAGATATGATTTTAAAATTTAAAGATTGAACCTTTCTTACTAGGCGAGTAACAACTTAAAATTTTTGAATCAATCACATTAATCATTAATTTTGAAAATATGAAATAGAAATAAGAAAAAGATTTTAAAAATAAATTTTAAAAATTTTGAAATTATGAAAGAAAAAGTGAAAAAGATTTGATTTTTGAAAAAGATAGAATTTTTAAATTGAAAATTTGATTTGACTCATAAAAACAACTAAATTTTTAAAACTTTTGACTAAATCAAATCAAATTTTCGAAAATTATGAGTGAAATAAGGAAAAGATATATTTTTTTTATTTTTGAATTTTAATGATGAGAGAGAAAAACATCAAAAAGACTCGATGCATGAAAATTTTGAATCAAAACACATGATGCATGCAAGAACACTATGAATGTCAAGATGAACACCAAGAACACTTTGAATGTCAAGATGAACATCAAGAACATATTTTTGAAAATTTTTAAGAAAAGAAAAACATGTAAGACACCAAACTTAGAAATTTTTAATTTTTAGACACTATGAATGCAAGAATGCATGTGAAAAACAAGAAAAGACATAAAACATGAAAATGCAAAGATCAAACAAGAAGACTTACCAAGAACAACTTGAAGATCATGAAGAATGCAATGCATGAATTTTCGAAAAATACAAGAATGAGATAAGCATGCAATTGACACGAAACTTATGACTTGACACTAGATTCAAGCAAGAAACATCAGATTTTTGGTTTTTATGATTTTATTAATTAATTTTTTGAATTTTTCGAAAATTTTTTTGAAAAGGAAAATAAGGATTTCAAAATTTTTAATAGGAATTCTAGGAATCTTGCAATGTTAGTCTAAAGCTCCAGTCTAGGAATTAGACATTGCTTACTAGCCAGCCAAGCTTTCAGTGAAAGCTCCGGTCCAAAACACTAGACATGGCCAATGGCCAGCCAAGCTTCAACATACATAGTTCAAGCATGTGAAGAAGAAGCCTCAGTCCAAAAGAATTTAGACATGGCTTTACAGCCAGCCAGGATTCAACATATCCCATGAAATTCTAGAATTCCTTCTTAAAAATTTTGAAGAACATAATTAAATTTTTTTTTGAAAAAACTATTTATTTATTTTTTTGAAGATATATATAAATATATTGAAGATTTTTTTCGAAAATAAAAATAAAAATAATAAAAACAAAAAGCTTAAAATTAAAATAAAATTTACCTAATCTGAGCAACAAGATGAACTGTCAGTTGTCCAAACTCGAACAATTTCCGGTGACGACGCCAAAAACTTGGTGCACGAAATTATGATCATCAACAATGGCGCCAAAGACTTGGTGCTCTCAAACGTGAATCACACTTTGTCACAACTTCGCACAACTAACCAGCAAGTGCAATGGGTCGTCCAAGTAATAAACCTTACGTGAGTAAGGGTCGATCCCACAAAGATTGTCGGCCTGAAGCAAGCTATGGTCACCTTGTAAATCTCAGTCAGGCAGATTCAAATGGTTTTAGAGATTTGATAATTAAAAGATAAATAAAACGTAAAATAAAGATAGAGATACTTATGTAATTCATTGGTGAGAATTTTAGATAAGCGTATAGAGATGCTTTTGTTCCGCCTGAACCTCTGCTTTCCTGCTGTCTTCATCCAATCCTTCATACTCCTTTCCATGGCAAGCTGTATATTGGCATCACCGTTGTCAATGGCTACATCCCGTCCTCTCAGTGAAAATGGTCCAATGCGCTGTCACTGCATGGCTAATCATCTGTCGGTTCTCGATCATACTGGAATAGGATTCAGTGATCCTTTTGCGTCTGTCACTACGCCCAGCAATCGCGAGTTTGAAGCTCGTCACAGCCATCCCTTCCCAGATCCTACTCGGAATACCACAGACAAGGTTTAGACTTTCCGGATCTCAGGAATGGCCGTCCATGTATTCTAACTTATACCACGAAGATTCTGATATCTGAGACTCGGTCCCCTGTATTAGATACCTAAGAGATACTCATTCTATCTCATCTTCATGTAGAACGGAAGTGGTTGTCAGGCACGCGTTCATAGGTGAGAATGGTGATGAGCGTCACATAATCATCACATTCATCATGTTCTTGGGTGCGAATGAATATCTTAGAATAGGAATAAGCTTGAATTGAATAGAAAAATAATAGTACTTTGCATTAATTCATGAGGAACAGCAGAGCTCCACACCTTAATCTATGGTGTGTAGAAACTCTACTGTTGAAAATACATAAGTGATAATGGTCCAGGCATGGCCGAATGGCCAGCCCCCATAAAGGTCTAAGATAGCATAAAACTGATCAAAGATGATCCGAAGATGTAAAGACAATAGTAAAAAGTTCTATTTATGCTAAACTAGTTACTAGGGTTTACAGAGATAAGTAAATGATGTAGAAATCCATTTCCGAGCCCACTTGGTGTGTGCTTGGGCTGAGCATTGAAGCTTTCACGTGCAGAGGTCTTTATTGGAATTAAATGCCAGTTTGTAACCTGTTTCTGTCATTTAACTCTGCTTTGCAACCTGTTTCTGGCGTTTAACTCCAGAATAGGGCAGAGAGCTGGCGTTGAACGCCAGTTTGAGTTATCTAAACTCGGACAAAATATGAACTATTATATATTGCTGAAAAGCCCTGGATGTCTACTTTTCAACGCAATTTAGAGCACCTCATTTGGAGTTCTGTAGCTCCAGAAAATCCACTTTGAGTGCAGGGAGGTCAGAATCCAGCAGCATCTGCAGTCCTTCTTCAACATCTGAATCTGATTTTTGCTCAAGTCCCTCAATTTCAGCCAGAAAATACCTGAAATCACAGAAAAACACACAAACTCATAGTAAAGTCCAGAAATGTGATTTTTTTATTAAAAACTAATAAAAATATACTAAAAACTAACTAAATCATACTAAAAACTATGTAAAAACAATGTCAAAAAGCGTATAAATTATCCGCTCATCAGAAAGTGACAGTGAGGGAGGAAGGAAAGTGAGTTCAAACAGAGAGAGAGGGATTGAAGACAAAGGCTTGACGAGAGAGAGAGAGAGAGAGAGAGAGAGAGAGAGAGAGAGAGAGAGAACAAAGCTCGAAGACAGAAATGGACTCGACGACGATGAAGACAAAGGTGGGCTTGATGATGACAAGAACATAGATGGTGACACCAACAACAGCTCCGAGCAGAGCTTCTAGCGATGTGAGGAGAAGGAATCCAGGAGAAGAAGATTGACGACGCCAGGGCTAGGCACTAGCTACTGCTATTGGCTGGGATAAAGCTCAGAGAGAGTGGGGGGTATTCAGGGTTAGTGGTTGTTAGGGTTTCGTTTGAGAGAGAGAGAGAGAGAGAGAGAGAGAGAGAGAGAGAGAGAGAGGGGGGGGAGGGGAGGATTTATGTTTTTTTTTAATTGAAAATCAGAAATCTTAAAAAAATCACCCGGTTCAAGCGATTCACTGGTTAATTGTCGATTTGATCTGTTTTTTACCAGCTTTTTGCTAGGTAGTTTTTCACTTCAACTGAATTGGCCAGGAGACTGATTTTTTGTTAACCCGATTGAATTGACCAGTCCATTCGATTTTCAAAATTATGGGTTTTATCCCCTCTATTTCTCGTTATCCCTATCATTCATCCACAAAACGATGACTTAGAATCATTTTGCCACAAACAACCTATAACCCAACAAACAATACAACTTAATTATTAAAGTTTTTAGAAATTTTGACAGAATTTTGGCTATCTTTAGCAACCTCTACCAAATGTAAATTTCAACTTTTACATACCAAATATGTCTTTAAACAATTTTAACAAAAATTTGGCAGAATTTTCTCTTAATTCAGAAGCTTCCACCAAAAATATTTCTCAGTTTTCACAGTTTAAATAATTGCAACTATATATTAAAATAAACAACCAATGCATCTTTTTAAATTTGTTTTAGAAATTTTGCAGAATTTTGGCTAATATTAGTGACTTCTACCAAATGTAATTTTTAACTTTTACAAACAAAATATTTCTTTAAACAATTTTAACGAAAACTCAGTAGAGTGTTACTTAATTCAGAGACCTTCACCTAAAAAATTTTTCCATTTTCTCAGACAAAACAGTTACAAGCATATATTAAAACAAACAAGCATTCAAGAAAACATGAAATCCTAGCCATTCTAGTGCGTATTCCTTTATTACTCTGCAATTTTTTAGCAAACAAGGGTTTCAAAAAGGCGCGACTAGACAACCTTCTCCCAGTCCCATCCTAAAACTCTATCCTAGAAAAAGTAAGTCCGGTATAAAATTTAAACAATTTAACATGTTTACAGATAGAAGATCAACTTCGGTACTACACAAACAACCCATGTATATAAGCAGCATGAACAACCCACGATAAAAACTACATGATATTCAAACATAAAAGAAAATCCTAGAACAGAAATAAAAGTAGTAAAAATTAAAAATTAATAAACAACATTAATAACATTATAAAACACTCTAACTAAACACTAATTACTCTAATTACTCTAAACCCTAAATAAATTCTTACTAAATTAAACTATAATTAATAAAATTAATATATTATAACCTCTATCAAACCTTGAATTACTCTATATGAATTTAATTAAGTTATTTTAAACTAATATATTACTCTAACATATACAAATTAAACTAATAAATTAAACTAAACACTAATTACTCTAAACACTAACTAAATACTAATCACTCTAAATTACTCTAAACCTTGAATAAATCCTAACTAAATACTAATCACTCTAAATTATTTCAACAATAAACCATAAATCAACCCTAATTAAATCCTAGTTACTATCAACTAATTTAAACCATAAATCCTATAAAAAAATTGGCATATTTAAAAAACTTAATATATTAACCTAAATCAAACTTTGATAAAAAAAATTTTAACTTCTAATTATTCTATACTAATTTAATTAACCTATATTAAACTAACATATTAACCAAATATACAAATTAAATAACAAATTAAACTAACAAATTAAGTTACCTGGTGGTAGAAGAAGCGGCAGCCACAGGTTGCAGATGATACAAAACCGCTACCATATGGAAGATGTGGAGGAGGATGAGAGGTTAGGATTTAAAAAAAAATAAAAAAAAAATGTGACAAAAATACGTATGTAAATATAATTGAAAAAAATTGTAACTAGGAGGCTTGAAGAAGAAGTTAAGCAAAAGCGTAACAGAATATCGCATTACTCACGTCTGGATAAGCGTAAAACGGGTAAACAAAATAAAAAAGAAGGCTAAAAATGTATATATACAGATCATAATTCCAAAAGATACAGATATCAAGCTCTCCGAACTCGACCTGCGAAGCTAAGACCGACCAGAGTATACATATGTACATATATATAACCCACAATCATCCCAAAAGACAAGATAAAAGCACCTGTTTTTCCAAGTCAACCTCTAAGGGGGATAAATATAAATTATACAGGGCAAAGGCATTCCTAGAACTCGGACACTCAAATTAAACTTAAAATTTATACTAAATCAGAAAGTTTGGTAATCTGTCTAAAGGATCCTAGCTCTAATCTAACTCTTCTTTTTATGTTTCCTCCAAACCTCCTAATCACCGGATGGAACATCTCTCGCCACGCTTCTGCCAAAAGAGGGTCTCTCAGATACGTACACATACAAATCAAATAAAGAAAGCATAGATAGGTTACAGATACAACAGATAGAGCAAGTAGCAGATAAGTAAAGTAAGCAGTTAGACAAACCAAAACAATGCACGCTCAAGCAAAACATACAAATGCATATGATGTATTCATGTCCTATGGCTGATGAGTATCATATGTCGGTTATATAGCCAAATTTGACATGTCTGGTAGCTAACCTTGGACAGTCCCTCTGTGAGCGCATCCCCAAGCTAAAAAATATCCATTGGAAAATCCCAAGCTCAAATTTGTATGTATGTATGTATGTATGTATGTATGTATGTATGTATGTATGTATGCCCATGGGAGAATCTGGGGAGTTAAAGTGTCTGGTCACATCTTACGACAGAGGGTCAACAGAGTATCGAATCTCAACCTGAAGTAAGTTGTGGCAAGCCACTGCGTCTACCCAGGAAAACTCGTGTCTCAGATAATTTCAAATGCTCATGCCAAATAGATTTTAATTCATCATTTATCAATGTCATTATCACCATCAATTCATATCTCATTCAATCACAATTCATTATTATTATCATCGTCTTTATCAATCACTTCTTATTCAGCATTACCAACACCTCGTTACTTAGTTATCACTTTGCAAATCCTTCTCAATATCCCCTTAACTCATTTAATACATTCACCCTTGTTCCAACGCTTAAAAACTTGCTAACGGACCCTAAACAAGTGTTAAAGAGGTTTGGAAAGTTAGAAAATAAGTTTAAACTTCAAAAATGCAACTTTTTAAAAACAGGGTGATCATGCGTATGCATGCTACCCGCGTAAGCATGATTGCAAATTTTGGCAATTCCATGTACGCAAGCTCCTTCCACGTACGTGGATTTTCAAACAGAGGGGGTGGCTCACGTACGCATAAAGACCACCTCGTACGCACACGTTCAAATCCTGGACATTCTCGCATACGCATGCCTCATGCGTACACATGAGTGTGAAAAATTGACAAAGTTGCGTATGCATCCACCTCATGTGTATGCGAGTGTGTTGGATAGAGAGAATTCTCGTGTACGCATGCATGTTTCCGCATACGTATGCCTTGTGTTTTTCAGAAAAGCTGTTAAGTCTGTAGAAATTAGTTTTACACACCCAACTTCAAACGCGCATAACTTTTTCCTTAAAAATCATTTTTAGTCCGTTATTCAAACGTTGTAAACTTCACGGACCCAATTTTCATTCAAGAAAATTTTTGTGAAATTTGAGAGTCCATAAGCAAGTTATGGCCCGCCGAAGTTGGCAAAAATAAGTTTTTATCCAAAAATGCGAACCTCAAGTTTTCCAAAATCTTCAATTCAAAATCCATTATTTTACAACCCAAAACAGCATCACATGTCCCTAACCATATTCACAGACTTTCCATTCATGCCACAACATGTCAACATACAAATTCATCCAATCCATTCAACAATTTATAACAATAATCACTAATCCTCGATAATTCATATAATTCAACTTATCCTATGGTCAACTAGCCTAAGTTTTCACATAACATTATACATTCACTACGAAAAACTAAAATTATACATTGGCGGATTCCTTCCTTAGCCTGAAACACCTCAAAAACCTCTCATTCACATGCTCCAAGTCTCCAAAAATCAACTCCGCAAGCTCAACCACAAGAATTTCGTTCCAAACTACCAATTGGACTCCAATTCAACATGAAACTCAATCTAATTCATACAATATCACTATAATCAATATAGGGTTCACTAATCCAAGAATTCATAAAAGTTTAATAATTTCTTACTGTACCCACGATTGTTTTAAACGAAACTCAGTGATTACGCGTTGCTAGAGTTCACCTAAACCATCAAAATCATTCAATTCCTCAATACTAAAATTCCAAAATTTTGAAAATGAAGAGAGGAAGGCTGGGTGAGAAAATACAACTTTTTTACCATTTCATTTGAATGGTTTTGAAGAGCTCGGTGAGACAATCACGTGGCCACAAACGGTATGATGATCGGAGCTCTGGATTGAGAGATATGTGAAATTGAAAATATAGTTGGAAGGGAAGTTAGGGTTTGAAGCAAAGCTTCTCTTCCTCAGCGTGTCTCATGTGTTTGAAGGGGAAGAGGGCTGAGTTATATGTTACATATGTTGGACTTTGGGCCCGGTTTAGGCCCGGTCCAATCAGTTTGGCTTGTTAGCCCGGTTTTGGGCCAAAATCTTTAAAATTAGTGTTAAAATTCGTATCTTAAATATTCTTACTTCTTTAAATTATAAAATTTAATTTCTTAATTTCTTTGAATAATAATTAATGAGAGCCAGATACATATATTGTTGTTTTTCAGATGCAGATCGAGAGACACCTCGTTAAGTGTTTGGAGACTTTCTGTGCAAGCGAAGATTTCATTTTGGGCTGTGATATTTTGTGATTAGGCTATATCGGGTACTCCAATCTCTCCGAAAACCGGGACCATCGTAGGAGAACCAGGCGTCGCAAAAGTAACCTCCCCCAACGGTCCAGCCTCACCAACTACTGCATCACCACTGCAGTTCAGATTAACTGCAAAGGACGGTAAAGCTACTAAATCTGGCTCAGGTGCAATCACCGGTGCAACTGACGAGGAACCAACAGGCATGGAACTAGAGTAGCTGGATGTCCTCTGGAGTGCGGATTCCTATTAAACCTCCAGAACTAGATACCACATCCACAAGTTTTGCCAACAGCTCCAGAGTCCTCACCTCGGGAAATTGACGGCACAATGGAACAACACCTGGAAATCTTCGTCACTGCTTATTACGAATGAATCATACTTGACATCATCGCGTAACACAGAAATCGGGATTCTATAGAACAACTTCTCTACCCGTTTTACGCCTTGCAGTCCTAGTCTCTGGAGTATAGTATTCTTAAACTCAGCAAAACTCGTCAAAGGTTTTAGAAAAATACTCAGCGAATCCTTGTCAGTAAACTTATTTCCTGATCGCGTTTTTTTCTTAATGGACCCTCTATAATGCACAAGAGCTACAAAACTCTCATCACTAGCCATTGTGAATCTCACTCTTCTACAAAATTTTGTGCTGAGCTCGTTTTTATATACTTCGGTGCTCTATAAATCGAATTAAATGTCTTCGAATTATTTATATAGTACCAAACATAGTAAATCAAAGCTATTAGTTTTGATTTACCACAACGTACGTGCCTGAATAAATCGAATTCATTAGATTCGATTTACGATCACTAACAAATCGAATCCATCTGTTTCAATTTAGTAGGAACATCTTAATTCGAATGTATTTGATTCGATTTTTATTCAAGAACTTTTTCACCTAATTCGAATCCAATGGATTCGATTTACTTCGTGTTTCAATAAATCGAATTTATTCAGTTCAATTTATATAAAAATGTGCTTTGAAACTTTGACATTGCATTTGCTGGTTTGGGACATCCTGATAATATTGGTTTGCATTTGGTTTAACGAAGTGATTTGTCCTAAAAATAAATTAAATAATATATATATTTATACACAAAATACCTACTCTAATAAAAATGCCAAAAAAATATTTTTATATAAATATAAAATATATCTTTTTATAAAAATATTTATTTTACCACATTTTAAATAAGTAATTAATTATAGAATCTTTATGTAAGTGTCCATTTATATATAAATACATGGTAATTAATTTCTAACGTGTACCTAGTATTTTTATAGTTTAACTTCTTTTTATTGATTTTATTTTATATCATTTTCAACCGGTTCACACAACTAATTTATTTGTTTTAGTATAAATGGGATCGATCAGATAACCGACTGCTCCTAATTGAACCGGCAAGGTTAAGTTTGTTCCCATAACACTACATTTTATACTACTGCCATGGCCTTATGTAGAGGTACCAGAACCTTCCCATTTATATTATACTAGGAAACCTTCCACTACCTATGCCACTGTACTTATGTGAAACTCCACTGTTCTATGTACGTATAGGTAATTAGCATCTCATTGTCTTGAAGTGAGGCAATAAATGACCATTTTTGCTTCTTTAATTGATAGTAAATTACCCAAAACATCAGCTAAAAAAGGTTAAAAAGGACAGGTTAATGGCTCATTTAGATTTTGGCTTATGAAGTAGTGTGGTATTGGGTAAATACTGTGTACAAGCCAAAGAGTGATTTCTGTCTTCACCTTCCCATCTCCGCAAATTTGTATATTCAAAATAGCATAAGAATGTGACTCAAAATTTCTTTGTCCAGCAAATCTTTTGCTTCGGAAAAAAAGATTAAACACAATAAAAAAACAAAATAGACAAAGGGGGGTTTACATATGCATGTTTCCAGCAAGATAAAGCTTTCCATAAACAACAATTATGCTCGTCGAACCACACAATGGGAGGCTGAATATGGGCAACCGTGTAACGTGCAACATTTTTCTACGTCTCCGGCTTAAATCTTCCCAACTCTAGAGTCAAAGATTGTATCAGCTGCCACAACACTAACACCACCACAACGCCAAAAGAATTAACATGATCATTCGTGTGGACATACAATTTTGACAGTAACACCTTTTATCGAATTGCCATAAAACTACCAGGGCAGATTGAAGGGTTGTGCGTGGCAAAACTCCTAACACACGGAACTCATTTGCAGATAAAGAAAAAAAAAGTCAAAATTTAAGCAAATAAAGGTCGGGGTGGTAATGGGCCAGTAGAGAGAACTTTTGTCCTATTCGGCTCTTTCTTAAAATAACCAATAACCAATAACCAATAACCAGCATAGAATACGTCAATTTGTGCATGTATCACTTTGTCTCTATAATTATTAAATTCTAACAAATAAAACTAAATTTTAAAATTTTTTAAAATTATGATTATATACATAATATAAATTAAACTACAAAAACATAAAAATGATACGATATTAAATAATATTATTAATTATTTTATTAATATATATATATATATATACTAGTTAAATAGGACAAGTATTTTTTAAATTTGACTCCGCTTCGTTAAAGACTTCGTATTGCCAAAAACTCGCTCTGCACAGAGTCGGATAATTACCCACCCCGCACTTATATAGATACTACCAAATATGCACTGAAAATGTCAGATTTATAGTTGGATAAATCTGATGATAACCAAAATTTCAAAATACATTGTTTTAATAAATAAAATCAATGTTATTATCGGATTCTCCAATAGTAAATATTACCTAAATTTAAATTTGAACTCCTTTATTTTTTGCATCATCACTCTCTTTTCTCTCTTCTCTCTTCTATCACCACCAACCTCCATTGTCACCGCCACTAAAATTTGCCGTTGTCATGGTTGCTATCCCTGTCCCCTTCTCTGCCATTGTGGATGTTGTGTGAGATAACATTGTCTTCTTCCTCCTTTTGTCATTGTTGCCATCGTCGTTGTTACCATTGCCATTACTTCCACCACTGCTGCTGCCACCATGGAGCCTCACTATCGTCACCATGCCACGCTTTATGTAACACCCTACCATATAGAGCTTTACGCTTAAGTCGTAAATCAGAGGTGTCGTGGTATTACAACCTCTAAAACAAAAATACGCATGTAAATATAATTGAAAGAAATTGTAACTAGGATCCTTGAAGAAGAAGTTAAGCAAAAGCTTAACAAAAGATCGCATCACTCAAGTCCGGGTAAGTGTAAAACGGATAAACAAAATAAAAAAAGAAGGCTAAAAACATATATATATATATAACAAGATAAAAGACCTCTTTCTCCAAGTCAATCTTTAGGAGGGACGAAATACAAATCATACAGACGGAGAATATAACCACATATATACATACAGGGTTGAGGATGCATTGCATGATGATGATGATGATGATGATGATGATGTGGAGCCCGCCACGATAGCTAATGATAGTGACGATAAGACACCACGGACAACTCCAGCTGTGGGTGGGGGAGCATCTAGTTCAGGCACTAATCAGTATCTCCTACACTTCTCTGCTCTGGACTTGGATGCCATGGCACCTCAGGGGGATCGGAGTGTACCTGTTGGCTTTAGGGAAAAAGACACAGAAAATGTAGGAGTTGTATCTGAATTTCAGGTTGGTCAGCAGTTTTAGAATAAAGAGAAAGTCATGTTTAGCATGAAGACCTATAGCATTCGCCGTAGGGTTGAGTACAAGGTATTAAAATCCGATCATTGGAAGTACTAAGGCAAGTGCAAGGTGTTCGGCAGCGGGTGCACATGGCTCATATGGGTTAGCCTCCGCCAGCACAAAGGTATTTGGGAGGTAAAACGGTACAATGGTTCTCATACTTGTCTAGCCACATCGATATCTAGTGATTACAGAAAGTTTGATTATCATGTTATATCGGCCTTCATACTACCCATGATTAGAGCTGATACTGCCACGACGATCAAGGTACTACAGAATGCTACAGAGGCACACTTCAGCTTCAAGCCAACGTACAGGAGGGTTTGGATGGCCAAACAGAAAGTTGTGTTACAAATTTATGGAGATTGGAAAGAGTCGTACAATGACTTGCCACAATGGGTATTGGGTGTGCAGATCACTATGCCAGGTAGTGTAGCTGTGTTGAAGACGAGTCCTGTTCGAGTTGGTGGGCAAGTGGATGACTCTGCAGCTTATTTCCATCGTCTGTTTTGGACATTCTCACAGTGTGTTGAGGCATTTTGACATTACAAGCCATTGGTTAGTATGGACGGTACCCACCTGTACGGCAAATACGGTGGTACACTGCTTGTAGCGATTGCACAGGACGGCACTTCCAACATCATTCCTATTGCTTTTGCACTTGTGAAAGGTGAGAATGCAGATTCGTGGTCATTCTTTCTATCTTACCTTCGGCAACATGTGACGCCTCAACCGGGTATACTAGTCATATCAGATAAGCACAACGGGATAAATGTTGTGTTGGAAGCTCTTGATGGCGGGTGGCTTCTGCCTACTGCATATAGGAAATTCTGCATCCGTCACGTGGCGGCTAATTTCACCCTGACTTTCAAGGGCAAGGATGCAAGGAGGCTATTAGTGAATGCTGTGTATACGAAGACCGAGGTCGAGTTTCATTACTGATTTGACATCCTCCGAGCCTTTGATCTTGCTATGTGCGACTGGGCTAATCGAATTGACTACGCACATTGGACTCAGCATCGGGACGAAGGGCAAAGATTCGGGCACATCAGGAGAGAGGCCAAGGCACAGTTAGGCACCGGGCAGCAGTTTAGTCAGTATCTGCTGAAGGCAATCAAGGCAAATCTAAAGGCATCAAGGTGCTTCACCATGACTTGGTATGATAGGGATAGCTCAGAGTTTACAGTGGCTGAGACCACTCCGACAGGAAGCTTTTCACTCGGCTCATACAGAGTATCCCTCACGGACTAGACTTGTGATTGCAACTATTTCACTACAAGAATTTGACAAATTAGCGACGAATTTTTGCGAGAAATATTTTTTGTCACTAATCCGTCACTAACTTGCGAGGAATTAGTGACGCACTAACGACAAAATAAATGAGCGGTCACAAAATACCCAAACTTGAGAAAAACTACTGATTAGCGAAAGATTTACGAGTAAGTTTGTTTCTCGCAGATTGACTTTTGTAGCTAAAAAAAGAGCGAGGAAAATTTTCTCGCTAATTTCTCACAAACTAATTAGCGAATGACAATGTTCTAGCAAATTAGTTACTTAGGGGTTCAATGCATAAAAGTAAAGTAGCGAGGGATATTATTGTCACTATTTCATCGCAAGTGTTTGATATACAATTAGCAAGAAACAATTCACACACTAGTTCGTCGCTAAATAAACTTTGTGTGAAAAGGCTAATTAGTGAGGAACAATGTCCCTAGCTAATCCATCACAAAGACTTGAAATGCATTCTGCGATGGACAAATTCCTAGCTAATTTGTCGCCATAGTTTTTATTTTTAGCGAGCAATTCGTTTCTCGCTAATTTGTCGCATAATATTGTAAAATTCAAAATTAGGGTAGCGACAAAAAACAGTCGTCGCTAACTCGTCGTAACGGATATATCATTCAGCTAGAAAAATGTTCCTTGCTAATTACTCGCTAAAGTGGAAATACGGATATTGAGCGCCTATGACCTAAGTAGCGAGAAATTTGTGACCGTTTAACAACTGACACACTTCGTTCGCTGATTTCAAGTCGCTGATTAGCGGGCGAAATACATTTGTCGCTAAGTTATCGCAAGTTTAATTTAGCGAGCGACTTGACAACTGCAATCTTGTCGCAAAGCAAAAGCTATATCCTACCTATTTTGTAGCAAATTACTCGCTAACCTCGTTGGAAATCAGTCGCAAATTTATAACAAATCTAAAGCTAATCGAGAAAATTTTAGAAGTAACTAGTCGCAATTGAGTCACTAATCAAAAGCTTATTTAGTGAGGAATTAGCGACCGTTTAACAACTGATAGACTTTTCTCGCTTATTTCATGTTGCTACTAATTTGTCAGAAAAAATGTTAGTCCTTATTCTATCCTTATTTCATGTTGCTACTAATCACTAACCTCTATATAAATCCATAGAAAATTCATGAAAAGTTTAAAGCAAATTTGCTAAGCACGCTAATGTAATTTGTCACAATTTTGTCACTAATATAAAGCTCTTTTAAATGAGACAATAATTAAAGTCTCAAAGTCGTGACTAATAATTAGCTAGCTAATTTTTAATAACTAATAATTTACAATATTCTAGCAAGAACTCAATTCTCAAAAATTTTACAAACAACTCAAATCAAAATCTTTTTCTTAAAAAATATTTTTTCTCTATTAGATCACAAATTTGTCGTTATTTTTAATAGAAAGTTTGCTGTTAATTTAAATTGAAGTTTAAAATTAATATATTTTAAAGACAAATTAAAAAAATTCAATATTTTTAGAAAATGAGAGCATAATGTTGATATTTTCAATCACAAAATATAGGGTAAAATACTTAAATAAACCAAATGCATGCAAATATTACTAATATCACCCAAAGCAAGAAATGATACTTGAATCTCCCAAAGTATTTTTTATACCAATCGAATTAGGGTAATTATATTTACAAATTTTAGTAGTAAATCGAATTAGACTAAATAGATTTATTAGGTGAGCTTTAACTACACATAAATCGAATTAGGCTAGCCAGATTTATGTATGGGCATGGGTGAAATGTTTTCAAATAAATCTAACTAGCCTAATTCGATTTATATAGGACGAAGGGCTTTATATAAATCTTAGACGAGTATGAAGAGACTATGCCATTTGAGTTATAGCTCATTCACATGCCATTGATTTATTAGGGTGATTTGCCCTAATAATAATAATAATACTACGTATTCACGATCACAAAAAATTATTTTCTATAATATTTTTTGAGGAAAAATAATAAATATTTAAAGAATAATTGAATACGTGCTCGCATTAAAATAATATTAAATATTATATTATTATAGTTTTGTTTTCATTATTTAAATATTAAATTTTATAATTTAACATTTTTATTCTACTTAAATTATCATTAAGCTATGGACAAAAATAAATATTTAAATATAAAATTAAAATTAATATCCAAAAACCAATAGTAAAGAGTACAACCAGTTAAAAAAAATACTTAAAAATCTCATAAAAAATTTTATACTTATCCGATAAAATTATTATTATTATTATTATTATTATTATTATTATTATTATTATTATTAAATACTATAGAGACTGTTGGATGGTGATGTTTACTTCTACTTAAATATTAAATAATAATAATTTTTTTATTATTATTATTATTATTATTATTATTATTTATAAATACCAAATATGTATTTTATAAATAGATTTAAAATTAATGTACTAGTATTCAATTTTTTTAGCATATACTCAATTATTTATATATTAAATATTTGGAGTTTGAATTATTTGAACATGTACTCAATTATTTATATAAATTTGAGATAGTAAAATTCAAATGAATCTTTAACCCTAATCTCATATTTACCTAGAAGTAAACATTACCATCTAGCAGTTTTTATAGTATTTAATAATAATAATAACAATAATAATAATTCCATCGAATAAGTATAAAATTTTTTATGAGATTTATAAATATTTTTTTAGCTGGTTGTACTTTTTATTATTGGCTTTTTATATTAATTTTAATTTTATATTTAAATATTTATTTTTGTCCATAACTTAATGATGATAAATTAAGTAGAATAAAAATGTAAAATTATAAAATTTAATATTTAAATAATTAAAACAAAATTATATTAGTATAATATTCAATGCTATTTCAATGTGAACACGTATTCAATTATTCTTTAAATATTTATTATTTTTTCTTAAAAAATATTATAGAAAATAATTTTTGTGATCCTGAATACATATTATTATTATTATTATTATTATTATTCTTATTATTATTATTATTATTATTATTAAGACAAATCACCCTAATAAATCATTGACATGTAAATCGAAACAGGGCAGCTAGATTTATATAAAGTCCTCCATCCTATATAAATCGAATTAGGCTGGTTAGATTTACTTGAAAACATATGAATGTGTAAATGGATATTACCTGTTTCAATTTATTAGTAATTAAAGCTCATCTAGTCAATCTATTTAGTCTAATTCGATTTACTACTAAAATTTGTAAATCTAATTATCCTAATTCGATGTGTATATAAAATGCCTTTGGGAGATTCATATACCATTTCTTGGTTTGGATGATTTTTGTAATATTTGCATGCATTTGGTTTATTTAAGTATTTTACCCCCAAAATATACTAGAAAAATATATAATAAATAAGATAATTAAATTATTATATATGAGAATTTATTTTTATATGATCGTTCAAGTTTTATTATTAATTAAAATTATTTTGAAATTCATTCAATAAAGATTAATTTGAGCTGGCTCTTGAATTAATTAGGATTGTCAAAATGAGCCAAATCTATCGGACTAGCTTGTTTACTTGACTTAAATAGATGGATATTTAACTCTAAAATCAAACTTGTAAAAATGCAAGTCTAAACAACTTAGCCATAGTTATCAGAACCGGACCGGCCGGCCAGTTCGACCAGAAAACTAGTGAACCGATGTCCTATCTGGTTCGATTCATTATTAAGACTAGACCTGCAATTGACTCGGTCAAAAGCGGTCAAATAGTTAAAAACCAGATGATTTTATCACGAACCAGACTCAGTTTAGGCAGTTGATGGCCCGCAGTTCCTCCTTGACCCACGTGCTCCACACGTAGACCAGTGGGGTGTGGGTCACTGTAGGAACATTTATTTGAATCCCCTTCAAAAGTGGCATCTCTAAGGTTCGATCCTTGAACCTAAGAGTGAGTAAAAGATGGATATTTGACTCTAAAATCAAACTCGTAAAAAATACAAGTCTAAACGACTTTGCCATAGTTATCAGAACCGAATCAGATCGGACCGATCGGTTCGACTGAAAAAATAGTGAATTGATGTCCTATCTGGTTCAGTTCATTATTAAGATCGGACTTGCAATTAACTCAATCAATGGCGGTCAAAAGTTGAAATCGGACAATTTTGTTATGAACCGGACTCAGTTTAGGCAGTTGACCCGCACTTCCTCCTTGATCCGCACACTCCAAACGTAGACTAGTAGGGTGTGGATCACTGTAAAAATATCTATTTGAATCCTATTCAAAAAGTGACTTTTTAAGGTTCAATCCTTGAACCTGAGAGTGAGTAAAAGTCCCCATCTCACTGTGACAAGTGAATCTTCAATAGATGTAATGCTTATAATTTATATATACCATATTATTTTATATGTGCCACTAGTAGATTTTTTATTATATTTGCTCATTATTTTATGTATTATATAAAAGTATCGATTATATCATAATTTACATATAATTTAATTAAATCAAATTTAAATAATATAAAATGTTATTATCATTTAATTTTTACTTTTAATATTTAAATTTTGATTTTATTGTAATTTTAAATATTTATTAAATTATTACCAGGTTAAACAGTTCGACCAATAACCTATCAATTGAACCACACTAACCCAATGATTCAGTAATTTGATCGGATTAATTGCTGGTTCGATTCTGATAACTATAGTCTTAACTCAATCAACAAAAAAATAACGAATTAAGATTTTTCATGTTTATTAAAAAAAATTTATCTATCTTATAATTTTTTTTAATTATTTTTTCAAAAAATCAAAATAAAAATTAAAAAACAAAAAAAATTAGTAACTCAAAAAATAAAACAAGTTATATTAATTTAAAAAACGTATAATTTCAAAATTAAAAACGCACGAATAAGCGTCCTTTCCATTACTTCAAATAAAAATTGTGTATAAGCCATTGTTCTGAAAAATCGAACCAGACCGATAGGTTCAACCGGGAACCGGTCATCTAGCCGGTTCGGTTGAAGCACAAAACCGTGGCAAAAAATCGGTAAAAAACCGGTTGAACTGGTAATTAACCGGTGAACCATTTGAACCGAACGGTTTTTTTCCGATTTTTTAATTTATATATATATACTATAAACCCTCCCCTTACTCACACACAAGTCCACAGAACCCAGCCCCCCTCTCTCTCTGCACACCACGGAACCCTAGCCCCATTTTTTTTCTCTCTCCCAGCCAACAGCAGCAGGAGGCCAGGAGCCACCGCCCAGTGCCAGCGCCGTCGTTGCCGACAAACTCGTCTCCTCAGCTAGCGTCTAGCCTCGTCGTCGCCGATCCTCTTCTCCTGGATCCCATTTCCTCGTGTCGCTAGGTCTCATCGCCGAATGGGTGGACGGTGCTGTCGCCTCCGGGCGGAACTGACCGTGGTGGCATTAGGAATCATCGCCTGTGGAAGCTCAATCCCGCAGCCCTGTCTCCTGTGGAAGCTCGGCGACGTTGCAGGAGCTTGACATCGTCTCCTCTGTTCCAGCGCGCTCTCTGTGTTCATCGTGCCTCTGTCATCGTCACCGTGCCTCTGTCACCGTCTCCTCATTCTTGTGATTACAAGTACCAAAATGTAAACTTGTTTCTAAAATGTTGAACTTATGTGAATTTGAGGGTTGATATGCCTTAGTTTTTGTTGAAAATAGTGAGTATTTAAATCGGTCCAGATTTTTTTTTGGAGATTTATTAGTTTTTAGAATCAAAAGTTTTGTTTATTGTGTTTTTGAGTTAAGGGTTTTACTAGTGGTAGAAGACTTGATATGAGGATTTGGACACCGTAATGAATATTCGTTCTTTGTTCTGATCGGAACATTGATTTTTTTAGGGATTCTCCTAGTGCTACTAATTGAAATTTGAATCATTAAATGATTATCTAATTTTTGGATTGAATGATTACTGATTAGTTGATTCATTTTAGTCCTGTTTTGTTCTTTGTATTGTTCTGTATTCTTGCTTTGAATGATTAGCTTTGCTCACTGCTGCTGTACTGTGCTGTGCTGAAAAAAATTGAGACTGAAATTGTCCTCAAAGCCTGAAATTTTGATAATCCTTGTTAATCTTCAGAAAAGTTTGTTGTTGCTGCTGCGTAATTTTTTATTGTGTTTTAATTGTTCGTGTTGTGGCTCTGCTCTGTTTTATTGTGTAATCCTAGTAAATATTTGCATGAAAGGTTCAATAAAGAACAGAAAGCTTCACATATTTTGCATTTGCTTGCAGTATAATTTCAAGGATAGCTCTGTGAATTTGGTGTATGTACCCCAGCCACATCCTCGGGCAATTGCTTCTCTGTCTTGGAAAACAATTGTCAAAGTGGCATGTGGGACAAATCACACAAGTGCTTGTTTTTACCATTCTTGATCTCAATTATTTAATCTTTTCTTTCATCTACTCATTATTTCTTTTTGAATGTTTAGTAGCGGTGGATAAGAATGGCTTTGTCTACTTGTGAGTAATTCTTTACTTTCTTAGTTCGGTATCTTAGCTTTGTAAAATAAGTTATAACTTAAGATTATCCATTTGTGTAGCTGGGGATTTGGTGGTTATGGAAGGTCTGTGCATAATTTTCAGATTGTTTGTCAATGTTCTGTAAAATACAAAGAAATCACAACAATCAGATGATTCAATTCAAATTGGTTTTATTTATTTATTTGGCTGGTTCTGTGAATTCTGCGTGTACTGCAGGTATGCTTGACACAAATTCAATTCCCTTCCTTGTCTTGTATATATATACACTCAAAGATATGTCTAAAGTCTAAACAAATTTATTGCATAAAGAACTTGATCTTTGCATAAAAATACTTGAGATTTCTATATTTTAGAGTCTGAGTAGTGAGAGCGTGAAAGGAAAGGTGATCTTGACCAGTATGAACTCTTATGGATGGGGATAGAAATATAGCCAGCAGACTTCTTGCAGTTAAGGTGATTGTCATATTACTAATAGTAAACTATACCTTTTTTTTTCATAAATACTATTATCACTTCTCATTAGTAACACTTATCATGTTTCACGGCAATATACTAGGACAGCAGAGAGGGAAGCAAGCTTGATTCTACCAATGCCCATAATGCAGAAGACAATTGATTATCTACTTTTTCTGCTAGATCAGCCCTATGTTGAGAGGTTTCTTAGTGCATATAAATTCTTGTGGAATAGGATGAGAGCAATTAGAATGGACCTGAGAATGCAGCACATTTTCTATGAAGAGGCTATTCTATGCTTGAACAGATGGTACTTTTTTTTTAACAAAAGTATAATAAAATCTGATTTTTTTTCTTATTGAAGTGGAAATAATTATCTATTTTTCTATAAGTTCCTTATATGCTATATTGATTAAGACTCAATACAAATATATATTGTGGCTACTTACAGATACAGTAGTTTCATATTTATTTGTTGGTAAAATTTTTCTAAAGGTTCTGATGCCTTTTATCAAGAATCTGCATCTGCTTGGTGATGTTTGTAAGAACAATATCTAGTGATGGTTAAAAGTTTAAAACTCATGAGGCTATTGAATTTTGTGGTTTAAGATCCAATTACACATCATTGCAATGCATGAATTATGTGAATACACAAAAGGAGAAGGATTTTCTGCAGGCTTTGATGCTCACTTCAATATTAAACATATGAACATAACTTCGGTTGAATTGTTTCAGATGTATGATGATTCACAGAAAGAAAGGAATACTTGTTCCTACCGAAAAAGAGTTTCGAGGCTATTATGCTCTCCTTAAATTGGATAAGCATCGTGGTTATAAAGTAAGTTATCCTTGTTGTGCTCATATCTTTAATGTTTCATTGCCAATAGAAAAACCTAAGAAAATAAGTAAGTTATCATAGGTTTAACCTGCAGAGCTATTCCTTAATCTCGCTAAGATGACTCTAGAGACAAGGCAGACTCCAGAAGTTCTACTTGCCTGCATGCGATGTAGCAAGGACTGTAATTTCAAATGGAAATTAAATTAGCTACTTTTTTTTTTACATTACTTAGCTTGATTATTATTAGGGGTATAGTGATTTCATTTGATTTTGACTTTAGCTTGATTATTGGGTCTTTATTGATTAATCAATTAATTAATTAATTAATTCAAGACAATTGATTTTATTCTATTCTTGATTTTCTCTGTTCTTGCTATAGTTTGTTGTTCTTTACTACTATTTATTTATTGTTCTTGGCTTCTTGCTATTGTTTGTTTGTTCTTGATTTTTTGTTCTTAATTTGTTGTTCTTCGTTATTGCTAACATTTTATTTGTTAATTTTTAATTTGTTGTTCTTCACTATTGGCTGCTTTTACTGTTTTTTTTTATTTTTTTGAATTTGTTAGTTTTTTATTTTAATTTATTAGTTCTATTATTTTTTGTTCTTGATTTTAATTTTTTTTATCTTCATTTTTGTTTTGATAGCTACTATTTTTTGCGTTTAATTTATTATTATTCTATTTTTGATTTTGATTAACTGATGTGCTATTATTTACCGATGTTATTTTTCTTTGATATTTTGTAGTTTGATCCCAGTTTAAATGACAATATTAGTGAAACTGAAGGTGAAATTAGTGGACATGTTCTTTGTGTAATTGATATGCTAAGTCTTAGGTGTTGTTTGTATTTTTTATTTCTTTTTTTATTTTCAATGTGCAATGAAGAACTGAGATGTGTAATGTATAATGAATTTTATAGAAGCAGAAACACATTTGTGTAGCCAGATTGAAACATCTCTAAAAAAGTGAGTGAATACTTACTTTTACATTATATTATAAGTGAGTTTTTTTCTTTGTTAGTTTACTAATTAAGTCATGTTATTGAGAGCTATTGAAAAGATAGAGTAGGCATTTGATCAAGTCCAAAGGCTTCGTTATTATCAGGTTAAGCTTCAATACATAATTCTTGAAACATGGTTTGAACTTTTTTAAACATGTATAATTTTGATAAACTCATTTATTATGTATGTGATATAATTTTTTTAGTTCAATGACTATAATAAAAAAATGAGGTTTATTTTAGTATAGCGACATACTCGCTATTGATGATGGTGGCAAATTATAGACTCTGTTGCGACTGAAACATTTGTGAGATACCTATCGATTTGTTACTATTTTAAAAGGAATTTGCGATGACATTTTGCGATAGTATTGCAACTAATTGACGATATATTATTTCCTAGCAAATTAGCGACTATTTCATAACTCTACTTTATCATTTCGAATAGCTTTGGTTTAGTGACAAAATTCCTACAAATTTGAATAAGGATTTTCAAAGATTAGCTATAGATTTGCTATAAAATGTGACAGATTTGCGACCATATTAGTGGACAACTTGCGACGAGTTAGGTTCGGAAAAATTTCTCGCTAATTAGCGTCAACTAATATTTTTATTTTGTCTACGAAGTTAGCTTGCATTTAGCGATGAGTCTGCTATAGTAGAGTTTGTCGCTAATTAGCGACTACCGTTTAGTCCATTTCTTCTATGGAATTAGCTTTTACTTTAGTGACTGATTTGCGACTATCTAATCGGTAGCTAAAAAACTTTTCGATAAATTAGCGATTGTTGTGTTTGCCACACTGATCTGCGACTTGTAATTAGCGAGGAAAGCATTAGTTGCTAGGCGGTAGCTAATCCGTCACAAATTATATTCTGCGTCAGATTAGCGATGATTTTACGACTCTTTTTGTGTTTGCTAATCGAACATATTCTTTTGAAAATTTCCAGGCACTTCATTATTCATGTCGGCATGCCTTGGTATGCTGTGCATATGCACGCTTGACCTGGTCCACCTATGTCCATGATGTGTATCGTTTTAGATCCGTGTTTGATGTATATCAAATGAGATTCATACCTCCAATTTCAGAGGGATTTTGGTTGCCGTATGATGGTCCGACCGTCAAACCTGATCCGGCAAAGAGACGTGCGTCTGAGGGGCGTCCCAAGACCACCAGGATACGGACTATCATGGACGAGGTTGACCCAAACAGGCCAAAGAGGTGTGGACTTTGCAGACAGCCCAGTCACACCCGTCGGAGTTGTCCCCAGAGAGGAGTGACGATTGGTTCCGCATCTGCCAGTAATGTGCAGTGTCACCGCTTTTTATTGTGTTATGTTGTATTTCAATTAAGAGTTTTAATTCCGATGTATGCTTCATTTTATGCTCCACCTCCACCTCCGTGACGACCTGAACCCCCCAACCCCACCTCCACCTCCCTGACCATCATCCGATCCTTCGTCATCCTCGTCACCACCTCCACCTTGACTGTCATCCCCACCACTGCTCTCATCATCCCCTCCTCCACCGCCACGTCAGGCTCGACCTCCACCACGACCTCCACCTCCACGCAGTCCACGACCCCTCCCACCTCGCCTACCACAACCCCTCCCCTCCATCACATCAATGGCCTTCTCCAGCCAAATCCACTCACGTTGGCTAGATCGTGTCCCAACATGCTGCCTCCGAGCAACCCTACGGTTGTTTGGGACATCAGGCAACTGATCCATGTCAGGGACTTATTCGATACCTTTCTCTATCACTTGAGCTGGTATCGCAGCTACCTTAGGATCACCAAGGATGAGCTCGGGCGATAAGAACCTCCTGCTATGCTGGTACCACCAATCAAGGTACTCATGAGAAGGACCTAAATCCGCAACAATGTTAAGCTATAGCACATGTTGCGTCCTGTTGTCCCAATGAATGTACCAACTCTGTAGCATCAATGGAAATCAACGATCTCTGTCCCTCTCATCCTTCGACATCAGAAAATCTATATTCAGGGCAGCACGAGGTCTACCCTAAACCCCACCAAACTGAGGAAGCACCTGATCGACTGGATGCCACTCAATGACAGCGAAATAGATCAACGTTGTCGCAGCCTTGCACAGTACCAGATGTCGTGGCTCTAATATCTCGAGGTGCACCACCTTGACAACCTCCGCCAGATTATATGGCATCCACGGGAACTATGCAGACAAGTACTTATTGTTAGTCACCATAAATAGTAAAAGATGCAACACGACATATACATGGAAATGAAAAAACAATTAGCCACAAATACTCACATCCCCGGGCTGGAGTAAATCAATCCTCAGCCTCCAATTCGCGACACGAGACCCCTTGTCGCTCAAGCTCGGCTGATAACCTGACCATCTGATAATCACAACATTTAGTTAATAATAAAGTGAACTGCTAAATAATGAAAAAGAGTCTACATAACTAAAGGGAGAGTACCTCGACGCCAATGAAAAACATCAAACCCGTCCCGCGGAATCCAGGGAACCTCCAGAAGATCCACGACTGGAGGAGCTGTGTTGGACTAGCCAACTTGACGACGCTTTTGTTTGCCACACGACACATGCACCTGTATAGCCATGACAGTGCAGCAGAACCCCAACTGTACTGACCCATGTCCTCTAGCCTGGCGACATAAGGTAGCCAATGGATATGGAGTTGGGTATCTGACTTGTCCCCGAACAGCTGCGTAGATAGGAGCATCATGATATACGCACGGGTATACCTCCTAACCGTCTCCTTGTTTGCCCCCTGTGGAAGCTCACTAAACGTCTCTTAAAACCATGTGCACTTCACTATGAACTTGTTGATGCAGTTCACAGGAGGCAATACCCCAGCAGCTCCTCAAATCACACCCACGCTGGCTGGCCACCCTCTATATATCGTGGAAAGTCTGTCAGGCATCCGCTAACATACTGGCCGTCAATCGGGAGCCCGAGCTGGTATTCTACATCTTGGAGGGTAATCGTAAACTCCCCAAACAGCATGTGGAACGTATTCGTCTCAAGCCGCCATCTCTCTATGAAGGCGCTCACCAGTGGCTCGTCCAATAGAAATCAACTCTTGTTCAGTCTTGCAAGATGTTACAAACCGGCTATCTGCAAATACGGAACGATCCTATCATCCAACATCATACTATGTTACCGTCTCATGCTGTTGATGCATCGATGGGACTGCATAACGATAGAAAATTCCTTCTCACAATATCTACAAAAAAGTGTTCAATGCATAAAAAACTCTAACCACCATAGACATTGCATGTGCTATCTTTAAAAACATGTTTATAATAACGCCCTACTGATTTTTCGTAGATAAAAACACAAATCACTACATAATTCATGATCCAATTCTTGAAGGTAAAAAAAAAAATTAATACGGCATATACTCCTCCACGAGTACACAACAACTGCCTAAGTGCCTCACAAGTCGAAAAAAAAAATCTGTTTTTTTATTAACACACTCAAAAAATCTATAGTTAATCCTATTCATAAATATATACTTAACCCTACTCATAGTTAATAACTCACTAATTCTAACATGAACTAAATTCAAATATCTACTTTTTTTTAATAATCCGTAACTAATGATTCTAACCAACTACAATGACTAATTTTTTTCAAAAAAAAAAAAAGGATTTCACTAACCTCGAGGTGGACGACACCAGCAATGTGTGCGACTCCATCTAGTCGATATAGACGATTCGAATCGTCCTCCATGTGTGCAGATCCGGTTATTTCCGGGTTGCTTTCAGAGATTTTCGGATCTGGGTTGTGGGGTTGAGTGTGGGGTATGTGGGTTTTCTACTTCGAATGAAATGAATTCGATTTGTATATATAGCGAAGGCCCATGCAAATCGAATCCATTAGATTCGAATTATGAGAGACGGAAACAACTAGTAAATCGAAATAATGGGTATCGATTTACAAAACCATCAAATTGAATCCATTGGTTTCGAATTACCTTGGACGTTTTTCCAGTTGGCTAAATCGAATCTATTAAATTCGATATACCTGGTATATAAATCGAAGCAAATCCATTCGATTTACTATCATGTTAACCATGTACGTAATTCGAATCTATTTGATTCGATTTTCATCAAGAACTTTTTCACCTAATTTGAATCCAATGGATTCGATTTACTTCGTGTTTCAATAATTTGAATCCAATGGATTCGATTTACTTCGTGTTTCAATAAATCGAATTTATTCAATTCGATTTATATAGAAATGTGCTTTGGGACTTTGATGTTGCATTTTCTAGCGTGGGACATCCAAGTAATATTGGTGTGCATTTGGTTTATTGAGGTGAATTGTCCTTATTTTTAATATATATTTTATATTAATAATTAATTTAATGATTATTTTTAGTATACACGTAACATAATTGATTAAATTAATATGATTTTATTATTAAAAAACCTATATAAAAATAAAAAATTAAGAGAGCTTAAAAATTTATCGGAAATTAAAACCTCACGGATATGGTATGTGCCATGGAGATGGACCCATGGCAAGAGTAGTTGAGTTGAAACAAAAAATAATTAGGAGATCTGCTATGCTAACTAACTGGACACCTTGAAAGTCAAAATATATACAGCAAGTTTGTTGCTTCTTGCGGTTGTGAATGAATTTCTCATGTGGCTGTCCCTCCTTACCCCTTTGGTGATAATGAGTATTGAGATAAATATTAAATTATTTAATATTAAATTTAATTATTTTGTGTTTAGGAATATATGTTAAAATTATTAATTGAAATTTTTTTATTAAAAATATAAAATTTTTAAATTTTTAATATATTTTCTTTGTAATTATTAAAAAATTTAATTTTTTTACTAATAATAATTTTATTATGTGTCTTTTAAGACATGTTATTGTTAGCTAAACTTTTTATGTTTTGTTTTACTATATTAATTATAATTAATTAATTATAATAATTATTTGATTTGATTGAAATAAATAAATTGAGTTTATTTTAATTTACATTATTCATAATTAATCAATTACATTAATTATTTGATATGACTGAAATACATCATTAAAATTGGAATTTTTTCAATTAATATTATAGCTAACGTGACATATTCCGAAGGTATTTTATTTATTTATTTTATTTGAACCCTTCAAATGTATTAATTAATTAATTAATTATTTAATTTGATTAAGATAAATATTAAATTATTTAATATTTTATTTGACTATATTAACTATAATTAATTAATTACATTAATTATTTAATTTAACTGAATAAATAAATTTATTTTTTTTAATTTACATTAATGTTTTGTCTATATAACTAAGTAATTATATTAATTATTTGAGTTGACTGAAATAAATGAATTGATTTTTTTATTAATTTTTTTATCAAATTTAATTTTATTTTTAATTAATAATTTGTAAAAATATTATAATTTTTATATGACATATTTATAAAATAATTTTTATTTATTTAATTCATTTTATTAAACCAAACAATTATAGTTAATTTATTATATCAATTATTTAATTTATTTTATATATTTTTATATATTATTCCGTACGAAACACAGTTACATATACTAGGTTAAAGTAAAAATAATTAAGATAGAGTAAGAAACGTTTGTCTTTTATATATATATATATATATATATATATATATATATATATATATATATATATATATATATATATATATGTGTGTGTGTGTGTGTAGAAAAACTATTCAGTGTAAAAAGCTAATATAAGCATCACTTTTCTTAATTGATATATAATAATATTTTCACTACATAAATTAAAATAAATTAGATACACAATTTTATATAAAAGTTATAGAATTTCTTAATGCAGCTCTACTTTTGGAGGCGTGGAAAAGTGAATGAGATTTCAAACGAGTACAATAGTAGAATGAAATCATTCGCGAAAATATGGCTAAACAACTAAACAAGAACCCCAGCCTTTGGAGGTTTTGATACTTTTGGGAAGTAATTAAAGACCGTCGTAATATCGGATACTTCCACTAATAATTAACTTTCTTTATTGCACACGTGATTTTGATTTTTTTTTTTTTTTTTGGGTGACTACACGTGATTTTGATTTCTCAACAACAATTGACGGCCTTTATTATGTTTTGTTAAATTATTTTCCGTATATTAATTTAGAGGATAAACCACCAAAACCGTATCTAATTTTGAAAAACATCGACAAAAACATTTTTTATTTTTGTATTTAACAAAATATTTATATATTTGATCCAAAATTTTATAAAAATATTTGGATAATTATTTATAAAATACATACAAAAATAAACCAAAATTCCATATCTAATTTTTTTATTTTTTAATAGTATTTTTAACAATTAAAAAAATACTTAACATAAAATTACAAAATTAAAAAAAAATCTCATTTTCTAATCATATTTCTAAAAAATTATATTAAAATTTAATCTCTAAACCACTTTTTTAAAATATATGTTTAACATCATAAAAATGCGAGATATTTTTTACCGAATTTTCAAAAATCGAAAGTAATTTTGATAATTTACCATAATATAAAAATCACAATGTATTTTCTATTTGGTTGAAATCGATAAATAACTTTTAAACAAAAAAAATCAACTCTAGAGTATCTGATCACTTTAACTAATAAATACACATATTAAAAAAATCTAACATCATTACTACGATGCACGGAACACTGACATGGACATGGGACACGCCGACACGCAAATTTTAAAATTTTATAAATGGGGACACGCATACATATAACATATAAAGTATTTTTTTAGATAAATCGTACTAGTATTTTGATATTTTATTGATATTAAAATATAAATTAATTTTTTTAATTATTTTTAGGTTTAATTACTCTGTTGGTCCCTATAGTTTTGTGAAAATTTCAATTAGGTCCCTATACTTTTTTTCCTTTTAATTGGGTCTCTCCCACTAAATTTTTTTTCAATTAGATCCCTCTTAATAGTAATTGACTTAATTTTATAGGGACCGAACTAAGAAAAAAAATTGGTGCAGAAACCCAAATAAAAGGAAATAAAAGTGTAAAGACCCAATTAAAAAAAATTTTGGTGCAAGGACTTGATTAAAAAGAAAAAAGGTACAGGGACCTAATTAAAAATTTCGCAAAACTATAGGGACCAACAGAGTAATTAAACCTTATTTTTAATGTCTTATTTTAATTATATCAAGTATTTAAAATATTTTTTGTTTTAATAAATAATAATATATAGTATATATAAATTTATTTCAAGAATATATGTTAAGAATAAGACTGGACATGCTGACATGTAATGGTATTTATGTGTGTCCAAGTGTGTCCGGAAAAGAATTTTTTATTTTTTATTAAGACACAGTTGGATACAGCAGACACGCGTATCGGACAAGTGTCAGTGAGTATCGTGTCCGAAATGTGTCCAACACGCAGACACGACAACTCAACGAAATGTCCGTGCTTCATAGAACATAATAATGATCCAAAAATATTTTTCACAAGTAACTTATCAATATATATTAACTTTTGAAATATAATTTTTAAAAAATTATAGCATTTATACTTACTAAATTAAGTTAAAAGTAATTTTCAATAAGAAAAAGTAACAAAATTATGTTTGATAAAATATATATAAAAAATTAAAATGACCGTACCATAATAGACATAAATAAAAGGAGAATTTTGATCATCAACATATATAAAGAAAACATTGAGATATGACAATTTAAATTAAAGTATATATTTAGTAGAGAATCGTATTTTTGAAATATGCATGAGATAAGAATAACAAATTATGTAATAATTTAATTATAGATACAATATATTAGATTTTGTCATATATGTAAGATAGACTGAATTGTGTTTTTACTCGTAGAAATACACGATTTTACATTTTTATTCCCTTATTTTCTATGTCCCAATTTTTTTTTTTTGAGTTGATTACATAAAAACACTAGGAAAAATTACAGTTTTTTCAAAATTACGAAATTGCTTTATATAAATTTGATCCGAACAGAAGTCTAATTTGTGTTAAAGAAGGTCGAAATCCTAGGTTTTGTCCCTTTCTGTCTCGGTCTTTCACTTTTTTTTATCTCTGAAGTTCAAAATTGAATGTACCGGTGGCGGCAACTGGGCCAACTTTGCGGTTCTTACTCTCTCCTTTCAACATTTTCTTTTTCTCTTGTCGTTACGGATACTACAAGAAAATTGCTTAATAATGTCGGATTTATCAACAAAATAACGAAAATAATTTGTCGGTGAAGAGATTACTATCAGATTTTTTGTCAAAAAAATTTTGACGGCATAAGCCTCTCCAATAATTAATTATTGTTAGATTTTTTAGTTACCGTCGGATTTTGCAGCGGATTCGTTGACAAAAAATTATTAGGCTACCAGCAGAAAGTTTCCGTCGGTAATTTTAGCACCACATTATATTGTTTCGCGCTTACTTATCTTTGGAGTTTTTTTTTTTCAGTACATCTGACGGTAAATTTATATTAAGGTGAATGCTACCCTACCCTCTCTAAAATAATATGTAAGTTACCCTCTCATATTTTAATTAGGTGTTTATTTTAACCTGAGTTACTTTAATCTCATGAGAGTTAATAATATCTTGGAAAACGGTGACGGCCTGACAGAAAAAGAAAATGGAACATCCAATAAAACGGTGATACTTAGAGGCACAACGACGACAAAGGAGTGGAGAGGAGTAAAAGCAATTAGAGAGAGTTGGAGTACCTTTTCTAGAAGAATGATTTAGGAAGAGAAAACAAGACACCCAATGAGACGGTGATGCTTGGAGGCGTAACGACGACGATGAGGGAATACAATGGGGAGGAGTAAACGCAATTAGAGAGAGATTTGGAGTACCTTTTCTGGAAGAATGATTTGGGAAGAGAAAATAAGACACCCAATGAGACAGTGATGCTTGGGAGGCGTAATGAGGACGACCAAGGAGTGGGGAGGAGTAAACGCAATTAGAGAGAGTTGGAGTACCTTTTCTAGAAGAATGATTTCGGAAGAGAAAACAAAACACCAATAAAACGGTGATGCTTGGGAGGCGCAACGACGACAAAAGAGTGGAGAAGGTAACTCAGGTTAAAATAAACACTCAATTAAAATGTGACACATCAGAGAGGGTAACTTACATGTTACTTTAGAGAGGGTAGGATAGCATTCATCTTATATTTTTAATTATTTTTTTAGTATAATTAGTAGTAAAATTCTAAATAATAGAAACCAAATAATGATTTTATTAAAATCCAAGTATATGTACAGAATAAAAAGTCAAATAAATAAAATACAATCAAATAGTCTAGAACAAAACCCTAGTCACCAGGATCCTAATAGTCACCGTCATCATCATCCCACCTAGTCCTGCTCAGACGTCAGACTAGACTGTGATTCAGTGCCCCTCAATCAACACTACTACCACCAGCAGCACCGCTGCCATCAGTGCGCATCCGCTCGTGGTACACTGTCATCTATTGCTCCATGCGTTGAATTCACTCTAGCTCTTGCCTGAGGGAATTTGTGTCTGACACATGTACGAGGATCTTGTTATAGCTTTCTCAAACTGTTGGAGCTGCTGAGCCTGTTAGTGAAGGCTCTAGGTGAGATTATGCACCTGCTCTCTCAAATCGACGCTATCATTTGCTTCGACAGGGCTAGTGACAGAGGCGGTTGAAGCATTCAATGTGGAGGTGCAGAGGTTGTTGGTGAAGAATGATCTGAATCGTTAATTCTTGTACGGCTCAGATGCGATCTTGTGCCAAATAGTCATGATCGATGACTGAATCAGCGGAGTTGTTGCTATAACACCCTACCACACAAAGCCTTACGTTATAGTCGTAAATCAGAAGTGGTGAGGTATTACGACCTCTAAAATAAAAAAGTACTTATGCATATTTCCAAGGGATATAATATATTAGGAGCCTGTGAAAAGAGGATAACAAAAAAAAGAATCGCATCACACTCGAAAACGTTAACGATAAAGGCGTCAATATCAGAAAATAGAAGAAAGACCGTCTAGAATGTATTACAAACCAGAAGTATACTCAAAATACAATCCTGTTTCTTCAAAGTAAAACCTCTAAGAGGGATACACAGTTACTTATACAAAAGTAGAGAATAACTATACTAGATATAAAATGCAAAAGAGTCTTTGCTTTCCAAAGAGAGTCCGGTGATGAGGAATTTACAAATCATAAACTACAGGCAAGTGCACCAAATCATATCAAGTAATACCACGGGAGTGGGTTATCATTCTCATGAGGATTAACGAATTAAGCAACTAATAGTCAATTGATTATTCTAGTCAGACAATCAAAAATAAGGGTTTCAATAGTAAATAACATGAAAGTAGAAAAATTAAACAAGAACAAACTAAAAGTGATCAATAAAATAATATAATAAAGATAGTTAAGGTGTCAAAGATATTTAAATTTCAGGATTAACAATTATTGCTATCTACTTTGATCATGCAAAGATATAATTCATGGTAAACCCTAAGTAATTGAATTCCAATTCTTTGGTAATTCAATTTCTTCTAGTCTAATCAACTGTCAATTTCTTGATTAATTAATTATGCTAAAAGGTTTAGTACAATCTCTGGTTTACAAGCCTCACAATTCTTAAGAACCCAAAAAAATCAAGTTATATGTCACGTATCAAATTAGTTTTAGATAATTGAAGAATTATGAGAAAGAGTTTCTAGCCTAATTCCAATGATTTTAACCTTTCCAAGATTCAGAGGAATTCAACTCAGATTAGAGTTATTTTCCAATACACTCTAATCCTTAGGATGAAGAATGAAACTCAATTCTTAAATAAAAATTATAATATTAATCCATAAAAATAAATAGAGCTCCTTACCTTAATCATGGAAGTTTAGTTGCCCATAGTGCAGAAATATTGAAATCTTAATCTAATGTGTTAAACCTAAAACTAAAAAGAATGAAAGACAGAAGGGAAAGAGAGTTGCGCGTTGCTTCCTTTATATTAGCATGAAATTGGCTTGGGCTGGGTTGCTGGCGTTTAGCGCCACTTGGGTGGTGTTTGGCGCTAGTTCTGATGCAAATTTATCACCTTAACTACAAGTCCAGCATTTAGTGCCGGTATCTTGGCGTTTAGCGCCGAGACACCCGAACGGTAGTGGTGCTGGGACGTGGACTAGCGTTTAGCGCCACTTTCACGGCATTTAGTGCCATGAGTTCAGAGAGTAATCATAAACTATTTCATATCGTTGGGAAGTTCTAAAAGTTGGCTTTCTAATGCTGCTAGAAACGTGTCATTTGGACCTCTATAGATCAAGTTATGCTCATTGGAGTGTGAAGAGGTCAAGGTTGACAGAATCCACGAATTCTCTCTGCACCTGTCTTCAATTCTTGGTTTCTCCCTGTGCTTTTGGTTCTCTTTTCCTAACATTTCCATACAAGAATCATGAAACCAAGAAAATCAAAGAAAAGTACTTAAGATGCTCATGCATCACAATACCAAACTTAAACTCTTACTTGTCCTCAAGCAAGCAATCAAAAAATCATGGCTTAGTCATCAAACTTTTCAACCTTAAAATACAAGGGTGAATTGTTTCAATCCAAATGAGTTTGGTTAGCCGTTTCACTTATGCACAATTCATCACCTTGAAGCAAGCTTATTTAACTTCCTTCCACCGTTTATTTTCATTGGGTGCTTTGCACCTTGAGCCTAGCCATGACTCTAAATGTTTTGTCTCAAATTTTGCTCAACACAGAAACACCACAAACACTTGATTGGGGAGCTCTTTGAGCTTACAATGTCCTCTTAACATTCTCCATCATTAGTGCTCAGAGCCTTTGGCTTTCTCTTCTTTTGGGGCCGAGGGGGGTACTTTGCACCTTGAGCCTAACCATGACTCTAAATTCTTTATTTTTAAGCTTTTGCTTGATATATAAGCATCACAAGCACTTGACTCAAATCCTTAGTCAGTGGTACTCAGAGCCTTTCAACTCCTTTTTATTATTTATTCGTTACATGTTGCTCATTCAAGACTTTGTCAAGTGTAAAGATCTCATAATAATCTTCTAGACTAAGGCCTTAAGAAATTTGGCTCAGCTTATGTTAAACATTCTTAGTTAGTCAGGCCTTCCAAACTCACATTGTCATGCTCTTTATGATCAATCCCTTTTTTCTTTTTTTTTTTTCTTTCTTGGCACATGATCCTTGTCCACATTTAGGAGCAAGCACAATTATAATTGTAGGTTGTGATGGACAAATAATGATATGCACTTGACTAACAAGACTCATAAATGCATTATATAGGATAAAACAAAATAACATGCATATAATTAAAAAGGTAGGAAGCAAATAGAATTCAACAACCTTAGTTCTCGTTATCATGATCTTCATCATCTTCCTCTTCATCATCCTTAGACTATGTAGAGCATAGCCTCCAACACCAAACTTAGAATGGTTTCTTGTCCTTAAGCAACAAAGAAAAATAATGGTGATGGAAATAGGAATAATCATGATTGTCTAGTGAAAATAAGGAAGCAAGGCAAAAATTCATTCAAATAAAACAAACAAAAATTAAAAACAAAATGAAAAGAAAGACAAAATAAAGCAAAATAAACATGTTTCTAATGTATTGGCATGATGGTGGACCTTGCATGGGTGAAGTATGGCAACACCAAACTTGGTGGGAGAACAACAAACTTATTGTGACACAATCAATGAGAGGTTGGGTCAAGTACCCAGTGAAATGCAAGCATCATGTTGGTGTAGTAACACCAAATTGAATCCATGAAATACATATGCAACATGAAGCAAAGCAAAAAAAATGAAAAGAAATTACCTAACGTTGGGTTGCCTCCTAACAAGTGTTTTTTTAACGTCACTAACTTAACGGTTGGTTCTTGAATTTTCTTCCTCTTCTTCCAGTTAGTTAAGAGAAAAGACTTCAGTGGACATGAGGAGAAAAAGGATACACACAAAAAATTAACCCCCATACAACTCTCTGATTCACTAGGACCAAGGAAAGCATATTCAAGTGTTGAGAAGAAGACTCCAATTCGAATGTGGGTGGTGCATTCAGATTTTTCTTCTCGGAAGCTTATATGCATAGATTTGAAGGGACTTGTATGGCTTCATCCTAAATTATTGGAAGGGTTAAGTACTTTTTTCGTTCCTAAGGTTTGAGGTCAAAATCAAAATCATCCACGGCATTTTTTTTGTATTAAAATCATCCTCAACGTCACAAAACATTATAAAATCATCCTTTTCACCCTAAAAAGACAAATTTACCCTTATAAAAAAGAAATTTTTTAAAATTAAAAAATACAAAAATAAATTATAAAATTAAAATTATAAAATAAAAATTAAACTCCATACTCCATTCCAGATCCCACCTTCACCTTCAGCCCTAACCCTCCCTCATCAACATCCTCTCATCTCTCTCATATATCCTTAAAAAGACACCCACATAGCTGCGCCGCCAACCTCCCAATCGGTGTCGAGGAGCTTCCATCTGTAGCAAATCGCCGCCTATCAACTCACCGACAACGACGACCACATCCACCACGAAGGGAGTTTCGAGCACCGTCGACCAAGTGCCGCACGTTCTCTAGACCTCTTCGCTGGCGACGACAACCACGGCTCCACAAATGGAGTTTCGAGCGCCGTTGTTACCTCACGCAACCAAAGCTCTCGACCCCCGACCCTATGCCGTCCGTTCCTCCCGACGAAGCAATTGACGGCGTCTCCTCGCCGTAAAAGACGACGTCAACAACCACGCGAAGGTAGCCCGTGTCTTCCTCGCGTCCAACAACAGCCTCCATTAGTCCTAAGCTCTCCTGTTTGTGTTCTGTTTGTTATTTTCCTTTTTCTTAAACTATTAATTGAAAGGAATGAACATGAATAAATTAATTATTGTTAGTGCTGTTGTTGTTAGCAGAAGAGATATGGTAGTGGGTAGGGAAGAAAATTACTGTTATTTCTTTCTGTCTTTTCTTCTATTGTTATTATTGGTAGTGTTGGTAGATTGTAAGAAGGAGTCTGTGGGTTGCGTCTGGTAGTGAAAGAGTGATAGTGGGATGAAGGTAGAGGTGTGGGTGACTGGGTGCGTGTCGTGGTGGATGGCTGAGGTTTAGTGGGTCACTGGTGAATGGATGAGGTTGATCGGTGGTGGGTGGGTGAGAAAAGCTTGACTTTAATTAGAAAGCAAAACGGGTCCCCTCCCAGGTCTGGTGCATATGAAGTAATTAACATCCCCCTTGAACTTTTGTGATGAAATATTATCTTTAATTTCTAGAGATGGTGGCAAAGCTCCCACATCTTGTATTCCATCTATCCCAACATCTTTTGCAATGGACTTGTCGCTAATAATGTAACTGGAATGAAGATTTTATTGGGAAAAGGGTTTTTTAATTTTAAAATTTATTTTTTGTAAGGGTAAATTTGTCTTTTTAGGGTGAAAATGATGATTTTATAACGTTTTGTGACATTGAGGATGATTTTAATACAAAAAAAATGTCGGGGACGATTTTGATTTTCATCCCAAACCTTAGGAATGAAAAAAGTACTTAACCCTTATTGGAATGTACAAGCATGGAGTGTGCATGGCTTCTTCCTTTATTTGTGCATCTTTCTCTTCTTCCATGTGTGAGGGTGGAGAGTTTCTAATTCAGTAGAGTATGAACTCCTTTGATTGATTTTCTCACCTTCTTTTGTAGGATTTTGCATTGTTTCTCTTGGGAGAAAATTTGCATGTTCCTTTGTCACCTCTTATAGCCTTTGAGGATATGGAATTCTAGGTGTATAAGGCTTCACTGTCTCCTTCTCCTTTGATAGAATAGATTTAAATGCTCCTCCTTCCTCTTCTTTGTTGGATTTTTCAGTGATCATGAAAAGAAATTTAAAAATCATGATTTTGAAACTTTTTATGATGAACTAGGGATTTCACATAACTTTTTTTATCCAAGAACAACTCAACAAAATGGTGTTATTGAACGAAGAAATAAAAGTCTTCAAAAATGGCTAGAGCCATGCTATGTGAAAGCAATGTTCCTAAGTTTTTTTAGGTCGAAACGGTCAACACAGCTTGTTACATTCTAAATAGATCAATCATTAGAAAGTTTTTGAAGAAAATACCTTATGAGTTGTGGAAAGGAACCCTTCCTAATCTCAAATATTTCATATATTTGGATGCAAATGTTTTGTATTGAACTCTAAGGATAACTTGAAAAAATTTTATTTAAAGACTGATGAATGCATTTTCATGGGATATTCCACATCTAACAAAACTTATAGAGTTTATCACAAAAACTCTAGAGTTATTGAGGAATCCATACATGTTACTTTTTGCAACTCTAATGCTATTTCAAGTTTCATGGAAGAGATATGGTAAGTGAAGAGAGCAAATGATTCAAAAACACATACTCTTAATAGAGTCTTCTATTCCCAATAACGTATAGGATCGATCCTCAAAACTAGAGATCGATCCTCTAGTTTGAATTTGCGTTAAATATAGCACTCCAGCACGTGAGGATCGATTCTCTAAAGTAACATATGGATCGATCCTCTAGCGTTAAATTTCAGCAAATTGAATTTTGAATTATAGTGCTTTGTGCATGATTGGTTGGGTTCTACGCTTCATAATCCATTATAAACAAATTAGGATTATCATAGCATGACCCATACTCTTCTTTAATCATGAATTTTGAAATCGTAAGTTAAAAATTATTTTACTTTAATTAAAACATAATTTTAACTTGAGATAAACTTGATTTACCTTGACAAGTAAAAACTAAAGTTCTATAATTAAAACTTACTTGTTAGACTTTTCCTTGTCATATCATCTTCGTTGCATGCATGATTGATTTTTTAACGAGCTTGTGCTTGAGTTTAATATAAAATTTTTTTTGTAAAAATTTGTTTTTATCTGTTGTAAAATGATAAAAACTTTTTACATTTGAATCTTCGTCAAAACTTCTTTTTTTTTTTTTTTCAAAATTACTCTCAAACTTAATGTTATATCATATAATATATATCATGTAATTATATTTTCATTTACCATATAGTCAAATAAAAAATTAAATTAAAGTCAAATAAAAGATTAAATTTATTACTTTTTTAAAATACTAGTTATTTCATGCATAAAAATTATATGTTATTATTTATCAAAACACATAAACATACATATCATGATAAGAATAAGAGCATGCATTCAACTATAGATTTTTTTTTTTTTAACTCGTGAATCCTCTCCTTTAATATGGAGATCGATCCTCTGGTAGCAAAATACCGAAAATTCAGCTTTCTTAATACTTGAAAAACACAGTTAAAACATTTATGATCCAACAAACGTTTTTATCAAACCAATATAAAATATACGATTTCTAGAATATTATAATTTGGTTTAATTAATTTGTGAGAGAAAATTATTTTCATTTTATGATAAAATTCTAAAGTCTTACAATTAATATGTTGAATATTGAACCTTTGATTTTGTCACCTTTCTTTCTTTCTTTCGAAAATTCATAATAAATAAAAGCCCTGAATTTATAAAGCAAATGCTGTTGTTAAAATTCACTTTCAACTTTTGATATTCAAATAATATTGATGCGTGCGTCGTCAAAATTTAAATTCTATTCTTTCATCAACAAGTAATAAATTTTTTTTCACCAAATATTTTATATATATAATTTTAATACACTATCAGTATAAAATAATTTTACACATATAACTAATTATATATCGTTACAAACAACAACAAACAACAATAACAACAAACAACAACAACAACAAAGTTTTGTCCCACTAGGTGGGGTCGGCTACATGAATTAAACGATACCACTGAATTCTGTCATGTATCATGTCTACAAAGAGACCGTTTACATGTAGATCTCGTTTGACCACCTCATGGATGATCTTCTTAGGTCTTCCTCTACCTTTCAACCATTGTCCATCTTCCATCTCATCCACCCTCTTGACTAGGTATTCTTCTGTCGGTCTTCTTCTCACATGTCCAAACCACCTGAGACGTGATTTTACCATCTTTTTCACAATGGGTGCTACTCCAACTCTCTCCTTTATATTTTCGTTCCTTATTTTATCCAATCGTGTATGACCACTCATCCATTTCAACATCTTCATCTCTGCCACACTTAGCTTATGTTCGTGCTCCCCTTTGGCCGCCCAACACTCTATACCATAAAGCATAGCCGGTCTTATAGCAATGCGATAGAATTTACCTTCAAGTTTTAAAGGCACTTTTTTGTCACATATAAAACCAGATGCACTCCGTCATTTTGGCTAACCTGCTAGGATCCTATGATTTACATCCTGTTCAATCTCTCTATTATCCTGCATGATGCACCAAATATACTTAAAACTTTTAACTTTTCGTAGGGTGTTTTCTCCAATCTTCACCTCTATATTAGGGTTTTTCCTTCTCAGACCGAACTGACATTCCATATATTCCGTCTTGCTACGACTTATGCGCAGACCATACACTTCTAGAGCTTCTCTCCTCAAGTCCAACTTCTTATTTAGGTATTCCCTTGACTCTCCCATAAGGACGATATCATCGGCAAAAAGCATGCACCATGGCATAGGTTCTTGGATGTGCTCTATGAGTACTTCCAAGACTAATGTGAAAAGGTATGGACTTAAGGATGATCCCTGGTGTAATCCTATACCAATAGGAAAATCCTCTGTGACACCACCTTGAGTCTTCTCACTAGTTTTGTCCCCATCATACATGTCTTTAATTGCTCGAATATATGCGATCCTTACTCTCTTATTTTCTAAAACCTTCCATAAGACCTCCCTTGAAACCCTATCGTACGCTTTTTCCAAATCAATAAACACCATATGTAGATCCCTTTTATTACTATGATACCTCTCCATCATCCTTTTTAACAGGTATATCGCTTCGGTGGTGGATCTGCCTGGTAGGGCTGTCAAAATGGGCCGAGCCCATTGGCCCGGCCCGTTATCCGTTTAATGGGCAGGCTTTTGCCTCCAATTGAGGCCCATTTAAATTTCGGGCTAAACAGACTGAGCCCGATTAACCCGAAAAAAATTGCGGGTTAAACAGGTTAGCCCGCGGGCTAAACGGGGGCCTGCATAAATTTTGGTTTTTTTTCTAAAACCGAAATTTTAGATTTTAGGCAAACGGTATTCGAAAAAACCCGACCCGAATTGTACAAAAATAATAGATTTAGAGAATTATTAAGCCGATAAACCATGAACCATAAGCTCAATTGACCAAATACAATAGTCCAATACTATGCAAGCTAAAAAAAACCTAACCCGACAAATAACCCAACCCATATACAATATAAGAGTACAAAATTAAAAAAAGTCTCTCTAACTCTAAGCCAAACAGCCACTCACTAAAACTCAAACGTACAAAGAAAAAAGACAAAGCACTCTGGAGTAGCCATATGCTCTAAATTCCTAATTCTTCTACACAGCAAACGTACAAAGAAAAAAGAGAAAGCACTTTGAAGTAGCCATAAATCCCTAATTCTTCTGCACAGCCTCACAAATTTATGCGTGTGTCCATCCTTCTTCCAGCGACAGTAACTTCTTTGTCAGTGTCATCGATGAGCATCCCCACCATTAGAGCCTTGCGAGACTCTCATCACCGTTAGCCCCTTAGTTTTCGTTACTTCATCCATTTTTCACTCAGCTAGTTAGCTTCTACTCTTCTTCAGTTTTCGTAGCCCTTGGTCATCTCACTCATCAATTTTCAGCCAACTATTGTAAGATTACTTTTTTGTCTTAATAATCAAATATGCATGTTATTTCTTTTCTTATAAATCTTAGGTTTTCAACATTTAGATGAATAGTCTGATACTAACATCAATTATTTATCTATTCTGTTTTGTTTTGGGTTATTTTTGGTTTTAGTAAAGATTAATCTGATTTTGTATTTTTATTTTTTATTAGTGATTTATTTTGGAGTTATGGATGACTATGCAAGAGATATTGTTGATCCAAATGCTAAGGTAGAACAAATTTTCTTGGACTCAGACTCTGATGATGACTTTGATGATCTTGTTGACGATAAAGTCCCACTGGAAGCAACTCGAGCGACACCTCTTGTAAGTATTCCACCTACTGCTATTGATGGGTCAAATTCTAAAAAGAGAAAACGGTTAACTACATCTAATGTCTGGGATAGTTTTATAAAAATAATTGGGGAAGATGGCAAAACAAGGTGCAAATATAAAGGATGTGAAAAAGAATACAAAGGTAGGGATAGTACTCATGGTACCTCTACATTGAGGTGACATATCCCTGCGTGTCGTGAACTCCCCAAATTTCATGATTTGGAAAAAATGATGCTTGATGAAGTTGGGAGGTTAAGGGCTAGACAAGTTGATCCTATGGTTTTTTGTGAATTAATTACAATAGCAATCATAGAACATGATTTACCTTTCTCATTTGTTGAGTATAGAAGAATTAGGGATGCTTTTAAGTACTTGAATCCTGATGCTAAGATGTTTTCTCAAAACACTGTCGTAGCTGATATTTTCAAATTTTATATTGCTGAAAAAGAAAAGTTAAAATGCCAGTTAGGGAAACTTCGAAGTAGGATATGTTTAACTACTGATCTTTGGACTTCATGCACAACAGATGGTTATATGTTATATTGATTCTAGGTGGAAATTAAATTCTAATATACTCTCATTTTTTCACATGCCCCCTCCACATATGGGACATCAGTTAGTAAATAAAGTACTTGAGTTGTTATCTGAATAGGGAATAGAAGAAGAAAATATTTTCAATAACTTTAGACAATGCTTCATATAATGATAGCATGCAAACTTTAAGCGAAACCTCCTTTTAAGTGATGGGTTATTATGTAATGGGACTTTTTTTATGTGAGGTGTTCTGCTCATATCTTGATAGTTCAAGATGGGTTGAAGGTTGCTAGTTCTACTTTTCATAATATCAGAGAGAGTATCAAGTTTGTGAGAGCATCGGAGGCACGAGCTATCCAATTTAGAGATGTTCTTAAGTCACTTGAAATTCCTGACATTAGAGTGAACTTAGATGTGCCTACTAGATGGAATTCTACTTTCTTGATGTTAGAGAGTGCTTTGAGATGTGAGCATGGTTTTGTTAGACTCTCTTTGAAGGATAACAATTTTAAAGATTGTCCGTCCGAAGAAGAGTGAAAAAGAGGAAGAGAAATCTATAAATTTCTGAATCCATTTTATAAAATTACTACCTTGATGTCTGGTCAATCTTATCCTACTTCAAATTTATATTTTATGCAAATTTGGAGGATTGAGTGTTTACTGAAAGAATACTCTATTAGTGAGGATGAGGTCATAAGAAAAATGGTGCAACCAATGAAAGCCAAATTTGATAAGTATTGGAGGAGTGTTTGCTGAAAGAATACTCTATTAGTGAGGATGAGGTCATAAGAAAAATGGTGCAACCAATGAAAGCCAAATTTGATAAGTATTGGAGCGATTATTCCATGATTCTCTCTCTATGAGTTATTCTCGATCCTCGAATAAAATTTCATGTTTTGGAGTATTGTTTGAATAAATTGGATCCATGTACTGCTAATGAGAAATTGACCACCATCAAGAAGAAGCTGTATTTGTTCTTTGAAGCATATTCAGAAACTTTGTCACATAATGCCTCTTCTAATGCTTCTAGTGGTCAAATAAGAATTCCAACTTCTAGAGAAGATGATTCACTTTCATTTGATGTGCTTGATGTAAGTTTTATTTCTGTTGTGCATTATATTAATATAATTTTCTTTTATATGTTTCTGTCAATATGTTACTTTCTTAACTGTTTTATTATTTTTTTTTTGAATATTGTAGGAGTTGAGAAATATAAGTTTTCAAACTAATGCTTCACAAAGAAAGTCTTCGTTAGATATCTATTTAGAAGAGTCAATTCTTGATATGAACTCTAAAATAGCAATATTGGAGGTCTCAAGTCTATCGCTTTTCTGATTTAGCTTCCATAGCTTGTGATGTGTTTAGTATTCCAATAACTACGGTAGCTTCGAAATCGACATTTTCCATTGATGCACATGTCCTAAATAAGTATAGAAATTCTATTTTGGATAAGAATGTGCAAGCTCTTATTTATACTCGTAATTGGATACATGAATTTGAAGATGATGGTACTTCACTTTTTAAATTTATTTTGTTAACTTCTACTGGCAATAAATAATGAATGACTTGCATATTGTATTTATTTAGTTTTTTACTAACTAATTTTAAATTATAGATACTGAATTTGAGTGTGAAAATGAGAGTGACAAAGAACATTATAAAGATAAAGTGGATTCAATTAATATGATGCTTGGTATTTTGTTAGTATTGTCTAATTGTTTCAAATCATATATTTTTAATTCAATTCTGTTAAAATTTTTTTTCTGCCACTAAGTCACTAACTTTTATTTGATAATTTATTTTTCTTTCCATTGCAGGTATTGACTAATTTGGTGAATTGGATAAAAGATTTTGGAATTACATTGCTTGCTGCTTTTGTAATATATTTCCATGCCATGTAATCTGTTAAATACTTTCTTTTTTACTTTTGTGTGGTTTTTTAGTAGAATTATGATGCTGCTATGTTGGTTTATAATACTTTGTTAACTATATGAGGGGAATTAGAAATATTTCTTTAATTAAAATATTAGAATTAGAAATATGGAATCACTAATTGGATGTAAATGTGGTTCTATTTTGAGTTAAAAGAACAAGTTTAGAGTATAACAGTTACTCAAATCAAATGTGTTTAGTTGTTTAGTGGAACTTTAATTTTATCTGTACCAAACAAAATTTTTTTGTCCAAAAATATACACCAGTTTTCCTCTTTAAAATCGGACTTTTTTAGTTTTTTTTTTCAAAAAGAAAAAAGCCAACAAATAAATGGGTCAGCCCATTTAACCCATCGGACTGGCCATAAACGGTCCGGGCTATAAAATTTTGGCCCGCGAATAAAGTGGGCTTAAATGGTCTGGGCTTAAATGGGCTGGGCTGGCCCATTTGACAGCCCTGCTGCCTGGCATAAATTCAAATTGGTTCTTTGTTACTTGTGTCTCTTTTCTCAACCTCCGTTCTATCACCATTTTCCATAACCTCATGGTATGGCTCATGAGCTTGATCCCTCTATAGTTTCTGCAACTTTGTATATCCCCTTATTCTTATAGATAGGTACCAAGGTGCTCTTTCTCCACTCATCAGGCATCTTCTTTGACCTTAAAATCTCATTAAAAAGCTTGGTTAACCAATTGATGCCTTTTCCTCCAAGCCCTTCCAAACCTCAATCGGGATATTATCAGGTCCTACTCCCCTACCATTTTTCATCTGCTTTAGAGCCTCTTTTACCTCGAAGTCTCGAATCCTTCGATAGTAGTAAAAGTTTTGATCTTCTTCCCTTGTGCATAACCGACCAAAGCTCGGAAGAGTCTTATGTCCTTCATTAAATAACTCGTAGAAGTAGCTCTTCCACCTTTCATTAATCTTCTCCTCTTGAGCCAGCACATCTCCATCCTTATCCTTTATGCACTTAACTTGATCCAAATCTCTCTTTCTTCTTTCACGGCTCTTTGCGATTCTATATATACCTTTTTTCCTTCTTCTGTGCCCAAAGACTGGTAGAGACCCTCATATACTCTTGTTCTTGCTTCACTTACAGCCACTTTTGTTTCTTTCTTAGCCGCCTTATATTTTTTTCCAATTATCTGCATTGCGGCATAAAAATCACTCTTTAAAGCACTCCCTTTTTATCTTTATCTTTTCTTGTACACTCACATTCCACCACCAAGACTCCTTATCTCTTGGTCCTATTCCTTTAGATTCACCAAAAATTTCTTTTGCTGTTCTTCTAATAACTTCTACCATTTCTCTTCACATCTATTCCGCACTTCCATTTCCATCCCACTTTACCTCTTCTCCTACCCATCTTAGGAAGTTTCTTTATTCCTCACCTTTCATCCGCCACCACCTTGTCCTTGGGTTCTTCGTATGATGTCTTTTCCTCAACTTTTGCTCAACGTGAAAATCCATGACGAGCATCCTATGTTGTGTTGTTAAACTCTCTCCCAGGATAATTTTACAATTAATGCAAAATTTTCGGTCCAAGAAAATGTCTATTTGAGAGCTTGTCATGCCACTCTTATAGGTTATAAGATGTTTATCTCTCTTTTTAAAACATGTATTTGCGATGAGAATGTCAAAGGCTGAGAAAAAGTCCAAAATAGTTTTACCCTCGGTGTTAATCACCCGAAACCATGGCCTCTGTGAATATTTCCATATCCATACCCAATCACTTCTCTTTCAACATGGCCATTTAAATCTCATCCTAAGAAAATCTTATCTCTCGAAGGTATGTCTTGGACCAAACTCTCTAGATCCTCCCAAAATCTTATCTTTTGTTGTTCGTCCGAACCCACTTGCGGTGCATAGGCGCTAATCACATGAAAAGCACCTTCCTCCACCACAAGTTTGATAGAGATGATCCGATCTTCCACCCTCTCACTACAAGAAAAAAGGTCTGTCGGCACACTTTTTTTGCCACGCTTTTAAAGCGTACCCAAAAGTGGTCAATGGCCACGCTTTTGCGAGAGTGGCCACTGATTTGAGATTTGGCCACGCTTTTCTTGCCATGCTTAAAAAGCGTGGCCATTAAGGAAAATCGGTATGCTTTTTCGAGGGCGGCCACTTATTTGAAATTTGGCCACGCTTTTTTATTGCCACGCTTGAAAAGCGTGACCATAAAGAAAAATCGGCACGCTTTTACAAGAGTGGCCACTTATTAAAATTTTGGCATCCCTTCTTTTTTGCCATGCTTCAAAAGCGTGGCTATAGAGAGAAACGGAGACACTTTTAAAAACGTAGCGAAAAGCTTTTTATCTTGGCACGTTTTCAAAGTTTCTTTCCTCTCCAGCCGCCGCACCATCTGCCCCCTCGTCGTCTTCGTCTCCGCCGGCCTCGACGCAAAAACCCACGGTTCTCGTCGCCGAGAAGCTCGGCGAGGCGGGCCTCAAGCTGCTCAAGGAGTTTGCTAACGTGGACTGCAGCTACAACCTCATCCCTGAGGAGCTCTGCACTAAGATCTCGCTCTATGACGCGCTAATCGTCAGGAATGGAACCAAGGTCACGCGCGAGGTTTTTCAGTCCTCCGCCGGTAGGCTCAAGGTCGTCGGAAGGGCCGGCGTCGAGATCGACAATGTGGATCTGGCTTCCGCCACCGAGCATGGCTGCCTGGTGGTTAATGCCCCCACCGCCAACACCGTTGCCGTCGCTGAGCACGGGATCGCGCTTCTCGTAGCCATGGCTAGGAACGTTGCTCAGGCTAACACGTCCGTCAAAGCTGGTTAGTTTCGAATCTCTTTAAGCATTTCATCGAGCGCCTTATTTCTTTAGCTTTGTTTTAGATCCTTGTTATTGAAGTACGCCAGTTGATTTGTTCGTTAAGAATATTGAACTCTCAATTGTTGTATCGTCGTGTGTGCTGAAGTGAAGTAGCTTGAAGGCTTGAACAGGGAAAAAAGCTTTTCGAAGATCCAGAACCGTCGCCGCACTTTCCGGAGATTCCATTGACTGCTTCGACAGTAGCGGCAAATCCGAACCACAGCCCACTCTCTGCGACGAGCTCATTCTCCCCGCTGGTTACCCCTGCTCCGAATACATGGTAACCCCTCACTCTCTATACTGTCTTCCGTAGTGATTAATATAGTGCAAGTTTTCTTCAATTAAGGCTGTTGTCTGCATATGGTTACCATGTCTTGTGTTGATTACCATTTAACTCATGGACGCATAAAACGTTAGTATTTAGTTATTTACTGGCTCAATCTATTATTGTAAATCGGTTCTTGGTCTCTTGGGATCCAGCTTTTATAAGCATAAATCTTTGATTTGTATGTATAAGAAATTGTGATGAATGATCCTATTTTAAACTTTGAAGGCGTCAGAGATGTAATTTAATTGAGATGATTGGACAAAATATGTTCTGTTTGCCGGTTTTGAGTATTTGTACTGGACTTTCCCAATCACTTTCTCTGCTTAGTTTATGCGGCCTTTCTTTATTGTCTTCCATATTACTTGTTCATTTAGCTCGGTTATTTAAGTTAATTCTTTCTTCTAGCTATTTCACCTTATTTGAGTATTTGTACTGGACTCACATGTTTAATTTCCTTAACGAAAATAGATGAGGAATTCAGCATGAAGAGGCAATATATGCCTTTAAACATGAAGAGGCAATATATGCAGCCACTGATGCAATATATGCAACCACTGATGTCTTTAAGAGGATGATTAATTTTCTGAATTCACCTTATTTTGGGATCTAAACATGAAGAGGCAATATATGCAGCCACTGATGCCTTTAAGAGCATGATTAATTCTTGTATTGATGCAAGCTTGATTAAGCAGGGAGTGGATCAGATCTCTTACAGTGATGACAGAGAACCTAGGAATTCAGGACCAACCATTATTGAAAAAATCTGTGCAACTATTGAGAGCTTACTTGATTATCACTATACTGCTATCTGGGACAGAGTAATACAAGTTGTTTCAGCTATGTTAACAAATTAGGTATTTTGTTTGCTATCAGATCTCACACTTTCTTGCACTGAAAACCTTTTGTTTGTTGGTGATTAGACTAAGAGAGGCCAGCGAGTATTATTTCTAATGTAACAATTATGATTATGACTTAATTTGTCTAAATCATGGACGGTGTGATTAATTTGTCGATATTTGTCCCACGTCTGGTTTTGAGTCACTTTTTGTAATCATGTTCTTAAAATAATGTATATACCACAAATTACTTATATTTGGGACTTTGCTATCATCATTACAGGAAAAAGTTCTCATTATTTTGAGAAGAATACTCAAAAACTTGGTAGATGTGCAAAAGCTTCATGAAGAAGATTTTCTCTTTAAGAAGCAGGTATGCTATATTACTATTGCAACATTCTCTTTTATCTTAGTTTTAACAGTTTTCCATTAGAGTTGACCAGGAAAAAGTTGGATATATTTTGTAGTCTATTATGATCTTTGAAGGTTTGAAACTTTACAGTGACAAGGTTGGTTTTTGCAACCATTTTGTTTCTAGGTTAGAAATCTTCGTTTGCCCATGCAATTAATATTATTAGGGACATTTGGTGCTGCCAATGGCTGCTGATTGCATCCTTAGCAAATAACAGAATAGCAGCTCTGTGCTACAAACTTCTGTTGATTTCTATGCTTATTATGATTGTTCAAGAATTGATAGCAAACTTTTTTGTCTCGGTTCCTTTTGTAGCCTATTCACCCATTAGTATGTTGTTGACAAGAATCTGGAACTATATTTTATATTATAGTTTTCTTTGGCAACTGATTACTGAAGTATAATACATTCTACATCTTGTAGCTGCATGAATGCTTTGGACCAGCTCTTGTTGCAATGGGACCTGAACGACTGTTGCCCTTTATACCTCTGAATTTGGAAGTTGAAGACTTGTTGGATGCAAATATCTGGCTGTTTCCTTTTCTGAACCAGTATATTATTGGTGCACGATTAAATTATTTTAAAGAAGAAATTTTGCGCATGATTGAACGTACAAGGGAGATGGCGGCTTAAAGGGTGGGAAACAATTTATTATTTATTATGAGTTGCAGTATTAGTCTCCTGCAGAGATTTTCGTTACTTACTTTCTCTGTTTTGCAGCTTGAGGAGCAAGAGATTTCATCAAGGAATGAAGATCCTCTTGCATACTCTTTGTGGTCTTTGCTGCCATCATTTTGCAACTCTTTTGGTTATAGGATCGTCTTGACAAATAGTAATATGGCAGGTATTTATCTTAAACCATACTTTTAAATTCTTTTTATACTGTCACTTGTACTTTGGAAACAGTCATATTTTGTTACTTTAATTTTTTAATTCTTTGATAACAAACAGATTTAAGGCCTTGTTTGGTGCCTTCTCTTGAAAAGTTAAAAAAGCTAACATAGTCTATCATGTAGGCTATCACAACCCAAATTTTGATGCTCCAATCAAGCCGAACAACAGCTCTACCATGGGAAAAAGGTTCAACTATTCTGCTGAAATTTAGGATACATTAGACATTTGCTTCTGATTTTGATTTTTCTTATAATTTTGTTTTTGAATTTGATTGAGAGGGAGCTACTCCCACAGTACTAATTACAGTTACTACTGCTTCTGCATGTACCACCGAGAAAGATCATGTCTTTCTAATATTTCATTTCATTCCTTTTCGAAAAGTTTTCCTGTATTGGATTTAATTTTTAATATCATGTCAATTATGTTTGTTCTAGTATTCTTACAGTGTGCAGATTTTTTTTTCAGCATATTTAAGTTACAACCTCGATCTAAAAGAAGGGTAGAGTTCGATGAATGAGGATCCAACCTCATGTTATCTGCTTTAAGCTTCTCATTTTCCGCTCTAAGCTGTGAGTTCTCACTTCTTTTAGTTTGAGACTGCAACAAAATTTAAGTTAATCAAACACATACACTTTGTTTTTAGTTTGCTTTATCAACACCACGCCCAATTGTATTAAAATTTACCTTCACTTGAGTGCATTTGCCTCTTTGAATATTGAGGACTTTGCTGATTTGCAAATTGCAAAGAATACCTTATCCTTATTTGTATTTTGCTTTGCAGAGTAAGTACTATGTACTATGTAGGGTTTGAAATCTGTGTTAGCCATAGCAACTCAGTTAAATGCAATTACTACTACATATGTTTGTATGTAATATAATTCACTAATGAGTCATATTGAAATTGAGTGAGTCACAATTTTATTTTTTGATTTGTGTTTTTTGTTTTAATGGCTGAATATGCATTATTACGGGACCTAATTAAAGTTGTCTTGCCATTTTCATTTGTAATCAATTTGGATTTGGAATTGGATTTGTTGGACTTAATTAATGTAGCTTTTATAACAGGCACTAACATAAGATTATTTAAAATTTTGCAGGACAGTAGTAAAAACAATGGAGCTCATAATGGATGATCATACTACTCATAAAATTTAATATTTTGTAACTAAGTATATAAAAGAAGTAGATATGTGACACTTGTTGGAATTGTAATTTTTATTTACTTGTTATGACTTTACTTTTTAGTACTTTGTCTTCAAAGTCTACTTTTGTGGTGACAAGTTATATATATATATATATATTATGAGAAAATTTATGTATATGTTGGACTATTTCAATATACATAATTATTTTGGTCTATGATTTTAAAATTATATATGAATTTTGCATGAAATATTAGGAAGATTAATTAAAAAAAAAATTCTGACCAAACTTATGACCACCCTTAAAAAGGGTGACTATATCTTAATGTTGGGCTCAACAGGCACGCTTAAAAAATGTGGCCATAGCTAAGCAACCGGCACGCTTTAAAAGTGTACCCATATCTTCATTTATTGGCACGTTTTTAAAGAGTACTCAAAACAAACAGTCTGGAACATTTTAAAAGCGTGGCGATATGTGCACTTTTCGGTACGCATTTTAAGCGTACCTATAGGTTAAGACCTATGGCCACGATTTTTAAGCGTGGCAACAGATGAAAGCGTGCCAACAAAAAAAGCGTGTCGATAGTTCCACAAGAGCGTGGCAATAGAGCAACTGACACGCTGGCGGATGTGACCCTTTTAAAACTGTGCTAATAGCTCAAAAAGCGTGGCGAAAATCTATCGGCACGCTTTTTTACACTTTTCGGCACGCTTTAAAAGCGTGGCAGAAAGCTTATTTTCTTGTAGTGTCTTGACATCCACTACGTCCTTCTTCCACTGCTTATCCACAATAATATCAACCCCATTCCTATTTTTCACCTTTCCTGTATACCAAAAATAATCACCTAAAAAAATATGATTATTTTTTATATTAATTCTGTATATAATCACCTAAAAAAATAAATATGATCGGATGACTATATAAAATATTTTACATTATGAGTGCATAAAATTTAAACTCATAAATATATATATATATATATATCATGCATTAAATATTTGATTATTTGTTATTCATCAAAACAAATAATCATAATTTAAAAAAAATAATTTATCGATTTAATTAAATTAATTTGTGATGTATATATACTATGGCTAATTTCAAATGTCTATAAAGTAATTTAAAAAAATTTAGCTATCGGAAGTCTACAATCGTATTTGCTCTTATTACATGTGTATATATACTGTACCCCACTGCAAAAATGGTCATATGCACTATCGATATGGATTTATCAAATTCTTTCTCTTCAAAATTTTAGTATAATTTAGAAAAAGATTAATTTAAATTTATAATAAATTTCAAAATTAATTAATTTTATTGCACAAAATATCTGTGTATTTTACCTTTTAAAATATGAAAACATTGTCGAAATTTATAGTAATAAAATGATAAGCAAATAATCAATTTTATCACTTATGAGTAGTTTAGCATCAAAATATTTTATATTACATTTAAAACAATCATATATATTTTAGGATGTCATTCTCAATAATTGAAACTATATTTTATACACCATGCAATTTACCCGTTTCCGCAGGAGGTAGAGAAGTTATATGATTTAGAAAAGTTGACATAAAGTAGTTAAGAGTTGAGTCTATATATATCCATTGCCGCACAACCTACAACTCATATAGTGTATAAGTTAGAAAAGAAAGAAAAGAAAAAAAAGGATTATTGTGATTATTATTAATTTACATACCAGTCTATCATTATCTTCCTTCCTTCCACCTCATCACACCCTCCAATTAATTAAACAGAACCAATCATAATCATTCCTTTAATTTCTTGCACCTTTGCTTCTATATATACCTATCTATATCCATATATATTCATCTAGATCCTTCTAATTATTCTCATATCATAACTAACCCGCTCCACAGACAATTTCATATAATCAATTATCCTAATTAGCTTGTGTGTGTGTGTGTGAGAGAGAGATCATGGTGAAAAGAGAGTGCCATCCATTGTTGAAGGGAGAGAGAGGAGAGAGAAAATACAGACATGGGTTTTTTGGGTATGAGATGGAATCACTTGCAAGCATATGTGAGGTTGTGATTCCTCCTTTGCCGCCATTGAAGGATGAAGAAGATGAGCTTAATAACAAGGATGTGACCAAGTCCTTCTCGAACATTTCCGCTTCTCAACATCCATACCCTCATGAGGTACATACGTATATTAATAACATAATATTATACCAATATATATACGTATTTGATTACAGTTTTCTTTTTCTTCTTCATCATGTGTTCTTAATTATGCTGGGATTTTTTTTTTATTTTTGATTTCTTTTGACCTATTTATTAATACTTCATATCTTTGTAAAGCGATATATATTCATTAGTGTCAGTGTGTGACCCACAAAACTAAAATTTCACTATTTGAGCATTAATAAAAACGAAATAAAAAATTTACACGAATACTGATACAGTCTTTTATATATATATATAACAATTTCTCTTGATTCTCGAAAAGATTAAAACACTATAAATATACTTATATTTTAAAAGATAAAGAATATAAACCACCAAAAATTGTTTTGTTTACAATTAAGAAGATATATGAGAGTTTCTTATTTCCCATTTTGTATATTAATTAAATATATTTAATGAAAAATTATCTTATTTTTATTCCACAAAATATATATATGTCCTAAATAATTTGAGTAATGTTATGGAGCTAATTATTTTTAGCCAAAATCAATTATTTTTTTAAAAAAATATTTATTTTAAATTTTAGAATAAATTTTAAATTTTTTAAAAAACAATTAATTAAAATTAATTAACTAAAAAATAATTTTTTATTGTTTTTCAACTAATTTTGATTAAAAAAAATTAAATAGGAGTGCATATATATAAGAGTTTTAATTTTTCATCATTTTCATGCGCTTCTCTCATTCTGTGCAAGAGGTTGTTACAAGCACAGTGTTCGTATATGCGAACTGGGAAAGTCCAAAACTGTGTATACAAGTGGGACCCACGTTGGTTATAACCGATACTCGTACATTTAAATCCCCTGGGTCCCTAGGATTTTGATTGGGCACGCCGCATTTGAAAAGGTTTTGGGTTTTAATTATCATTTAAACTATGTTTGGTTGGAAAGAAAGAAATAAAGAAAAAAGAAATAGAAAAGAAAGAAAAAAAATTGAGTGAATTTTTATTTTTTTAAATGTATTTGGATGAAAGAAAAAAAAAATTATAAAAAGATAATTTTATCTTTATATTATAAATTATATAGAAAAAGTAAAAGGATACTATTAAAAATAGAGAGAGATTTAATTTTCTTTAAAAAAAAAAAATTGGTGAATCCACCAATATTTTTCCATCCATTTTTCTTTTTTTTCCATTTCTTTCTTTAATCAAACAAAAAAAATAACTATTTTCTTTTTTTTTTTTTTTTTTTTTGTTTTCCTTCCTCCCATTTTTACCTCAAACAAACACACCATTAATAATTTTTACGCCACAAAAGAAAGTTTTTATATTAATAGTTGGAGCTTTTTCTTTTCCAACGATTATTTAATATTTAATGATGTAGCTTGTAATTTATATTTTCAAATGATTAAAATTGTGTAATAAAATTTATTATTTAATTTGAATAATGTAATATAGTTAATAATGTTTATTTACTTAATCATTATTCATTAACACTCAAAAGTCTTATTTTTATGAATATAATACAAATATTTATTTGAAAATAATGTAATTATATACGATAATATGTATTGTTCTTAATTAATTCTATCTTAGTAGTACTCTTGGTGTTCCCATTTACAATGTGTTTCATTATAGAGAACATTAGTATTATGTTAGGTAAAAATAATAAAACTCAAGTGATTAGTACTTCATCAAAGTTTTGATACCGATAAGAAATGATAGAAAAAATATAATATGATAAATTTAAAAAAATATCATATTTTACATCAGTATAGTAAAAACTTATATTCATTGCAAATATACCCAAATGATTTAATTTCTAGGATATTGGGTAAAAACATATATATTGTTAAACAAAAATGTTTCATGCATAAAAATAAAAGATCAGTTATTAAATTAATAATTATATATTTGTATATATTTATAATCAAATATAAAATAGTAAAATAATTAAATTTTTTAACAAGAGTATAACTAATTTTTTATGAATATTAAATATATATGGTGGTTAACTTTTAATGTTCATGTAACATGATTATTGAATATTAATGACCATTCGGATAGTTTAAAATCATGCTAGCTATAGTACAGTACTTGTTATATGAAGTAAAAATATCTAATGTCTTTTTAGTTACCTTCACAAGAAAGGAAAACAATCATGTGTACGTTGCTTCCAACTTGTAAAACGGCCATTTAATTAAGTAGATGATATGATATGATATGATATGATACATCTAACTACAAATCATTAAATTCTATATATTCTATATATTAAATCAATATCAATGTACCTTATTTTTCACTTGGAAGAAATTCCATAACCAATCAATCACCGAGAGACTGTGTTTCAAATCTAATAGTATCATGTATCTTATTTGAACGTATAAAATTGTGCATTTGATTCTTATTATTTTTCTATCTTACGATTTTTTAATACTTTTAAAAATGAGAGATAAAACCCCCCACAACGACCGGCATCATGCACACTTGTTTAATTTTTAGATTTTATCACTGCTCTCGTTGTTTGACCGTGTGACTTGGGAAGTTAGAAGCTAGAACTACACATGGTGTATTGCATGACACAAGTGCATTTGGAAAATTAAAGTAGAAATAGAATTGTATTGTATTGTTAGTCGTTCATGGGCCTAATTTTAAAAGCTAAAACACTTTTTCTTCATTATTTTGTTTTTGGATTACAGTTGTCAACCACGAGCATATTTTATATAGTTAACGTGAATCATGCATAAATATTACGAGTTTAATTAAGAAATCTATTTAGTTAGAGAAAGTATTGGGAGCCAATGGCCTAAGCGTACAATGTGTACAATAGAGGTTTAAGAAGTATTAGAAATATGACCATTAGTGTTACATTATCCTATCAGGTTACGTTTTTTGGATGAGTGGTTTCATGATATGGTACTAGAGTTCTAGATCCGAAAGGTTAAGAGTTCGATCCTTAGTGAACTCCAAAATCAGCTTAAGTTTTTGGGATGAGATGAGATGTTTATTATCCTTGATATCGGATGGTTATTCTAGATAGTATCATTCAGTAATATTACTTAATTTTTCTAAAATTATTTTTTAATATTAAATTTTAAATCTTAAATTCTTTAAAAATATAAGAGTTAAAAAAATTATATGTAAAAAAATTTACTAATGTTAACTAATTAAATTTAATTTTCTATATTTATTAAATTTTTTTAGTTATGTTTGGATTGATTAAACGGTTACTAGTAAATTTTATTACTATTAAATTTTTCCACCGTTGTTTCAACATACATATACTTGATATCTCTTATCTTATTATCTATTAAATTTTATTTATGATGACAAATTGGGAACAGGTTGCAGAAATATTAGTGAAGAGGGGGTTAATAGAAGCAGTAATATTGATTAGAGTGATTTTGTGGGTATTAGCAACAAGGTTGGGGACCTTGTTGCTTTGTGGGTCGCTCTGCGTTGGTGGCAAATGGCCCTTTATCAATAACTTCTCAAACATGCCTTTGGAGAAAAGAGAAAAGGTGGTTCAGAAATGGCTGAAGCATAGGTTCCTTACACCTATAAGACTTGCATTTGCTTACATCAAAGTCTTGTGCGTCTATTGTTTCTTCTCTTCGGTATGTATACTTCTATACTTGGACCTTATTCCATAGTTATTATATATATGATCTTATCAAATTTATTCCTCTTTTTAATTTCATTTGGTAAGCTTGTCATCTTCATGTATATATATATATCATGAGTTCATGTTATCAAAGATTATTTAAGTGCCGAAAATAAAAAAAAATCAAACAAATAATAATCAATTATGCTATGCATATTAAAAATAAATCAGGCACAGCATAGCAATAATATTGGGTGATTCATAATTTCTTTTATAATGTTACTGTAAAAAAGAGTTTGATTATTCTGACGGCAGTTGATTAAGTAGTTAAATAATATATATAAATTAATATATAAAAATATATATAAATATAAAATGACTAATTTAGTAATTGATTTTTATAATATAAATAATATTTTTTAATAACAATATGTTATTTGTATAAACTTTTATTTATATAATAATATGTTATTTTTGATACACTAAATTTTTATTTATGCTAAGAATAATGTTATAGAATTAATTTTTTAACATCAACTGATATTTTTAAAATTATTTTATTTATTTTAAATTTTAAATCTTAAATCATAAATTTCTAAACTTAAATACTAAAAATTTTTTAATGTAATATTCAAAAAAAAGTTCAAGAACCAACATAATTTATTATTTTTTATTTTAATCTAGCAATCCAACAACAAATTTTTAGCCAAACACCTTTAAATATTGCTATGATGAACTGCTGGACAAAAATAATAAATTAGTATTCCTTGTAACATTCCTCAATATATTATAGTTTGTGAGAATGTTAACAAAATTCTTGAACTTTTGCAGGTTGATGAGAAGGGAGAGAACCCAGCATGGAAAGCCATTGGGTATGAAGTAGCTGCTGATGAAAAACAGAACAATGTCTCCAACAATAACAGGCCTCTTCAAAAAGGGATCATAGAAACAATGCAAGAACAATCTGACTCAACTCTTCAACAATCCCTTGCCAAGAAAGGCCTCAACGTTACAATGGACACCAAAACCAACACCCTCAAACTCAAATGCGATGCAGTGGTTGTTGGCTCCGGTTGCGGCGGAGGCGTGGCCGCTTCAGTTCTCTCAAGTGCCGGCCACAAGGTGGTTGTTCTTGAGAAAGGAAACTATTTCGCTTCCCAAGACTATTCGTCTCTCGAAGGCCCTTCCATGGATCAATTGTATGAAACTGGAGGGATCCTTGCTTCAGTGGACTCTAGAATTCTGGTTCTAGCAGGATCTACTGTTGGTGGCGGTTCTGCTGTTAACTGGTCGGCGTGCATCAAAACGCCGCAAAATGTGATGAAGGAGTGGTCCGAGGAACACAAGCTTCCCCTCTTTTCGAGTTTAGAGTATCAATCTGCAATGGAAACCGTGTGTGAAAGGATTGGTGTCACAGAATTTTGTAAACAAGAAGGTTTCCAAAACCAAGTGCTGAGAAAAGGGTGTCAGAATCTTGGACTCAAGGTTGATTACGTTCCAAGAAACTCGTCCGGGAATCACTATTGCGGTTCGTGCGGTTATGGTTGTCCGAAAGGAGAGAAAAAAGGGACCCAAGAAACATGGCTTGTGGATGCTGTTGAAAGTGGCGCGGTGATCATTACAGGGTGCAAAGCTGAGAAATTCTTGCTTGAAACAAACACTAACGGACGAAGAAGTGAAAGAAAGAACAAGTGTTTTGGAGTTTTGGCCAAGGCTTTAAGCAGTAGAATCACAATGAAGCTCCAAATTGAAGCCAAGGTAACAGTTTCTGCGGGTGGAGCACTTCTTACACCGCCATTGATGATTTCAAGTGGCTTAAGGAACAAGAACATTGGTAGGAACCTTCATCTTCACCCTGTTCTAATGACTTGGGGATACTTCCCTGATTCGAATTCGGAGTTGGAGGGTAAAGTCTTTGAAGGAGGAATAATCACATCGGTCCATAAGGTTCCTCCAAGAGACTCCGAATCATCAGATACACGAGCTATCATCGAAACGCCTCTGCTTGGACCGGCTTCTTTCGCTTCGCTGTGTCCATGGGAATCAGGAAGAGACTTCAAAGAGAGAATGCTTAAGTACCCGAGAACTTCGCATTTAATCACAATCATTAGAGACACGGCATGTGGGGTGGTTACTTCAGAAGGAAGGATCAGTTATAAACTGTCCGAAATGGATAAAGAGAACATGAGGATTGGACTTCAGCAAGCTCTGAGGATTCTGATAGCCGCGGGGGCTGTGGAAGTAGGAACACACAGAAGTGACGGCCAGAGAATAAAATGTGGTGACATAGGTCATGGTAAAATTGAAGAGTTTCTGGACAATGTTTGGCCGATGGAGGGCGCGCTGTCGCCGGGCGAGAAGTGGAACATATACTGCTCGGCGCATCAGATGGGGAGCTGTAGAATGGGAGCCACTGAGAAAGAAGGGGGTGTTGATGAGAATGGAGAGAGTTGGGAGGCAGAAGGGTTGTTTGTTTGTGATGCAAGTTTGCTTCCAAGTGCAGTTGGTGTCAATCCCATGATCACAATCCAATCAACTGCTTATTGTGTCTCAAATAGGATTGTTGATTATCTTAAGAATGTGTGAATTGATTTTTCTTTTTTATTGGTGTCTTTGTTAAACGGATAAAAAATAAATAATTATTTTTCGAAGTTTATTTTATCTTATTTTTATTGTCTGACCAAATATATCTTTAATATGGAGCAACTTTTAAATATGTTGAATTATCAAACAAAAATGTTAGGTATTCAAGTGTTTTTATTAACCAAGTTAATCAAGTTATTAAAATTTATTTCACGTTCCTCTTTTTTCTCTTCCTTCTCCTCCTCCTTTAATATTGTCATCGTCGATGCCGCTATCACTGCTGTCGTCGTCATCTTTGCCACCACCACGGTCGTTGTTGTTGTCGCTGCTGCTGCCATTGTTATCTTCTTTTTCTTCTTTTCTTTTTTCTTCTTTCTTATTCAACATCTTGTTGTTGTTGTTTAATTTCTTTTTCTTTGTGAATTGGATGTATCTTTTATATTATTTTTCTTTGCTCAGTATTTGTGTGCTATATGAATAAAAATGTGTGCTATGTTAAACAAAAATGTGTGCTATGCTTAAATATTTGTATGCTGTAATAAATCAGAATTTGTTTAATAATTTCGGACAAATTAGTGTGAGTTACCAAGCTATTAGTTTCAATTACTTGTGTTGTTTTTTTATACTCAATATTTGTGTGTTATTGTATATATTTTTGTTTTTTTTTTCTTGATTATGTTATTTATGATGGTCTTAGTTTTCTTTAATTGAATTATTTAAAAAATTAATGTTATTCTATTGTTCTGATTTTTGTACTCTATATGTGAATTTGTGTGCTATACTAAAAAACATGTGTGCTATGATAAACTAAAATTTGTTTAATGATATCTGTCAAATTAGTGTGAACTACCGAGCTATTAGTTTTGATTACTTCTGTGTGGTAAAAATGAAGGAGTGTGTCTTGTTTCACTTTGTTTTATTTACACATGTGATGTAGTATAGTGTTTGCAGTGTTGATGGACAACTGCAAGAAAGACGAGGCGCTGAACTTTCGAGAGCCATTGCATTCAAAGCTTATTTGCACTTCTTGCATCCAAGAGCAGTATTCCATGAACACAAAGGAGATGTGTTGGGTACACTCAGAGATTACCGTGCCGTACTCTGTGGACTCTAACCATCAAGAAATGTTAGAACTGCACATTAGAGTTAATAGTACTTTTGTATGTGTGTGTGTTTTGGGAAATAGAACCTGTAATGTAACATTGGCTTACAATGAATGGTAATCGGTTTACACACTATAAAAAAAAAAAAATATGTAACAAAATTCAATAAAAGAATATACATATAAAGTTTAGTGTAGCAAAATTTTGTGTACTATGTTTTAAAAGTTTGTAGGTTATGATTTAAAAATTTGTATATCATATACAAAAATTTGTGTCCTATATTGATAAGTTTAATTTGTATTACATGTCAATTTTTATGCGTAATAATTTAAACATTTTTATGCTCTCCAACAAAAATTTATATATTGCAGAAAGTGTAGAAAGGTTTATGCATATAGTGCAAATTCTTTGCATTATGTGTTAGTGGAACACGAAACGTGTGTCATATGTTTTATTTTGAGAGTAATTTTTATTGCAGTGAAGTCAATTTAATTAGATTTAATTATTAAAAAATATTGTACATATAACATTACTTAATATCAAATTGTTCAAATATATTTGGTATATTAATCATCGATAAAAAAAACATTTTTAAAGTGTTAAATATATAAATATAACAAAAAAAAAGCGAGAGATCATAGCTAGACAAAATTAAAATCTATTTCAAACATTAGAAAGACATTGGTGTTGAGCAAGGATTCGGCCAAGTGACTAATGTATGAGAATGACATTAAATTGTGATCTGAGGGGTCTGTTAGACAAGAAGGGAAGTTGGGATGTAGTAGTTGTTGTGAGATGAGGTGGGAATTATTAAACTTGGTTATGCGGCCAATTTGGGACACTGTCCTCGCGGTGGTTGCTGTTGAACTACTTATGGGGAGTATTTCACTTAAGGGTGAACATGGATTGGTTTGGTTTGAATTTAAAGTAAAATTAGAACCGAACCGATCAAAATGTAATTGATTTGGTTTGGTTTGAATTTGTAATTTTTTGTACAGGTATCCAAATCAAACCAAATCAATTAACAACGAATTAGTTCGGTTCGAATAATTGGATACCCGATAATTTTGAAATTCATAAAAAATTAATTTTTTATCTTAAAAATTAAACAAGTACAATAAACATGTAACATCAATATAAATAATCTAAAGATGTTAAATACCAAATACATTAAAAACTAAATTCATTAAAATCCAAACCTATTAATAGTGAATAATCTCATTAAAAGCCACTAAAAACCATATATATTTTTATTTTTTTATTTAATTAATATATAATCAGATTTACGGGTTGGTTTGAATTCCACATCTCAAAACCGATATCCGAATCAATCACTAACAAAAGTTATTGGTTTGGTTTGGGTTGGACCTGATTACCCGTTAGTTCCAAAATCAATTTAATTGATTCGATTCGAATGTGGACGGATAATCAAGTACTTACTACCGATACTCACCCCTACTTTCACGGTCTCAACTTGGCTTGGAATCATGGTTATAAAAATGTGATACTAGAGATGGATTAATTTCATGGCAGCAGTTTCACTCTTGCATGCTAAATAACACTCAAGCCCATTCCTACGCGACACTGCTTCAGATGATAAAGAATCTGTTGGACCAAGAGTGAAAAGTTCTAGTGCTAAAAATCGTCAGAGAAGGGAACAAATAAATTTGTGGATGAATTAGTTAATAAGCTCACTTTTAATTAGGACCGACCAAAGGTAGAGTTATATGCAAATTGAAAAATTTTTTAAAATTTAATTTTATTCTATTTTACCTGCACGTTGAGAATCTCAACCCTAATCTTATTCGCACCTTAAAGTTTTTAACTCTACCCTACCTAATCCTATCCACAGAAAAATTAAATTTTTTTAAACAAGTATAAAATTCATTCCATATTTTATACATATTAATAAAATATAAACTAAAAAATTAAGTTCAAATTAAAATTAAAAATAATAAAATTTTAAAAAAATTTAACATAAAATTACAAATAAAATGATTATCAAATTCTTAATAAAATTAAAATAACACAAATAACTTTTCTTCTAACTCCAAATTCTTACAACATTACTCTTTAAATAATAAACGTACTAAATTAATAATTTAAATGATGGATTAACCTCCAAAAATGTTCTCGAATTATTCAAACGCTAACAAAAATGCCCCCACATTTAGTTATCGACAAAAATATTCTTAAATAATTTAAAAATACGCCGAAACTGCACATCCGTTAAAACAAAGAAGGTCTGTTAAGTGTTAACATTTTGGTCTGATGTGGCAAACAGAGTGGCATATGTGGCAAACGGAACCCTCTCTTCTCTTCTCTCACACTTCCTCTCATTCACCCACCCTCTAACTCAATCACCAGCACCTCTGTCTGTCGTGACAAAGCCACCAACGAGCCACCACCATTGCAACTCCATCCCCTTCCTATCCTTTCCCTTGTTTCTTCTCTACCTTCCTCTCACTCTCTATCACTCGCTTTCCTTCTCTCATCTCTACACCATCAATACCCATTGTCCTCTTCAAAATCACAAAGTAAAAAAAAAAAAAAAAAAACCCAAGTTAAACTTTCTTTCCAAAATATAATTGAACTTTATCAATTGAAATAGATCCAAATTGAAAAGAAATAAAAAAACTAATTTAAACCCTAATTTTCATTAAAATCATAATTCATTAACAATAGTAGCATTAATCAGTAATCACCAATAACCTAAATAAAAAAATTCCACAACAAGAACAAGAAAAGAATCAAGACTCAGGTAAAAAGCAGTAGCAGAAGTAGTGATAGACCATCGATAAGGAAGGAGCAATGCGAGTAAGGACCACTGGCAATAGAGGAGCAGTGCAAGAGAGGAATGCATGCAGTGAATGGCAGCATCCTTCTCAGGCACATTACCACTACACCTACTCGTCGCTGCCCCTGTCTGAGCATCTCTTCCGACACCAAGGGAGGAGCCAACTCCATCCTATCATGCTCGCCTTCTAGATCTGGTCGTGCTAGCCTTCCAGATCCAGCTATGCTTGCATTCCAGTTCTGGTCATGGCGCTCGCCTTCCAGTTTCGATCTCCGCGCTTGCCTTTCGATTTTGATCGTGCTTGCATTCTAGTTCTAATTGTAGTTTTTGGTTGTACTGTAGTTTCTCAACTTTGTCATTTTTAGCATTGTTCAAAGAGGGAGAGCAAGTAAGAAGAAGTCAGACAAAAAGAGAGAGAAAGTGAGTAAAAGGAAGTGAGAGAAGAAGAGAGGTAAAGAATAGGGAAGTGGATGTAGCTACAGCTGTGGATGCTGCAGATGGTGAGTGGGTTAGAGGGTGTGTGTTGGAGGAAGTAAGACCATGAGAGGAGATGGGAGAGAATGAAGTGATCTGAAGAAATTGGGGTCTAAAGTTTCTTAATTTGGGATTAAAACATAACGGGGCCACATCAACTTTTTCGTTTGCCACGTTAAACTAAAACGTTAACGGACCTCCTCTGTTTTAACGGATGTGCAATTTTAGTGCGTTTTTAAATTATTTATGGATATTTTTGTCAATAACAAAAGTTGGGAGCATTTTTATCAGTATTATAGAATAATTCATGGACGTTTTTGGTGGTTAATCTTTAAATGATTATTTTAGTAGTTATTTTGAGTTTTTACAAAAAAAGAAAAAAATCTGGATTCTACCTACTTTTTTCACTACACATATATTAGGGGTGCGGATAGAATATGATATACTCTGAACCTGTACTCAACCTTATTCGCAAGCAAACATACACCCACTCTACCCTATTACAGCGAGTCTGGTAGACAACCATATCCGATCAGATTGAATCGAATTGGATACCTGTAGATAAAATGTATATTGTTAATTCTACTTTCAACCATTAGGTCTTAGTGTTTTTTTTTTTTTTTTTTTGGAGATTAACAAGTATAAATTTCTAAATTTTTGTTTGTCATAAAATTTTTTACCTCAAGTTTTATGAAATTATTTGTCTGTTTAACCATATAAATAATTATATCTAGAAACAAATTTATTCTATTTGATGTGGTGACAAGTGTCTCATTAAAATTTGAAAATGTCTTAAGTAGTACATAAGAAATATGTATAATTGTTCCATTATATATTATTAAATTTGATTTCATTATTCCATTTCTCTCATTTTATTTCATGCTATGCTTATTTTTATCAAAATTTTTTAAATTCATCACTAGTTATATCAAATTTTTTTAAATCAACAAAAAAAAATTTAATTCGTTATAGATTAAAGTTTTATTTAAGAATTTATTACTAATCAATAAATTATTATATGTATATAATAAAATTTAAACTTTTTACAATGAATTAATCACTGGACTGGATCAACTTAAGTTGATTTTGTTCTCCTCTCTTATTATGATGCGATAATAAAAGACAATAATAAAACAGGAATTAAATAATGAACACAATTTATGAATGCTTGAATGTGGACAATGCGAGGCATCAAAAGCAAGTACGATACAGTTTTCTCTATTTAATTGCTGGATTTTCTAGTTAAGCTAATAAGTGATAGGTTGAATGATTTAGGTGAGTAACAGTTACCAAAAAACAAGAGGTTGAAATAAGTATGTACGCTATGAGAAAATAAATGTTGACATGCTTGCAGGCCACAAAGAGCACCTTGTTCTGGCATCAATTAGGTTAGGCCATCTTTGTAATGACATCTTTCTACTTGAATATGATACAAAACATATAAAAGCTAAGTCGTTATGACATTAAAAGCTAGGTCCTAAATTCCAAAATTCGAGAAATGCTACGTCTACAATTAAAATAATTACTAAAATTAATGTCCGGTTGGTCGGTTATCGGACGGCTTGGAATTGCTTGTCGGATGTGAAGGTGGGTCCCAGCCCTGGTCTGGATCCTGGGAATGAGAAGCGTGAGCGGCCGGCTTTTCGGGTTCTTCGTGAGTTAGCGGGTGCCACCTGCAATGACACTCCAACGCTCAAGTTAGTGGGTGTGCAGGTGGTAAAGAGGAAAATTTATGGTGACGTACCCTGAAGGAGGGGTAGGACCCTCCCCTTATATACCCTGTCAGTAGGGCGGGCCCCATGGGGAAAGGCCTCCTTCTAAGAAGCTTCGTTTCCCACAGCTGTCATGCAGCTGGTAGTGAGGGTGCGTGTCCGGGTCGTAGATCGAGCGGGTTATGCGCGTCCTTATCAATTCTTCGATCCCCTTCCATCACCATCCTTATCCTGGTAAGCTTCCTATTCTTTTTCCTTGGTATTGATGTGGCGTTGTTTATCTTTGTTGTTTGTTATTCTGGCCTTCGCATGTATGTTGTAGTCTTGCTATGAATTGCATGTTTATTGGCATTTTAACATCAGGTAGATACTGTAGGATGGTTACTATTCTAGAATTTTTGTTTTTCTTGGCATTGCTCTTAGCTGTAGATTTATACCATGATTTGTAGTTGTCGAATAGGTAAGTTATAGTTTCTGGTGTTAGTACCGGCTTCTCAGCCTCTTAGACTGATATTGGTGGTGCCCCCACTCTAGGTATGGCCAACGTCCCCCCGTAAGGGTCGTGAGACCGGCACCTTATGACCGATATGCTTGGGTGACTTCGGATGTAAAGGATGCCCCTAATCAGATGTCCCTAGAGGAACTTACGGAGTTCCGACAGGCCGACTATCTTTGCGGGGGGACCAACGAGGAGGCTAACTATGCGGCTTTCGTTCCTGCCAACAACGAACGAATATATGAACTAAATTTGCACTCTCCCCAGGTCGCCGACTGGATGTGGTTGTATAAGATCATGTTCACTCGTTTGGGAGTTCGCCTTCCCTTCTCCCCTTTTCAAATGGCGCTGCTTAATCGATGTGACGTAGCACCGTCCCAATTGCATCCGAACAGCTGGGCATCCATCCGCTGTTTCGAGATGGTGTGTGAGCACCTGGAGTTGCCGGTCTCTGTTGAAGTATTTCTTTTCCTTTTTACTTTAACAAATCCTTCCAAACAGGGGAGGTCTAAAAAGGGCTACAGGTCTTTCCGGGCGGCCCAAGGCCGGAGGATCTTCAGCGTATTCGAAGATTCTTATCACGGTTTTAAGGACAAGTATTTTAAGGCCCGTCCCGCGAAAGGTCGGTATCCCTTCTGGCTGACATTAGAAGGGGAACGCCGCATACCGACTTACTGGAGCTTCGGGGTGGGGGCTAATGCCTTTACCAAAATAACGTATAAAGGGTTGTCCCCAGAGAACAAGAGGGTTGCCGATGTCTTGTTGGCTGTTTTTGGGAAGAACTTTGTTAACCCCCATCTTCTTACGGGTGACCAGGATATGGCCCGGAATTATATACATGAGTAGCCGTCTAGTGATTTGCCTGTGCTTGCATGTTGTTTTCGTTTATCTTCCTGGTTTGACGGTTAACTGTTTTCCGTTTTTCGTTGCAGTGTCAATGTTTGCCGAGGTGACTGGACTTGAGGGCTTGTTCAACACCTTTTTGGCTGGTAGCAATGACGACTCCGCTACCCCCGCCCAGGAGGTGCCTCCTGAAGATACCGTCAACCCGGAGGTTCAATCCCATGAGGGTACCATCAACCCGGAGGTTCAATCTCAGCCCTCCCAAGGGGATGTAGCTGGCACTAGTACTGGAGCGGCTCCTCGTCCTGAGGTGGAAGTTGAACCAGAGCCTCGGGAGGAGGCGGACCTAGAGGAGGAGGTGGTTGTCGTCGACAACCCAAGGAAAAGGAAGCCATCCTCCAGTCCTAAAGGGGTTCTTACCATCATGGAGAAGAACTTCGATGCTGGGATGTTTATCGATTCCCAATTGCTTCCCGGCACGGAGGACTTCTTCTTTGGTGGGGACCTCTCCTCTCAAGCGAGGTGGATATACCGTACTCTGCTCAGGGGGGCCGCCATAGCTAGAAAGGCTGAATCTGCCTTGGCGGGGACCCAATCTCTTGAGGTGAAGCTTGAATCTTCGGTCAAGGCTAACGCCAGGTACAGAGAGGAGGTGAAGTTGCTCCGGGAGCAGCTTGCAGCTGCCGAAGAGAAGGCCAAGTCAGCCGAAGAGAAGGTTGAGATTGCTGACGAGAAGTTGAAGACCATGGAGGAGAAAGTGAAGACCTCTGATGCTGCCGTGGCCCGCCTCACTAAGCGGGAGCTTACCTTGGAGGGTCAACTTAACTCTTCTCAAGGTCGGGTGGCTGAACTGGAGACGGAGCGTGATGAGGCATTTTCCTCGGTCAAGACAGCTCAGGCTGAGACTGCTGAATTTACGAAGAAGTATAAGGAGACCGTAAAGCAGGGCAAGCATGCCATCTTGATGACCGAGGAAGCTCTCAAGGCCCAAGTAAAGCTTCTGTCTCCCAACTTCGACACTTCGGCCATTGGCATTTTCAAGACTATCAAGGACGGCAAGATCGTTGACATACCGAAGAAGTGACTCACGTCCTTGTAATCTTGTATGCTTTTGTAACTTGTAATGTTTACAGTCTTTGAACTGTTTGAATTTGTTTGCCGTCTAATCGGTATGTGACAAACCGCATGTTTACCGCCTTGTCGGCGTTTACTTTTCTTAATGTTCTTTACTGTTTTGTTGGTATTTATTATTTGCTCATGAACGTTTTAGCGTTTTGTTAGTAATTAGCGAAGCCAGGTCGTGGCTTTTATCGTTTCAACAGCCGCATATTATGGCGTTTGTTACTTTCGTGGTTCCCGGGGTGATCAGTCCCGGTGTACCGTATAGGTTTGAAACCGTTTATTCGTCGTGGTGGCTTAATTAATAATAATGAATGCAAAAAAAGAAAGAGGTGACAAATGGTAATAATAAATGGCTCAAACATAAAACGATAGCAAATATATGACAAGGACAAATAATCCATCATAAAGCGTTCTTACTAAGCCGGTGAGTTTATTCTAGGAATAGAATCTTCTCAGATTGCCCGTGTTCCACGTTCTCGGGACTTCTTTGCCGTCTAACCGCTCCAACTTGTAGGCGCCCTTGGCATTGTAGCGTAGGGCCATTCTTCGCTTTAGCGTTGTTTTTGATAAATGGGCCATCTCCCTGGCTTCATCCACCAAGTCCTTTTCCACGGCCTCTTTGACTCCTCCTATGAGTAGTCGCGGACTCGGCTCACCGATTTCCACGGGTATTATTGCATCTACCCCATAGGTGAGACGGAAAGGCATTTCCCCGGTGGTAGACTGTTGAGTTGTGCGGTAGGACTAGAAAACCAAGTCTAGTTCGTCTGCCCACGCTCCCTTCTTCTGGTTAAGTCGCTTCTTGAGGCCCTGCAAGATGACCTTATTCGCAGCTTCAACTTGCCCGTTGGTTTGGGGGTGCTCAACTGACGAGAACTTTTGCTTTATGCCCAAACTGGCAAGGAATTCTCCGAATTTTTTATCAGTGAATTGTGTCTCGTTATCCGAGATGACAGCTTCCGGGATACCGAATCTTGCAATTACCTGCCTCCACATGAATTTCTGACAATTTGCCGAGGATATGCTAGCCAATGGCCCAGCCTCTATCCACTTTGTATAACAGTTAATGACCACTATCAGGTACTTGGCCTGCCCTGGCCTGACCAGAAAAGGTCCCAAAAGATCGATTCCCCATTGTGAGAAAGGTTGGGAAGCCGTCAGTAGGCTAAGTTCAGTCGCTGGCGCTTTGTGGAAGTTGGAATTTTCCTAGCATTTTTTGCACCTTCTCACGAATTTCTTGGAATTCGCCATCATAGAGGGCCAGTAAAATCTGGCTCTGATGAGCTTTCTGGCTAGGGCCTTTCCTCCGATGTGGTGACTACAGCATCCTTCGTGGACTTCCCTGAGGACGTAGTCTGTTTGATCGGGACGCAGGCATTTCAGCAGTGGTTGGCTAAGCCCTTTCTTAAACAGCTGGCTCTGTATGACCGCATACTTAGCCGCTTCTCGCCTTATTGTCTTAGCCACCTTCTCATTGCTGGGGAGTTCGGCCTTTTCTAAGAAGTCGATGATCGGGTTCATCCAGGAGGGAACTGCCTGGGTCAGATGCAAAGCTACCGCTGGCTCTTTTATGAAACCCTAAATGAGGGACCGGTTTCCCGTCCCAGGTTTTGTGCGCGCCAGTTTTGATAGGAGATCTGCTCGTGTGTTCCTTTCTCTCAGAACGTGCTAGATCGTGACCTCCTCGAATTGCTTGCTCAACTCTTTGACTTTCTCCAGATATTTATGTAATAGTGAGTCTCTGGCTTGGTAGGTCCCATTGATCTGAGAAGTTACGACCTGCGAGTCGCTACATATCTCCAGTTGGGTAGCTCCGACCTCTCTTGCTAGGGTTAGGCCGCACAGAAGGGCCTCATATTATGCCTGATTGTTTGACACCGGAAACTCGAATTTGACTGACTGCTCGTATACAACTCCAGTTGGATTTTCTAAGATGATTCCTGCTCCTCCGAACGTTTGGTTAGATGCTCCGTCCACATAGAGCTTCCACCGTGCGCTCGGTGTCCCGGCCAGGTCCCCTGTCACCTCTACCAGGAAACCAGCCATGGCTTGAGCTTTGATCGCGTGCCTGGGTTCATACTGTAAGTCATATTGGGAGAGTTCAACAGCCCAAGTCATCATTCTACCCGCTAGATCGGGTTTCTGGAGTATTTTCCGGATTGCTTGATCCGTCCTGAAGATTACTTGGTGTCCTTGAAAGTACTGCCGCAACCTTCATGACGAGGTTAGGAGCGCGTATGCCACCTTTTCCAGCTTGCTATACCTTAGCTCCGCTCCTTGTAGTGCTTTACTCACAAAATATATTAGTTGTTGGGTCTTCCCCTCCTCTCGCACCAAGACTGCCGCCAAGGCTTCATCGGTTACCGCCAAATACAAGTACAGCGCTTCTCCATTTTTGGGCCTCGCGAGGACGGGCGGCGTTGAGATTATCTCTTTGAAGTTCTTGAAAGCCTCCTCACATGCCGAGGTCCATTCGAACGCGATCCCCTTCTTCATCAGGTTAAAGAAAGGCAAAGCCTTGGCCGCCAACGCACCGAGGAAGCGGGATAGCGCGGTGAGTCTGCCAGCCAACCTTTGGAAATCTTTCACACTTCTCGGGCTCTTCATTTGTAGGATTGCTTCACACTTTTTTGGGTTGGCCTCCACCCCCCCCTTTGAGTTATCATGAATCCCAAGAATTTTCCGGCTTCGACGGCGAAGGCACACTTCAGCGGATTGAGCCTCATTCCGTGTCGACGAAGAGAGGTGAAGACGTTTTCAAGTTCCCCTATGAGGCCGTCGGCTTTGGCAGTCTTAACTAAGATATCGTCTATATATACCTCTACCGTCTTGCCGATGAGGTCTCTGAAGACCTTGTTCATCAGCCTTTGGTAAGTGGCCCCTGCATTTTTCAGTCCGAACGGCATCACTTTGTAGCAGTATGTTCCTCCTGGTGTTATGAACGCCGTTTTCTCTTCATCTAGCCGGTGCATCGGTATCTGATTATACCCAGAATAAGCGTCCATGAAGCTCAGATACTGGTAAGTAAGACACCGGATACTTCTTTTGACTTCTTTCTAAAGGAGAGGCTGGTGTTGTCGCATGCGACCGCCGTCTCCAGGTCTCCCCTGATGGTCCCCACTGATCCATCGTCAGCAAAAAACTTCATCAGCAACAGCTTGGTGAAAATCACCTCCCCAAACTCGTGGATGCTCTTCCTCCCCAAGATGAGGTTGTAGCCCGTGGAGTCCCTTAAGATAATAAACTCCGCCATTAGCGACCTCTTCCCCCTGCCTCCGCCAATAAAGACCAAGAGGGAAACTACGCCATCTAGCTTGATGAAGTTATCGCCTAGGCCTACTACGCCGTGTTGGTGGCCCCTCAAGTCGGTATCCCGTAGGCCCAGAGCATCAAATACATTACGGAACATGATATTGGAGTCAACCCCTGTGTCTACCAGGATTCGCTTTACTAGGCCGGTACCCACCCTGGCCGTGATCACCATCGGCGGTTTCTCCGAAACCTCGTCAAACCTTTGATCTTCGGGACCGAATGATATTGAGGGTACCCTCCGGGAGGGTGGCGTGGAGTCAGAGGACATAGCTAAGACCTTGGCGTCCTTCTTGCTAGCCAATTTCGATCTGGGAGGGACGTCCCTTCCGATCACCACATTTACCACAGTGAGGCCACGCTCACTGTCCTCCTCGGGTTCCCGTCTTTGCCTTACAGCACGGCTTTTGTCCTCGGTTGATCGGTCCCGGTCCCTTCTCCTCGGTTCCCTTATAAGGTGGGAGAACTTATCCAACTTTCCTTCCCGAATGGCTTGCTCCAGGGCGTCCTTCAGGTTGAAGCAGTCTTGGGTCTTTTGGCCATAGCCCTTGTGATAATCACAATAGAGGTTCTTGTTTCCTCCCGTTCTGTCCTTGAGTTGTCGGGGCTTCGACAAGATACCCTTGCCGGCGATCTGCTGATAGACCTCAACGATTGGAGCCGCCAGGGGGTGTAGTTGGTGAACTTTCCAACACGGGGAAAGGCTTGAAAGTCTTGGCTGATCCTCCGTCTCTGGAGTGTTCCTTAGACCTTTCCCCGCCGCCGGACGGGCGTGCATTAGAGTATGCGGGATGCCGTTTATTGTCTGCCACGACCTGGCTTACTTCTTCATCATTGATATATTTCCTGGCTATGTTCTGGATTTCCTGCATTGTTCAGACGGGCTTGGTGGTAAGGTATTTTCTGAAATCCTCATTTAGTAGCCCGTTGGTTAAGCACAAGCTGGCCACCGAATCGGTTAGGCCGTCGATCTCCAGGCACTCATCATTGAATCTATCTAGGTACTTCCTGGTTAGCTCACCAGTTCGTTGAGTCACTCCTAGCAGATTAATCGGGTGCTTCGCCTTAGCGATACGCGTGGTGAACTGGGCCAAGAAGGTGCGACTGATGTCGGCAAACGTGGTTATGGAGTCCTGGAGAAGGGCATTAAACCAACGAATTACTGGCCCAGCTAAGGTTACTGGGAAAGCCCGGCACCTTACTTCATCGCCTACCCCTTCCAGGTTCATCCTGGCCTCGAAGGCCGTTAGATGTTCTTGGGGATCTTGAGTACCATCGTACCTCATATCTGTCGGTTTATCAAAGTGCTTTGGCAGCCGTACTCCAAGGATCGAGTGGTGGAAAGGAGTCGCCCCCATGACCACATCTGTCGGGTTCTTCTCGGTCTTTCCCTATTGTGTTCTCTGTGAGGTCAGCCTCTCCTTGCCCTTTCTCTGTGGTGTTCTTGTTGTGGTCGGCTTCTTCTTCTTGGTTCTCTATCGTCTTCCCAATTTTCCTCTTCGGTATCTCTTGTCGGTGATCGGGTGTAGACCAGAGGATCTCATCGTCTCCTTGGCGCATCTCTGCTTTCCTAACTTTCTGATTCTGTCCGGGGGCTCGGAGTGCGCCTGGAGTGACTTCTTCGGAGACTCCTTTCTCCTCTTTGAGGGGATTGGGAATGCTCTTGACTTGGAGTAGGCTGACGACTTTTCTGGTTGGCTACTTCTCGCTCTAAGTTCTGCACCATGTGGCGCAGCTCTTGTATTATTCTGGTGCTGTCACTGCCTGTTCCTCCAAAGGGTCATCCCTCGGGTAGCCGCGGGAGGGGGGATCTGGTGCCCTCGCGAGTAGGAGCTCCGGCGGCTACCCTACTGCTTCTGGGATCCATTCCCTTCCCGCGGGGCCCGGCTCCGTCGTCAGCCCCGCCAGAAACCAAAACAAAGTCCATATCAGCTCGATCCCCACAGACGGCGCCAATGTCCGGTTGGTCGGTTACCGGATGGCTTGGGGTTGCTTGTCGAGTGTGAAGGTGGGTCCTAGCCCTAGCCTGGATCCTGGGAATGAGAAGCGTGAGCGACAGACTTTCTGGGTTCTTCGTGAGTTGGGGGGTGCCACCTGCCTGCAATGACACTCCAACGCTCAAGTCAGTGAGTGTGCAGGTGGTGAAGAGGAAAAGTTATGGTGACGTACTTTGGGAGAGAGGTAGGAACCTCCCCTTATATACCCTGTCAGTAGGGCGGGCCCACGGGGGAAGGCCTCTTTCCAGAAAGCTTCGTTTTCCACCGCTGTCATGCAGCTAGTAGTGAAGGTGCGTGTCCGGGTCGTAGATCGAGCGGGTTATGCGCATCGACCCGATCGCACGGACCGGTTAGCTCGTGGGCCGAGGCGGCAATTGTGCTCAACTAGGCTGGGCCGTAACAATTAATTACTAATATATTTATGTATAAATATATATATATATATATATATAATATTTAATTTATTTTTAATATATATTTATATTTTATTAATAACTAATTTTTATGTATATCTAACATAATTAAAAATCTAACAATAAAAAACTTTTTTCACAAAATAAAAGTTTCTTGTACAATAAATAAATGAAGAATTTCAAAAAATACTAATATTCTAATAATTTTAGTTATTAATTTCAATTATAAAAAATATATAATATATATACTAATTAAAATCAATAGTTATAATTGCTGAAAAATTGATATTCCAAGAATATTTAAAAATATTTCATAAATATATATTGAAAATTAAATGAGATTTGAACGCCTAATATAATTGAAATTTTATAGCAATAATTTTTTTTTTCACAAAATAAAAGTTTCTTGTACAATAAATAAAGGAAAATTTTAGATATTTTTAAAATATCGGTATTCTAATAATTTTAGCCATAATCTCAATTATAAAAAACTATATATACTAATTAAAATTAACCATTAAGATTATTAGAATATTAATATTTTAAAAACATTTAAAAAGGTTCCATAATATAAATTGAAAATTAAATGATCTTTGATATTTCAAGATACATATACTAACGCGTGGGGGCACTTTCGTAGACACAACGAGATAATGGTTTGGGAAAAAAAGGGAGAAACATATATGTCCAGAACCTTCATGTTGAAAATTTAAATAATATTTTTTTTTAATCAAAATAAGCTCAACACACTAATGTGGAGCAACAAAAGAAACTACAAGTATTCATAAAAGATAAAAACATATATCTTCCGACAACGCCATTAACCACCAAACGGATCACTCGCGGTCCATTCGTTGTAACTCAGCATCGTCTTCCTTATTACGAACTCCACACCTGATTCCTGATTATGAAAAATCCTAGCATTGCGTTCCACTCAAATGTTCCAAATAACTGCAAAGAAGCCTGGGAGCCATTTCTTCTGATCTTGTTTCCGCTTATGCATACCGGTCCATCGCTCAAACAGTTCCCTAATGGTTCCAGGAATAAGCCACACCTCCCCAAGAGACCTCAACCAACTGCACCACACCTGCCATGTTAGCTCACAGTGTAGGAATAAATGTTCCACCGACTCTATCTCCTTCTGACATAGGACACATAGATTATCATTGAGTCTAATAACACCTAGTCTACTCAATCTCTCCTTAGTATTCACTCTACCAATAAGCACAAACCACCCAAAGAGCTCAATTCTCGGCGGTACCACCCCTCTCCAAACCGAACTTATGAAACTGTAGCTCGTTATCTCATCCGACAGAGTCTCCGATTGTAGGACCTGCACAACAGACTTGGTAGAAAATACCCCTTTGCTATCAAACTTCCAAACCATAATATTCTCTTTACCATCTGACAGCTTCGTCAGCCTTAGCCGCTCATGAAGTTGATGGACAAGTTCCAGCTCCCATTGGAATAACTCTCGCCGCCACTGGAAATTCCATATCCACTCAAGTCCATCCCAAAATCCACAGTCCCCTATCATCGATCCCTGCTGATTCGAAATAGAGAATAGTCTTGGAAACGCCACCTTCAAGGGCCCCCTTGCAACCAGTTATCTTCCCAAAACAGGGTACTCCTCCCATCCCTTACCTCCATCGCCAGGCCAGTAAGCATTTTGTCTTTTATTCTCTGCTCTTTGATATTCAAATGACATATGTCTTTCCAGGGCCCTCCTTTGACCGGTAGTTGCTGATTTACTAGCATTACATCAGGATTCAGGTTGTTGCACGAGCATACAATCTTCTTCCATAAGGGGCACTCCTCTTTAGAAAACCGCCACCACCACTTAAATAATAGCGCTGTATTCCGAAGTACCGCATCCCCAACCCCCAAACCCCCAGCCTTTTTTGGTGCCTGAACCAACTCCCACTTAACTAAGGGAATACCATCAGTACCATCCCCCTTACACCACATAAATCACCTTTGCAAAGCAATCAGCTTATCCGCATTCGCCTTTGGCATCTTGTATAGACTGAGGTAGTAGATAGGTAGGCTATTTAGAACTGATCTTATCAGAACAAGCTTGCCCGCTTTGGTTAGAACCTTAGCTTTCCAGAGGCTAAGTTTCTTTTCCACCTTATCAATTATCGGTTTCCAGGTCTTCACCATACGCGGATTCGCACCCAAAGAAATCCCGAGGTACCTAGTAGGTAAAACCGCTTGCTTGCACCCTAGCAAACTACAGGCATTGTCTACCCAATCCTGCTCACAATTCACCGATATCAAACTTGACTTCTCAAAATTAATGCTCAGCCCCGACATCAACTCAAAGCATCTCAATAGTCTCCTATAATTGACTATTGTATCTGTCACCGGGGGACAAAATAATATCGTATCATCTGCAAATTGTAAGTGCGACAATTGTATATGCTCACCTCCTACCAGAAGTGGTTCAATGCGCCCGTTCCTGACAGTTTCCCCCACCATCCGATTCAACACATTGACCACCAACACAAACAGAAATGGAGAGAGGGGATCCCCTTGTCTGAGTCCTCTTTCCATGTTGAACGGCTTGGATGGTGACCCATTCACCAGAACAGACATTGTGGCTGTACTGACACACTCCTTTACCCAATTCCTCCAACGCTGTCCAAATCCCATTTTCTGGAGCACTATATCCACGAAACCCCATCTGACTCTATCATATGCTTTATGAAAATCCAGCTTAATGATCGCCGCTTTCCTTTTCTTTGCCTTGAGCCAATGGACTGTCTCACAGGTTATGAGAGCACCATCATGAATTTTTCTACCTTTCACAAATGCAGTCTGAGTCTCACCCACCAAGCCCGGTATAATTGACCTCATTCTTCTTACCAGCACCTTTGAGATCACCTTATACACACATCCCACCAAACTAATTGGCCGAAAATCCTTAATCTCTTTAGCACCCAAGAATTTTGGGGCCAGCGTCACCCATGTTATATTCACATCTGATGGTAATGTTGCCCTTTGAAAGAAATCCATCACCGCCGCTGTGAACTCCTGACCAATGTCTTCCCAGCATTTCTTGATAAAGTTCATATTGTATCCATCACTACCTGGGGCCTTAGACGATTCACAGTCCCAAACTGCCTCCCTGATTTCCTCTGTAGATGGTAAAATCTCCAAGGCTTCTGCCTCATCTCTATTAATTTGTTTCAATAACCCCTCCCGGATACCAATCCTTGGTGCATACTCCTGGCGGTACAACTCCCTGTAGAATCCCCTTATTGCATGCTTGATTTTTGCCTGATTCCTCACAAGCCGTCCATGAATCACCAGAGCATCAATTCTGTTATTTCGCCTTCTAGCTGATGCAATAGCATGAAAGTATCGAGTATTTCTGTCCATGTCCTTCGCATGTTTAGACCGAGACAGCTGCTTCCAGTGGATTTCCTTCCTAATGTACCATTTTTCACAAAATCTCACAAGCGCCTTCCTTCTAGCTTCCGTTGTACCATCATATATCCCTTCACTAACCTGCTCATCCAGCTTCCTTAACTCGTCTTCAAACTTTGTCAGCCTGTTTTCCATATCACTAAAGTTATCCTTGTGCCATTGCCTCATCGGTAACGTCAATGCCTTCAATTTACCAAGGAACGGACCTTCGCCCAAGGTCCGCCATTCATTTTTTACCGTCCTTATAAAACCTTCATGGGTGAACCAGGAATCTAGACTCCTGAAAGGTCTAGGCCCCCATCTTCCTCTTGTATCCTCCACAATCAACGGGCAGTGATCTGACAATCCCCTTGGACCACTTTTCAGCCTCAAATCAGGAAACTTCTCCACCCATTCAATATTTACCAGCACCCTGTCAATTCTGCTACAAGATTGACCCCTGAACCAAGTGAACTTCCTATCAGTAAGGGGAAGATCCACCAACTGCATGTCATGCACCCAACCCTTAAACTCTTCCGCTGAACCCGGCAAACTCTGCAAACCTTTGCGATCTTCTACATGTAAAATCTCATTGAAGTCCCCCAACAAACAGAAAGGAACCTGACACAAGCCTGCTATGTAGCTCAACTCCTCCCATACCACTCGCTTTGCCTCTCTCCCATGCGCCCCGTATACCAAACAGTAAGCACACTGAAAATTATTCTTAATTATGACTCCCTCAATGCACAACCACCTCTCTCCTTTATAGCAATTCCTTTTCTGAAACATATTATCATCCCACAGCAACAGAAGCCCCCCTGCTGTCCCAATAGATTCCACAAATTCCCAATCTACAGTACTATTTCCCCAAATCCTGCCAACATCATATTTTGAGATATCCTCCCTTTTTGTTTCAAGCAAACCCAACATGTTTAGATTATACTTTTTCGTCAACATTTTAATCATACTTAACTTACCATCCCCCCTCAAACCCCTGATATTCCAACAGCTCACAATCATTTAATCAACGTTTTGCTCACCTTATGTTTGTTCTTCGGACGACTTCTTCTCGCGTTTTCTTTTTGTTTTGCCAACTTTCGCTTCTTCTCTATTTCTTCATTCTGAGCTTACAATATGCTCATGATATCCACCTCCTCATCATACAGCACCGCACCAGATTTCACTGCCAGTGCCCAGACAGCCTCATTTTCCTTGGCCTGTGCTTCCATGTTTATGCGATTTTCCTCCCCCTCATTGGTTCGTCCTCTGCCTGTTCCAGATCCAGCCCCCTCCTCACTGACTTCATCAAGCTGAACCAATCCTTGTTTGTCCGCCTCTTCTCCTCGGTCAGCCCCCAATGGTACCACCAGCTCTCCCTCGTGAAACCTCCCTTCCACAATCCGCTCCCTGCCCTCGTGAAATTTGGATGTCTCACCTTCAATATCCACACGCACGATCTGCGCCTGTTCAAACCCCTGGCCACCAGTCACGCCTCCCTGAGAGACCGCCGACAACCGGCCCTGCTCAGTCAGCCTAGCCCATCCAGCATCCCCCTCATCGCTCACAAGGGCCGTCTCGGCGTTCCACCCGTCGCACCCAGGCGCTGCAAGAGGTTCCTCCACGCCCTCACTCCGCCGCCAATCAGCCGCGTCTTTCTCATCTGCCGCCGGCGCCCGTCTCACCGCCATCATCCTTGCTCGTCCGGCGTCCCCCTCCACACTCACGGGGGGTTGATCTCCTCAAGCCTCACGTCGCAGCCAGGCACAGCATCAGGCGTCTTCGCAACCCTCTCACTCTCAACCCGCTTCGGTCTTCCCCGGGTCATGGCAACCCGACCCGCCACTCGCCAGCCCAAGACAGGCCCGACCGATTTCCCCCCTCCTTCTTTTGTCGCCACAGACTCCCTTGCCCCCAAACCATGACTAGTTTCTATTGGGCTTAGGTTGTCAAGGCCCAATTTCCCTCCCTCTACGTAGCGTCCAATCTTAGAGCTTAATGACTTCCTCATATGCAAAGGCCCAGTAAGAGTACCATTCGACCCAATAACCCTCTCTCCCCCAGTACTAATCTCCTGTGTAACCGTTCTGTCAGAATCCCCTTCTTCACTCCCACCAAAACTCTGCACAACCTCCTTCCCTATCTTTTGGGTACTACTATCCGATTCTGTTGCTTCTCCAAACTTTTTGAAATTCAAAACATCAACGTTCATATCATTCAATAATATCTCGGAATTGACTATTCTGTCCTTGGCATGGTCCCCCCCTGTACAGTTCTGGCGATCAGGTCTGCCATTGGATCCCACGTCAGCTCCTCCTTCCTCCGACTGTGTTCACCAGACCCATCGACAGCTCCTCCTTCGTAGACCTGCTTCTGCTCCACCGGAAACCCAGTCTCACCCGCCTCCCTTTCCATCTCTTTCACAAAAACTGAAATCTCCGACTCCCCGATAGCAATCCTTACCCATTCTCTAATTTCATCAAATTCGCATGTGTCAACCTGAAACCTACCCACCCGAAATGAAGCCCCTGTGTCCGTTGGAATAGCACAGTGGAGAACGTGCCCCCATAGTCCTCCTACTGCTTTGAATGTTTCAGACGACCATACATGAAGCGGCATTCCATAACACTCCAACCATACTCTGCGAGACCCACCACATTCTGACTCCTCCCATTGCCTGATCCGATGAAAAACTTGTAACATAGTATCCAGTTTAAACGTGTAGGCCGCAGCAGCATGCTCCACCGTATCGAAAGTCAATAATACTTTTGTCTCCCCAATCTCCCGGACATCTTCCACATGAGGCACGTTTGTGTGAATAATCCTCTGCAAAGATCGAAGTTCCATAGGTTTCAATGTGTATCCTACTAAGCTCCTGGCCAGCCATTTCAGATTCGCTTCCACTACAGGTACTTGAACCCTTTTCATACTCCCCTTGCCCTTCTGCACATGAATTTGATCCCCTGTCTTCACTTCCCCTTCCACAGGATTCTTATCCACCTCAGTCTCCTTAATGATCATTTCTGGCCTCCGTTGTAGCTGTCGACTGGTATCCGCCACCACCCGTTGGGCCCCCGCCTGCACCTTCCTTTGAAACTTGGCTTCCCCCACATTAACAATTTTACCACGTAGCCTGAATTGGTTCATTTCTGCAATAGCTTTCAGGGCACCACCTTTGGTCGTGTAACGAACAAAAGCAAATATGTACACCATTGCATTTTTTTGTTTCCTGCAGAGATAAATATCATTGATCCTCCCCGTCCAGCAGAACAACTGATACAATTCCCTCCTAGAGATATCCTCAGGCAAGTTATCCATGAACACAGTAAAAGACTCCTTTTCTAATCGATGATATTCTTCCTTAGTCCAAATTCTCGGATCCTTCAATCGTGAATCGCATCTCCTGCTTCCGCCTCCCCTGGTGTATCCCCCCCTCTCTTGGAGTGTGATATAAATCACTTGGGTTTATTATTTCTGTTTTAGACAAGAATAATAGTGTAACAAGAATACGAATAAATACGTATCAAGTACTCGATTACTTGTTCGAATTTAAATTAAACTAATTAAATTGGTTCTAAAATTAATGAGTAATCAGGTTTAACTCGAATCAAATTAATGGTTTTTTTTAGTAATTGATTCGGATAAAGATTTGAGAAGTGCGAAACCCAAACTAACTTTGGACCCGATCATGTGTTAATTAAATAAAAAAATAAAAATTTAAAATATATATATGTCGTTTAATATGTTTAGATTTTAACGTGTTTAATTTTTATTGTGTTTGGTGTTTATTTCGATTAATTTTACATGTTTATTGTATTTACAAAATTTTTAAGATAAAAATTTTATTTATTTATTTTTTGTGAATTTCTGTTTAATCGGATACCCAATTATCCAAACCAAACCAATCCGTTCTTAATCAATTTAATTTGGTTCAGCTACGTACACAAAAAAACATAAATCCAAACTAAACCGAACTAATTACAATTCAATTGGCTCAGTTCTAATTTCACCACAAATCTAAACTAACCTAATCCGTGATCACCCATAGTTACTAGCTAATGGCTAAATTATTAAGGCTAATAAAGTCATTAACTCACGAAACTAGCTATCAAATCATGATATCAAACGCATACATTAAAGACAAAAAATGTTTAATAGCAGTTATATTGGAGAGATGTAATAAAAAAAAATGAAACTCATCCAGTAACAAACTATTCAGGTTATCATCTAAAATACTATTAATTTAAATATTATAGTGTTTTACAGGTTGTTCTCCTGACTTAATTTTTACTACGTTGTTAAATTAAAATTTTCGAATCTTCTTAACTCATAATCTCACCAAAAGATAAAAATAATTTCTATTTTAATAAATAACATAGATAACCAAGCTTAAGAAAGTGCTTACAAAAAAAAGTGAATAATAGAAAAAACATATATAACACTTAACGTTTAATTTTAACATTATCAAAACACTTTTTTACTCTCGGTAATTATTTTCATGCATATTAAAACGGCATGGAAATAAAAAGAGAGTAAAAGACATATTTTATGATTTTTTTAGAATATTAATTTTTATTAAAAGTATTACTATTTTTTTAAAATCATTATTTTGGTTTATTATTTGTTTGTTGTACGAAGAAATTAAAAAAATTAGTCTAAAATAATTTTTAGAGTTAGTTCTTTTAGTTTTATTTTTTTTTATTTGTCAATGACAGATTTTTTAAAAATTTAATAAAAAAAATTTTCTAAATTGTTAAGAATAAATTTTTTATAGTTTCGATAGAAAAAATCTTATATTTCTTATTATTTCTGTTGTGTCATTTATTCTTCATACTTTTTTTTATCATATAATATTTTGAACTATTGATTCAATACTTATTTTTGCTAATTTTTTTATAGCCGTCACGAAATGATATTTTTTTAAAAAAATTAAGGAGAGAAAATAAGTAATTAAAAGAATAATTTAAAACTTATGAGAAACATATTATCTTTATTTTGTCTAAAAGATATTTGTTGAATCTTATTTATCAATTGAAATAGGAAAAGTATATGTAGACAATGAAAATACTAAACAATGTGCCAATGAGTTATAGTTTAAATGGCATAGTCTCTCATATTCAATTAAGAGGTTGCGGGTTCGAGTCTTCTATCTTTGATAAAAAAAAAATACTAAACAATGTGAATAATGCATATATCGGATGTTCAATTCACTAGGTGTGTGAATGGTTATCCTAATATTAAAATTAGGTGAATAATTTAAAATTTAGTGTATTTTTATTTTATTGAGCCAATTTTAAAATTCATTATTCACATTATTCACAAAAGTCATTCTCTACCTATCAAAATCTATTAAAATATTTTAACACGATCAATATCCCATAAGACAGGAAGGTATAGTATACCTGAAGTGTGATAGGATAGTTGATTCTTAAAATAAAATTCACGAAATAGAAAAGAGAATATTGATCAAGATGATCTTATTGTGGAGGTAAATACCTGACTAAAAATAAAAAGATCTGAAAAGATTATGTCACTATGAGAATGTGGAGCCAAGCTTATGTTGTCGACAACAATCTTTAAAATAATATTTCAATTGAAATATAAAGAAAAAAAAAAGGTCAAGGATCATGAACAAAAGTTTGTTAAAAGGCAAAATTTTTTTGCCAAAATGCAATTCAAATTAGCAATCGGTTTTAGCCACTAATTAAATGGATCGCTATTAACGACCGATTTTTGTAACTAAAATAGATTTATATATGATCAAAAAATGTTGGTCGTTGAATTTGGTCATTATTTTTAATTTTGTCCGCTTTGGTTTTGATTGCTAAATTAAAAATGAAAAAGTATAGAGAGACAATGAAAATATTAAACAACGTGAATAATAGATATGTTAGATGTTCAATTTAATAAGTATACAGATGATTATGTTGATTATTTTTAATTGGATAATTATTCCTTTTGATTCAATTTACTCATGCACAGTTAACAATAGTTGGATGTTCAATTCACTAGGTGTGCAGATGGTTATCCTAATATTAATGTTTAGGAGATAATTTGGGGTAAAATATTTTTTTATTTTATTGGGTCAATTTTAGAGTTCATTGTTCATATTGTTTACAAAAGTTATTGTCTACCTAACAAAACTGATTAAAAATTAGCGATCAATTATTTTTTGTCATTAAAAAATCAATAGCTAAATCAGTCACTATTAACAATTAATTTTATTAGTCGTTAAATACGGTCGTTATTCCGTTAATTTATTGAAATGATATATAGTTATTTAATTCAATTAAATGCCCATATTAATGTCATCTCAAATGTGTTGAGAAAATAAAAATGTTATAATATGATCATTCCTAATGTAAATGTAACATATTATAACTTAAAAAGTAAAAAAGGTTGAACTATTATTATTAAAATAGAAAGAAAAATAAATATTATTGTTGAGACATCAAAAACATATTAATTATGTACTTATTATTATATGTTATGATATTTTTTTAGCTTTATTTTATCTCTGTTAAATATATGTCATTATATTTTTTTTTTCTTTTAGAAAACTTAAGATTAAAAATATAATATCAACAGTGTAATAATTGTATTATTTTTTTTCATGTTCCATAATTACTAGTTTATTATTAGCATATAGGAGTGAAAAAAAGTTAAACGGCCTGCAACTTAATTTTTGTTTGTTCTGTCTTGATAGAAAATAGGTTTAGACTCAATCTATTAAAAAAGTCTATATGTTTTAAAAGATCAAATCTAAATTTTTGAAATAATCTGTCATGTAATTGAAAAGAGTTGAACTTGGATCCTTTATAATATTTAAATACTTTTATTCATTAAGCCATTTGTCTCTTTAATTATATAAGTGTATTTTTATTTTTTTAATATCTTTAATTTTTTATGCTGGAATATCAAAATTCAAAAGTCAATCAAATAAAATAATTCTAAAAACTTTCCTTCCACATTAATAAAGAAACAAACATACACACTTTCAATACATTCCCATAAAATTTTCTCTTTTCTTCTCCACTTTACACGCTTTTTTACTACTTTTTTATCTTTTCTTCCTTTGACTCTTCTCTTTGGTACGTGCTTCTTCTTTTTTCTCATGTCATTATTTTTTATTTTATTATTTTTTATATTTGTTATTATAATGTTAATTATTTTTTCATAAGTTAGGATTTTATTCTGTCAAGATCTTTTTTTAAGTTCGATTTTTTTGTTTGTGTTGTGATATTATTTCTACTTTTTCCAACATAATACTTTATCAATTTTTTTATTAAAAGGTTCTTGCTTTATGTCATTGATATAATAAAAGTAAAAAAAAAAAATATGAGATAATATTGTCCGTTAATTTTTGTTTAGGTATTACAATATGCTCTAGAAATGGATGAATCTGTAACTCCAAGTGATCCATTGGCCAATTTTACTTCTTTAAATAGAGAAGAAATTAATTAGTCAATACCAACAATGCCAACAATAAATACTGGAACTGCACCATTACAAACACCGATAACTACATCAGCACCAACACAGACAACAACTATTACAAATCAACAAATTACTGATGAAAATGGTGGTAATAAAACTGTTATTAAAAAAAAAAGAAGATTTCACCAATTTGGAATAATTTTGATCAAGTTAAAAGTTATGAGAGTACAAAAGTTATTTGCAAGTATTGCAAATTTATGTTTTCTTACGTTGAAAAATAAGCTAGTACTTTGCATTTATTGAGGCATTTTAGTAGTTGCCTAGATTGCATGTTGCTGCACAAAAGAAACAACCATCGATTCCATTTCAACCTTCCAATTCAAGTGTTAATCCCTTTGTGACACTGGATACAAGATATTCTCAAGAGAAGATGAGACAAATAATTGCTACAGCAATTATGGTTCATGAACATCCTTTCAGCATTGTTGAGGATGAAGTTTGGATGTGGGACTTGGATGTAGAACTTCCAATATGCTAATTCTGAATTTTATAAAATTTTTCGTAAAACTGCTCAAAGTGATTGCTTGGCAATATATGAGCAGAAAAGAAATAATTAAAGGCTTTGTTACAAGATGTTAGGAAGATAAGTTTGACAACTGACATGTGAAAATCAAACCATCAAATTGTTGAATATATGGTTATCACAGGTCACTTTATTGATGCAGGGTGGAATCTTCAAAAAAGGATTTTGAGTTTTGTCCGAGTACCTGCTCCTAAGCATGGCATTGATGTTGCGGATGCTATTCAAGTGTTTGAAGACTTGGAGAATTAAAAATAAAGTCTTCTTAGTATCTGTTGAGAATGCTTCCTAAAATGATTCATGTCTAATGGCTCCTAAGGATACTATTTCAGATAACAACTCATTACCAGTTGGTGGTAGTTTGTTTCATGTTAGGTGGTGTGCACACATTCTAAATTTGTTGGTACAAGATGGACTAGATAAAATTAAAGGTATTATTCACAAATTAAAGTTCGTGAAAGTGTCAAGCATGTCAATTTTAATGATTCAAAATTTAAAATATTTGTTGAGATTGCTGAGAACAAGCGTTTGAAGGAGAAAAAACTCATTATTGATTGTCCTACAAGATAGAATTCTACTTACAACATGTTATCTGTGGCTTTGAAGTTTAAATCTGTGTTTCCAGGAAAGAGAACCCACTACTGTTACAAACCATCATCAGAGGATTGGAGGAAAGTTGAGAAAATTTTCAAACTTCTAAAAGTTTTTAATCTTGTTACTCATGTCATTTCTGGCAGTGAGTATCCTACTGCAAATTTGTACCTTCCTGAAATTTGGAGAGTGAAACAAGTAATTGATGATGCTATTTAGGATAGAGATTCCTTTATGAGAGAAATGACAACCTCAATGAAAGAAAAGTTTGACAAATATTGGAGAGAGTGCAATATGGTAATGTCTCTAGCTTGTATTTTGGATCCTAGATGCAAATTACATGTTATTAAATTTTGTTTTTCTTTAATTTACAAACTCGAAAATGTTGATAAAGTGAAGAATACATTACAAGAAATGTACGATGAATATGCTGAAAAGTGTGATGGTGAGACAACAATAAGTGAAGTTAATATTAATGGTCTAGTTACTTTTTCTAATGTGGTTGGTTCTGAAATTAGTGAAATTGATGAAATATTGAATATGGTTTGGAAAAAAGGAGCCATTCATCCAACAAAATCAGAATTAGAGGTTTATCTTGATGCCTAAAGGCAATTCTAAGTCGTTTAGGCTGCGTTTGTTTCTGAGAAGCGGATAAGACAAGACACTGAGAACAAGACACAAAATTTTGTGTTCTTATATTCTATTTGGTGATAAACTAGAACAAATTATGAAAATCCAATTTATTCTTATTTTTTTATTTAAAAATTTTGAAAAGAAAAATATAATAATAAAAAAATATAATTATAAAAAATTAATAAGAATAATGAAAGAAAAAATAAAAAATAAGTTGTGTCCCTTGTTAGTGTCTCTGTGTCCTTCCTGTCAGGATGGACATAAAATACACTAATTCAGTGTCCCTGAACACAATGTCTCTGTCCATGTCTCATCTGTCAAATACGATTTTGTGTCTCCGTGTCCCTGTCTCAATGTCCTGTTCCTGAAAACAAACGCAGCCTTAATGCTTTGGAGAGGTGGAAAAACAATAGCCTGAAGTTCAAGGTTTTATCTAAAATGGCAGCGGACATATTAGCAATTCCTATCTCAACGGTGGCTTTAGAATCTTCATTTAGCGCTGGAGGAAGAGTTATTGATGAATATCATTCTCGACTGAGTCAAGAGTCCATTGAAGCTCTCATTTGTGGAGGAGATTGGCTTTGCAACAAGTATGGTTTGAAGAAAAAACTAAAGGTAAACATTAACTTTCTAATATTTCTCTTTTTGACTAAGTATCTATGTTATAGAAAATATTTCTTTTTTTAAATGTGAGAACATTGATATTGGTATGATGTGAGTAGTTAGAATAATAAAGTTGAATTTTCATGATATATAAATAAGGTATCACATAATTTATATTAAGATTATGACCACAATTTTATTTTGAACATTCTCTTTCGTACTAATAAAAAAATATTTGTTGTATTTACATTATTTAAAAATCTAATGATGTGTGTATGTGTGCTTTTTTTCCCAAGGTGTTGGAATAAGAAGATTAAATTACTTTTAAGCTTGGAAGGTTAATCGATTAATTGTCCAACATTTCCTTTATTTTGTTTTGATTTAAGTAGTTATTAGTTTTTGTTTGATGTTATATTTAGTTGATTTATTACAACTTTTGATATTGATGAATTCTTTTAATTTAATATGTTACATATTTTGGAAGTAGTGGAAATATATTAATATACATTGTCTTTTTTTTTAATCAATGATAGTTATTTATCGATATTTTGTCTATATTTTGTATCGATATTGTCCATAAATTTATTATTTTATATTTTTAATTTTAAAAATTAAATTATATCTTAAATTTAATTATTTATTAAAAAAAAGTCTATTGACAAGCTTTAGGCTACGCCAGATTTAACAACAGACTAGGCTCAGTACTCATTAAAAAGTTTATACCAGGCTACAGGCCAGGCTTAGACCAATATACTCTATTACAGGCCTGGCCTGTTAAGAAAAAAGCCTGGCCTGGCCTAGCCTGTTTTCACCCCTAACAGTCTTAATTAATAATATCATATGCTAATAACATGTAATTTGTGTAACGACCCGATTTCTGGCAGGTCCAGATCACTGTCAGTCGTCAGATGTTACTTTCCAATAGCCCTATAATACTCTAGACTCGATAATACTTACTACATATGAGCCTTTCGTACTAATGGAATCGCATATGTTAGCTAATTTTTATTATATGATTTTCTTATTAAACCCGTTAGCAGCAACCAAAAACATCATCGGAGATAGACAAAATAAAATAATTACCATACTAACAGTAAAACCAAATTGCAACAAGATTACAGAAAGCTTTCACACACATACACACCTTAGGTTAGTTCATACAAGCTTGACATGCTTAGATATATATATATATATATATATAGAACGGACAATTTTCCTGATACCTGGTCCATATAGAAAACCCCTAAGATGGTATCCGGGCTAACAGAAGAAAATAACAAACCCAATCCCTCAAAAAGCTACAAAAGTGAGCGAAAGTAGATTTTAAGAAAACAAAGACCGTGTATCCTACATCATACCATTGCTGAGGCACAAGTCTGTAGAACATCATCTCAGGACTAGTCTCGAGCACCTCCTGTAGGGTTCGAAATCACATGCTCCTCCGGTACTTCTCTAAATATAACTCCAGTGGCGGCGACCAAGATTGGATCTCCCATATGTGGGGAAAGGGAAATGGAAGGGGTGAGAACCTATATGGTTCCCCGTAAGGCAATATCATGAAAACACATCTCTCTCGTGAAACCTAGAGTTCTGGCTCTATCGTAATAAGTCGCTTGCCAAATCTCTCGGCTACTTCCGTATCGCGGGCTCTGACATAACTCATTCTTGTCATCTTTCTTTGGGATCAATGTCGTTCTCACACTATTCTCTATGACTAATATTCCTAACTTTATTATCTTATTCTAAGCTTTGGAGAAAGTTAAACTATAAAATTTTAAAAATACAAACAAGAAACAGAGAATAGAAAATTAACAAGAAGCAGATAGCACATAGAAGAAAGAATAAACAATAAACAATCACAATCAAGTGCGCAAATAATTTATGATGCATGCTTGTACCTAGCATAGGCCATGAGTTCATGCGTCGGTTGTCTACCCGCAACCCGACGTTACTCGGGGCGAACCCTGAATATAGTTTTTTTACCGTGTCAGTTAGGCACAAATTATCATCATGGGCGAACCCATGTCAGTTAGGATATCTTGGCATCACGGTAGAAATAAGCTATCAGTTAGGCGAACATTCAGGCATTAGCAACTCAGTCTATCAGTTAGGTGGGTACTTTCGCATTAGCAATTTGGCACAAAGGTCCGTTCAACATACAATATGCTATTAGTTAGGCAGACATTCCCGCATTAGCAATCTTAGGCTATCAGTCAGGCGGGCACTTCCGCATTAGCACTTTGGCACAAGGCCCATTCGACATATACTTTTCGTGATTCATTATCCGTTTCAGTTATCCCTTTCATACATGGCTTCTCATTTTCTTCTTCTTTCATCATGCCTCCACATCACCTTTTAAATATACATACCTCCGCATCACCACTTAACTTAAGCTTACCTCCGCATCACCATTTAATTTCACATACCTCCGCATCACCATTTAACTCTAAACATTCATAGGGACAATTTATATTCTTATTCACTTTCCTGACTTGTTTAGCCTAATGCCTCCTTGGCGACCAGTCTTCTATTTAACAATTAATATAACGAACAGACTCAGATTTATACAAACTTTATGCCCACGCGTTTGTATCGAACTCAAGTTTCACTTGGTTCAAGTTTCAGAGCAATCTCATTTCCAGAACAAAAGTTATTCCTATTTTGTTTTGAGAGGTTTCTATTTGATTAACCGGTGAACCAGTTAACTTCCAAAGTGCATAACTAATTTTCTAGAATAGCCATGGCTTTGAAATTTGAACTGAATGAATTAGACACCATAAGATTTCATTTGATTTTAGTTTCATCACAAAAGCTTTTCTGACTTAGGAGATATTCATCAAGGAATTTACTGCTGTAAGTTTGTAAATCCTATTTAGCCTTTAATGAGAAGTAAAATGTTAAAGCCTATAACTTCTAATCCATAGCTTCTAAAATCCTAAAATTTTGAGGGAATTAAATATACATCTTGAGGGTTCTATCCAAACTAGTTGCACTCAATTTGGAGTTTGGTGCACGGAATTGCAATCACACATTTGCAACTCCGCACAACTAACCAGCAAGTGCACTGGGTCGTCCAAGTAATACCTTACGTGAGTAAGGGTCGATCCCACGGAGATTGCCAGCTTGAAGCAAGCTATGGTTATCTTGTAAATCTTAGTCAGGAGATTAATGATAAAAATAATTTTGTTTATGAAAAGTAAATAACATGAAATGAATGGTACTTGTGATTCAGTAATGAGAAACAGGTTGAGGTTCTGGAGATGCTCTGTCGTCTAAATCTCTGGTTTCCTACTGTCTTCTTCTCCATACACGCATGGCTTCCTTCAATGGCAAGATGTATGTTGATGGATCACCGTTGTCAATGGCTACCATCCGTCCTCTCGGATGAAAAATACCAGACACGGTTTCTGTACGGCTAATCAACTGTCGGATCTCTCGTCTCGGATGAAAAATCCCAGGTACAACTACTGCACGGCTAATCATCTGTTGATTCTCACTTGTATCGGAATAGGATCTCTCTATCCTTTTGCACACTGTCACTGCGCCCAACATTCGTGAGTTTGAAGCTCGTCACAGTCATCCCGTTCTAGATCCTACTCGGAATACCACAGACAAGGTTTAGACTTTCTGGATCTCAGGAATGCTGCCAATTAGTTCTAGCCTCTACCACAAAGGTTCTAATCTCACGGATTCGAATGCTCTGTTGTCAGGAGATGCAAATCAAACTCGTGGATTAGAAACCCAAGAGATACGCACTCAAGCTGTAGCCCAATGACTACATTGAGCTCAGGTAGAACGGGAGTGGTTGTCAAGCATGCGTTCATAAAATTGAAAATGATGATGAGTGTCACGGATCATCATATTCTCTATATTGAAGTATGAGTGAGTATCTTAGAACAGAATCAAGCGTGATTGAATAGAAAACAATAGTAATTGCATTAATCCATTGAGACACAACAAAGCTCCTCACCCCACCTATGGGGTTTAGAGACTCATGCCGTAGAAGATACAATATGAGATGTAAAATGTCATGAGTTACAAAATGAATCTCTAAAAGTAGTTTTTATACTAAACTAGTAACTTAGGTTTACAGAAAATAAGTAACTATGTGCAGATAGTGCAGAAATCTACTTCCGGGGCCCACTTGGTGAGTGTTTGGGATGAGCTTTGAAGCTTTCACGTACATAGGCCATTCTTGGAGTTAAACGCCAGCTTGGGTGCCAGTTTGGGCGTTTAACTCCAGTTCTGGTGCCAATTCTGGCATTTTACGCCAGAAAAAGGTCTCTGGCTGGTGTTGAACGCCAGTTTGGGCCATCAAATCTCAGGCAAAGTATGGACTATTATATATTTCTGGAAAGCCCAAGATGTTTACTTTCCAACACAATTGAGAGCGCGCCAATTGGGCTTCTGTAGCTCCAGAAAATCCACTTCGAGTGTAGAAGGGTTAGAATCCAACAGCATCTGCAGTCCTTTCTCAGCCTCTGAATCAGACTTTTTGCTCAGGTCCCTCAATTTTAGCCAGAAAATACCTAAAATTATAGAAAAATATACAAACTCATAGTAAAGTCTAGAAATATGATTTTTTCACAAAAACTAATAAAAATATAATAAAAAGTAACTAAAATATACTAAAAACTACCTAAAAATAATGCCAAAAAGCGTATAAATTATCCGCTCATCACAACAGCAAACTTAAATTGTTGCTTGTCCCCAAGCAGCCAAAAACAAAATAGGATAAAAAGAAGAGAATATACAATAAATTTCAAAATATCAATGAAGCTTAGTTCCAATTAGATGAGCGGGACTACTAGTTTTTTTGCTTCTGAACAGTTTTGGCATCTCACTTTATCCTTTGAAGTTCAGAATGATTGGCATCTATAGGAACTCAGAATTCAGATAGTGTTATTGATTCTCCTAGTTTAGTATGTTGATTCTTGAACACAGCTACTTTATGAGTCTTGGTCGTGACCCTAAGCATCTTGTTTTCCAGTATTACCACCGGATACATAAATGCCACAGACACATAACTGGGTGAACCTTTTCAAATTGTGACTTAGCTTTGCTAGAGTCCCAGTTAGAGGTGCCCAGAGTTCTTAAGTACACTCTTTTTGCTTTGGATCACGACTTTAACCACTCAGTCTCAAGCTTTTCACTTGGACCTTCATGACACAAGCACATGGTTAGGGACAGCTTGATTTAGCCGCTTAAGCCAGGATTTTATTCCTTTGGGCCCTCCTATCCATTAATGCTCAAAGCCTTGGATCCTTTTTACCCTTGCCTTTTAGTTTAAAGGGTTATTGGCTTTTTGCTCTTGCCTTTTGGTTTAAAGAGCTATTGGCTTTTTCTGCTTGCTTTTTCTTTTCCTTTCTTTTTCTTTATTTTTCGCCCTTTTTTTCGCAAGCTTTGTGTTTTTCACTGCTTTTTCTTGCTTCAAGAATCAATTTTATGATTTTTCAGATTATCAATAACATTTCTCTTTTTTCATTATTCTTTCAAGAGCCAACAATTTTAACATTCATAAACTTCACTATAAAAAATATGCACTGTTCAAGCATTCATTCAGAAAATAAAAAGTATTGCCACCACATTAAAATAATTAAACTATTTTCAAGATAGAATTCGAAATTCATGTACTTCTTTTTCTTTTTTCAGAAAACATTTTTCATTTAAGAAAGGTGAAAGATTCATGGAACATTCATAGCTTTAAGACATAGACACTAAACACTAATGATCATGTAATGAAGACACAAACATAGTCAAAATATAGCATAAAAACTGAAAATAGAAAAGAAAATAAACAAGGAGATTAAAGAATGGGTCCACCTTAGTGATGGTGGCTTCTTCTTCCTTTTGAAGAACCAATGGACTTCTTGAGCTCCTCTATGTCTCTTCCTTGCCTTTGTTGCTCCTCTTCCTAGAGGTTTCTCCGGCCTTAGGTGCCATTAATGGTTATGGAAAGCAAAAAGCTGAGCTTTTCCACACCAAACTTAAAAGTTTTGCTCGTCCTCGAGCAAAATAAGATAGAAGGGAGTAGAAGAAGAATGATGCAATTAATTATGAAAATATTACTGTATACAAGAAAAATTAAAAAGAGTTGAAAAAGAATTTAAAAAGATATGTAAGTTTTGAAAACGTTTTGGAAGAAATTGAAAAGAATTGAAAAAGAATTAAAAAGAATTGGAAAGATTATTAATTTTTGAAAATAGATATTGAAAGATGAACGTTTAAAATATGTTTGATGTAAAAAATTATGAATTAAAACATGAAAAATTGAAAAAAATTGAATTGGAAACAAAATTACCTCCCTTGTGTTATCCTGGCGTTAAACGCCTAGAATGCTATCCATTCTAGCGTTTAACGCCCACTTGACTGCCTCTTTGGGCGTTTGACACCCAGCCAGATACCCTAACTGGCGTTAAATGCCAGGAATCCTTCTTTACTGGGCATTTTTCTGAACGCCCAGAATGCTGCCCATTCTGATGTTTAACGCCCAGAATGCTGCCTGCATGGGCGTTAAACGCCCATTCTGCTATCCTTTCTAGCGTTTAAACACTAGTAAGCCTGTCCTCCACGGTGTGCTATTTTTGCTGCTGTTTTTTATTCCGCTTTAATTCTGCAACTGTTTTTGTGACTCCACATGATCATCAACCTAAAGAAAACATAAACTAACAATGGAAAATGAAATGAAAAAGTAATTAATATAGATAAATAAGATTGGGTTGCCTCCCAATAAGCGCTTCTTTACTGTCTTTAGCTGGACTTTTACTGAACTTTTAATTTAGTCTCAGTTTTGAGCACTCTTGCTCAACATTACCTTCAAGATAATGTTTGACTCTCTATCCATTAACAATGAATTTTTTGTTAGAGTCAATATCCTGAAGCTCTACATAACCATATGGTGACACACTTGTGATCACATATGGTTCCTTCCACCGGGATTTCAGTTTTCCAGGGAACAATCTGAGCCTAGAGTTAAACAGTAGAACCTTCTGTCTTGGCTCAAAGACTCTAGATAATAGCTTTCTGTCATGCCATCTTTTTGCTTTCTCCTTGTAAATTTTAGCATTTTCGAAAGCATTTAGTCTGAACTCTTCCAGCCCATTCAACTGGAGTAATCTTTTCTCTCTAGCTACCTTAGCATCAAGGTTTAAGAACCTGGTTGCCTAGTAGGCCTTGTGCTCCATTTCCACTGGTAGATGACAGGCTTTTCCATACACAGGCTAGTATGGAGAAGTCCCTATAGGAGTCTTGAATGCAATTCTGTATGCCCACAGAGCATCATCCAGACTTCTTGCCCAATCCCTTCTACGGGTACTTACAGTTCGTTCCAGGATTCATTTTAGTTCTCTATTTGAGACTTCAGCCTGCCCATTTGTCTGTGGATGATATGAAATTGCCACTTTGTGGTTAATTTCATATCGGATAAGAGCAGAGTCAAGCTGTTTATTGCAGAAATGAGTGCCTCCATCACTGATCAGTACCCTAGGGACACCAAACCTGCTAAATATATGCTACTGGAGGAACTTCATCACTGTCTTAGTATCATTAGTGGGTGTTGCAATTGCCTCTACCCATTTAGATACATAGTCTACTGCCACCAGAATATAAGTGTTTGAATATGATGGTGGGAAAGGCCCCATGAAGTCAATACCCTATACATCAAATAACTTAATCTCTAAGATCCCTTGCTGAGGCATGGCATAACCGTGAGGCAGATTACCAGTTCTCTGGCAACTGTCACAGTTACGTACAAACTCTCGGGAGTCTCTATAGAGAGTAGGCCAGTAGAAACCACATTGGAGAACCTTTGTGGCTATTCGCTTACCTCTGAAATGTCCTCCATATTGTGATCCATGGCAATGCCATAGGATCTTCTGTGCCTCCTCTCTAGGCACACATCTACAGATTATTCCGTCTGCACATCTCTTAAAGAGGTATGGTTCATCCCACAAGTAGTACTTTGCATCAAAAACCAATTTTTTTGTTTACTGCTTACTGTACTCTTTGGGTATGAATCTCACAGCTTTATAGTTTGCAATATCTGCAAACCACGGTACTTCCTAAATGGCAAAGAATTGCTCATCTGGAAAGGTTTCAGAGATCTCAGTAGGAGGGAGGGACGCTCCTGCTACTGGTTCTATCCGGGACAGGTGATCAGCTACTTGGTTCTCTATCCTTTTTTTGTCTCTTATTTCTATATCAAACTCTTGCAGAAGTGATGAGCAGATAATTTATGCGCTTTTTGGCATTGTTTTTAGGTAGTTTTAGTATGTTTTAGTTACTTTTTATTATATTTTTATTAGTTTTTAAATAAAAATAACATTTCTGGACTTTACTATGAGTTTCTGTATTTTTCTATAATTTCAGGTATTTTCTGGCTGAAATTGAGGGACCTGAGCAAAAATCTGATTCAGAGGCTGAAAAAGGACTACAGATGCTGTTGGATTCTGACCTCCCTACACTCGAAGTGGATTTTCTGGAGCTACAAAAGCCCAATTGGTGCGCTCTCAATGGCGTTGGAAAGTAGACATCCTGAACTTTCCAGCAATATATAATAATTCATACTTTGCCCGAGTTTTGATAACGCAAACTGGCGTTTAAACGCCAACTTTCTATCCTATTCTGGCGTTAAACGCCCAAACTGGCACCAAAGCTGGCGTTTAACTCCAAGAAAAGCCTCTACATGTGAAAGCTTCAATGCTCAGCCCAAGCACATACCAAGTGGGCCCCGAAGTGGATTTCTGCATCATTTACTTATTTCTGTAAATCCTAGGTTACTAGTTCATTATAAATAGGACCTTTTACTATTGTATTTTGGGAGCGATCTCTGGAACACATTATGTAACTTTTATGTTCTAAGACCTCCATGGGAGGCTGGCCACTCGGCCATGTCTACCCTATTTTCACTTATGTATTTTCAACGGTGGAGTTTCTACACCCCATAGATTAAGGTGTGGAGCTCTGCTGTTCTTCATGAATTAATGCAATTACTACTGTTCTTCTATTCAATTCACGCCTACTTCTTCTCTAAGATATTCATTTGCACAAAACATGGTGAATGTGATGATCAAGTGACACTCATCACCATTCTCAACTTATGAACGCGTGCCTGACAACCACTCCCGTTCTACATGAAAACAAGCTTGAATGTGTATCTCTTGGTTTCTAATCTAAGATTAAAACCTTCATGGTATAGGCTAGAATTATTGGCGGCCATTCTTGAGATCTGGAAAGTCTAAACCTTGTCTGTGGTATTCCGAGTAGGATCTGGGATGGGATGACTGTGACGAGCTTCAAACTCGCGAGTGTTGGGCGTAGTGACAGACGCAAAAGGATCAATGGATCCTATTCCAACATGAGTGAGAACCGACAGATGATTAGCCGTGCGGTGACAGCGCATTTGGACCATTTTCACTGAGAGGACAGACGGTAGCCATTGACAACGGTGATCCCCCCAACATACAGCTTGCCATGGAAAGGAGTATGAATGATTGGATGAAGGCAATAGGAAAGTAGAGGTTCAGAAGGAACAAAGCATCTTCATACGCTTATCTGAAACTCCTACCAATAAATTACATAAGTTTTTCTATCTTATTTTCTGTTTTAATTACATTTTAATTATCAAAATCCCATAACCATTTGAATCCTCCCGACTGAGATTTACAAGGATGACCATAGCTTGCTTCAAGCCGACAATCTCCGTGGGATCGACCCTTACTCACGTAAGGTATTACTTGGACGACCCAGTGCACTTGCTGGTCAGCTGCACGGAATTGTGTGAAAAGTGTGCGATCACGATTCCGTGTACCATGTTTTTGGCGCCGTTGCCGCGGATTGTTTGAGTTTGGACAACTGATGGTTCATCTTGTTGCTCAGATTAGGTAATTTTAAATTATTTTTAAGCTTTTTATTTTCGAAAAAAAAATTTCAAAAAAATTTCAAAAAAATAAATTATTCTATGTCTTCAAAATTTTTAAGAACGAATTCTAGAGTTTCATGATGATTTGTTGAAGTCTGGCTGGTTGTGAAACCATGTCTAAACTTTTGGACCGAGGTTTCAACTTATCATCACAAGAGCTTGTTGATTTCTATCAATCTTGCTGTTGAATGTAATGATCTGCTAAAGCTTGGCTGGCCATTGGCCATGTCTAGTGTTTTGGACCGAAACTTTCACTGAAAGCTTGGCTGGCTAGTAAGTCATGTCTAATTCCTGGACCGGAGTTTTAGACTAACATTGCATGATTCCTGGGATTCTCATTAAAAATTTTGAATTCCTTATTTTCTCTTTTTTCCAATTAATTTTTGAAAAATTACAAAAATAAATAAATAAATAAAATTATAAAAATAAAAAATAATGTGTGTTTCTTGTTTGAATCTAGTGTCTATTTTTAAGTTTGGTGTCCTGCATATTTTTAATTTTCTTTCATTTTTCGAAATGCATTATGTTCTTCAATGATCTTCAAGTCGTTCTTGATGATTTTATTGGGTCTGATCTTTAAATTCTCGTGCTTTGTGTCTTTTGTTGTTTCTCATGTGCATTCTCAATTTGTTAGTGTCTCTCATATGAAAATTTCTAAGTTTGGTGTCTTGCATGCATTGTTTATCTGATCTTAGTTTTCCATGATTAGTTTCATTTTGTTGTTTTTCATCATTAAAAATTCAAAAAAAAATTTCAAAATTATGTCTTTTCAAGTCAATAATACAGAGAATTGAAGATTCAGAACATACAGTAGAGGAATTACAGAGAAAAAGCTGGGCATTCAAAACGCCCAATGAGGAAGGAAAACTGGTGTTTAAACGCCAGCCAGGATACCTGGCTGGGCGTTAAACACCAAAAAGGGTAGTATTTTGGGCGTTTAACGCCAGAACAACACAAGGGAGGTAAGTTAGTTTTTAATTCAAATGTTTTTCAAATTTTCATAATTTTTCAAAATCAAATCTTTTTCCATTTTTCTCTCACTATTTTCGAAAATCCTTGCTACTAATTAATGATTTGATTCAAAAATTTTAAGTTTGTTACTTCTTTGTTAAGAAAGGTTCAATATTTGACTTTTAGAATCATATCTTTTAAATTTCTTGTTAGCCAAGTCATTAATTTTAAAAATCAAATCTTTTTAAATTATTTTTCAATCATATCTTCTCAATCATATTTTCTCAATCACATCTTTTTCAAAATAATTTTCAATCATATCTTTTTGATTGCTAATTTCAAAATCTTTTTCAGAATCACTTAACCACTTTCTCACTTTTAATTTTTGAAAACCATCAACCACTTTTTCAAAATTCCTTTTAATTAATTTAAGTTTTTTGTATTTTGTTTTCGAAAATTCTTCTCCCTCCTCACCTTTTTCTATTTAAGACTAACACTTCTCCTCTATTAGCAATTTGGACTCACTCCCTCTCTATAAGTTTGAATTCTCCTCTCTACCTCATCCTTCTATTCTTCTTTTCCTCTGACACCTCAAGGAATCTCTATACTGTGACATAGAGGATTCTATACTTTTTTGTTCTCTTCTCTTTCATATGAGTAGGAACAAGGACAAAGGCATTTTTGTTGAAGCTGATTCTGAACCTGAAAGGACCTTGAAGAGAAAGCTAAGAGAAGCTAAAGCACAACTCTCTGGAGAGGACCTAACAGAAATTTTTGAAAAGGAAGCAGACAAAACAAACATGGCCAAACCCAACAACAATGGTGGAGATGCAAGGAAGATGCTTGGTGACTTTATTGCTCCCTCTTCTGACTTATGTGGAAGGAGCATCTCAATTCCTGCAATTGGAGCAAACAACTTTGAGCTTAAGCCTCAATTAGTTTCTCTAATGCAGCAGAATTGCAAGTATCATGGATTAGTTTTTAGCTGAATTCTTGCAAATCTATGACACTGTTAAGACCCATGGGGTTGACCCTGAGGTCTATAGACTTATGCTCTTCCCTTTTGCTGTAAGAGACAGAGCTATGACATGGTTGGACTCACAACCGAAAGAAAGCCTGAACTCTTGGGAAAAGCTGGTCAATGCCTTCTTGGCAAAGTTCTTTCCACCTCAAAAATTGAGTAAGCTTAGAGTGGAAGTCCAGACCTTCAGACAGAAGAAAGGCGAATCCCTCTATGAAGCTTGGGAAAGATACATGCAGTTGATCAGAAGGTGTCCTTCTGGCATGCTTTCAGAATGGAGCATCATATGCATATTCTATGATGGTCTGTCTGAACTATCCAAAATGTCATTGGACAACTCTGCTGATGGATCTCTTCATCTGAAGAAGACGCCTGAAGAAGCCCAGGAACTCATTAAAATGGTTGCAAATAACCAATTCATGTACACTTCTGAAAGGAATCCTGTAAATAATGGAACAACTCAGAAGAAAGGAGTTCTTGAGATTGACACTCTGAATGCCATATTGGCTCAGAACAAAATATTGATTCAGCAAGTCAATATGATTTCTCAGAGTCTGTCTGGAATGCAAGCTGCAACAGGCAGTACCAAAGAAGCATCTTCTGAAGAAGAAGCTTATGATCCCGAGAACCCTGCAATGGAAGAGGTGAATTACATGGGAGAACCCTATGGAAACACCTATAATCCTTCATGGAGAAATCATCCAAATCTCTCATGGAAGGACCAACAGAAGCCTCAACAAGGCTTCAATAACAATAATGGTGGAAGAAATAGGTTTAGCAATAGCAAGCCTTTTCCATCATCTTCTCAGCAACAGACAGAGAACTCTGAGCAGAGTCGTTCTGACTTAGCAAACATAGTTTCTAATCTATCCAAGTCCACTCTCAGTTTCATGACTGAAACAAGGTCATCCATTAGAAATTTGGAGGCACAAGTGGGTCAGCTGAGTAAGAAAGTTACTAAACTCCCTCCAAGCACTCTCCCAAGCAATACAGAAGAAAATCCAAAAAGAGAGTGCAAGGCCATAAACATGTCCCACACGGCCGAACCTGTAGAGGAGGGAGAGTCAGTGATTTCCACTGAGGAAGACCTCAATGGACGTCCACTGGCCTCCAAGGAGTTCCCTAATGAGGAACCAAAGGAATCTGAGGCTCATATAGAGACCATAGAGATTCCACTAAACTTACTTCTGCCATTCATGAGCTCTGATGAGTATTCTTCCTTTGAAGAGGATGAAGATATTGCTGAAGAGCAAGCTGCTAAGTACCTTGGAGCAATCATGAAGCTGAATGCCAAGTTATTTGGTAATGAGACTTGGGAGGATGAACCTCCATTGCTCATCAATGAACTGAATACCGTGGTTAGGCAGAAATTACCGTAGAAGAAACCGGACCCCGAAAAATTCTTAATACCTTGTACCATAGGCACCATGACCTTTGAGAAGGCTCTGTGTGACCTAGGGTCAAGTATAAACCTCATGCCCCTCTGTGTAATAGAGAAACTAGGGATCCTTGAGGTGCAAGTTGCAAGAATCTCGCTAGAGATGGCAGACAATTCAAGGAAACAGACTTATGGACTTGTAGAGGATGTCTTGGTAAAGGTTGAAGGCCTTTACATCCCTGCTGACTTCATAATCCTGGACACTGGGAAGACTATAGATGAATCCATCATCCTTGGCAGACCCTTCCTAGCCACAGCAAAAGCTGTGATTGATGTTGACAGAGGAGAGTTGGTCCTTCAAGTGAATGAGGACTACCTTGTGTTCAAGGCTCAAGGATATCCCTCTGTAACCATGGAGAGGAAGCATGAAAAGCTTCTCTCAAGGCAGAGTCAAACAGAGCCCCCACACTCAACTTCTAAGTTTGGTGTTGGGAGGCCAACATCAAGCTCTGAGTCTTTGTGAAGCTCTCTAAGAGCTTCACTGTCAAGCTATTGACATTAAAGAAGCGCTTGTTGGGAGGCAACCCAATGTTAATTAATTATATTTATTTTATTTTCCATTGTTATTTTATATTTTCTTAGGTTAATGATCATGTGAAGTCACAAAAACAACTGAAAATTCAAAAATAGAATGGAAAAAAAAGCATTGAAAATAGCACACCCTAGAGGAGGAGTTTACTGGCGTTTAAACGCCAGTAAGGGTAGCAGAATGGGCGTTAAACGCCCAGTTTGGCACCATTCTGGGCGTTTAACACCAGAAAAGGGCACCAGACTGGCGTTTAATGCCAGAAAATGGCAACAAGCTGGCGTTTAAACGCCAGAAAGGGAAGAAAAGCTGGTATTAAATGCCAGAAATGGGCAGCAACCTGGCGTTTAATGCCAGGATTGGCACTCCAAGGGGCGTTTACACGCCAAAATGGTGCAGGGCTGAGAAATCCTTGACACCTCAGGATCTGTGGATCCCACAGGATCCCCACCTACCTCAACTCTCTCTCTCTCTTCTTCACACCTTTCCATAACACCCTTTTCCAAATACCCCTCACCAATCACCTCCTCACATTTCATATTCAATTCCTTTCCCTCCCAAACCCAACCCCTAAAACATGAACCCTAACCCTTTTTCCACTCCTATATAAACCCCTCATCCCTCCTTCCTTTTCACACATTATAAACACTTCTTTTCCCCCTTGGCCGAACCACTTTCACCTCTCCATCTCCTCAATTTTTCTTCTTCTTCTGCTCCCTTCTTTCTTCTTTTGCTAGAGGACGAGCAAACCTTCTAAGTTTGGTGTGGTAAAAGCATTGCTTTTTGTTTTTCCATAACCATTTATGGCACCTAAGGTTAGAAAAACCTCTAGCAAGAGGAAAGGGAAGGCAAAAGCTTCCACCTCTGAGTCATGGGAGATGGAGAGATTCATCTCAAAGGTCCATCAAAACCACTTCTATGAAGTTGGTGGCCAAGAAGAAGTTGATCCCTGAGGTCCCTTTCATGCTCAAAAGGAATGAGTATCCAGAGATCCGACAGGAGATTTGAAAAAGAGGTTGAGAAGTTCTCACCAACCCCATTCAACAAGTCGGAATCTTAATGGTTCAAGAGTTCTATGCTAATGCATGGGTCACCAAAAACCATGATCAAAGTGTGAACCCGAACTCAAAGAATTGGCTTACAATGGTTTGTGGGAAATACTTAGATTTCAGTCCGAAAAATGTAAGGTTAGCATTCAACTTGCCAATAATGCAAGGAGATGCACGCCCCTACACTAGAAGGGTCAACTTTGATCAAAGGTTGGACCAAGTCCTCATGGACATATGTGTAGAAGGAGCTCAGTGAAAAAGAGACTCCAAAGGCAAGCTGGTTCAATTGAGAAGGCTTGACCTCAAACCCGTGGCTAGGGGATGGTTGGAGTTCATCCAACGCTCTATCATTCCTACTAGCAACCAATCTGAAGTTACAATAGACCGAGCGATCATGATCCATAGTATCATGAATAGAGAGGAAGTAGAAGTTCATGAGGTCATATCTCTAGAACTCTACAAAGTGGCTGACAAAACCTCCACCTTGGCAAGATTAGCCTTCCCTCATCTCATTTGTCACCTCTACAATTCAGCTGAAATTGTCATAGAGGAAGACACCCTCATTGAAGAGGACAAGCCCATCACTAAGAAAAGGATGGAGCAAACAAGAGAGCCCACTTATGGACCTCAACAAGAGCATAAGGAAGTCCCTCATCAAGAAATCCCTGAGATGCCTCAAGGGATGCATTTTCCTCCACACAACTATTGGGAGCAAATCAACATCTCCTTAGGAGATTTGAGTTCCAATATGGAGCGACTAAAAATGGAGCACCAAGAGCACTCTATTATTCTCCATGAAATTAGAGAGGATCAAATAGCCATGAGGGAAGAGCAACAAAGGCAAAGAAGAGACATTGAGGAGCTCAAGAACTCCATAAGATCTTCAAGAGGAAGAACTAGCCGCCATCACTAAGGTGGACCCGTTCTTTAATCTCCTTGCTCTTATTTTTCTGTTTTTCGAAAAATTATGCTTTATGTTCTATCTATGTTTGTGTCTTTATTACATGATCATTAGTGTCTTAGTGTCTATGCTTTAAAGTTATGAATGTCCTATGAATCCTTCACCTCTCTTAAATGAAAAATGTTTTTAATTGCAAAAGAAAAAGAAGTACATGAATTTCAAATTTTAAAATAGTTTAATTATTTTGATGTGGCGGCAATACTTTTTGTTTTCTGAATGAATGCTTGAACAGTGCATATTTTTGAATTTGTTGTTTATGAATGTTAAAATTGTTGGCTCTTGAAAGAATAATGAAAAAAGAGAAATGTTATTTGATAATCTGAAAAATCATATAATTAATTCTTAAAGCAAGAAAAAGCGGTGAAAAGCTTACAGAAAAAAATGGCAAAAAAATAAAAGAAAAAGAAAGAAAAAGAAAAAGCAAGCAGAAAAAGTCAGTAACCCTTTAAACCAAAAGGCAAGGGTAAAGAGGATCGAAGGCTTTGAGCATTAATGGATAGGAGGGCCCACAGGAATAAAATCCTGGCCTAAGCGGCTAAACCAAGCTGTCCCTAACCATGTGCTTGTGGCGTGAAGGTGTCAAGTGAAAAGTTTGAGACTGAGCGGTTAAAGTCGTGGTCCAAAGCAAAAAGAGTGTGCTTAAGAGCTCTGGACACCTCTAACTGGGGACTCTAGCAAAGCTGAGTCACAATCTGAAAAGGTTCACCCAGTTATGTGTCTGTGGCATTTATGTATCCGGTGGTAATATTGGAAAACAAAATGCTTAGGGTCACGGCCAAGACTCATAAAGCAACTGTGTTCAAGAATCAACATACTGAACTAGAAGAATCAATAACACTATCTGAATTCTGAGTTCCTATAGATGCCAACTATTCTGAACTTCAAAGGATAAAGTGAGATGCCAAAACTGTTCAGAAGCAAAAAGCTACTAGCCTCGCTCATCTAATTAAAACTGATCTTTATAGATGTTTTCGGAATTTATTGTATATTCTATTCTTTTTATCCTACTTTGTTTTTAGTTGCTTGGGGACAAGCAACAATTTAAGTTTGGTGTTGTGATGAGCGAATAATTTATATGCTTTTTTGGCATTATTTTTAGGTAGTTTTTAGTATGTTTTAGTTACTTTTTATTATGTTTTTATTAGTTTTTAAATAAAAATTACATTTCTGGACTTTACTATGAGTTTGTGTATTTTTCTATAATTTCAGATATTTTCTGGCTGAAATTGAGGAACCTGAGCAAAAATCTGATTCAGAGGCTGAAAAAGGACTGTAGATGCTGTTGGATTCTGACCTCCCTGCACTCGAAGTGAATTTTCTGGAGCTACAGAAGCCCAATTGGCGCAATCTTAATTGCGTTGGAAAGTAGTCATCATGGGCTTTTCAGCAATATATAATAGTTCATACTTTGCCCGAGTTTTGATAACGTAAACTGGCGTTTAAACGCCAACTTTCTACCATATTCTGGCGTTAAACGCCAGAACTAGCATAAAAGCTGGACTTAAACGCCCAAACTGGCACCAAAGCTGGCGTTTAACTCCAAGAAAAGCCTCTACATGTGAAAGCTTTAATGCTCCGCCCAAGCACACACCAAGTGGGCCTGGAAGTGGATTTCTGCATCATTTACTTATTTCTGTAAACCGTAGGTTACTAGTTCATTATAAATAGGACCTTTTACTATTGTATTTTGGGAGCGATCTCTAGAACACATTATGTAACTTTTATGTTCTAAGACCTCCATGGGAGGCTGGCCACTCGGCCATGTCTACCCTATTTTCACTTATGTATTTTCAACGGTGGAGTTTCTACACCCCATAGATTAAGGTGTGGAGCTCTGCTGTTCTTCATGAATTAATGTAATTACTACTGTTCTTTTATTCAATTCACGCCTACTTCTTCTCTAAGATATTCATTCGCACAAAACATGGTGAATTTGATGATCAAGTGACACTCATCACCATTCTCAACTTATGAACGCGTGCCTGACAACCACTCCCGTTCTACATGAAAACAAGCTTGAATGTGTATCTCTTGGTTTCTAATCTAAGATTAAAACCTTCATGGTATAGGCTAGAATTATTGGCGGCCATTCTTGAGATCTGGAAAGTCTAAACCTTGTCTGTGGTATTCCGAGTAGGATCTGGGATGGGATGACTGTGACGAGCTTCAAACTCGCGAGTGTTGGGCGTAGTGACAGACGCAAAAGGATTAATGGATCCTATTCCAATATGAGTGAGAACCGACAGATGATTAGCCGTGCGGTGACAGCGCATTTGGACCATTTTCACTGAGAGGACGGACGGTAGCCATTGGCAACGGTGATCCCCCAACATACAGCTTGCCATGGAAAGGAGTATGAATGATTGGATGAAGGCAATAGGAAAGCAGAGGTTCAGAAGGAACAAAGCATCTTCGTACGCTTATCTGAAACTCCTACCAATAAATTACATTAGTATTTCTATCTTATTTTCTATTTTAATTACATTTTAATTATCAAAATCCCATAACCATTTGAATCCGCCTGACTGAGATTTACAAGGATGACCATAACTTACTTCAAGTCGACAATCTCCGTGGGATCGACCCTTACTCACGTAAGGTATTACTTGGACGACCCAGTGCACTTGCTGGTCAGCTGCACGAAATTGTGTGAAAAGTGTGCGATCACGATTCCGTGTACCAAGAAGCAACACCCATCTTATGAGTTTGGGTTTTGAATCCTGCTTTGTGAGGAGATATTTTAGAGTAGCATGGTCAGTGTACACAATCACTTTTGATCCTACTAAATAAGATCTGAACTTGTCAATGACATAAACCACTGCAAGCAACTCCTTTTCTGTGGTTGTGTAATTCCTCTATGCGTCATTTAAAATACGGATAGCATAATAAATGACATGCAGAAGCTTGTCATGCCTCTGTCCCAATACTGCACCAATGGCATGGTCACTGGCATCACACATTAGTTCAAATGGTAATGTCCAGTCTGGTGCAGAAATGACTGGTGCTGTGACCAGCTTAGCTTTCAGAGTCTCAAACGCCTGCAGACACTCTGTGTCAAAGACAAATGGTGTATCAGCAGCTAGCAGATTGCTCAGAGGTTTTGCAATTTTTGAAAAATTCTTTATAAACCTCCTATAGAATCCTGCATGCCCCAGAAAGCTTCTGATTGCCTTAACATTGGCAGGTGGTGGTAATTTTTCAATTACCTCTACCTTAGCTTGATCCACCTCTATTCCCTTGTTCGAAATTTTGTGCCCAAGGACAATTCCTTCAGTCACCATAAAGTGACATTTCTCCCAGTTTAAAACCAGGTTAGTCTCTTGGCACCTTTTCAGAACAAGTGCTAGATGGTCAAGACAGGAGCTGAATGAGTCTCCAAATACTGAGAAGTCATCCATGAAGAATTCCAGAAATTTCTCTACCATATCAAAGAAGATAGATAGCATGCACCTCTGAAAGGTTGCAGGTGCATTGCACAGACCAAATGGCATCCTTTTGTAGGCAAATACTCCAGATGGACATGTGAATGCTATTTTCTCTTGGTCCTGAGGATCTACTGTAATTTGGTTGTAACCTGAATAGCCATCCAAAAAGCAGTAGTATTCATGGCTTGCCAGTCTCTCTAGCATCTGGTCTATGAATGGTAAAGGAAAATGATCCTTCCTGGTGGCTGTATTAAGCCTTCTGTAGTCAATACACATACGCCACTATGTAACTGTTCTTGTAGGAACCAGTTCATTCTTTTCATTATGAACCACTGTCATGCCTCCCTTCTTGGGGACAACTTGGACAGGGCTCACCCAGGGGCTATCAGAAATAGGATAAATAATCCCAGCCTCTAGTAACTTAGTGACCTCTTTCTGCACCACCTCTTTCATGGCTGGATTCAGCCGCCTCTGTGGTTGAACCACTAGCTTAGCATCATCCTCCAATAGGATCCTGTGCATGCATCTGGCTGGGCTAATGACCTTAAGATCACTTATGGACCACCCAAGAGCTGTCTTGTGTGTCCTTAGCACCTGAATTAGTGCTTTCTCTTCCTGTGGCTCTAAAGCAGCGCTTATGATTACTGGAAGAGTGTCATCTTCTTTCAGAAATGCATATTTCAAGGATGGTGGTAGTGGTTTGAGCTCGGGTTTAGGAGGCTTCTTCTCTTCCTGAGGAGTTTTCAGAGGTTCTTTTGTTTTCTCTAGTTCCTCCAAATCAGGCTGAACATCTTTAAAAATGTCCTCTAGCTCTGATTCGAGACTCTCAGTCATATTGAGCTTTTCTACCAGGGAGTCAATAATATCAATGCTCATGCAATCATTTGAGGTGTCTGGATGCTGCATAGCTTTGACAACATTTAACTTAAACTCATCCTCATTGACTCTCAAGGTCACCTCCCCTTTTTGGACATCAATGAGGGTTCGTCCAGTCGCTAGGAAAGGTCTTCCTAGAATGAGAGTTGCACTCTTGTGCTCCTCCATTTCCAGCACCACAAAGTCAGTGGGGAAGGCAAATGGCCCAACCTTGACAATCATGTCCTCAGTTACGCCTGATGAAATCTTAATGGAGCCATCAGCAAGTTGGAGGCATATCCAGGTTGGTTTAACTTCATCAGTCAAACTAAACTTTTTGATAGTGGATGCAGGTATTAGGTTGATACTTGCCCCAAGATCATATAGAGCTGTCTTGGTACAAGCATCCTCTAATGTGCATGGTATCATAAAGCTTCCGGGATCTTTAAGCTTCTCTGGTAAGCTTTTCAGAATGACTGCACTGCATTCTTCAGTGAGGAAAACTTTTTCAGTTTCTCTCCAATCCTTCTTATGACTTAAGATCTCTTTCATGAACTTAGCATAAGAGGGTATTTGTTCAAGTGCCTCTGCAAACGAAATCTTTATTTCAAGAGTCCTGAGATAGTCTGCAAAGCAGGCAAATTGTTTATCCTGTTCCGCTTGGCAGAGTTTCTGAGTATAAGGCATCTTGGCTTTATATTCTTCAACCTTAGTTGCTGCAGGTTTATTTCCTATAGAAGTGGTTGGAGAAGCCTGCTTAAAGGGGTTGTTATCAGCACTTGCAGGTGTCTGATCCCTTATTGGCATTTGAACGCCAGAATTGGCCATCCACTGGGTGTTTAACGCCAACTTCTGACCCTTTTCTGGCATTTGAACGCCAGAATCATTCCTCTCTGGGCTCTTACTATCCTCAGAGGGATTTTGGGCAGTGCATTGGTCATCCTTTGTCAGTTATTCCTTTCTTGGCTTTCTGCTGCCCTGAGTTGAGACATTCAATGTCTTTCCACTCCTTAAATGAATAGCTTGGCACTCTTCTGTTATCTGTTTAGATAGCTACTGTCTTGTCTGATCCAATTGTGCTTCCATATTATTGTTAGTGTCTTTAGTGTCTTGTAGCATCTCTTTAAATTCTGCTAACTGTTTTGTTATAAAAAAATAATTGCTGATTGAGTTCAGCAACTTGTTCTGGAGGACTAAGTTTAGTGGATATTGCCTCAGCCTCTTTTTTCATGGAGGTCTCACCACTTGAGTACAGGTGCTGATTTTTGGCAACTGTATTAATGAGCTCTTGAGCCTCTTCAATTGTCTTTCTCATATGTATAGATCCACCAGCTGAGTGGTCTAGAGACATCTGGGCCTTTTCTGTAAGCCTATAGTAAAAGATGTCTAACTGCACCCATTCTGAAAACATTTCAGAGCGGCATTTCCTTAGCATCTCTCTGTACCTCTCCCAGGCATTATAAAGAGATTCATTATCCTCTTGTTTAAAGCCTTGGATGTCCAGCCTTAGCTGTGTCATCCTTTTTGGAGGGAAATATTGATTCAGGAATTTGTCTGATAACTGTTTCCATGTTCTTATGCTTGCTGTGGGTTGGTTATTTAACCACCTCTTAGCTTGATCTTTTACAGAAAATAAAAATAGTAATAATCTGTAGACATTCTAATCTACTTCCTTATCACGTACTATGTCAGCAATTTGTTAGAACTGTGCCAGAAACTCAGTAGGTTCTTCCTGTAGAAGACCGAAATACTAACAATTTTGCTGCACCATGATAATGAGCTGAGGGTTTAGCTCAAAATTGCTGGCTCTGATGGGGGGTATACAGATACTACTCCCATATGAAGCAGTAGTGGGATTAGCATATGACCCCAGAGTCCTTCTGGACTGTTTATTTCCACTTAGGTCCATGATGGAGAAAGGGAGATGATATGGATTGTAAAATAAAAAAAATTTATTCTTTTTTTTGAAATTAAAGAAATTAAAAGAAAGTAAATAAAAAAAATGATGCAAGTTTCAAAAATTAAGAAAAGAAAAAGAAATTAAAAAAATTAGAAAAATAAATTAAGTAATTAATTAAAAAGATTTGAAAAAGATTTTATTTTAAGATTTGAGATTAGAAAAGATAAGATAAGTTAGGTAAGAGAAGAGAAGATAAGTTTTTAAATTAAAAAGTTTTGAAATTTAAATTTGAAATTTTGAAATTTGAAATTTGAAATTCGAAATTTAAAATTTGAATTTTAAATTTTGAATTTTGAATTTTGAAAAAGTCAACAATATAAGATAAAGATTTGAAAAAGATTTAAATTTTGAAAAGGTTTGATTTTTAAAATTTTAAATTTAAATTTTGAAATTTGAAATTTGAATTTTGGAATTTAATTGAAATTTAAAAATTGAATTTGAAATAAGATAAGATTTTGAAAAAGATATGATTTTTGAAAAAGATTTGAATTTTGAAATTTAAAACTAAGATAAGATAAGATAAAAATTTTAAAATAAAAATCTGAATTTTTTTAATGTAAATTTTGAAAATTCAATTAAAATAAAGAGAAAATATATTTTTTATTTTTTGAATTTAATGAAGAAAGAAAAAAACAATAAAATGACACCAAACTTAGAATTTTTAGATTAAAATAAAGAAAACAAACAAGAAAATTTTGAATGTCAAGATGAACACCAAGAACACTTTTTGGAAATCTTTAGGAAAATAAAAACACAAAGGATACCAAACTTGAAAATTTTTATACTTTGGACACTAATAATTCGAAAATGCACAAGAAAAACAAGGAAAGACACAAAGCAAGAAAAACAAGAAAAATAAACAAGAACAACTTGATGATCAAGAAAGAACAAGGAACATAAAACTCGAAAATATGAAGAATAAAAAGAACATACAATTCGAAAAATTTGAAGGAAAATAAAAACATGCAATTGACACCAAACTTAAAACATGAAACTAAACTCAAACAGAAGACTCAAAGAAAAATTCAAGATTAATAAAAAAAATAAGATTTTTGAAAAGAAAATAAAAGACTCAAATTTAGTGACTCTAAACCAAAAAGATAAATTTTTTCTAATCTAAGCAACAAGATGAACCGTCAGTTGTCCAAACTCGAATAATCCCCGGCAACAGCGCCAAAAACTTGGTGCGCGGAGTTGCAATCATACCTTTGCAACTCCACACAACTAACCAGCAAGTGCACTGGGTCATCCAAGTAATACCTTACGTGAGTAAGGGTCGATCCCACGGATCTTGCCGGCTTGAAGCAAGCTATGGTTATCTTGTAAATCTTAGTCAGGAGATTAATGATAAAAATGATTTTGTTTATGAAAAGTAAATAACATGAAATGAATGGTACTTGTGATTCAGTAATGAGAAACAGGTTGAGATTCCGGAGATGCTCTATCGTCTGAATCTCTGCTTTCCTACTGTCTTCTTCTCCAAACACACATGGCTTCCTTCAATGGCAAGCTGTATGTTGGTGGATCACCCTTGTCAATGGCTACCATTCGTCCTCTTGGATGAAAAATACCAGGCACAGTTTCTGTACGGCTAATCAACTGTCGGATCTCTCATCTCGGATGAAAAATACCAGGTACAGCTACCGCACGGCTAATCATCTGTCGGTTCTCACTTGTGTCGGAATAGGATCTCTCTATCCTTTTGCACACTGTCACTGTGGCCAACATTCGCGAGTTTGAAGCTGGTCACAGTCATCCCGTTCCAGATCCTACTCGGAATACCACAGACAAGGTTTAGACTTTCCGGATCTCAAGAATGCTGCCAATTAGTTCTAGCCTCTACCACGAAGGTTCTAATCTCACAGATTCGAATGCTCTATTGTCAGGAGATGCAAATCGAACTCGTGGATTAGAAACCCAAGAGATACGCACTCAAGCTGTCGCCTAATGACTACGTTGAGCTCAGGTAGAACGGGAGTGGTTGTCAAGCACGCGTTCATAAAATTGAGAATGATGATGAGTGTCACGGATCATCATATTCTCTATATTGAAGTACGAGTGAGTATCTTAGAACAGAATCAAGCGTGATTGAATAGAAAACAATAGTAATTGCATTAATCCATTGAGACACAGCAGAGCTCTTCACCCCCACCTATGGGGTTTAGAGACTCATGCCGTAGAAGATACAATATGAGATGTAAAATGTCATGATTTACAAAATAAATCTCTAAAAGTAGTTTTTATACTAAACTAGTAACTTAGGTTTACAAAAAATAAGTAACTATGTGTAGATAGTGCAGAAATCCACTTCCGGGGCCCACTTGGTGAGTGTTTGGGTTGAACTTTGAAGCTTTCACGTGCATAGGCCATTCTTGGAGTTAAACGCCAGCTTGAGTGCCAGTTTGGGTGTTTAACTCCAGTTCTGGTGTCAATTCTGGCGTTTTACGCCAGAAAAGGGTCTCTGGCTGGCGTTGAATGCCAGTTTGGGCCATCATATTTCTGGAAAGCCCAAGATGTCTACTTTCCAAACGCAATTGAGAGCGCACCAATTGGGCTTCTGTAGCTCCAGAAAATCCACTTCGAGTGCAGGAGGGTCAGAATCCAACAGCATCTGCAGTCCTTTCTCAGCCTCTGAATCAGATTTTTGCTCAGGTCCCTCAATTTCAGCCAGAAAATACCTAAAATTATAGAAAAACACACAAACTCATAGTAAAGTCTAAAAATGTGATTTTTGCACAAAAAATAATAAAAATATAATAAAAAGTAACTAAAATATACTAAAAACTACCTAAAAACAATGTCAAAAAGCGTATAAATTATCCGCTCATCAGAGTTTAAGATTAATACCAGTAACTCAAACAAGTTACTAGAATTATCAACGAGTTTCAGAAATTTCATGTCAATAAAACAGTGAACCTTCCATTTTGTAAATTGCTTATTTAATTCTATAATAATGGGATTATCCCGAAATTTGGATACACTGTTATTTACATGCCAATCTTTCGACTTTCTTTGGTTTTAACCCAAAAACTCATCAGAATCAAAAGTTGTGTAGGTTGGAAGTTGGTACTGGATTAACTCAAAAATAGACTTTTCAGTAGAAACCATTTACTTTCAAACATTTTTATCTTCAAACCTACTAATTAGAAAATTCTAAAATTTAGAGAGGATGATCTAACCTCATCAAGTATTACCAGGAATTATTACACGATTTTTGAGTGGCTAGATTTTTCCCAGAATTTTGCGCAAGTCGCTGCCTAATTTTAGTAACCATATCGGTAGAATTTGGCTTAGGTTCCAACTAACCTTTTCGGTTTCCTAAGCTTATCATCACCTCTTAATCATCTTCTTATCTTTATCATGCATAATTTAACATCATAACTAGCAGAAATTACTCATAATATCATCAACAATCATCATTCACATAAACACAAACATACAATTAAACTAGCCTAACCCCTACCTCAATGGAGTTCACCCTTGCTCAAGAAATCGGTTCTAGTTTTTCTTTATCTCTTCGGTCAAGGCTCCTCCTTGAGCTGGGATTTTGGGAAGTCTTAAAGGAGGATGACAAAGAAGATCATGCTCAAGGAACTCCTAGAATCAAGATGGTGAGGTGAAGATCCCATTTGTAGCTTGATGAAGGCTTGATGGAGGTTGGAAAGTTGGGCTCTAAGCTCTCAATCTCCTCAGTTGTTCTTTCCTCCAATCACTCTCCATTTTTAGCTTCTAATATCTCTAATTATCCTCCTTCTCTTGTTCTCTTGTTAAAGCTTCAGAAATAAGGATGAGCATGTCTATTTATAGTGTGGTGAATGGTGTGGTAGGTTACCACCAAATCAAAGAAGGATGACACTTGTTTAATGGCATGTATCTCTTTATTAATTTCTTCCTAATGACTCATCATTCTTGGCCAACTTGTGGCTGAGGTTTGTTTAGGAAAAATAGAATGGAGGGAGTGGTTTAATTGTGGTTATGTTGCTTAATCTAGGGAGTGGTTTGGTTAAGAAAAATTTGGTTCGGTTTAGGTTTGGTTAGGTTATGTGGCTTAATCTAGGGAGTGGACATCTTGTTCAAATTTGCCTTCGACAAGCTCGGCCTACATGAAAAAGAGCTCCGAGCGTATCCAAATAGCTTGTTCGGACTGGGAGACACCCCGATTCAACCAATAGGATACATCTCCCTGCATACAACCTTTGGGAAAGGAACTCGGTCTAGGACGTTGAGTATAGACTATATTGTAGTCGACGTGAGCTCGGCCTACAATGTGCTAATAGGTCAAACAACGTTAAACCAACTCACCGTCGTGGTCTCCACTCCACACCTATACATGAAGTTTCCACTCCAGAAGGGATCGCTACCATAAAAGGAGACCAGAAACTTGCGCGACGTTGTTACAACGAAAGTCTGAACCTTAAAGGAGACCCCAGAGGGAAAGAAACTAACACTATAGAACTCGGGGGAATCTGAGCTCGCGAAGAACTCCATCATCAGCCAGAAGGTGAGACTCAAGACGTTGAAATTGGAGACGATCCAAGCAAAACAACAAATATAGGAGCAAATCTGAGAGAAGACTCAAAGGAACTGCTAATAAAGCTCCTAAAAGGCAATTCCGACCTCTTTGCATGGAAGGTCGCTGACATGCCTGGTATCGATCCCGGACTAATATGCCACAAGTTAGCCGTATACCCAGGGTCTCGGCCAGGAAAGGTCGCGGGCTGTAGAGGAGCAGGTACAGGCCTTGCTGGAGGCAGGGTTCATAAGGGAAGTAAAATACCCACTATGGCTAGCCAATGTGGTGTTGGTCAAATAGTCAAATGGGAAGTGGCGGATGTGCACCGATTACACCGACCTCAACAAAGCCTGCCCAAAGGATCCCTACCCACTCCCGAACATCGACACAGTAGTCGACGCTTCGTCAGGCTATCAATACCTCTCCTTCATGGACGCTTACTCAGGATACAACCAAATCCCAATGTATCAACCTGACCAAGAGAAGACATCGTTCCTAACCCCAAAGGCAAACTATTGCTATATAGTTATGCCCTTCAAACTCAAGAACGCAGGGGCTACCTACTAAAGACTGATGAACAAAGTCTTCGCCGATCACATTGGAAAGCTAATGGAAGTTTATGTAGACGACATGCTGGTAAAAACGCAAAGTGAGGAATCGTTGTTACCCGACCTCGCTAAAGTGTTCGACACCATAAGAGAGCATGGCATGCGACTTAATCCCGCAAAGTGTACCTTTGCGGTAGAAGCTGGCAAATTCCTGGGCTTCATGCTCACCCAAAGAGGAATCGAAGCAAACCCAGATAAGTGTCAGGCTATACTTCACATGAAAAGTCTGACTTGTGTCAAAGAGGTCCAGCAGCTTAACGGAAGACTAGCAGCTCTGTCTAGATTCCTAACTAGATCAGCCTTAAGATCTCTCCCCTTCTATGCAACATTAAGGAAAGGAAAGAGGTTCGAGTGGACCCCAGAATGCGAACAAGCCTTCCAAGATTTCAAAAAATTTCTGGGGCAACCACCTGTCCTTACTCGACCTCGGGAAGGTGAAGAGCTCATACTATACCTCGCCGTAGGGAGTCGGACAATAGCCTCAACGTTGGTCAGAGAGGATGAAAGTGGGCAACAACCCATCTACTTCATCAGTAAGGCTCTACAAGGGGCTGAACTAAACTATCAAAAGATAGAAAAGTTTGCCTACGCCCTCATACTCACTTCCCGATGACTCCGACCATACTTTCAAGCTCACACCATCAGAGTACGGACCAACCAACCCATAAAGGAGATCTTACAGAAAACAGACTTAGCTGAAAGAATCCTACAATAGGCAGTCGAGTTGTCCGAATTCGACATCAAGTATGAAGCCTGGATAGCTATTAAATCCCAGTACCTGGCCGACTTCATCGCAGAGTATACTGACATCCCGGGCACCCCCACAAAGTGGAGCCTTTATGTAGATGGCTCCTCAAACAAAGCCGGGAGTGGCGCAGGCGTCATTTTAGAGAGCGATCAGGGAACCCAAATCGAGCTATCCTTAAAGTTCAAATTTTCGGCCTCAAATAATCAAGCTGAATATGAAGCACCACTAGCTGGTTTGAGGCTGGCTAGGGAAGTTGGAGCTCAAAGACTTACCATCTTCAGCGACTCCTGGTGAGCGGATAATTTATACGCTTTTTGGCATTGTTTTTAGGTAGTTTTCAGCATGTTTTAATTACTTTTTAGTATATTTTTATTAGTTTTTATTCAAAATTCACATTTTTGGACTTTACTATGAGTTTCTGTGTTTTTCTATTATTTCAGGTACTTTCTGGCTGAAATTGAGGGACCTGAGCAAAAATCTAATTCAGAGGCTGAAAAAGGACTGCAGATGCTGTTGGATTCTGACCCTCCTGCACTCGAAATGAATTTTCTCGAGCTACAGAAGCCCAATTGACGCTCTCTCAATTGCGTTGGGAAGTAGACATCCTGGGCTTTCCTGCAATATATAATAATCCATACTTTGCTCGAGATTTGATGGCCCAAACCGGCGTTCCAAGTCAGCATAAAAATTATGGCGTCAAAACGCCAGAACTGGCATAAAAGCTGGAGTTAAACGCCCAAACTGGCACCAAAGTTGGCGTTTAACTCCAAGAAAAGTCTCTACATGTAAAAGCTTCAATGCTCAGCCCAAGCACACACCAAGTGGGCCCCGGAAGTGGATTTTTGCATCATTTACTCATTTCTGTAAACCCTAGGTTACTAGTTCTCTATAAATAGGACCTTTTGCTATTGTATTTTCAATCTTTGATTAGTCTTATGCTATCTTAGACCTTTATGGGGGCTGGCCATTTGGCCATGCCTGGACCTCCATTACTTTTGTATTTTCAATGGTGAAGTTTCTACACCCCATAGATTAAGGTGTGGAGCTCTGCTGTTCCTCATGAATCAATGCAAAGTACTATTATTTTTCTATTCAACTCAAGCCTATTTCTTCTCTAAGATATTCATTCGCACACAAGAACATGATGAATGTGATGATTATGTGACACTCATCACCATTCTCACCTATGAACGCGTGCCTGACAACCACTTCCGTTCTACATGCAAACAAGCTTGAATGTGTATCTCTTGGGTTTCTAATCTAAGATTAAAACCTTCGTGGTATAGGCTAGAATTATTGGCAGCCATTCTTGAGATCCGAAAAGTCTAAACCTTGTCTATGGTATTCCGAGTAGGATCTGGGATGGGATGACTGTGACGAGCTTTAAACTTGCGAGTGTTGGGCGTAGTGACAGACGCAAAAGGATCAATGGATCCTATTCCAACATGATCGAGAACCAACAGCTGATTAGCCGTGCGGTGACAGCGCATTTGGACCATTTTCATTGAGAGGACGGACGGTAGCCATTGACAACGGTGATCCCCCAACATACAGCTTGCCATGGAAAGGAGTATGAATGATTGAATGAAGGCAATAGGAAAGCAAACATTCAGAAGGAGCAAAGCATCTCCATACGCTTATCTGAAATTCTCACCAATGAATTACATAAGTATTTCTATCTTTATTTTATATTTTATTTATATTTAATTATCAAAACCTCATAACCATTTGAATCTGCCTGATTGATATTTACAATATGACCATAGCTTGCTTCAAGCCGACAATCTCCATGGGATCGACCCTTACTCACGTAAGGTTTATTACTTGGACGACCCAGTGCACTTGCTGGTTAGTTGTGCGGAGTTGTGACAAAGAGTTAAGATTACATTCGTGCATACCAAGTTGTTGGCGCCGTTTTAGAGATCACAATTTCGTGCACCAACTCCCAAGTAGTCACTTCGCAGATAGAAGGGAGCTATCAAGATACGAATCCCACTATGAGAAAGTACCTTGACAAAACCAAAGAACAGCTCAGACAATTTAAGGGATATGATGTCCGGCATATACCCCGAGAGCAGAATACCTGGGCTGATGCACTCTCAAAACTAGCCAGCACCAAACCAGGGGGCAACAATAGAAGCCTCATCCAAGAAACTCTCTGAAATCCATCAACCTTGGAGGAAGAGAAGATCCTAGCCATCTCAGAATAGGATCAAGGATGGATGACTCCCATAATTAACTACCTAAAGTCAGAAACACTCCCAACAGACAAAAGGGAGGCAAAGAGGCTAGTACGAGAAGCTCAGTACTACACCATAATACAAAACGTCCTGTATAAGAGAGGAATCTCCACTCCCCTCCTAAAATGCGTCCCGACCTCCGCTACAAAGGAAGTTCTCGAAGAAGTCCACAGTGGCGCGTGCAGCAATCATCTCGGAGCACGAGCCCTTGCTAAAAAGGTACTCCGAGTTGGTTTCTACTGGCCGACCTTACAAAGGAAAGCAACAGAGTTTGTCAAGACATGCCTACCCTGCCAAAAGCACGCCAACTTCCACAAAGCTCCACCCGAGGAGCTCATCTGCGTTACTTCACCCTAGCCATTCGCAAAGTAGGGGCTCGACCTCCTTGGACCCTTCCCCCAGGGATCCGGACAAGTCAAGTTCCTCATCGTAGGCATAGACTACTTCACAAAGTGGATTAAGGCAGAGCCATTAGCTAATGCCACAGTCCAAAAAAGTCGGAAATTTTTATACAAAAACATTATCACAAGATTTAGGGTCCCATGCTCTATCACCACAGATAATGGTACTCAATTCATTGACACAGGCTTTAGAAATCTGGTAGCTGATCTAAAAATCAAGCACCAGTTCACCTCTGTAGAGCACCCACAAGCCAATGGACAAGCGGAAGCCGCCAACAAAGTCATACTGGCCGGGTTAAAACGGAGGTTACAGGATGCTAAGGGAGCTTAGGCTGAAGAGCTCCCGCAAGTCTTATGGGCATATCGGACAACACCACACTCAACTAATGGGGAATCACCATTCGACTTGCTTACGGAATGGAGGCAATGATCCCCGTAGAGATAGAAGAAGGATCTCCTAGAATGATCCTCTATAATGAAGATACTGTTCATATCCTGGGTCGAGCTATCCGACCCGGGATGATTAGCAACAAAGCGACCGACCTCTTCAGGTTAGATCATCCGACCTCTTCTCAAAGAGCTCGGCTAAATCGACAGGAAAGCCCAAAAGGGGCCCAACTCAAGGAACACGACCCAGACCATAAGGCGGCCCAAGCCTATAGGGATAAGGGCGGTTCCCTTGAAGATAAGCTGACCTCACCCAAAGGATAAGATAAAGATAAGATGACTAACTTATCTTATCTAAAAAGGCCACTCTACACCATTATAAATACACTGGAGCACCCAGGTATAACTCATACTATGATTCTACATAAAAAAAACCTGCTAATACCCTTGCTAACTTAAGCATCGGAGTCCCTTGCAGGTACCCCCACCCTCCGGTGACGAAGGATCAGCAGTGCAGCTAGTCCTTCAAGTCGGACACGACAGCTCCGGCCGCCACCCACCAGCCGGACACGTCATCTCCGACCAGCACAGAAGATCTCGTCCGAGATCGACCCACAGTTTCAGGTAACCCCCGAAACATTGGCGCCGTTGCTGGGAATTCGGGAGTCATCCCATCACCATGACGGACAATCATGACAACGATCACAACTCAGATCTGGAAGATAGAACGCCGCACAAGAACATGGACACCACAGCAAAAGATACTCCTCAACCTAACAAAAACGGCAATTCACCAACTATGGAAGCCATGGAGGCACTCCAGGATCGCTTGAAGAAACTCGAAAAAGGGGCGGAGCATCAACGGAAAGCTGAGAAAAACCTACAAAGGAAAATAAGATGACGCCGGGAATTGGAGGACAAACTCCTAAAAATCGAACCCGATCTCAAGGCCAAAGATAATCAATCCTCTCATAAGGATAGCTCCCGCAAGGATCAAGATCCATTCACCAAGGAAATCATGAAGAACAAAATCCCGAAGGACTTTAAGATCCCGGATATGACTTTGTACGATGGCACTACAGATCCCAACCATCACCTCAGCAATTTCAGAAGTAGAATGTACCTCACCGATGCCTCAGATGCAGTTCGCTGCAAAGCCTTTCCAACAACTCTAACAAAGACAGCGATTAGATGGTTCGACAATCTACCTCCTAGGTCCATCTCGAGCTTCGACAACTTAGCCAAAAAGTTCCTGGCCAGATTCTCCATCCAAAAAGATAAGGCTAAATACGCCCCCAGTCTATTAGGAATCAAGCAAGGAGATCGGAAAAGTCTTCGCAACTACATGGAAAGATTCAACAAAACATGCCTAGACATACAAAGCCTCCCAACAGAGGCCGCCATCATGGGCCTCATCAATGGCGTACGAGAGGGACCTTTTAGCCAATCTATATCAAAAAAATACCCCATATCTCTGAACGAAGTGCAAGAACAAGCGAAGAAATACATCAACATGGAGGAAAATTTTTTACTAGGAGAAACCTCAAAATTCGGATTTCCCTATCCCCCCCGGGACAAGGATAAAGAATCCAAAAGGAAGGAAGATCGACATGGGGAAAAAATAAAAAAATACCACAATTACACCCCCACTTCGGGTGTCCCTTGTGGACGTCTACAAAGAAGTCTGTCACACAGAAAAATTACCCACAGCTCGACCACTCAAAGACAAAAAAGGAGGAGGAAATCGGACCGAATATTGTGAATACCATCGAATCCGTGGGCATTCCACCAACGAATGTTTTGACTTAAAAAATGTCATAGAAAAATTAGTAAGAGAAGGAAAATTAGATTGGTATCTGGCCACCCGGGACGACGAGCAAAGAAAAAGAAGAAGGGATGAGGATGTCGGATGAACTGAGCGATCACCTCGTACGCCAGAAAGGCATGTCCATATGATACACTGAGGGTTTACAGGAGGAGGAATTTCTAAATCATCTCGCAAAAGATATCTCAAAGAAGTATATCATGTCGAGGGGAAGGAGGAAGCACTCGACATCCCCGCCATTACCTTCACTAAAGAAGACGCATCTGGTGTCATCTCAGGACACGACGATCCCATGGTCATCACCATTATACTGGAAAATGCAAATTTCCACCACACACTGATATCCCGGACCAAACAACCAATATTGGTACGAACCTAAAGAGAGACATAAAAGAATCAATCGTACAGTTCTTACGAGATAATGTCGACCTCTTTGCATGGAAAGCAGCAGACATGCCGGGTATAGACCCCAAATTAATGTGCCACAAGTTGGCGGTCTACCCGGAATCTCGGCCAGTACAACAAAGGCAAAGAAAGCTCAGGCCAGAACGATCCCGAGCTGTGGAAGAGCAGGTACAAGCTCTACTAGAGGCAGGATTCATAAGAGAAGTTAAGTATCCATTATGGCTAGCTAACGTCGTCTTGGTGAAAAAATCAAATGGGAAATGGCGAATGTGTACCGATTACACCGATCTCAACAAAGCCTGCCCAAAAGATCCTTATCCACTCCCAAGTATCGACGCTCTGGTAGATGCCTCCTCCGGATATAAATACCTCTCGTTTATGGACGCATACTCGGGATACAACCAAATCCCAATGTATCCACCCGACCAAGAAAAAACTTCATTCTTAACCCCAAAAGCAAACTATTGCTACATTGTCATACCTTTTGGTCTCAAAAATGCGGGAGCTACTTATCAGATATTAATGAACAAAATCTTTACCAATCAAATCAGAAAAATCATGGAAGTCTATGTGGACGACATGTTAATAAAGACACAAAGTGAGGAGATGCTATTGTCCGACCTGACTCAGGTGTTCGACACTATAACAAAGCATGACATGCGACTCAATTCTGCAAAATGCACCTTCGCAGTAGAAGCTGGCAAATTCTTGGGTTTTATGCTCACGAAAAGAGGAATAGAGGCAAATCCGGATAACTGTCGGGCCATACTTGACATGAAGAGCCCGACTTCTGTCAAAGAAGTACAACAACTCAACGGAAGGCTGGCAGCCTTGTCCAAATTTCTAATTGGATCGGCAATAAGATCTCTCCCCTTCTACGCTACTCTAAGGAAAGGAAAAAAGTTCGAATGGACAAAGGAGTGCGAGCAAGCTTTCCAAGATTTCAAAAGATTCCTGGAACAACCACCTATCCTAACTCGGCCACGAGAAGGAGAACCACTCACATTATACCTCGCAGTAGGAAGTCGTGCAATAGCGTCAGCACTAGTTTGAGAAGACGACAGTGGGCAACAACCCGTATACTTCATCAGTAAAACATTACAAGGATCCGAGCTAAACTACCAAAAAATAGAAAAATTTGCATACGCCCTCATACTAACATCTCGACGACTTCGTCAATACTTCCAAGCCCACATCATCAGGGTTTGGACTAACCAGCCTATAAAAGGGATTTTGCAGAAAACAGATCTAGCGGGTAGGATTTTGCAATGGGCAGTCAAGTTGTCCGAATTTGATCTTCAATACAAAGCTTGGTGCGGTATTTATAACCACAAACTTACCGGCAAGTGCACCGGGTCGTACCAAGTAATACCTTACGTGAGTAAGGGTCGATCCCACGAGGATTGATGGATTAAGCAACAATAGTGTTTGATAGGATTAGTTAGACAAACAAAAAATAGTGTTTGGAAGTTCAAAAGCATAAAAAAAAAAAGAAGAGTTTGAAGACAGGCAGGTGAATAGGTGAGGAATAAAATATGAAGAAACAGTTAAGGTTTCAGAGTTATCTATTTTCCGGATTGACTTTTCTTATTATTTTATTTTAATCATGTAAGATCTAATTTATGGCAACTATATGTGAGTAGACCCTAATTCCTTAGACCTTTCTAGTCTCCTCTAAAATTCATTAATAGCCAATTCCTTGGTTAATTAATTCCAATTAGGGGGTGAAGTTCAATTCTAGTTATATGCCACAAAAATCCTAATTACCCAAACATAAAAGGATTATATGTCACGTATCCTATTAAATCCAGATAAATTAGAAATTTAGGAGAATATGTTTTCAAGCTGTTGTTCAAGTAAAGAGCTTTTTCAAGTTATACAAGAACGCATTTAGAAAGAGGGTCATACTTCCGTTCCACCCAAATTCATAAAATAAAGAACGAAAACAATTCTTAAATATAAATCAAAACATGAATTAAAATAGAAAAATAATAGTGTCAATCCATACAATAGACAGAGCTCCTAACCTTAACAGTGGAGGTTTAGTTGCTCACGGTTCAGAGAAAATACGGATTATAAATTGGGATGGAATGGGATCCTCCCTAGGACCTCCTCTAAAAGAGAGGTTTCTTCTCCCTTTTATAACTAATCCTAATAAATTTAAAATCTAATTTTTAAAATTAAAATAATATCTTTTCCTAGAATTCAAATTTGAATTTAAATCAAAATTAACTAAATAATCAAGTCTTCAATTGATGGGTGGGGACCACTTGTTTTGTCCATTCTACAGGTTCTAATCTATGTTTTCTGGGCTGGAAACTGAGTTAAAACAGCCCAAAAATCGCCCCCCATCATTTTTCTGCGTTTCCTGCACGTGGTGCATGTCACGCGTACGCGTCAGTCACGCGTATGCGTCGCTCATCGCTGCCATCTCCTTTTATTCTTGTGCTGCAGAAACTCCATCAAATTCCGCTGAATGCTACCTAAAATAAACAAAATTACAAAAGACTCAAAGTAGCATCCACATTGGCTAAAAATAATTAATTCTTTATTAAACTCAATAAATTAGATGCAAATTCACTAGGAAAAGATAGGAAAGATGCTCACGCATCACAACACCAAACTTAAACTGTTGCTTGTCCTTAAGCAACTAAAACTAATATAAGCTTAGTGTGTGAATTTGTATGAGAATGAGAGTTTGATTAAGCTCATGTCTTTTCTTATAGTGGGGTTTACAACTGCAATCCTGAATAGTTTTGGCATCTCACTTTATCCTTTGAAGTTCAAAATGATTGGCATTCATAAGAACTCAGAATTCAGATAGTGTTATTAATTCTCCTAGTTCAGTATGTTGATTCTTGAACACAACTACTTTATGAGTCTTGGTCGTGACCCTAAGCATTTTGTTTTCCAGTATTACCACCGGATACAGAAATGCCACAGACACATAATTGGGTGAACCTTTTCAGATTGTGACTCAGCTTTGCTAGAGTCCCCAGTTAGAGGTACCCAGAGTTCTTAAGCACACTCTTTTTGCTTTGGATCACGACTTTAACCGCTCGGTCTCAAGCTTTTCACTTGACACCGTCACGCCACAAGCACATGGTTAGGGACAGCTTGATTTAGCCGCTTAGGCCAGGATTTTATTCCTTTGGGCCCTCCTATCCATTAATGCTCAAAGTCTTGGATCCTTTTTACCCTTTGCCTTTTAGTTTAAAGGGTTATTGGCTTTTTCTGCTTGTTTCTTTTTTTTCTTTATTTTATTTTATTTTATTTTTTTCGCAAGCTTTGTGTTTTTCACTGCTTTTTCTTGCTTCAAGAATCAATTTTATGATTTTTCAGATTATCAATAATATTTCTCTTTTTCACCATTCTTTCAAGAGCCAACAATTTTAACATTCATATACTTCACTAGAAAAAATATGTACTGTTCAAGCATTCATTTAGAATCACAGAAAATACCACCACATCTAAGTAAGTGAGACTACTCTAAAAATTAAACTCAAATTCTCATGCACTTCATCTGTTCTTCTTTCTTTTTGATTTCAAGCTTAGTGGGCAATACATGAGACATCTTTCAGAATTAAAGCACTTAACAGAAAAATTAAACTAGAACCTATGAATCTACTAATAAAGGATCATGCAATAAACAAAACAAAGTAGCAGGAAACCAGAACATAATATAATAAAAGCGGGAAGGAATAAAAAATGAAAGGAACTCAACCACCTTAGTTATCCGAGCGGTCATTTTATTCTTCAAGTTGTGCTCCTTTGTGAAGATGATTCACCTCCCTTAGTGCCATAAAATTAAACAGAAAACCTATAAGTGAAGCGTCAACACCAAACTTAAAGGTTTGCCTGTCCTCAAGCAAAGAAGAACTGAAAATAAAAAGAAACAAATATTATACTGAAATAAGAATAAAAGGATAAAAGAACAAGAGAGATTTAGGATTTGGGAGAGAGAATAAAAAAATTAAAAACTGGCGACAAACTACGGCACGCGTACGCGTGGGTCGCGAGATTTTCTATGACGCGGAAGCGTCAGGCAAGCGTCCGCGTGCCCTGGGTTTTGCGCGATTCGCGCGAAGCCAACCCTGCGTGCGCGCAACTCTCTGTTCGCATGGCTTGAGAACCAATAATTTCATACGACGCGTGCGCGTCATTCACGCGCACGCGTGGATAGCCGTTTGGTCAAATGACGCGCACGCGTCAGGGACGCGTACGCGTGGGTAATTTTGTGCTTTTAGCACACTTTCAGCCCCAAGCTAGCACAACTCTCTGCCCAAACACCTTTTACACCGATTTGCGAAGTCACGCGTACGCGTCGATGACGCGGACGCGTGGAGTGCCAAAATCATGAATGGCGCACGCGTGGGGTACGCGTACGCGTAGGTTTGTTTATGCTAGAGGCATCCTTCCTGTGTCACTCCCGCGCAGCTCTCTATTCAAATTTATTTTTCACGCACACCCATTTGACGCGTACGTGTCAGCGATGCTTGCGCGTCGTGTGCCGTTTTTTTTTATATATATATCCGGTTCCTGTTCTAAGATAGCTGCATGATTAGAAAAATAGTGAAAACTCAAGAAAAATCAAATAAGTAAGAAAACTACTACTAATAAAAATAAAACAAAATAAAGCTAAGAATGAAAAGGAATGATCATACCACGGTGGGTTGTCTCCCACCTAGCACTTTTAGTTAAAGTCCTTAAGTTGGACATATGGTGAGCTCCTTGTCATGGTGGCTTGTGCTTGTACTGATCCAGGAATCTCCACCAATGTTTGTTAATCCAATGGCCACTGGGATTCCAAACTAGGCGCATAACTCCTTCGTGCAAGTTGAAGCAGCCCCAATAGTGTTGATTGTGAGAATGAATTCTAGGGTCCCAAACCTTGCTTTTACACCCGTCTTCTTGTGGATCACCATTGTTCCCATCGGGTGGCAATTGATCTGAATTCTCACAGAGACATCCAAACAATCTTCTAGACCCATTCAATTGAGCTCTACACCAATCCTTGCACTTCAATTTGGAGCATACAACCATATTGAACCTTGCTTGACAACTCTTACCACTAACCATCTTCCTCTTACTCTTAATGCCATAAAGAGCTCTAAGTTTACCATCTGTCTCCAGTAGCCCATATTCAAGTGGGAATGTAAAGGTTAAAGATAGAAATTTTACCCACTTGAATGTTGTATTGGATGGTGATGGCTTTAGGAGAGGTCTTGCAAGCTCCACTCCCTTGTGTTCTTCTTTGAATTCTTTCACTTCTTTGCAGGCTTCCTCAATTTCAACCTCTTCCTCTTGGTAGCTGTCTTCTAATTCAATCTCTTCTTCATTGCTTACCAAGATCATGGGAGGTTGTGCATCTTCCTCCTTTGTGGGTGCATCTTCCTCCTTTGTTTTTGCATCTTCCTCTTCTTCCATATGTGAGGATGGAAAGTTCTCTAGTTCACTAGAGTATGAACTCTTTTGATTGATTTCCTCACTTTCTTCTATAGGATCTTGTATTCTATCTCTTGGGAAGGAATTTGCTTGCTCCTCTTCCTGTGATTTGATAATCAACTGCACATGTTTCTCGATATTTTTGACACTTGTCTTTATATCATGTATGCATTCTTTCATGAGAAGCTCAAGATCTGATGGTATTTGAAATGAATAAGGAGGAGGTGATGGTTCTTGATAAGTGTAAAAAGAGGATGGTTCTTGGTATGAATAGGAAGATAGTGGCTCTTGATATGGGTAGAAAGATGATGGTTCTTGATATGGATAAAGAGGTGGTGGTTCTTGGTATGGATATGGAGATGGTGGTTCTTGATATGAATATGGAGATGGTGGTTCTTGATAGTTGGAACATGGAGCATTGAAGTTTCTTTGGTTTTGACTTTGCCAACCAAAATTCGAGTATACTTGGGTGGGAGTAGTAACCCATGTGATCTCTCTCCATTATTTTTCTTTAGCACAACACAACAAACAGAATTAAATGCACCATGTGGTAAACAGGAAAACAAAGAAGAAAGAACAGAATTCTAAAAATTAAAATAAGAAGAATTAAAATAAAACTAACTAGGAGACACCAAACTTAATTTCAGAAATTAAAAAAAAATGTTAGTACCATTTATTTATTTAAAAATTTAAATATTTTTTTGTATTTATTAAATAATAAAAGAAAAAAATGAAAGAAAACGAAATAGGGGAGGGGGGTTGCTACGAAAAAAAAGAAAACAAGGGAAATTTTAAATTTTATTAAATTTTTTTTGAAAAAATAATAAAATAATATTTACTAAAAATTAAAATTAAAACGCCTAATCTAAACAATCAAACAACTAATAGTTGTTAATCACAGTCAATCCCCGACAACGGCGCTAAAAACTTGGGGCGGTATTTATAACCCACAAACTTACTGGCAAGTGCACCAGGTCGTACCAAGTAATATCTTACGTGAGTAAGGGTCGATCCCATGAGGATTGATGGATTAAGCAACAATAGTATTTGATAGGATTAGTTAGACAAACAGAAAATAGTGTTTGGAAGTTCAAAAGCATAAAAAAACATAGAAGAGTTTGAAGACAGGCAGGTGAATAGGTGAGGAATAAAATATGAAGAAACAGTTAAGGTTTCAGAGTTATCTATTTTCCGGATTGACTTTTCTTATTATTTTATTTTAATCATGTAAGATCTAATTTATGGCAACTATATGTGACTAGACCCTAATTCCTTAGACCTTTCTAGTCTCTTCTAAAATTCATTAACAGCCAATTCCTTGGTTAATTAATTCCAATTAGGGGGTAAAGTTCAATTCTAGTTATATGCCACAGAAATCCTAATTACCCAAACATAAAAGGATTATATGTCACGTATCCTATTAAATCCAGAGAAATTAGAAATTTAGGAGAATATGTTTTCAAGCTGTTGTTCAAGTAAAGAGCTTTTCCAAGTTATACAAGAACGCATTTAGAAAGAGGGTCATACTTCCGTTCCACCCAAATTCATAAAATAAAGAACGAAAACAATTCTTAAATATAAATCAAAACATGAATTAAAATAGAAAAATAATAGTATCAATCCATACAATAGACAGAGCTCCTAACCTTAACAGTGGAGGTTTAGTTGCTCATGGTTCAGAGAAAATACGAATTGTAAATTGGGATGGAATGGGATCCTCCCCAGGACCTCCTCTAAAAGAGAGGTTTCTTCTCCCTTTTATAACTAATCCTAATAAATTTAAAATCTAATTTTTAAAATTAAAATAATATCTTTTCCTAGAATTCAAATTTGAATTTAAATCAAAATTAACTAAATAATCAAGTTTTCAATTGATGGGTGGGGACCACTTGTTTTGTCCATTCTGCAGCTTCTAATCTGTGTTTTCTGGGTTGGAAACTGAGTTAAAACAGCCCAGAAATCACCCCCATCATTTTTCTGCGTTTCTTGCACGTGGTGCATGTCACGCGTACGCGTCAATCACGCGTACGCGTTGATGATCTTTTCTGTAAGTCACACGGACGCGTCGGTCACGCGCACGCGTCGCTGAGCAAATCTTCAAATCACGCGTACGCGTCAGTCACGCGCATGCGTCGCCATGGAAAGCTCCAAATTCATGCGTATGCATCAGTCATGCGTATGCGTCGCTTGTCGCTGCCATCTCCTTTGATTCTTGTGCTGCAGAAACTCTATCAAATTCCGCCGAATGCTATCTAAAATAAACAAAATTACAAAAGACTCAAAGTAGCATCCATATTGGCTAAAAAATAATTAATTCTTTATTAAACTCAATAAATTAGATGCAAATTCACTAGGAAAAGATAGGAAAGATGCTCACGCATCAAAGCTCAGACAGCCATTAAGTCACAATACCTAGCCGACTTCATCGCAAAATTTACGGACACCCCGGAACCCCCATAGAATGGAGTCTCTACGTGGATGGTTCCTCAAATAAAATTGGAAGCGGCGCAGGCATGATAATTGAAAGCGATCAAGGAACCCAAATTGAACTCTCCCTTAAATTCGGGTTCTCTGCCTCAAACAACCAAGCAGAATATGAGGCACTACTAGCTGGTTTGAAGCTGGCTAGAGAAGTTGGAGCTCAAAAGCTCATCATCTTCAGTGATTCACAAGTAGTCACTTCACAAATAGCAGGGAGCTACCAAGCCAGAGATCCCACCATGAAGAAATATTTTGACAAAACCAGGGAATAGCTCGGATAGATAGGAGAATATGAAGTCCGTCACATATCCCGAGAACAGAATGCCCGAGCTGACGCACTCTCAAAACTAGCCAGCACCAAACCAGGGGGCAACAATAGAAGCCTCATCCAAGAAATGCTGCATTCTTGTCAATCTCAGAAGAAGAAAAAATCCTAACCATAACAGGTCAGGATCAAGGATGGATGACCCCCATAATTAAATACCTCAAAACAGAAACACTCCCCACAGGTGAAAAAGAGGCAAAGAGGTTAAAATGGGAGGCACAACACTACACTATCATAAATAATACTCTATACAAAAGAGGGATTTCAATACCATTGTTAAAATGCGTGCCGACTTCCAACACAAAGGAAGTTCTAGAAGAAATACACAGTGACATTTGTGGCAATCATCTCGGAGCACAAGCACTTACTAAAAAAGTACTTCGGGCAGGATTTTATTGGCCAACCCTACAAAAAGAGGCCACAGAGTTCGTAAAGACATGTCCACCCTGTCAAAAACATGCCAACTTTCACATCGCCCCCCAGAGGAGCTCATCAGCGTGACCTCACCTTGGCCATTCGCAAAATAAGGACTTGATCTTCTCGGACCTTTCCCTCAGGGATTGGGACAAGTTAAATTCCTCATAGTAGGGGTAGACTATTTCACAAAATGGATCGAGGCAGAACCCCTAGCTAATGCCACTGCTCAAAGAAGTCGAAAATTCCTATATAGGAACATTGTCATAAGGTTCGGGGTTCCATACTCCATCACCACAGACAAGGGCACCCAATTCACAGATACAGGCTTCAGAAAGCTAGTGGCCGACTTGAACATAAAACACCATTTCACTTCCGTAGAACATCCCCAAGCCAATGGACAAGCCGAGGCCGCCAACAAGGTCATATTGGTAGGACTAAAACAGAGATTACAGGACGTAAAGGGTGCCTGGGCTGAAGAGCTTCCACAAGTCCTATGGGCATATCGAACAACACCGCATTCCACCACAAAGGAATCACCCTTCCGATTAGCATACGGAATGGAGGCAATGATCCCAGTAGAGATCGAAGAAGGATCGCCTAGAGTGATCCACTATAATGAAGAAGCTAACTCCCAGCTTCAAAGGGAAGAACTCGATCTACTCTCGAAAATTCAAGAAAAAGCTCGGATCAGGGAAGAAGCACTAAAGCATCGAATGGCTTCTAGATATAATCAAAAGGTGGTGCCATGAGGTTTCGCCAAAAATGACCTCATTCTAATCCGAAACGATATCGGAACAACTCGACCTAGAGAAGAAAAGCTGGCAGCAAACTGGAAAGGACCCTACTGAGTCATAGAAGTGCTTGGGAAGGGGTACTACAGACTGTCCAAACTCGATGGACGAGAGCTTCCTAGGTCATGGCACGCCTGCAACCTAAGAAGGTACTATAGCTAGGGATGGTAAAGGATCTTAGCATAAGATGCACTCTTTTTCCTGAAAAGGTTTTTTAATGAGGCACCAAGCCGAGATCCATAAATTATCCGACTTAAAAGGATAAAAACTCTGCATGTACATATTTGCATTTTCTTTTAAATAAAATATATTAGATGTTCTATAAGTTTTCAAGACGCATTAATCTGAAACATTCATCGTCCGATTATAAAGCAACAGATCGGCAGAAAGTGAAAAACAAATTCACTGCACGATCACGATAAAGACCAACAGAGATGAAAACCAAATTCATCTAAAGGTCGACCAAACGAGGATTGAACCGAACTTCTACAAATCGGCAAAGATGAAAACGGAATAATGCAAGAAGTTATCGAAAGTGATCCGGAGAAAGGACCTGACGAGGTCTTGATAAGATGGATTGCTAAATAATAACTTAAAGACTGGCCGACGTTAAGAAGTCGGACCAGTCGACCAAAGTTATAAGTAAACCCTGGAAAGAGGTCTGGCCAACCCTTTAAAAGAGGATTACTATAACTTAGAAGGGCACGGCATGACGAAGTCGGCCCAAAACATAAAGTTATAAAAAGTAATCCCTGAAAGAGACCTGAACAAGGTCCAAGAAAGAGGATTACAAAAATAACTTAGAAGGGCCCGACATGACGAAGTCGGCCCAAAACATAAAAGTTATAAAAAGTAATCCTTGAAAGAGACCTGAACAAGGTCCAAGAAAGAGGATTACAAAAATAACTTAGAAGGGCCCGACATGACGAAGTCGGCCCAAAAAATAAAGTTATATAAGTATTCCCTGAAAGAGACCTGAACAAGGTCCAAGAAAGAGGATTACAAAAATAACTTAGAAGGGCACGACATGACGAAGTCGGCCCAAAACATAAAGTTATATAAGTATTTCCTGAACGAGACCTGAACAAGGTCCAAGAAAGAGGATTACAAAAATAATTTAGAAGGGCCCGACATGACGAAGTCGGCCCAAAACATAAAGTTATATAAGTATTCCCTGAAAGAGACCTGAACAAGGTCCAAGAAAGAGGATTACAAAATAACCTAGAAGGACCCGACATGACGAAGTCAGCCCACATAAAGAAGGACCCGACACGACGAAGTCAGCCCACATAAAGAAGGACCCGACAGGACGAAGTCGGCCCACAAAAAAAATGATAAAAGTAATACATGGCAGAGACCTCGTAAAAGGTCCAAACAAAACAGGATTACTAGAAATAACTTCAAAAGCCTCAAAGGAATCAAAGCCACAAGTACAAAAGCAATCCAAAGAGGTCGAGCAACAAGGCTCCAGCACTACCAAAACCTAAAAAAGGTACCAAGATAGATAAAGACCGACATGATATTAAAAGCATGAAGTTATAATAAAAACAAGTTCAAAGAGGCTACCCAAATCAGCCCCAAGAACTTGAAAGCTATTTTTTGTTTTCCAAAATAAAGTTGACAAACAAGCAACTGAAAAAAAAGTGTCAACGGTCAGCAACATTACAAAAAGAAAGCTTTTAAAGCCCACAGGCTGGGCTATCTACACAAAACATTTTACATAATCAGGAAAGATCCGAAGGCTTCACGGCAGCAAGGTGAAGGAGGGCGAGTCTGAAGGGGCACTGCATCCACCGTCCTGTCATCCCGATTTAATATCTGACAATCAGGCTCTGGTTCGGGATTACTAACCGCAGCGAGCGGAGCTGAAAAAGTCGGCACAACAGTGGCTTTGGTAATTGGCACAGAAAGAGGTTCAACATTATCGTCATCAGGGTCATCAGGGACAATCTTACCGTCCTTTACAACGTTGTCAAGGCTAAAGAGAGTAAGGTCAAGCTCAGGGGCAAGAACTCGAACCTGCTCCTTCAGGTTCTCATAAGCAGCGTTCACGCTACCCACAAGGTGACCCTGGAGCTCGGCATAATTAGCCCGGGCATGCTCCAACTCCTCCCTGAGACGTGGTGCACGAAATTGTGATCTCAGGTAACGGCGCCAGAAACTCTATACGCACGTCTTAATAAATCGTTTTTCATTCACAACTTCGATACAACTAACCAGCAAGTGCACTGGGTCGTCCAAGTAATAAACCTTACGTGAGTAAGGGTCGATCCCACGGAGATTGTTGGTATGAAGCAAGCTATGGTCACCTTGTAAATCTCAGTCAGGCGGATATAAAATAGTTATGGGGTTTTCGACATTAAACAATAAATAGATAGAAAATAAGGATAGAAATACTTATGTATATCATTGGTGAGAATTTCAGATAAGTGTATAGAGATGCTTTCGTTCCTCTGAACCTCTGCTTTCCTGCTGTCTTCATCCAATCAGTCTTACTCCTTTCCATGACTGGCTTTATGTAAGGGCATCACCGTTGTCAATGGCTATATCCCATCCTCTTGTGAAAATGGTCCAAATGCTCTGTCACAGCACGGCTAATCATCTGAGGTTCTCGATCATACTGGAATAGGATTCACCCTCCTTTTGCGTCTGTCACTACGCCCAGCACTCACGAGTTTGAAGCTCGTCACAATCATTCAATCCCTGAATCCTACTCGGAATACCACAGACAAGGTTTAGACTTTCCAGATTCTCATGAATGCCGCCATCAATCTAGCTTATACCACGAAGATTCTGATTAAGAGATCTAAGAGATACTCATTCAATCTAAGGTAGATCGGAAGTGGTTGTCAGGCACGCGTTCATAGGGAATGATGATGATTTTCACGTTCATCACATTCATGTTGAAGTGCGAATGAATATCTTAGAAGCGGAATAAGTTGAATTGAATAGAAAACAGTAGTACTTTGCATTAATCTTTGAGGAACAGTAGAGCTCCACACCTTAATCTATGGAGTGCAGAAACACTACCGTTTGAAAATACATAAGTGAAAGGTCCAGGCATGGCCGAATGGCCAGCCCCCAAAACGAGATCACAGGATCAAAATTACAATTCGGGATGATCCGAAGATGTCAAATACAATAGTAAAAAGTCCTATTTATACTAGACTAGTCACTAGGGTTTACAAAAGTAAGTAATTGATGCATAAATCCACTTCCGGGGCCCACTTGGTGTGTGCTTGGGCTGAGCTTGAATGTTACATGTGCAGAGGCTCTTTCTGGAGTTGAACGCCAGGTTGTAACGTATTTCTGGCGTTCAACTCTGGTTTGTGACTTGTTTCTGGCGTTTAACTCCAGACAGCAGCGTAGAACTGGCGTTCAACGCCCTTTTACGTCATCTAAACTCGACCAAAGTATGAACTATTATATATTGCTGGAAAGCCCTGGATGTCTACTTTCCAACGCAATTGGAAGCGTGCCATTTTGAGTTCTGTAGCTCCAGAAAATCCATTTTGAGTGCAGGGAGGTCAGAATCCAACAGCATCAGCAGTCCTTCTTCAACCTCTGAATCTGATTTTTGCTCAAGTCCCTCAATTTCAGCCAGAAAATACCTGAAATCACAGAAAAACACACAAACTCATAGTAAAGTCCAGAAATATGAATTTAACATAAAAACTAATGAAAACATCCCTAAAAGTAACTAGATCCTACTAAAAACATACTAAAAACAATGCCAAAAAGCGTATAAATTATCCACTCATCACAACACCAAACTTAAATTGTTGCTTGTCCCCAAGCAACTGAAAATCAAATAGGAAAAAAAGAAGAGAATATACTATAAATTCCAAACTATCAATGAAACATAGCTCCAATCAGATGAGCGGGACTTGTAGCTTTTTGCCTCTTGAATAGTTTTGGCATCTCACTTTATCCATTGAGGTTCAGAATGATTGGCATCTATAGGAGCTCAGAGTTCAGATAGTGTTATTGATTCTCCTAGTTTAGTATGTTGATTCTTGAACACAGCTATTTTATGAGTCTTGGCCGTGGCCCTAAGCACTTTGTTTTCCAATATTACCACCGGATACATAAATGCTACAGACACATAACTGGGTGAACCTTTTCAGATTGTGACTCAACTTTGCTAAAGTCCCCAATTAGAGGTGTCCAGGGTTCTTAAGCACACTCTTTTTTTTGCTTTGGACCTTGACTTTAACCGCTCAGTCTCAAGTTTTCACTTGACACCTTCACGCCACAAGCACATGGTTAGGGACAGCTTGGTTTAGCCGCTTAGGCCAGGATTTTATTCCTTTAGGCCCTCCTATCCACTGATGCTCAAAGCCTTGGGATCTTTTTTATTGCCCTTGCCTTTTGGTTTTAAGGGTTACTGGCTTTTTGCTCTTGCCTCTTGGTTTTAAGAGCTTTTGGCTTTTTCTGCTTGCTTTTTCTTTCTTTTTTTTCTATTTTTTTTTGCTATTTTTTTTCTGCAAGCTTTGTTCTTTGCTGCTTTTTCTTGCTTCAAGAATCATTTTTATGATTTTTCAGATTATTAAATAACATGTCTCCTTGTCATCATTCTTTCAAGAGCCAACATATTTAACATTCTTAAACAACAACTTCAAAAGACATATGCACTGTTCAAGCATTCATTCAGAAAACAAAAAGTATTGTCACCACATCAATATAATTAAACTAAGTTCAAGGATAAATTCGAAACTCATGTACTTCTTGTTCTTTTGAATTAAAACAGTTTTCATTTAAGAGAGGTGATGGATTCATAGGACATTCATAACTTTAAGACAAAGTTAATAAATACTAATGATCATGTAATGAAGACACAAATATGGATAAGAACTTAACATAGAGAAAACGAAAAACAGAGAATGTAAGAACAAGGAATGAGTCTACCTTAGTGATGGTGGCATTTCCTTCTTGAGGAACCAATGATGTCCTTGAGCTCTTCTATGTCTCTTCCTTGTCTTTGCTGCTCCTCCCTTATTGCTTTTTGATCTTCTCTAATTTCATGAAGGATGATGGAGTGCTCTTGATGTTCCACCCTTAATTGTCCCATGTTGGAACTTAATTCTCCTAGGGAGATGTTGATTTGCTCCCAGTATTTATGTGGAGGGGATTGCATCCCCTGAGGTATCTCAGGGGTTTCTTGATGATGAGCTTCTTCATGTGCCTGTTGAGATCCATGAATGTGCTCTCTTGTTTGCTCCATCCTTTTCTTAGTGATGGGCTTGTGAGATGAATCTTTCCATCTCCCATGGCTCAGAGATGGAAGCAATTGTCTTCTCTTTCCTCTTTTCTAGAGGTTTCTCCGGTCTTAGGTGCCATCAATAGTAATGGAAAAACAAAAAGCTTATGCTTTTACCACACCAAACTTAGAATGTTGCTCGCCCTCGAATAAAAGAAGAAAGAATAGAAGAAGAAGAAGAAGAAGAAGAAGAAGTTATGGAGGAGATGGAGGGATGTGTGTATGGATGTGAGTGGTAAATGGAAAACAAAAGGGATGACCATGAATGTAGAGAGAGAGGGTGAGGTGGGTGGGGATCCTGTGAGATTCACAGATCCTGAGATGATCCTGTGGTGTCCACAGATCCTGAGGTGTCAAGGATTTACATTCATGCACCCATTAAGCATGTAAAATGCCCTTGCACACAACTCTGCGCGTTCAGCACCAGATTGGTGCTTGTTCTGGGCGTTGAACGCCCATTTGTTGCCCATTTCTGGCGTTGAACGCCAGAACCATGCTTGTTCTGGGCGTTCAGCGCCAGCTCTTCTCCAGGGTGCAATTCTGGCGTTCAAACGCCCAGATGCTGCCCATTTTGGGCGTTCAGCGCCAGAACCATGCTCTGTTCTGGCGTTGAACGCCAGCCAGATGCTTCTTACTGGCGTTTAAACGCCAGTAAGGTCTTCCTCCAGGGTGTGATTTTTCTTCTGCTGTTTTTTGATTCCGTTTTCAATTTTTTATATTTATTTTGTGACTCCACATGATCATGAACCTAATAAAACATGAAAGAACAAGAAAAATAAAATTAGATAAATAAAGATTGGGTTGCCTCCCAATAAGCGCTTCTTTAATGTCAATAGCTTGACAGTGGGCTCTCATGGAGCCTCACAGATGGTCAGAGCATTGTTGAGACTTTCCAACACCAAACTTAGAGTTTGACTGTGGGGGCTCTGGTTGACTCTGTTTTGAGAGAAGCTTTTTATGCTTCCTCTCCATGTTTACAGAAGGATAACCTTGAGTTATAAACACAAGGGAGTCCCTATTCAATTGAAGGACTAATTCACCTCTGTCAACATCAATCACAGCTCTTGCTGTGGCTAGGAAGGGTCTTCCAAGAATGATGAATTCATCCTCCTTCTTCCCAGTATCCAAGACTATGAAATCAGCAGGGATGTAAAGGCCTTCAACCTTTACTAACACGTCCTCTACTTGTCCATAAGCCTGTTTTCTTGAATTGTCTGCCATCTCTAATGAGATTTTAGCAGCTTGCACCCCATAGATTCCCAGTTTCTCTATTACAGAGAGGGGCATGAGGTTTATCCCTGAACCAAGGTCACACAGAGCCTTTTCAAAGATCATGTTGCCTATGGTACAAGGTATTACAAACTTTCCAGGATCCTGTTTCTTCTGAGGCAATCTCAGTTGATCCAGATCACTTAGTTCATTAGTGAACAAGGGAGGTTCATCTTCCCAAGTCTCAATACCAAATAATTTGGCATTCAGCTTCATGATTGCACCAAGGTACTTCGTGACTTGCTCCTCAGTAACATCCTCATTCTCTTCAGAAGAGGAATACTCATCAGAGCTCATGAATGGCATAAGGAGGTTTAATGGAATCTCTATGGTCTCTGGATGAGTCTCAGATTCCTTTGGTTCCTCAGAGGGAAACTCCTTATTGATCACTGGACGTCCCAGGAGGTCTTCCTCCTTGGGATTCATGTCCTCTCCTTCCCTTACAGGTTCGGCCATGGTGATCATGTCAATGGCCTTGCACTCTCCTTTTGGATTTTCTTCTGTATTGCTTGGGAGAGTACTAGGAGGGATTTCAGTGATCCTTTTACTCAACTGGCCCACTTGTTCCTCCAAATTTCTAATGGAGGACCTTGTTTCATTCATGAAACTTACAGTGGCCTTAGATAGATCAGAGACTAAGTTTGCTAAATTAGAGGTATTTTGTTCAGAGTTCTCTGTCTGTTGCTGAGTGGATGATGGAAAAGGCTTGCTATTGCTAAACCTGTTTCTTCCACCATTATTAAAGCCTTGTTGAGGCTTTTGTTGATCCTTCCATGAGAGATTTGGGTGATTTCTCCATGAGGGGTTATAGGTATTTTCATAAGGTTCACCCATGTAATTTACTTCTGCTTTTGCAGGGTTTTCAGGATCATAAGCTTCTTCTTCAGAAGATGCCTCTTGAGTATTGTTGGATGCAGCTTGTATTCCATTCAGACTCTGAGAAATCATATTGACTTGTTGAGTCAATAATTTATTCTGAGCCAGTATGGCATTCAGAGTATCAATTTCAAGAACTCCCTTCTTCATAGGCGTCCCATTACTCACAGGATTCCTCTCAGAAGTGTACATGAACTGGTTATTAGCAACCATGTCAATGAGTTCTTGAGCTTCTGCAGGCATTTTTTTTAGGTGAATGGATCCACCTGCAGAGGTATCCAATGACATTTTAGCTAATTCAGACAGACCATCATAGAATATGTCCAGGATGGTCCATTCTGAAAGCATGTCAGCAGGACACTTTTTGGTCAGTTCTTTGTATCTCTTCCAAGCTTCATAGAGGGATTCACCTTCTTTTTGTCTAAAGGTCTGAACATCCACTCTAAGCTTACTCAGCTTTTGAGGAGGAAAGAACTTGGCTAAGAAAGCCTTGACCAGCTTATCCCAAGAGTTCAGGCTATCCTTAGGTTGAGAGTCCAACCATACTCTAGCTCTGTCTCTTACAGCAAAAGGGAAAAGCATGAGCCTGTAGACTTCAGGATCTACTCCATTAGTCTTAACAGTATCACATATCTGCAAGAATTCAGTTAAGAACTGAAAAGGATCTTCAGATGGAAGTCCATGAAACTTGCAGTTCTGCTACATCAGAGAAACTAATTGAGGTTTAAGCTCAAAATTGTTTGCTCCAATGGCAGGAATGGAGATGCTTCTTCCATGTGAATTGGAATTTGGTGCAGTAAAATCATCAAGCATTCTCCTTGCATTATTGTTGTTGGGTTCGGCTGCCATCTCCTTTACTTGTTCGAAATTTTCAATAAGGTTGTCTCTGGATTGTTGTAATTTAGCTTCTCTTAGTTTCCTCTTCAGAGTCCTTTCAGGTTCTGAATCAGCTTCAACAAGAATGCCTTTTTCCTTGTTCCTGCTCATAAGAAAGAGAAGAGAACAAGAAAAGAAGAGGAATCCTCTATGTCACAGTAAAGAGGTTCCTTATTGTTAGTAGAAGAATAAATAATTAGAAGGAGATGAGGGAGAAGGATTTTCGAAAATTATTTTTGAAAAAGGGTTAGTGGTTTTCGAAAATTGTTTTTGAAAAAGGTTAGTAGTTTTCGAAAATTAAAATCAAAAATTAAAATAATTAGTTAATTAAAAAGAAATTTTGAAAAAGAGGGAATGGATTTTCGAAAATGAGAGAGAGAGAGTTAGTTAGGTAGTTTTGAAAAAGATAAGAAACAAACAAAAAGTTAGTTAGTTAGTTGAAACAAATTTTGAAAAGATAAGAAGTTAGGAAGTTAGAAAAGATATTTTGAAATCAAATTTTTGAAAAAGATAAGATAAGAAGGTATTTTTGAAAAGATATGATTGAAATTAGTTTTGAAAAAGATTTGATTTTTTAAAATCACAATTAATGACTTGATTCACAAGAAATCACAAGATATGATTCTAGAACTTAAAGTTTGAATCTTTCTTAACAAGCAAGTAACAAACTTGAAATTTTTGAATGAAAACATTAATTGATGATGTTATTTTCGAAAATTATGATATAAAATAAAAAAAAGATTTTTGAAAAATATTTTTAAAATTTTCGAAAATAACTAAGAAAAATGAAAAGGATTTGATTTTTGAAAAAGATTTTGAAAAAGATAAGATTTTTAAATTGAAAATTTGATTTGACTCATAAAAAACAACTAGATTTTAAAAAAGTTTTGAAAAAGTCAACTCAAATTTTTGAAATTTATGAGAGAAAAAAGGAAAGATATTTTTTTGATTTTTGAATTTTTATGATGAGAGAGAAAAACATGAAAAAGACTCAATGCATAAAAATTTTGGATCAAAACAATGAATGCATGCAAGAATGCTATGAATGTCAAGATGAACACCAAAAACACTTTGAATGTCATGATGAACATCAAGACTTATTTTTGAAAATTTTTATATGCAAAGAAAACATGCAAGACACCAAACTTAGAAATCTTTCATGTTTAGACTCTATGGATGCAAAAATGCACATGTAAAACAAGAAAAGATGCAAAACAAGAAAACATCAAGATCAAACAAGAAGACTTACCAAGAACAACTTGAAGATCATGAAGAACACTATGAATGCATGAATTTTTCGAAAAATGCAAGATGAATATGCAATTGACACCAAACTTAAAATCTGACTCAAGACTAAAACAAGAAATACAAAATATTTTTTTGATTTTTATGATTTTATGATTTTTTTGTATTTTCTTTTAATTTTTTTTTCGAAAATCATTTTGAAAAAGAAAAATAAGGATTCCAAAATTTTTAATATGAATTCCAGGAATCTTGTACTCTTATTCTAAAGCTCCAATTTGAGGGTTAGGCATGGCTTAATAGCCGGCCAAGCTTTAGTATGTAACATGAGAGTAATTCATTCAATTTTAAGCCAAAACCTCAGTCCAAAAGAATTTAGACATGGCTTTACAGCCAGCCAGGCTTCAACATGCTTCATGAAATACTAGAATTCATTCTTAAAAATTCTGAAGAAAAATATATTTTTGAAAACAAAATTTATTTAAAAAAAAAATTTTTCGAAAACAAAGGAGAAATTTTTGAAAGATTTTTAAAAAATTTTTGAAAATAAAACAAAAAGAAAATTACCTAATCTGAGCAACAAGATGAACCGTCAGTTGTCCAAACTCGAACAATCCCCGGCAACGGCACCAAAAACTTGGTGCAAGAAATTGTGATCTCAGGTAATGGCGCCAGAAACTCTATACGCACGTCTTAATAAATCGTTTTTCATTCACAACTTCGATACAACTAACCAGCAAGTGCACTGGGTCGTCCAAGTAATAAACCTTACGTGAGTAAGGGTCGATCCCACGGAGATTGTTGGTATGAAGTAAGCTATGGTCACCTTGTAAATCTCAGTCAGGCGGATATAAAATAGTTATGGGGTTTTCGACATTAAATAATAAATAGATAGAAAATAAGGATATAAATACTTATGTATATCATTGGTGAGAATTTCAGATAAGTGTATAGAGATGCTTTCGTTCCTCTGAACCTCTGCTTTCCTGCTGTCTTCATCCAATCAGTCTTACTCCTTTCCATGGCTGGCTTTATGTAAGGGCATCACCGTTGTCAATGGCTACATCCCATCCTCTTGTGAAAATGGTCCAAATGCTCTGTCACAGCACGGCTAATCATCTGAGGTTCTCGATCATACTGGAATAGGATTCACCCTCCTTTTGCGTCTGTCACTACGCCCAGCACTCGCGAGTTTGAAGCTCGTCATAGTCATTCAATCCCTGAATTCTACTCGGAATACCACAGACAAGGTTTAGACTTTCCGGATTCTCATGAATGCCGCCATCAATCTAGGTTACACCACGAAGATTCTGATTAAGAGATCTAAGAGATACTCATTCAATCTAAGGTAGAACGGAAGTGGTTGTCAGGCACGCGTTCATAGGGAATGATGATGATTGTCACGTTCATCACATTCAGGTTGAAGTACGAATGAATATCTTAGAAGCGGAATAAGTTGAATTGAATAGAAAACAGTAGTACTTTGCATTAATCTTTGAGGAACAGCAGAGCTCCACACCTTAATCTATGGAGTGCAGAAACTCTACCGTTTGAAAATACATAAGTGAAAGGTTCAGGCATGGCTGAATGGCCAGCCCCCAAAATGAGATCACAGGATCAAAATTACAATCCGGGATGATCCGAAGATGTCAAATACAATAGTAAAAAGTCCTATTTATACTAGACTAGTCACTAGGGTTTACAAAAGTAAGTAATTGATGCATAAATCCACTTCCGGGGCCCACTTGGTGTGTGCTTGGGCTGAGCTTGAATGTTATACGTGCAGAGGCTCTTTCTGGAGTTGAACGCCAGGTTGTAACGTATTTCTGGCGTTCAACTCTGGTTTGTGACTTGTTTCTGGCGTTTAACTCCAGACAGCAGCGTAAAACTGGCGTTCAATGCCCTTTTACGTCGTCTAAACTCGGCCAAAGTATGGACTATTATACATTGATGGAAAGCCCTAGATGTCTACTTTCCAACGCAATTAGAAGCGCGCCATTTTGAGTTCTGTAGCTCCAGAAAATCCATTTTGAGTGCAGGGAGGTCAGAATCCAACAACATCAGCAGTCCTTCTTCAACCTCTGAATCTGATTTTTGCTCAAGTCCCTCAGTTTCAGCCAGAAAATACCTGAAATCACAGAAAAACACACAAACTCATAGTAAAGTCCATAAATGTGAATTTAACATAAAAACTAATGAAAACATCCCTAAAAGTAACTAGATCCTACTAAAAACATACTAAAAAGTAAAAACAATGCCAAAAAGCGTATAAATTATCCGCTCATCAAGACGCATCACTTCTCTGTAGAACGTGACATAGCTCTCCTTGTGCCTCAATGCTGTGTCTTCAGCCAACCTCACAGAACCCGCCAAGGCAATAGAGCTAGCCTTTTCACCCTCCAACTCTTTCTCTACCTTTGCCAACTTCACCTCCAGCTCCTCCTTCAAACCCTTAATCCGATCAAACTCTAACTTAGCATCCTCCATAAAAGATTTTGTAGCATGAACCGGGATATCCTGAGCAGTTCGGAAAAGAGCCACACCCATATGTGCCATCTTCACACTGCTCCTAGTGATGAAATCTAGATGGTGAAGAATGGACACATCATTCATCGGAAGTCGACCATAAGGGGCGATCTGATTGTCAACAAACCCCACAGCATCAAAATCAGGGGCATCGAGATCAAAAGGCTCAACAGACTTTTGTTTCTTCAAAGGAGGACCCGTAGTTTGAGAGGAGGCAACAGCAGAGGATTGGGGTGGATCAACCAAATGAATCGAAGGGGTAGGGATTATCCTCCTTGGACCGGAAGCAACTGAGACTGGTATCTTAGGGGGAACCTGAGAAGACCCCTCCCCAGCAGCCTTGGACGACGCAAGCTGAGCTGCGGTGGCCTTCTTGGCCTTCTTGAATGCCTTCATTGAATCCGAAGTCTTTGCCATTTCTGAAAATTCACAAAAACCGACAGGGCCGAGTTATATACAAATGACAAAGTAAATAAAGCAAAGAACCAAAGAAAGGAAATCGATCACTACCCAGCTCGGCTCGGAGAAGTGAGGGGTCCCCTAAGAATTTCTTGGTATCAAGATAGGGAGGCTCCCCCCAATTCTCCTCCAACACAGTCACAAAGGCCTGCTCGACCTCGTCCAACATCTCCCATGAATACCTCGACACAACAACATTCTTTTGCCACTCTAAAGGAAAAGTGGGCTCATCATTCTCATCCAGAAAAAAGGGGCAAACTCCTTCAACAGCTCGGACCTTGAAGAAATAGTTCTTAAAATCACGGAACGACTCGTCATACATAGAAAAAACTTTCTTCCCTTGCGAAGCTCGGAAAGAAACCCAGGCAGTCTTTTTCTTCACTACCCCAGGTTTTGTCAAGAAAAACAAATAAAAGAAAAGGGATTGCGAAGCAGAGACGTCAAGTTCACGACACAGCAATTGAAAGATCTTTATAAAGCCCCAAGAATTGGGATGAAGTTGGGACGGAGCTACATTGCAAGACCACAACAGATTGGTCTCAAAACGAGTAAAAGGAATGGTGATATTCATCTGGCCAAAAAAGAAATCGTATGCATAGAAAAAAGGACGGTCTCCAACAACTCGAGTAGAGAAACAAACTCTCTCTTTAGAAGTGGGGGGTACAGGCTCATAATTCTTTTCCTCACTACCACTACTACAAACCCTATGAAATTGCCTAAGCTGCTGACAAAATTTGGAATCAACCAAAGAAACACACAAAAGAACCATTGAATCCACCCAATCAGCCATGCCCTCAGGGACTTGGGAAGATGTCTCAACAATGTTCTTGCGAGAAGACATGAGGTCAACTAGTCCTACAGCAAGAAAAGAAGAAAATAGATTACTAACCCAAACATCTCGGACAAAGTCAAAAACAACCCAAGCAGAACACGACTCAAGCATGCAAACAGATAAAAAGGAAAACCCCAAGACAAGGTCCAGGGGCATCCTTTGGAGGCAGTGACAGAGTAAAGACTCAGGAAAAATCTACAAGGCTAACATCTTGACAAAAACCCTCGACGAAGAAAAAACCCCCTTCCAGACAAACAGCAACACGAAGAGAAAGATAAAGCAAATATAAGAAAGAACGTTATCTGCTACAAAGTCTACCAGTAAAGAAAGTTACAAAAGGCGCAGTCTTTTTTACCAAAAGATTATCAAACAGTTCATCGACCCAAAATTCCAAAATATGAAGGCGACAGTCGCAAACAACAAATTGAGCATAACAACGCAAAAAGATTCAGACTTTCCAGCATGCATTTCAAACGAAAATTAGAGTTTTATCAAAAAACCGAAGGCAAAAAGTAAAGAAGCAGAAAGTAGAAACCAAACCTGGAAAAATAGGAGAAAACCCTGAAAAAAGGTTGAGAGCAGAAGCGACAGGGAGAAGAGCCACCCCTCGAACAGAAAGCCTCACAAAAGTAGGAAACAGAAGGCGAAATCCAGAGTCACCTCTCTTCCACAAGAAGCAATAACCAAGCAATGTCGTAGGGAGAAACTATAAACTCCAGGCGAAAACAAAAAGGGAGAAAGAACAGGGAGGTTACGGAGAAGAGAAACCGTTTTTCCTGAGTGTGAAATTCAAAAATAAAGAGGTTAAGAGAAATGGGGCAATTAAAAACCAATTAATGAAGGTATTAAAGCCTCGCATATTCCCAGAGATAAGAGCGCTAATGCAAAAGCGCGCGCCTTTTAAAGAAGCGAAAGAAAACGTTCCGTATTCAAAAAAGAAAAGCTCTACAAAGATGAAGTCAACAAAATGCTCGATTTCGGCTTCACCAGAGAAGGATCGAAGTCCTAAAACTAAGACTCGACCTCCGAAAAGAAAGACCGAGCTCGAACAGGGGTACTGTTCATACCCTGGGTCAAGCTATCCGACCCGGGATGATTAGCAACAAAGCGACCGACCTCTTCAGGTCAGATCATCCGACCTCTTCTCAAAGAGCTCGGCCAAATCGACAGGAAAGCCCAAAAGGGGCCCAACTTAAGGAACACGACCCAGACCATAAGGCGGCCCAAGCCTATAGGGATAAGGGCGGTTCCCTTGAAGATAAGCTTACCTCACCCAAAGGATAAGATAAAGATAAGATGACTAACTTATCTTATCTAAAAAGGTCACTCTACACCATTATAAATACACTGGAGCACCCACGTATAACTCATACTCTGATTCTACATAAAAAAACCTGCTAACACCCTTGCTAACTTAAGCATCGGAGTCCCTTGCAGGTACCCCCACCCTCCGGTGACGAAGGATCAGCAGTGCAGCTAGTCCCTTAAGTCGGACACGACAGCTCCGGCCGCCACCCACCAGCCGGACACGTCATCTCCGACCAGCATAGAAGATATCGTCCGAGATCGACCCACAGTTTCAGGTAACCCCCAGAATAGATACCAACTCCCAGGCTCAAAGGGAAGAGCTCGACCTACTTCCAGAAGTCCAAGAAAGAGTCCGGATTAAAGAGGAAGCCCTAAAGCGTCGAATGGCTCTGAGATATAATCAGAAGGTAGTCTAGCGAACCTTCACCACCAATGATCTCATCTTAATCCGAAATGATATCGGAGCAGGTCGGTCAGGAGAAGAGAAGCTAGCAGCTAACTAGAAAGGACCATACCGAGTAACAGAAGTACTGGAAAAAGGTTACTACAAGGTGTCTGACCTCAAGGGACGAGAGCTACCCAGGTCATGGCACACCTGTAATCTAAGAAGGTACTATAGTTAGAAAACAATAAAAGATCTTGGGTCAAGGCACACTCTTTTTCCTGAAAAGGTTTTTTAATGAGGCGCCAGGCCGAGATCTAGAAGGGTAAGCACTCATATGTATACACTCTTGTTCATATTTCTATCTTTTATCATCATTTGAATAAAGTTTTTAGATTTCCTAAAAAGTTTCCTACCAAGACGCATTAATCTAAACTCATAAAACGCAAAAATACATCGTCCAATTACGAAGAGATCGGCAAGGTGAAAACCAAATTCATCGTTCGATTACGAAGAGGTCGGCAAGGTGAAAACCAAATTCATCGTCTGATTACAAAGAAGTCGGCAAGGTGAAAGCGATAAAAGCAGATTAATGCAAGAAGTTATAAAAAGCAACCCATAAAAAGCGACCTGACGAGGTCTGACTAAAAATCAATTACTAAAAATAACTTAAGAAGGCCCGACAGAGAAGTCGGACCAAAGAAAGGATCACTAAAAAGGACAAAGACACCTCCAAAAGGTCCGAGCTGCTTCGCTATAAAGGTACAAGTCTTGCAAAAAAGACACTACCTAGAAAGCAAAAGCACAAGTCGAAGACGACGCTAAAAAGTCATCCAAACAAACTATAAAGAAAAGGTTCCTAATCGGAACACTACCTAAAAAGTTATTGAAATGTGACTAAAAAGCCCGGATAACGAAGTCCTACAGGTCGACGTCAGCCAAGAAAAGGCGCAAAGCACAATTTCAAAGAACAAGCCAGAAGGTTGAGAAACAACTTAAGGCTCAAAAGGGGAACAGCTCCGTTCAAACAAAGAAACAAGGCTACAAGGAAGTCGATGACTAAAAAGGTTCTATAAGAACACTAAAAAGTCATCGGACAAGTTAGTCCGGACACCGAAGGATGACCTCGCCCAAACAGAAAGCAAGGCATGATCCAAAAAGGCCAAAAACCCACACTGCAAAAGAGGTCGGATAGGAAAAATACCAAACCTTTATAAAACTCTACAAGAGTTGCAAAGTGATGATGAACATATCAGCAAAAGCATATCTATAATAAAGCATTTAAAGACTCAAAAGGCTACTACTGTAAAGCAGCCTCAGAGTTTTAAGTATTCTGTTTTGCAAAATAAGGTTGCCAAGAAAAGCAACCAAAAGTGTCAGAGAAAGTCAACCAAAGACTTACACAAAAAAGTTCAAAAGTCCACAAATCGGACTATAAAACAAGCACAAGAAAGTTACAAAGGATCTAAATTCTCTCCAGTAGTAGCATCCTTGGCTGAAGGAGGAGGAGCGGTCGCGAGCGGGACGGCATCAACAATTCCATTGGGACGATTTAGGATCTGCACATCGGGATCGGAATCTGGTTGGTCGGCACTATCTTTCCATCCTCCACCACATTGTCCAAGCTAAAAAGAGTCAGGTCGAGCTCGGGAGTAAGAACTCGAACTTGGGCTTTCAAGTTCTCATATGCATCAGTCACACTACCTACCAGATGACCTTGGATCTCAGCATAGTCAGCCTGGGTAGACTCAAGCCTCTCCTTAAACTCCAGCAGCTCGCCATAAGTACGGGTATAGCTCTCTTTGTAATTTTTTGCTGTTTCTCCAGCCAGATTCGCAGCCGCCTCATCAGCGGTAGCCCGGGACTTCTACTTCTCCAAATCCAGATCTATCTTAGCCACCTTAGCATCAAGTTCATCTTTCAATCCCTTAATCCTGTCAAACTCAGTCGTGGCTTCTTCCATAAAAGCCTTAGTGGCACGAACAGAGGATTCCTTGATAACCCGGGAAAGGGCCGCCCCAACATTAGCCACTCGGATACTACTACTCACAACAAAATCAAGATGACGAAGAATTGACACATCATCTAGAGGAATACTACCGTAGGGAGCAATCAGTTCAGTAGCAAAACCCACACCATCAAAATCCTTGGCATTCAGATCATAAGAAACAACAGTTTTTTGGCGTTTTGGGGGAGGACCAGCTACAGTTGCTGCACCAAAAGATGGCCGAATTAGGTCAGAAGGAATTGTCCGAACTTGAGGAGTCGGAATGATCTTCCTCGGCCCGGAAGCATCAGAAGTCGGCTGCTGCACCTGAGAAGATCCTTCTCCCGAAGCCTTTGCTGACAGGTTCTGTACATCCGTCACCTTTTTAGCCCTACGAAAGGCCTTCATAGAATCAGTGGACTTCACCATTTCTAAAAAATGGAACCAGGGAAACAACATCACAAATCCATAAGAGATAAATCGGCAAATAAATAGAAGAAAGCCATTACAAAATGAAGTTGAACACTACCCAGTTTGGCACGAAGGAAGGAAGGATCTCCTAGAAACCTCTTCGTGTCCAGATGAGGAGGCTCTCCCCAGTTCTCCTCTAAAACACCAACAACAGCTTGTTTTAACTCACTCAAGCTCTCCCAAGAGTACTTAACTACTACTGGATCCTTTTGCCACGATAAAGGGAAGGTAAGTTCATTATTTTCATCTAAAAAGAAGGGCCGAGCTCCCTCAACAGTTCGGACCTTGAAGTAATAGTTCTTGAAGTCGCAAAAGTACTCATCATACATAGAAAAAACTTTCTTCCCTTAAGTAGCTCGGAAAGAAATCCAAGCGGCTTTCTTCTTAGCTACCCCAGGCTTTGTCAACACAAAAAGATAAAGAAAGAGAGTTTGGGTAGGTCGGATACCCAATTCCTGACACAACAGTTGAAAATTTTTTATAAAACCCCATGAGTTTGGATGGAGCTGAGAAGGGGCTACATTGCAAGACCACAACAGGTTAGTCTCGAAAGTGGTAAAAGGGATGGTGATATTCAACTGACTAAAAAAGAAGTCATAAGCATAGAAAAAGGGCCGTTCCCCCTGAGTCAAGGGAGGAAAACTAACCTTCTCCTCAGGGTCAGGTGACACCAACTCATAATTCTTCTCCTCGTCCCTATCACTACAAATCCTATGGAACCTCCTAAGTCTCACACAGTACTCGGGGTCAGCGACGGTAACACACATTAAGACTATGGAGTCCAGCCAGTCAGACATGCCGTCAGGGATCTTAGTAGACATCTCAACAATATTTTTTGGGGAAGACATAGGCCAACTATCCTACAGTAAGAAAAAGAAGAAATGGATTACTACCAAACAACTCGGACAAATAAGGAAACAACTCAGACAATAAAAAGTAATCAGCAAGTGTCAAATATGGCAGTAAAAGGGAAACCCCAGGACTCACGCTAAAGTCTAGAGGCACCCTTTGGAGGCAACAACAAGGCAAGAACCCAGAAAAGAGAAGTCGATGCAAAAATCCATGCCCTAAGCCAGCCCTAAATACAAGGAGTTCAATCATCTTTTTTTTTTTTTAGAAAAACATCTCTCCATACAAACAGTGAAGGCCGTCATCATCACAGACCATGCAAAAGATCTACCAAAAGTTCAACAAAAGCCTTACAAAAAGCAAAAAGAGGTCATTCAAGGGTAAAAAGAGACAGGAACAGCGGCAAGCAAAAAGCCTTACAAAAAAAAACTACCAAAAAGCACACATTTTAATCAAACAAAGAGTGACAGGGAAAAAGTCACAACGACGATCAGACGCAAAGATGCAATCTTTTTGCAGAAAGAAGCAAGCTTCTCAAGAGTGAAACTCAAATCAAAATCAAAATACACAACAGCGAGAGCATGCATAAAAGAACGATCATCAAAGTATAAAAGAAGGAAGACCAACCTACCGAGAAAAAGACGATAAATGCTCAGAACAACGACACCAACAAGCCGTTACGAGCGAAGTAAAGGGGAAGCCTAGGGACGTGAAGACAAAGGAAGCAGACGATCAGAGCGCCTCAGCAAATAACCAGCAAAGAGCGAAGAGAAAGGAAAAGAGAAACTGAAAATGATCCTTTAAAATTTAAAATGAAATACAAAAGAGGGAAAAGAAGAAACGGCAAAGGGAAATTTAATGAGTTTTTAAACCCTCGCACGTTCCCAAGAAAGTGTAACGCACGCTACAATCAAAAAAGAAAGAGAGAAACGCTTTGCATTCAAGTAAAAACAAGCTTGCCAGAAGTTACACGAGAAATCAACCAAAAGCTAAATGCCCGAGCACAACTTCCTCAAAGGGGTCAAAGTATAAAAGACACGACCTCAAAGGAAAGATCGAACTCGAGCAGGGGCATTGTTCATACCCTGGGTCGAGCTATGTGACCCGGGTTGACTGAAGACAAGAGCGACCGACCTCTTAAGGTTGGACCGTCACCGACCTCTCCTTAAAGAGTTCGGCCAAATCGCCATAAAGGCCCAAGTAGGCCTAGACGAAGGAGCACAACCCATTCTAAAGGCGGCTAAGCCTTAAAAGATAGGATGGTCCTCCTAAAAGATAAGATAAGATAACTAACTTATCTTAATGCTCACCCCACACCACTATAAATACACTGGAGCACCCAGGTATAACTCATACTCTGATTCTACAAAAAAATACCTGCTCAAAGCCCATGCTAACTTAAGCATCGGAGTCTCTTGCAGGTACCACCACCCTCCGGTGATCCAGGATCAGCAGCACCACCAAAGTCAACAAGTCGGACACGACAGCTCCGACCACCACAGCAGATCTCGTCCAGGACCGACCTTCAGGTTCAGGTAACTCTCGGAACACTAGGTATTTTGGTTCTTTATTTTTCTTCTAGATAATCTTTCTAGCTAATGAGCGGATAATTTATACGCTTTTTGGCATTGTTTTTAGTATGTTTTTAGTATGTTTTAATTAGTTTTTGTTATATTTTTAGTAGTTTTTATTTAAAATTCACTTTTCTGGACTTCACTATGAGTTTGTGTGTTTTTCTGTGATTTTAGATAATTTCTGGCTGAAATTGAGGGACCTGAGCAAAAATCTGATTCAGAGGCTGAAAAAGGACTGCAGATGTTGTTGGATTCTGACCTCCCTGCACTCGAAGTGGATTTTCTGGAGCTACAGAAGCCCAATTGGCACGCTCTCAATTGCGTTGGAAAGTAGACATCTAGGGCTTTCCAGAAATATATAATAGTCCATACTTTGCCCAAGATTTGATGGTCCAAATTGGCGTTCAAAGTCAGCATCAGAATTTCCGGCGTTAAACGCCGGAACTGGCACAAAAGTGGGAGTTAAACGCCCAAACTGGCACAAAAGCTGGCGTTTAACTCCAAGAGAAGTCTCTACACGAAAATGCTTCAATGCTCAACCCAAGCACACATCAAGTGGGCCCAGAAGTGGATATTTACGTCATTTACTCATTTCTGTAAACCCTAGGCTACTAGTTCTCTATAAATAAGACCTTTTTGCTATTGTATCTTTACCTCATGACACATTACACGTTTCATTTTGTATCTTCTACGGCATGAGTCTCTAAACCCCATGGTTGGGGGTGAGGAGCTCTGCTGTGTCTTGATGGATTAACGCAATTACTACTGTTTTTCCCATTCAATCATGCTTGTTCTATTCCAAGATACCACTTGTTCTTCAACCTGATGAATGTGATGATCTGTGACACTCATCACCATTCTCACCTATGAACGTGTGCCTGACAACCACCTCCGTTCTACCTTCGATTGAGTGTGTATCTCTTGGATTCCTTAATTAGAATCCTCGTGGTATAAGCTAGAATTCATTGGCGGCCATTCTTGAGAATCCGGAAGGTCTAAACCTTGTCTGTGGTATTCTGAGTAGGATTCAAGGATTGAATGACTGTGACGAGCTTCAAACTCGCGAGTGTTGGGCGTTAGTGACAGACGCAAAAGAATCACTGGATTCTATTCCGACATGATCGACAACTGACAGATGATTAGCCGTGCTGTGACAGAGCGCGTTGAACATTTTCACTGAGAGGACGGGAGGTAGCCATTGACAACGGTGAAACCCAACATACAGCTTGCCATGGAAGGAGCCTTGCGTGCTTAAAGAAGAAGACAGTAGGAAAGCAGAGATTCAGAAGATGGAGCATCTCCAAAACCTCAACATGTTCTCCATTACTGCAAAACAAGTATTTATTTCATGTTCTTTTACTTTTTACAATTAAATCTCAGAGTTATTGATATTCTGACTAAGAGTTACGAGATAACTATAGCTTGCTTCAAGCCGACAATCTCCGTGGGATCGACCCTTACTGACGTAAGGTATTACTTGGACGACCCAGTGCACTTGCTGGTTAGTTGTGCGGAATTACAAAAGTGTGATTGTGATTTCGTGCACCACTAGCAGCTTCATGAATTTAGATTAAAGATAGTTTCCTTAAAGATTTGGCCAAATTGCCAAATAGAGGAAAGAAAACGGTTCAAAATTTAAACCGTAAGATTACCATTTTCAAAGCGTATTGGTTTGAACAACCGGCATTTGAGATATTAGCCGCAGAGAGTATCTCAACTTTAGATCAAGTGTAGAACATTCTACTAAGATAATTCAGTCAAGAAAAGTTAGTAGTAAAGATTCCATAGATGAATTTAACTCGACGGTCAAATTCATCGTTGTCGATACAATTTTTGGCTTAGGACACGTTTTTATCTCTCACGGTATATCTTTTCTTTTCACTTATCAAGTCTAAATCCACCTTATTATTTTATGATGAGGTGATTCTTAGATATTTATCAAATTTTTCATCACAGAATTTCTGAGAATAACTATGTGGAGAATCGGGGTGTTATATCCCACCCACCTTACAAAAAGTTTTGTCCTTGAAACTTCGAGTATATCTTAAGGGTTATAAAACCACAAAAGATCCTATATTAACTATCCCAACAACTATCTTCTGCAAGGAAAGATTCGATCCTAAAGGTATTCGTAAATGAAGTCGATGGAAACTCTCCACATTCTCGTGTCACCACGCTTCCACTGCGCATCACACACATCGGGCCATCTTGGATTCATCGTTACCATTCTCGTACTATTCCTATCCCAACGTTTAATATTCGATCGTACTTTTAAGTACAGCATCTGCGTGCCACACAAATATGGTCATCGACGTTTAAAAGTTTTGTGATGGCGGTCTATATGATAATTGCATGTGTTGCGAGAATTCTATATTGATAAATTCATCTACTCACAGTTATTGAGGTCTTATTCATTCCCAATAAGCAACATCAAGGTGATCATCCTTAACATATCAAATTAAGTGTGAATAATTCCTGAACAAGGACTCGTAGACGATCATGCTAAATATATCAATGAGGATACCTAACAGCATGAGAAAACAAAAAGCAGAGTATACAACGAAGCATAGTCAGTCCATTCCCAGGCTCTATTAGGAACGAACTGCTCTGATACCAAATTGTAACGACCCAATTTCTGGCAAGTCCGGATCACTGTCAGTCGTCAGGTGTTACTTCTCAGTTGCCCTATAATACTCTAGAATCGGTAATACTTACTATATATGAGCCTTTTGTACAAACAGAATTACATATGTTAGCTTATTTTTATTATATGCTTTTCTTATTAAACCTGTTAGCAGCAACCAAAAAATCATCAGAGATAGACAAAATAAAATAATTACCAAACTAACGATAAAACCAAATAGCAACAAGATTACAGAAAGCTTTCATACACATATACACCTTAATTTAGTTCATACAAGCTTGACATGCTTATATATATATATACACAACTGACAATTTTGCCGATACCTGGTTCACATAGAAAACTCCTAAGATGGTATCCGGGCTAACAGAAGAAAATAACAAACCTAATCCCTTGAAAAGCTACAAAAGTGAGGGAAAGTAGATTCTAAGGAAACAAAGACTGTCTATCCTATATCATACCATCGCTGAGGCACAAGTCTATAGAACATCATCTCAGGACTAGTCTTGAGCACCTCCTATAGGGTTCGGAATCATATGCTCCTCCGGTGCTTCTCTGAATATAACTCCAGTGGCGGCGACCATGTTTGGATCTCCCATCTGTGGGGGAAAGAGAAAAGGAAGGGGTGAGAACCTATATGGTTCCCCGAAAGGTGACATCGTGAAAACAAATCTCTCTCGTGAAACCTAGAGTTCCGGCTCTATCGTAATAAATCGCTTGCCAAGTCTCTCGGCTACTTCCGTATCGCGGGCTCTGACATAACTCCTTCTTGGCATCTTTCTTTGGGATCAAGGTCATTCTCACGCTATTCTCTATGACTAATATTTCGAGCTTTATTATCTTATTCTAAGATTTGGAGAAAGTTAAACCATAAACTTTTAAAAATACAAACAAGAAACAGAGAATAGAAAATTAACAAGAAGCAGATAGCGCATTGAAGAAAGAATGAACAGTAAACAATCACAATCAAAGGTGCAAACAATTGATGATTCATGCCTGTACCTAGCAAAGGCCATCAGCTCATGCGTCGGTTGTCTACCCACAACCCGACATTACTCAAGGCGAACCCCGAATATGATTTCTTTACCGTGTCAGTTAGGCACAATTATCATTATGGGAGAATCCATGTCAGTTAGGATATCTTGGCATCACGGTAGAAACAGGCTATCAGTTAAACGAACATTCCCGCATTAGCAACCTCAGGCTATCAGTTAGGCGGGTACTTTCGCATTAGCAATTTGACACAAAGACCCGTTCAACATACAATATGCTATCAGTTAGGCGGACATTCCCGCATTAGCAATCTTAGGCTATCAATCAGGCGGGCACTTCCACATTAGCACTTTGGCACAAGGCCCATTCAACATATACTTTTCATGATTCATTATCCATTTCAGTTATCTCTTTCATACATGGCTTCTCATTTTCTTCTTCTTTCATCATGCCTCCGTATCACCATTTAACTCTAAACATTCATAGGGACAACTTATATTCTTATTCACTTTCCTGACTTGTTTAGCCTAATGCCTCTTTGGCGACCAGTCTTCTATTTAACAATTAATATAACGAACATACTCAGATTTGTACAAACTTTATGCCCACGCATTTGTATCAAACTCAAGTTTCACTTGGTTTAAGTTTCAGAGTAGTCTCATTTCCAGAACAAAAGTTATGCTTATTCTATTTGGAGAGGTTTCTATTTGGTTAACCGGTGAACCGGTTAACTTCCAAAGTGCATAATTAATTTTCTAGAATAGCCATGGCTTTGAAATTTTAACTGAATGAATTAGACACCATAGGATTTCATTTGGTTTTAGTTTCATCACAAAAACTTTTCTGCCTTAGGAGATATTCATCAAGAAATTTACTGCTCTAAGTTTGTAAATCCTGTTTAGCCTTTAATGAGCAGTAAAATGTTAAAGCCTATAACTTCTAATCCATAGCTTCTAAAATCCTAAACTTTTGAGGGAACGAAATATACATCATGAGGGTTCTATCAAAACTGGTTGCACTCAATTTGGAGTTTAAGATCAATACCAGTAACTCAAACAAGTCACTGGAATTATCAACGAGTTTCAGAAATTTCATGTCAATAAAACAGTGAACCTTCCATTTTGTAAATTGCATATTTAATTCTATAATAATGGGATTACCCCAAAATTTGGACACACTGTTATTCACATGCCAATCTTTCGACTCTCTTTCAACCCAAAAACCCATTAGAATCAAAAGTTGTGTAGGTTGAAAGTTGCTACTAGATTAATTCAAAAACAAATTTTTCAGCAGAAACCATTTACTTTCAAACATTTTTATCTTCCAACCTACTTATTAGAAAATTCTAAAATTTTGAGAGGATGATCTAACCTCGTCAGGTATTACCAGAGAATTATTACACGATTTTTGAGTGGCTAGATTTTTCCCAGAATTTTGCGCAAGTCGCTGCCTAATTTTAGTAACCATATCGGCAGAATTTGGCTTAGGTTCCAACTAACCTTTTCGGTAAGCTTCACATCACCTCTTAATCATCTTTTTATCTTTATCATGCATAATTTAACATCATAACTAGCATCAATTACTCATAACATCATCAACAATCATCATTCACATAAACACAAACATACAATTACACTAGCCTAACCCCTACCTCAATGGAGTTCACCCTTGCTCAAGAAATCAGTTCTAGTTTTTCTTTATCTCTTCGGTCAAGGCTCTTCCTTGAGCTGGGATTTTGGAAAGTCTTAAAGGAGGATGACAAAGAAGATCATGCTCAAGGAACTCCTAGAATCAAGATGGTGAGGTGAAGATCATATTTGTAGCTTAATGAAGGCTTGATGGAGGTTGGAAAGTTGGGCTCTAAGCTCTCAATCTCCTCGGTTATTCTTTCCTCTAATCACTCTCCATTTTTAGCTTCTAATATCTCTAATTATCCATCTTCTCTTGTTCTCTTGTTAAAGCTTCAGAAATGAGGATGAGCATGTCTATTTATAGTGTGGTGAATGGTGTGGTAGGTTACCACCAAATCAAAGAAGGATGACACTTGTTTAATGGCATGTATCTCTTCATTAATTGCTTCCTAATGACTCATCATTCTTGGCCAACTTGTGGCTGAGGTTTGGTCAGGAAAAATAGAATGGAGGGAGTGGTTTAATTGTGGTTATGTGGCTTAATCTAGGGAGTGGTTTGGTTAAGAAAAATTCGGTTCGGTTTAGGTTTGGTAAGATTTTAATTAAGCTAGGTATTTCGGTTCTTTATTTTTCTTCTAGATAATCTTTCTAGTGGCTTCACGAATTTAGATTGAAGAGAGCTTCCTTAAAGATTTGGCCAAATTGTCAAATAGAGAAAAGAAAACGGTTCAAAATTTAAGCCGTAAGATTATCGTTTTCAAACCGTATCGGTTTGAACAACCGGCAATTGAGATATTAGCCGCAAAGAGTATCTCAACTTTAGATCAAGTGTAGAACGTTCTACTAAGATAATTCAGTCAAGAAAAGCTAGTAGTAAAGATTCCATAGATGAATTTAACTCGACGGTCAAATTCATCGTTGTCAATTCGATTTTTGGCTTAGGACACATTTTTATCTCTCACGGTATATCTTTTATTTTTACTTATCAAGTCTAAATCTGCCTTATTATTTTATGATGAGGTAATTCTTAGATATTTATTGAATTTTTCATCACAGAATTTCTGAGAATAACTCTGTGGTGAATCGGGGTGTTATAATTTGCATCTAGCATCAAAACACAAGCTAGAGACATTACCATATTGGACTCTCCCCAATATTTGTCAAATTTTTCTTTCATTAAGGTTGTCATTTCTCTCATGAAGGAATCTATACACAGATTTAAATTTCAAAGTCATAGATAACATGTTGTAAGTAGAATTCCATCTTGTGGGACAATTAATGATGAGTTTTTTCTCTTTCAAATGCTTGTTCTGAGCAATCTCAACAAATGTTTTAAATCTTGAATAATTAAAATTGACATACTTGACACTTTTACAAAATTTGTGAATAATACCTTTAATTTTACCTAGTCCATCTTGTACCAACAAATTCAGAATGTGTGCACAGCACTTAACATGAAACAAACTACCACCAACATGTAATGAGTTGTTATCTGAAATAGTATCCTTAAGAGCCCTTAAACATGAATCATTATAGGAAGCATTGTCAACAGATACTGAGAAGACTTTGTTTTCAATTCCCTAAGTCTTCAAACACTTAAAAATAGCATCCGCAACATCAATGCTATGCCTAGGAGCAGGTACTTGGACAAAACTCAAAATCATTTTTCTGAAGATTCCACCATGCATCAATAAAGTGACCTGTGATAATCATATATTCAACAATTTGATGGCTTGATCTCCACATGTTAGTTGTCAAATTTATCTTCCTAACACCTTATAACAAAGCCTTTAATTGTTTCTTTTCTGCCTCATATATTGCCAAGCAATCACTTCAAGCAGTTTTGTGGGAAACTTTATGAAATTCAGAATTAACATATTGGAAGCTCCACATCCAAACTTCATCCTCAACAATGCTGAAAGGATGCTCATGAACCATAATTGCTGTAACAATTATTTGTCTCATTTTCTCTTGAGAATATCTTGCACCTGGTATCACAAAGGGATTAACACTTGAATTGGAAGGTTGAAATGGAATTGATAGTTGCTTCTTTTGTGCAGCAACATGCAATCTCCTTTGTAAGCAACTACTAGAATGCCTCCATAAATGTGAAGTACTAGCTCCTTTTCCGGCGTAAAAAAAACATAGATTTGCAATACTTGTAAATAGCTTTTATACCTTCAGAACTTTTAACTTGATCAAAATCGTCTCAAATTGGTGAAATCTTTTTTTTTGTAATAACAGTTTCATTACCACCATTTTCATTTGTAACTTGATGATTTGTAATAGTTGTTGTCTATATTGGTACTGATGTAGTTGTCGATGTTTCTAATAGTGCAATTTTAGTATCTATTGTTGGCGTTGTTGGTACTGACTGATTAATTTTTTCTCTATTTAAAGAAATAGAATTGGTCAATGAATCACCTGGAGTTATAGATTCAGCCATTTCTAAAACCTATCGTAATACCTAAACAAAAATTAACAAACAATATTATCTCATAATTTTATTTTTTACTTTTATTATATCAATGGCATAAAGTAAGAACCTTTTAATAAAGAAAAAATTGATAAAGTATTATGTTTGAAAAAGTAGAAATAATATCACAACACAAATAAAAAATCGAACTTAAAATAAGATCTTTGACAGAATAAAACTCTAATTGATGAAAAATAATTAACATTATAACAACAAATATAAAAAATAATAAAATAAAAAATAATGACATGAGGAAGAAGAAAAAATACATACCAAACAAAAGAGTCAAAAGAAGAGAAGATGAAGAAGGTAGTAGAAAAGCGTGTAAAATGGAAAAGAAAAGAGAGAATTTTGTGGGAATATATTAAAAGTGTGTATGTTTGTTTTTTTATTAATGTGGAGGGAAGATTTTTTGAATTATTTTATTTGGCTGATTTTTTATTTTCTAGCATAAAAGATTAAAGATATTAAAAAAATAAAAAGAGAGAAATGTTATTTGTACACCAAAATCAGCCACTAAAATTAGCCACCAATGTATTTGTGTATAAATACATGTGGTTTAATTTATTTTCAATGTGTATTTATATTCCAGCATGTATTTTATACTGGTGGCTAATTTTAGTGTACACATAGCATAACCCAAATAAAAAATACACATATATAATTAAAGAGATAAATGACGTACTGAATAAAGGTATTTAAATATTATAAATGACTCAAATTTATCTTCTTCTAATTACATTTTTACTAGTATATAAATGACCTAATAAACCTATTTTCTGGTCAAACCTAACCTTTTTCCAGTCTTAATAAAGTATGTGCATATCATTTATTTTAATAATAGAAAAGTATCTAGCAATGATCTTGCTTTAATTTTACTTTTGGGGTCTATTATCACGTCAGTTATATTGTTATTTAATTATATTAGTGATTTATTAATATTTTTATTTTGTTTATTTTATTATTGACAAATTATACTCTTATTATCAATATATAATACCAAAGACTTTAGAAGAGTTCTTAGTATCTCCAAAAGAGATTTTGAGTGTTGCAGATTTTCAATGAAATGAATACGGTATAAGAATATTGAGTATAATGTAATTCTATATTGATACAAGTTCAAGTGAAATATATGATGACAATACAACATACAAGTTTACTAGTTAAAAAATATCGTTAGAGTTGGTTTGGCCAGCTTGATCATCCTCTTTGTTTAATACGATATGACAACAACTGAAAATTCACTTGAAGTGTTATGAGAACTTTCAATTCTAAAAATTTTTTGTACATGACGAGTTACTTGTTTTCACTAAAATTTATGTATGAGACTATTACTAGTTAAATTATAAAACAATACTATTTGCACGTTTGAAAAGCATTATAGGTGAGATATACACGAATTCATTCATTCATCATCTAGATTATTTAGATATAAAAAATTAAAAAAATATAAATTAAATATGTTAGATTTGATTGAAATTAAAAAAAAAAAAGATAGTGACTAAATTTAATGTAGTACGTACAAATTTGGAGTTGTGATATAATAGGTTGGGACTATGTAGAACTAGCAGGTGCCTCTAGAGGTTTATTGTTAACGTGGAATGATTCAATGATATGCTGTTTAAACATTCAATTGTTATAAAGGGGAGGATTGGTTGGGTGTTGAAGAATTGCTAATAAAAAATAACTTTAACTGTGCTTTTTGTTTAGTGTATGGAACGCATGTGCAGTGTAACAGCCTAGACCACCCGCTAGCATGATATTGTCCGCTTTGGCACACAAGGCCTCACGATTTTGCCTTTGACGATAGGGATGATAGCCAAAGTCCCCCACACTCACTCGTCATGCTAGGGAGAGGTATCCACACCCTTATAAGGCATGCTTCGTTCCCCTCCCCAACCGATATGGGACCTTACAATCCACCCCTAAGGGAGCCCAACGCCCTCGCTGGCACATCGATCCGGACTTCGACTCTGATACCATCTGTAACAGCCCAGACCACCCGCTAACATGATATTATTTGCTTTAGCAGACAAGGCCTCACGGTTTTGCCTTTGACGATAGGGATGATAGCCAAAGCCCCCCACACTCACTCGTCAAAACGCGTCATGTTAGGGAGAGGTATCCACACCCTTATAAGGCATGCTTCGTTCCCCTCCCCAACCGATGTGGGACCTTACATGCAGAGTGAAAAACTGGTGATATGGGAGGAGTTGAGCTATATTGTGGGGTTATGTCAGGTTTCGTTTAGTTTCATATAGAAAACTTTAACGAAGTACTATGGGTAGAGGAAAGGAAATGTGCAACTAGTCTACCGGTATATACGGAAGAATTGAAGGATTGGGTCCAAGATTTACAGCTAGTGGATTTACCTCTTAATTATTGGAAGTTCACATGGTTTAAAGGTCGATCTTGTAGTTGCATTGATAGGGTTCTAGTCAGTATAGAGTGGCTTGAGGAGTTCCCAGATACTCAGTTGAAAGGAGGACCTAGAGGTCTATCAGATCATTGTCCGTTGATTGTAAAAGGTACAAGAATTAGTGGCAGCCCAAGACCATTTCAAAGTTTAGATTCCTGATTTACACATGAAGGGTTTCTGAGGATGGTGAAGGATGAGTGAAGGAACTTGGGTGATGATTAGTTCACTAATAAGCTGAAGGCCTTGATGGTACCGATAAGAGTATGGCATAAGGACAATCTTGAGAGCATGGACAATAGGATAAAGAAGTTTGAGGAAGAGATCAAGAAAATTGATAAAATAGTTAGTATTGGTACTTATGACGGAATGGTGGAGGCTCGACGGAAGGCTCTGGTGAGTTGTTGTGCGAAGTGGTATGTTAGAAAGGAGATTCATTGGAAGCAGATGTCTCAATCTCAGCATGCTAGGGATATGAACAAGAATATTAGATACTTTCATAACCTAGTATCGGCTAGAAGGAGGAACAACATAATTGATGCTCTGTTAATCAATGGAAGGTTAGTGCGAAACTATGCCAGAATAAAGGTTGCGATTAGAGGATTTTATAAAGAGTTGCATCGATAGGAATATGCTCCTACGATTGGGTTCCGTGATGGGTTGGTAAAGCAAATTGATGAAGAAGAGGCAGCAGCATTAAAGGTATTTCCATCGTCTGAGAAAATCAGAGAGGTAGTTTGGAATTGTGAGTCAACTAAAGCTCCATGTAGTGATGGATATAATATGAACTTCATTAAAAAATGTTGGGATGAGATTGGCCAGGAGTTTACTACAGCAGTGTTGGAATTTTTCCAAAGTGCTAAGCTACCAACGGATGCTAATGTAACATGGGTGGCACTAGCTCCAAAATTTGTGGAAGCTAAGAAAATCAAAGATCTTCGGATGATTAGTATGGTTGATTGTGTGTATAAAGTGATATCAAAATTATTGGTGAGAAGAATGAGGTTAGTGATGCCAGGATTAGTAGAGGAGACACGGTCTGCATTTGTGAAGGGACAAAAAATACATGATGGTGCCCTTATTGCATGTGAGATGGTCCAATAGCTAAAGTTGCGCAAGAAGAAGGTGACAATTATCAAGTTAGACTTTCAGAAAGCATATGACAGTGTTAGATGGAGCTTTGTGAATATTGTGCTACAAAAGATGGATTTTGGTCTCAGATGGAGGACATGGGTGAAGGAATGTGTGACCACAGTGTCTATGTTGGTTTTGATTAATGGGCCACTATCCAAGCCATTCAAGATGGAGAGAGGTCTTAGACAAAGAGATATATTATCTCATTTTCTGTTTGTTCTTGTCGTTGATGTATTGCATAGGATGGTGAGTGAGGCACTTAGGAATGGACGCGTTTCTCCACTGCTGATTGGGAGGGACAACATAGAGCTGTCGCATCTCCAGTTTGTAGATGACATAATCTTATTCTACCCCCAGGAAACAAAGACAATTAGGAATTATAAGAGGTTTTTGTGACTTTTTGAATTGATGTATGGCCTAAGTATTAACTTTGATAAGTCAAACTTGATTTCAGTTATTTGTAAGCAGAAATGGGTGATAAATATGTGTGGTCTGTTAGGATGTACGGAAGTTGCTTTACCTGTTAGGTACTTAGAAATTTCTCTAGGTGTAAATCTGATCCTCGGTTGGTGAAGACCTGGAAACCGATTATAGACAAGGTGGAAGGCAATCTCAGCTTATAGAAAGCAAAGACTCTCAACAAAGCTAGCAAGCTAGTTCTAATCAAATATGTACTTAATAGCTTGCTGGTCTACTACTTAAACTTGTATAAGATACCAAAGCCGGTTGCAGAGAAGTTAATTGGGTTACAGAGAAGATTTTTGTGGAGTAAAGAAGATGAGAACAATGGCATACTGATAAACCATTATTTTATGATTTATATTGTGTTTAATTGAGTGGTTTTATCAATTCTTTACCTACTTATTCATATGAATTTCATGATTTTATAATTCCTTCCTAGTATTTTTTATGGTTGAAAACTTGCTTCCTAGAAACCTTTAATTAGTACATTTTAACTCTCTTGTATACCATTCGATGCTGTGATCCGTGTGTTAAGTGTTTCAGGCTTCATAGGGCAAGAATGGCTTAGAGAATGGAGAGGAAGCTTGCAAAAATTGGAAGGAACACAAGAAACTAAGGAGATGACCAGCGAACACTGATGCGAGCGCATGGCTCACGCGAGCGCACAAAATGAAGAAATCGCAGCGACGCGAACACGTGCCTGACGCAAACGCATGGATTGGAATCTGCACGAATGACGCAAACGCGTGGACGACGCGAACGCGTGACAAGAAAAATCGCTGAATGACGCGAACGCGTGGACGACGCGTATGCGTGACCTGCGCGATCTGCAGAAATTACAGAATACGCTGAGGGCGATTTTGGGCCGCGTTTTGACCCAGTTTTCGGCCCAGAAACACAGACTAAAGCTAGGAAACATGCAGAGACTCAACACGCATCCACACACATTCAGATACATTGATATTAGGATTACTCTTAGCTTTAGATCTGAATCTAGATTAGCTTTACATTGATAGTTTATGCTTTTGCTTTGGATTTTGGATGCTGAAAAGTCATTATCTCCGTCGAAGACACTACTTTAATTTGTTTCCTTATTCCTTTACTTTTTCAGTTGATCATTGATCCTATTCAATTAAGTATGTTACATTTTGGATTTATTAATATATAGAGTTACTTTTACTTTTAATTAATTTTAATTCTCTATTTTATTTTATTTAATTTATTATGTCTTCTTATATTTTTATGAGTATTAAATCCGTGTCCATGGAGTAGATTCTCTACTTGACATGGGGGTTGATTAAGAGGAGACATTTGAGTTGGAATGCTCAAGTGCTTAATTAAATTGGACGTTGTTGGCTAATTCTGTATCTACTAACGCTAGACCTTCCCAAGGGAGAGGACTAGGATTTGCGGATAAGAGTTAGCTCAATCACTTGGCTTTCCTTTATTTAGTAAGGGTTAACTAAGTGAAAACAACAACCTCTTTACACGACACTTGAGAAGATTCCAACAAGGATAGAACTTCCAATTAATTATTCCCCCAGTCAAGGCCTTTTAATATTAATAATAATTCTTAGTTTATTGCTTTAATTTACAATTATTTTAATTATTCATTATCCAACCCAAACCTTCTGGAAAATTTCTGATTAATAAATTAGCATTCTTTCCTGCAACTCGTTGGGAGACAACCTGGGACTCATACTCCCAGTATTTTTAATTCTAATTTTTGTGACAACCCTTTTTAAATTGAGAAGGCGGGTCTTAGCTGGTTGAGAACTGTACTTGCAACGCATTTCGTTTATTAATTTACACTGCAACCTTATCAAGTGCATCATCCAAATCTGGCTGCAGATTTTGAGCTAAAAACTGCACTAATCAACTTGATGTCCAAGTTTCATGGCTTACCTGCTCAAGAGCCTATTAAGCACCTTAGGGATTTCCAGACAGCATGTTCTACTGTTAGGCGTAATGGTGTAGATGAAACTTCTATTCTGTTAACTGCCTTCCTATTTTCTCTTGAGGGAAAGGTAAGGGAGTGGTACTACTCCCAACCTGAAGCGACCGTTACCAACTGGGATACACTCAGGAGAGAATTTTTGGAAAAATACTTTCCAGATGAAGTCACAGATAGACTGAGAAAAGAGATCTCCTGCATTGTTCAAGGTGACTCAGAGACTCTCTATGAATACTGGGAGCGTTTTAAGAACCTTGTAGACGCATGCCCCCATTACATGATTGACAGACTAGTGTTGATCAGCTACTTCACTCAAGGCATGAACCCCCAGGATAAGACTACACTGGATGGTGCTAGTAATGGTTCTATGAAAATTTACAGGACCGCAGATGAAGCATGGCAACTGATCAGCGACTTAGCTGAGTCCACTAGGAATCACAGGCAGAGGCGCAGCCATTCAAAAGCTGTTGTAGAGGTTTTCTCTAACATTGATACTACTGCTCTTACACAGAGTATATGTGAAATGACCAACCTACTGAAGCAAATGCAGTTGAACCAACCTACTGAAAGAATTTGTTGAGTATGTTGTAAATGTAGATGTGTACTTAAAAAAATTAAATGTGCACAAATTTTCAAAAGGGTGTGAAATGTAAGTAAATTGAAAAATAAGAGAATAGAAAAAAAATTTAAGATAAGAAAAAGTGAAAAAAGAGTGAGCGTTTAAATAGAAGGAGTTAATATTTAAGTATAAGAGAGAGTTTTGCGAGAAAGCAAATAGTGAAAGAGATGAATTATTGAGAGAAAAAAATTAGAGTAATAAACATATTTGTGAGAGAAATCTAAAAAATTCTAATTTAGACAATAGCACATTAGTGTCATTTTATTATAAAAAGTCTTTAATTTCTCATATCTAACTATGAATTTCCTAGTATTTTCATGTCAATTTTTCAAGGTTATTGGTACGTTTTGAAGGCATTATTGTCGCCGAAAAGAGAGAAAGACAACAAATTTCATACTTTAATGAGAAATTACATGAAACAAGTCTCAAGTATTTAACATATGAGAAGATGTTATCTATTTTATATTTGATAGTTCAAGAGATATTGAACACGAGACATTTAAAATGGACTAAGTTGCTCGATTATTTTTCATATGTGATTGAAGGTAATAACAATGTGATTATTAACCAGTTGTCCAAAAAGTATAATTTATCACTATTCTTACTCCTAATTTATTAGAATTTGGTTATATGAAAAATTTTTATGCAACTAAATCTGATTTTTGTTCTATATCAAGTGATTGTGAGAATATTGATTTAAAGTGACATAGTGGAATAAAAAAAAAATCATAAGTTTGTTATCTATATGTTTTTATTGGCTTCATAGATGTAGGAGCATTGAAAAAATTTATTCTGATTTTATTGTATGTAAAGAAGTTGAATCTAAAATTTTTTTAAATATATTGTGCATTTTTTTGTTTATTCATACTCATAATTAGATTGATATTTCTATAGATTTCTTACTTGCCTTGCTTAAGATTAGTGAACATAAATATAGCATTATTTTTACTATAGACAGATTTAGTATAATGATACATTTAATTGTATGTCAAAATATTAAAGATTTCACACATTGTTGAATTATTTTCAAAAGAAATTTATTATGTGCTGACTTATGCTAGTGTTTTGGATGATCATATCTTTTATGTTAAAAGTAATTTGGATAATTATTTATAAAATATTTAGTTTTCTTATAATTGTGCAATTTATAACTCTATTGATTGTCATTCTCTTGAAATTGTGGATGATTTTAACCGTTGGACTATTTTGATATGATATCTTTATCTTTAAATGATGTTATTTTAGATGGTAAAAGTAAGATTGAAAGAGTTAAATTTATACACACGAAAACTCATAACATAGTAAACACGAAGAACATAGCAATTATTTAGTGAGTAAAAAAAAAGCCATAAAAATATAATCTTCGAACGAGATTAGATTTGGATTAATTAAAGAAAAAAGAAACTTCTTATTCAAAGAAAAACTATGTTTATTATAAGAGAAGATGGTCCATTCTAAGTATTGGAGAGTATCAATAACAATACTAGTAACATAAATTTAATTGGCGAATACTATATTTTAGCTGTGATTGATATATCTAATTTTTCTTCTTTTGATATAAGTGTAGATTCGAGGACGAATCTTTTTGAAAAGGAAAAAGATGATACATGTTCAAAAAAAAATTTCAGTCATTTAAGGACTAATGGACATAATGGTAATTTTTTCATGTTTTAGCATCTTATTACTAGAAGAATTATATTATGTTGGCCTTGAAGATTAAGAAGACTAAAAATTCGTTTCAAAATTAATGTGCTGACTTGGTGGCACTTATACATGAAAAATGCATTAATAATTTGTTAAAGAAGAGAAGACATAGTTCATTAGATTAAGTGAGGACAACAAAAAATTCAAGAATTCTTTTCAAATTCATAGGGAGGCGGTATCCTATTAGTACTAAATTTAAATTTATTTTATTTAAAATTAAATTTGATTTGTTGTTAGAATTTATCAAAAAAGTTTGATTTAATTTTGATTTATTTAGTAATATTTTTAAGTATTTAAAATTTAAATTAAATTTAATCTAATCTAACAAGATTAAATTTATTTTAAATTAATTATCATATTTTTAAGTATTTAAAATTTAAATCAAATTTAATATAATTTATAAAGATAAAATCTGATTTAAACTAATTAACAAATCTTAGGTATTAAATATTTAAATCAAATATAACCTAATTTAAAAAGATCAAATATGATTTAGATTAGTTAAGATTAATTTTGTAATCATATCTTTAGATTAATTTCACATTTTATAGCTTTATTCTAAGAAGATTTGATCCACTTTTTAGGTTGATCAATTAGGAATCTATTAAGTAAGTTTATAAGACATTTTATGGAGGTTGATCAATTAGGTTGTGCACGAATTTCTATACATTCAAGTAGGTGAATAATTTGCTTTGTTTGTTGACACCTTTTTACATGCGCACAACTTTTATTGGGCGTAAAAAATAGACAATGTGATTTTAGTATTTTACCATTGTCCAACGTGTGATAAGATAATGCTAGCTCATTCTTTCGCTTACCGTGTCACTGCCAAAAAAGGTTAAGGAATAGTACCCGGAGATTAACGAGTTTGGTTCACCGTTCAGAAGCTAAAAAAGCAGTTTATCCCATCGTTAACGAGTCAAGTACGAAGGAGTTACGGCTTTACTCAACCCCGCCGAGCAGGGAAGTGGAGGTACCAGTGTTGCAAGATCACTCTTTTGCTACCCATCCGTAACTCAATCACTCCGACAATCCCCATCTTCTTTTTCCAGCGATGCCGGAGCGAGACGACAAAGGTTGGGACTTCTACCTCCGAACGCTCTCCAACAGCTCCAGAGACTCCAACACTGCCAACGACCCCGCTTCCGATCCCTCTCTTCTTCATTCCGTAACTAACTCTTCCCCATATTTCCCTCTTTCGTAACAAAATTATTATTTAATTATTTCTTACTTTGTTTTTCTGAATTTTGATTAGGTGAAGAAGCTTTACGAAATTTGCAAGTCTAAGAATTCGGAGGACTTGGTAGCTAGGGTTTATCCGCATGTTAACAAGATCTTCCATCGAGCCGTCGCTTCCCGTTCTCAATCTCGAACCTCCAACGGCCTTCTCTTATTGGTTTATCTCCATTCTTTTATAATTCTTTCTTTATTATCATCACTTGATTTATCTTTTTGAAAGCACTTCGGATAAAAAACTTACGATTTTTCTTCCTTTCGTTCTCATTTCTTAGGCAATTCTTCAGTTTTTTCTAGACTTTGGAGAGGTTGTTCTTCATGATGCTGATCCTAGTCTTAGGACATTTTTTCGTTCGTGTTTGAGCAGGTGATTCTATATATTTTGATATATTTTCGTTCGGTTTCAAATTATATGGATAGTTATGCATGTGGTTTAATTCTTATTTTCTCATTAACGATTCAAATGCTGCATTTCACTCTATCTGAAGTCTTAATAATGGGAATGGAAGGGAGGAAGAGGGAGTGAATAGATTCTCAATGATTTTCAGGGACTTAGGCTTTCTACTTTTAGCTTTATTTTAGGAAGTTATCATCAAAACAGGGCTTATTACTCTTGTGACATATTTGTATCCTATTGCAGAGAGTTTGCTGATCCGGTTGTGGCAGAAGCAACTGTCGAATTTATCGTTTCCAACAAGAAGAAGCTTCTAAGTTCTTTCCCTAACTTATTGCCTCAGGTATGACCTAAGCTCTACTTGTTTTTTCGAGGATATATTTCTTTCAGTGTTTTCGAGCGAAAAAGAAGAGAAGCTAAAGGGTTTTGCTAACAAGAGTCCTAATGACACTAGTTAAGGATACCACAAACAAGATTTTAAATGGAAAATATAATTTTTTAAGTTTTCAATCCATTGAATCCGATGCTATTAAATTGAAACAGTCAAAGCCTTCTTTTTTAACTCTCTTAACCAATGCCTTAGGACACTGTTTGGCTAAACCTTAGAAGAAAATCGCACCTAAAGTTTTCCCAGGCAGTAAATTAAGAAGTTTGGTATGAGAAAATAGTTACTTGACAAAATGAGTATTATTTGTTATATGCATACTATTTTAGTTATAGAATCCTGGGTATGGCAGAAATATGTCACTGTTTGATTCAATTTTCTGATCTACAGTTTCTATGCCCATCTCCATATGTTTAGCTTTGGAAAATGGAGACGGGTAGGTTTCTTGATTCTAGAATCTAAGTTGAACTGTGAAAAGTTCAATCATATTAACATCTTGATTCTTGAGCATGTTCCCTTCTGCCTTTGTAACATTCTTCTTGTAGACTTATACCAGAATTCCGCTATCTGAAATTAGCTATCATAATTCATTTGGCAGTTTTTTCCTTTGTTGTTGAAACTGATCGCTTGGAATGGTGAAAGGTATGCATTCTTTCTTTCCTTTCTTTTTTCTTTAATTTTTTTTAATTTTATTTTGCGCTACGTGTGGGTGGGAGGTTAACCAACGAATTCCAACATATTCTGAATGAATAAAGACAATGGAGACAAATGGACCATTGATTTGCTGATCTAAGCTCTATTGCGTGCATCTTGATCAGTTGATCTTAAAATGATAAAAACAAAGTATTTCAAGTAGGTATGACAAAAATCAGATTAGTATCTTCTTAAAAGGTTGATAAACATTGAAAAAGAAATCTGTTTAACTGCATATTAGAAGAAATTAACGATTGAACTTTATCCTCAATTTTCAAGTATGACTGGAATAAAATATGATTGGGTCTTAATGGCATATATAGCTCTTCTTAAAAGGTTGATAAACATTGTAATTCTTTTATTATTTTTTGGAGTGTTAGGGTGTGCCTATTATTGGACCAGTTTTTGATAACTAGTTTTGCTGGTTTTGGTCGATGTAAGAACCAAGTTATTGTTGCTTTAGGCTGTCCATGTTACTCTTAGATCCATTTTGTTTGGAGTGTAACATTTATAGCTTCAAGGAAAATTCTTTGGGATAAGATTACTTGGTGAAAAGCTGAAGGTCTTTTTACCCTTACAATCATTGTTAAGGACTGTGTGGCTTTGCTATGTTTATGTTCGCATTTTGGTTCTCTTTGATTATTTATTTATTTTGGGTAAAGTATATTTTTTATCTTTGAAGTTTTCAAAAAGTTTCTACAATACCCTTGACGTTTAATTTGTTTCAATTTTGTTTCTTACATTTCAAATAAGTTTCGATTTTACGATTGAGGTTAAATTTTTTACAATTAACATATGGTCAAATTCATTTTTACGAAATTTTCTCCTAATAAGATCGACATGATCATCACCATCTCACTTCCACCTCTTGCCTTCAACCCACACTCAGCTACACCACCTCCCCCACCCCCCACCATCATTATCTCATCTTCACCTCTCTCCCCTTCACCCCACCCTCATCCTCACCACCACCAAAAACAGCAAGAACAGCAATAACAACAATAGATTCAACACAGCTTAACAACAGATTCAACAACAATAGATTCAACACAACTCAACAATAGCTTTAACAAAAATTCCAGTTAGATATTTCCCCTTCCATAGAAGCTAGATGCCTTACCCTTCTATTTGATTATTCAATTACTAAAATATTTTCCCTTCCCTTACAGTCAGTCCCCTTTTTTACATGTTGAAGGAATCTTGCTAAAATGAAAAGAAGCTTAAAGAAACATTACATAGATATTTCACGTAACTTGTATGTAGTTGCATTCTGTTAGTGTGCCTAATAGAGATTTTGACAAACAATTGTTACACCCACTTTTGCAGATTAGAGAAACAATTTTCGAAAGCTTTCCCTGGATTGATGTCACCTGGATCATTTATTCCGTTATTCCCATATTTAATAGACTTGCCGAGTAAGTTCATATGACCATTCATGTATTGTTTACTTCTACTTTTTCATAGAAAAATGTTATAACTTATTTCTCTTGTATGTTAATGACCTGTTGAGTACCTAACATAATCCTCTTCCTTTATGAAATATGAGTCTCTATATAAAGGCTTGCAACAAGCATGGCATACGTACAGTTGAAATTTTATAATAATGAATTGGGTCATGGATGTGATAAATGCCTTTTCAATAAAGAATTCATGTGGAAAGCTTTGCGTGGATAATTGTGAATTTATGAGTTGCAAGGGGAGTATAGAAAAATTGGCAGCATAAGGTGTCAACGATCAAGTGATAGTGATTGTAGGGTGCAAACCAAAATAACTATATGTAGGATGCCCAAACAAATAGGATAGCAAAAAATACAATTATGCATTAAGGAATAAGAAGATAAAGTTTTGGTCATGTAACAACAAATTAAAGAAAGTAGAAACATCAGTTTTCGCATGCTACTTAATGGAGAAACATAACTCCGTTTCACTTAGATTGTCTAAACACTAGTGAGAACCAAAATTAACCCTTTATTGTAGAATTCGGGAGTTTAAAGTAAAGGAATTATTGAAAAAGTAAATATTGGAGTTGGACCAAAGGGTGTTAGTTAGTTGTGTACCTTGAATCAGATGGAATCCTATGCATAAATCTAAATGGGTAAATACCTTAGCATAATAAAAGAGAGACTAATAATAAGAAAAATGGAATCCTATACATAAATTGAAACAGGTAAATACTTTTACTTCTTAAAAAGGCTATCATAAGAAACACTTAACTTCCATGCATCGGCACAATTACATGATCTCTTACATTTTATTGCCTTTTTTGCCCCCTAGTTCTGGTAGTGGCATTGGAGAGGGTGGAAAAAAGCTCAGGACCACTTATTGGAAATAGCATAGCTTCGATTCAGCAGAATACTGCTCCTAAGGTAATCTTCAATAAAATAAAATTTTGGAAAACAAAAAGAAAAGAAAAGTAGAGTCATTCTTACCTAAATTTGAAATTTAGGTGAATTTGGCACTTTTTTAATGCAGATGCTACTTGCCCTTATGGATGAAGCCTACACTGGTTCAACAATAGAAGATGGTGGAGGAGATTTTGAATCTGACGATAACAGTGCAATTGATGTATCTGATCCTTTGTTCCTCGAGCTTTTAAAGGATGAAAATGATGGTATCGCTGTATGGTTACCTTCTATCTGTTAAATATTATGTTTGCAGTATAATTTTAGGATGGTTCTTTAGCATTAAGCTTCTTTTTGTTTCTAATGTAATTCTATTTTATGCCAGGAACGTCCTTGGTCATCTCCAGTGATGGCAACTCTATTGCAGGCTGCTGCTAATAGTCCTTACTCTGATAGGCTGAAAGCAGTACTTAGCATGGCACCCCATCTTCTTGATGTTTACTTCTCTATAGCATTGCGTGATGTCAATGACTGTAAGTTTTATTCAATTTCAATGTTCATTTAACCTGGTATTGGTGCATTACACTGGGATCGATGAATTCTGTTGTGGGAAATATATTCATGATCTTGCTGCTTTTACAGCTTTCTTCCTCTTTTAAATTTGCAGCTCTGATCTGTGCATTGATTCCCCTTCTTATGTCAAGATTTGCTACCATATTTCCGGATAAAGTATTTTCTTATGAGGTACTGACTATTTCTTCTCTTATGATTATGACACACTGTTAGAATATCTGTTGAGAACTGGCATCTGACAATACATGAAGCTGCTTTTCTAGTTCTGTAGAGCACAGACCAGTCATTTGTTATTTAGCTTTCTGTAGGAGTACCTTGTGGTCTTAAAGAAAATTGTATTCTCACAGTTCTCATTAATTTCTTATTTCCATAAATGTCTGGTTTTGTGACTCTTCACTTGAACATCTAAATTTAGTTACCACAATGCGTTGGAACCCCCCTTGTGTGACTTAGGACACTTCCACTTTTGGTTACCCGATGTCAATAAGAATTTCTGTTTTATTTTTTATTTTTTTGAATTTTAACTTACTACATTATATTCTATTCTACTGTGCCTTCAGGTCCGAAACCGGCTTTTGGAGTTTATGCTTTCTACTTTTCAGCATTCTCCAAACTTCATTGCTCTTCTAAAGGTATCTTTCTCACAATATAGTATGTTTTATTTTTTCTTTATGCCAAATATAGTTCAGCCCTTAATTGGGTTTCTACATAGATCTCCTTGCAATAGCATACACTGATTGTGCTATGTGAGAGGTGATAAAAATATGGTAAGAGACAAACTTGAAAGACATCCAAATGGGCATGGACATATATCACAAGTATAAGCTTCAACGTCAATGCTTTATCCGATTAGGTGGGATCTGCTACATGGGTCAAACGACGTTATTATGCCCTATTGTGTATCATATTTGTAGTAAGCCCGTGAATGCTTAGTGTTCACCACCTCATTCAGATATGATAATTGCACTCATCTTTGATTAATTGGCTTGAATTCTATGGTTTAGTATAAGCTTCAATCTTGCCTTATTTTCTTTTACTATTAAAAATTGTTTTGAAGTTTAAAATAAACTCATTATTTGTGTGTTACTTCTTTTTCCTTTTCAAAATTTAAACGACCATATATGTGTCGTGTTCTGCCACATTGGAGTCAAAAATATGACATTGATAGATTCCAAGTGTCATAGAAGTTTGATATTGACATAATCTATACGTGTACTTGACACCATTATATGCTGCTCATACACAATTTTCCCCCTTTTGGGATGTGCCTTGTGTGGTTGTGCCCCATATTGCTATTTCTTAAAATTGCATTTTTATATTTAAAATACTGTTACGTATTCCTTTAGTGCTGTGATTTCACTTACCATTTCTGTTTTGCGAAGCTTATGCTTGTATGATTTTATTCCAGAAACCTATAATGGACAGACTTGGAGAAGCTTATGACAGCCCAGAAAAGGTTAGCCTGCAAATATTTTAACTATTTCCCAGAGAGGGATGCAACAAAACAATTAAGGGTTAAGAATTCATTGGATTTACTTTAGACAGAATTGGCATTGCAATTATGCTGGGCCATTGGAGAGCATGGTGGAGGTGGTGAATCTCACAAAGACGAAGCTCGTGAGCTTTTTGAGAGTTTAGAACTCCTTTTGTATGAAAACCTTTCCTCTAGGTATGGATGTAGGATAAACTTGCTGCTTCACGTGCAATGTTTCTTGGGTACTTGTGTGATGATGTGATCTACTTTCTTTACCTGGAAGTCGTCTCGGCATGACACAGGAGGTGTCCCTTGGTCCTGATAAGAATAACTACAGACGGTCATCACAATCGAGGCTTCTATGTTTTGTTATAACAGCCATTTCAAAGCTTGCTACACACCATCGCGAATTAGCACCAAGAGCACGTGTATCCTTGGGCAAGGTATTTCAGTGGTTTCATAAAGCAAAGCATAAGAAGGATTTAGCAATTTTCTGCCCTCTAATTAAGGGTCTATATCCCAGGTGGCCCGTTCTCGAATTTCAGATGTGAGGGTGTGGAGACGTGCATGCGATTTCCTGGCTCTGATGAATGATCCTGCTATATGCGCATCCATATTGGGGCCTTCACGGTCTTCAACAGGCAAAGTTGGCAGCATAAATTGGAATGAAGGTGCAACAAAGATGATTGCACACGTTCCTTTTTACATTCTAGGGGAACAAGAAGGTGAGAAATGCTTTCCGTTCATATTAATTGGTTATTCTTTTCAGGTGAACTATCAAAAACGTTTAGTTGCTGACAAAATTATCTTTAAACGATTAAAATGACTAAACTTTCTCCAAAGGATTTAAAAGCATGATAAAAATAATATATATATATATATATAGTAACAAGCAATATTTGTCTTTGACAAACGGTTTGCGAATTTGAATCGAATTTTTGTTGAAACATTTGGATTACTATTTAGAAGATTTATGCAAAAAATTAAAGCAAAATTCTATCTTTAGATTTTTATTTTTCATTTGTTTTAAAAAAATGTAGGCCACCAATAAAAAAGTCGCATAACAAATTGCTTGATGCAAAATACATAATTTTAATGATAAAAAAAATGTGTTTTTTTTTAATTATTAATGCTTGCAAAAAAAAAAATCAAAATTCGATATCTAAAATCCTTTTCGAGAATATATATCGAATATTTGGTTTTTTTTGTTTCATTTTTAAATCTTGAGCGCATTTTTGTTTTTTTTTTTCTTTTAAAAATAGAGTAATTACTCAAATCAATCCCAAGGATTTTAAAAGTGAGCATTTTAGTCCTCAAAGAAAATTAATACATAGATCAATTTCCAAAGTTTTACTCTGGCAGACAAATCAGTCGCTAGTCTATTTTCCGACAGAGTAATTAACCAAATCAGTCTCCAAGGATTTTAAAAGCGAACATTCTAGTCTTCAAAAAAATTTAATACACAGATCAATTCCCGACGTTTTTCTCTGTCAGACATAACAGTTCCTCTATCTAATTTACTTTTACTATATGTTAACATTTATTATTATTAGATTAGCTTTGTGCATGTGGATGATAACATTAGCATATTAATACACTCTTTTCGTTGGAAACAAGCAAGGTGAATAGTGATACTTTGAAATCCAAATTAAAATATTTTCTTTTAATACAAACAGGTTTTTTAAAATAGGAAATTGTCTGATTCTTGTTGACAATTTGACATTATACATATGGAATTAAGTTACAAATTTGACACACTTTTTTTTTTGTTACCATGGTTTTTCCACACATTATAAATCAAAGAAAAATAATATGTATGCCACATGGATGTGTATGTTAAATTAGTCTAATTATGAAGTAGAAATTCAGTTAGCTTCTTGAGTTAATTGATAATTTGGTGAATAAGTTGAGATTCAAGTGAAAATAGAAGAATAACTTTTATTATACTTAATTTCTAGTTATCACACTAAGTTAAGTTATATTAAATATAAAAATATCAAATGGTTTCAACATTGAGTTTCTTGTAGAATAATCTCTAATAACTTTATTGAACAACATTATTATTATTATGTGACAATATATATATACACTTTTTATATTTTTTATGCAAAATTTTTTTTATATTATAAATACATACATGAGATTCTAATGAATAAATTTATTATTATTTTTGTCCAAAAAATTATGGTACAGTATTATTGTGTAATTAATAATAATAATTATTATATTTTATTTTACTTTTTTTATGGATAGGGGACTATTATGTCTGACAGAAAAAAAAAGTTGGGAATTGATCTGTGTATTAATTTTTATTAGGGATTAAAATGTCTGCTTTTAAAATCTTTTGGAAACTGATTTGGATAATTATTTTGCCAGAAAAAGAACTAAGGACTAATTTGTCTGTCGGAGTAAAACTTTGGGGATGTTTTGTATTAATTTTTCTTGTGGACTAAAATGTCCGCTTTTAAAATCCTTAGGACTGATTGGATAATTACTCTTAGAAATATTTTTGTCAACATTTAATCTTTCGGTGGTATTTTAGGTGATTTAATCTTCTTTTTATCTGCATTACTTTCATGTTTTTCACATTTGGAGTACGAAGGGAATTGTATCTTGTTTTGTCATTGCTCAACTCTCCTGCACACTTGCCCGTGCATTGGTGCAATACCTGCTTGTGGCTTGACTATATGAATCTGAATTTGCTGTTTGACTTTGGCATGAACTGGATCACTGTCCCTTTTTCTTCCCCTGATTCCGAATCACTCGGAATTTGGCACTTATTTTTTGGTTTCTTTCTTGTTACAGGGCCGCCGTTTAATGATTTTTCATTCTCAGATATCCTTCCAGGGAGGTGATGAAAGCTATTGCATACCGTTGGGTCAGTTTGATCAATATTGATCACGATCCTCCTATAAGTAGGCACAACTCACGTAGCTATTTTCCTCTTCTTTTTTGGCTTCTAAAATGGACGCCTGAAACTTAGCACCTCTTTTCTCATCAAAACAATGGTTTGGCTTTTCCACTGGAAAGTAACACACCAATGGAATGTGATTATTGCGTTCCTTTTGGTTGTTATTCAAAATTTCTCATTCTTTCAATCTCCTTCAAAGTACGAACTACAAGGCCAGCTTGTCTATTTGTGGGAGGGTTAGAATATTTATTTGAACTTTTCGTTGTAAAATAACTATATTATCGAAATGTTCCAGTCATTATTTTCACAAACTTGTTAAACGTATCTCCTCTGATGTAAACTATTATTCCTTCCGATTTAGGATAACTCTATTTATACAAATTGATATATTAAAAGAGAAAATATACGAACTAATTTTTAATTAATCAATTCTTTCTTTTTACATTTATGATTTTTATTTTTTGGAAGATTTAAGTTTAATGTTTATAATTTAAGGTTTAGGGTTAAGAGTTTATGATTTAGAGTCTACTATTTTAAGATAAAATAATTTTAAAAAATGGTTGATGTTAGTTGAAAAATATTAATTTTCTAACAGTATTCATATTAAAACGATGAGTTCAATTAGGGAATTAGTTTTTTTAACTAATATAAATTAAGTTTTTTGAACTTTTTTTTTATTTTAAAATCCAATTTTTAAATCTTAAATTTTAAATTCATTCTAAATCTTTCAAAATGAGTTAAAGAAATAATTTATAAGTTAGTATTGACTAATTAAAAGTTAATTTTTTTATATTTATTCTGAAAAGGTTAATCTATTTGAGCACAATTAGTCAATTATTCTGTTGATACAATGATATATATATATAAACTGTGTTCATATTCTTTGATTTTGGTATACTAGTTTATAGACAATAATTGTATTCGGATATATTTAGTTTTTAATATAACAGTCTGTCCAAATAGACATTTATTTTAAACAAGGTAATAATTTTATGACTATATTGTTAAATCGCATCTTTTTTAGGGGGGCTTATTGTTTTATATCTCAAGGGAAAATGAGAGGATAGTCTCATCATAAAATGATTAAAATCCAGCAGCCAACAGGAGCAGCAAAGCAACAAACAACAAAGAAGCTAGATCGTAGATACTAATGCTCAAGGATACACAATTTTCCTTCATTTGCACGTTATTACTTTTTATAATTTTTTGTTCTTGTAACTTTTTAGTATATAAAATTTCTAAAAGATGTTTTTGGTAGTTTTTTCTAGGAGTGGCAAAGCGGGCCGGCTTGTCCAATCCGCCCTGCCCCGCCTACGTCCGCCTATAAACGGGGCGGACCGGCCCGCCCCGCCAACTAAAATAAGTTCAAAATGCTAGCCCGCCCCGCTTTATGGCGGATTGGCGGGCTAGCCCGCTTCTTTTTTTTTTGAAAAAAAAAATTCATTAAAATTAACCAAAAAATAATAATTAAAAAATAAAATACAAATAAAAAATAGTCAAATTATAATATAATTTTTTTACTAATTTTTTTAATTTTTAACTTCAATAAAATTGTTCAAAATAATATTTGTCAATAGAATCATCTTTATTTTAAAAAATAAGTCACATAATTTGAGCATATATACGAAATTGTAAAATAAAATAAATAAAATTAATAACTAAAAGAAGAATAAAAAAAAGTGTTTAAAAATTCTATAATTATTAATTTTATAATAGTAATCACTCTTTTATTTAATAAAAAAAATAAAAAAAATCATCGATCCGGCGGACCGGCCAGCCCCGCCCCGCCAAAACCCGCTAATTTGACGGTGCGGGTTTGGCGAATTTTTTTAATTTGGCGGGCTCCAAATCCTAGTCTAATCCGCCTTTTTTAGCGGGTTTAGCAGATCGGCCCGACAGACTCGACCCGTTTTACCACCTTTTTTCGTTAGTTTGTTTTATTAGAAGTTTATGCGATAACATAAAATATTAGCATGACAACATTATACGAGGTGAGAAATGCTAGACAATTAATCTTTTTTAATTACCAATCAAATCATAATTTATGGAGGCACTTTTTTTTTCACCTTTTTGTTCTTTTTTTTTATATCTTTTTTGTTATCATCATAATCATAATTATTCTCCTCATTATTATTTCCTCCTCCTCTTTCATTATCATCATCATCATCTTTTTTTTTTCAAGGTCATCGTCTTTTTTTTTCTTTCAAACAAAAAAAAAAAACTACAACATTCAGTTTTACACTTTTTAATTTCAATATGGAGGTAAAGGTTGGGTTGGACGCAGTTATGGAGAAGGGAGGTGCTTGACCTGTGTGTGGTGTCAGAACACCACAAATCGGACTATGCGAGTTTCTCATAGCTTGTCGGACGGTCCGACTTGTAGGTAAGAACACAGATTCATACAAAAATTCATATATATATATATATATACAAAACGCACAGTCCGATTTGCATGCTGTGAAATTCAAATTTTAATCCCTGCCAAATCGGACCTCCGATTTGTTAAGCAATTTTTGCCAACACAAAACTCTCACGGTTCGAGTTCTAATCCCTGGCACTCACATAAAACAGTCCCACAATTGGTCTAGCACGCCCTATTTCCATATCCAAGCACATCACATTCATGGGTTCCATAACAAAAAAATTGAGCCTTCAGTTTTATGCTTCTGTGCAAATTTTTTAATCGTTATTGTCGTCTTTTTTTTCTTCTTTTAAAAAAGAATAAAAAAACTGCAGCATTCTATTTATGTGTTACGTTTAAGAAATTTCAGTGTCTAAATTAAAAAATTTCTATGTCATGATTAAAAAATTTTAGTCCTATTTTTTTTATATATTTTTTTCAAATAACTCCTCATTCTTATTTTCATAGTTTTCTTGTTTCACACTGTTATAATTTTTATTGTTTTACCCTTTAAGAAGAACTAAAAAAAAGCCAAAAAAAAAGTAATAAAAAAATTAGGCAACTTTTTGTTTTATTATTTTATTTATCTTTTTTAACAATAAATATAAAAACTTTTGAAGGAAAATTACCGTAACTTTATAAATAAAAATATAGAAATTCAAAGAAACAAGAAGAATAAGAAAAAAAAACTGCAACATTAAATTCAGAACCTTAAAAAATTTTGATATCAAAATTAAAAAATTATTATGTCAAAATTAAAAAATTTTTTCGTCACGATTAAGAAAGTTTGATATTATTTTTCACGTGAAAAAGAAGTGTGTGATTAAATATGCATGTCTAAGAGTGATTTTTATTAGATTTATGCTAACTTGGTTGAATTTAATGAATAAAAATATTTAGATTTATAACGAGACTCATACCATATATTTAACTTGTCATAAACTCGTAATAGTTAATGACTCACACTCCAAAATATAAGAATTTAAAATAGGTCGTTTTTAAATTTTAATATATATAAAAATCAAGAAAAAAATTCAAATATTTTATATGATAAAAATTCACACGTAATTGTATTCACTTAAAGTTGATATATAAAAATTGTTAACTATTTTAACAAATTTTATTAAATTATTATTTAACCGTTTTTAACTATATCAACTTTAAATGAAAATAAATGCGGGTGAACCTTCACCATTTTGTATACACTATAAACTTATTTAAGCCTTAAAAGCATTACATTCCATCTCTCTCTGGTATAAGTATCATTCTCTATTTGTTTGCCTTATTTTTTTCGGTGACTATATTTTTGTTTGCCTTAGATCATATATCAACCCAATATAACAGTTGCTTCTTTAATTTGTTATTAAAGTTAACTTCTTTTATCTTTTTCTTTCTTTTTCTCTCAAAAAGGGCACCATTTTTACATTTCCAAATCGTCCAAATAACACCAACCAAACCAGTAAGGCATACCTTTCTCAGATTACTTAAATAGTTAAATGAATAAATTATCCTTGGTCTTATTCTAATCAATCAGTTTTTCTTGATGTTCTTCAATTTAAAATTGAACAAATTAAAGATAAAATGCATACATTATCAGCAGAAAAATCAATGAAACAATAAGTTACGTAAATACCTAATCTCTTAGCACATTGTAGCTAATTTAGAGGACTTAGTTTAAGATGTTATCCAAATAAAACATTATGTTGTTATGTAGTACACAACTTCTGATAAATTATACCTTGAACCCAAAATTATCAAATTTAAGAGGAATACATTTATGCAGACAAGCATCACTAAAAGAAATTATTAGCAACCATGAAAAATCTGAACATTGGGGGATTAGCTACAGAGATCTGCAATTGAAGTTGTGACTGAATCGCTAATTAGCTTCCAAAAAGTAAATGAATTTTAAGTAATAAATATTTTTTCTACATCACACGCACGGTACAGTCACTAGTTATATAGCTAGCAAATATTCTATGGCTAATCTCTATTGCAAAATTCATGGTGCAATAATGTACTAAAGTTGACAATGATAACTGCACAATGTTAATGCTTTTAATACAATCTCACTAAAAACTCAACCTTTCATTGGGCAACACTACCAATTTCAGCTAGTATTTTAAATAATTTTTTTAAGTTTTTATTTACGATTACTCTTCTCGCTTCTTTCTCTTTTTTCTTATTCACCAGCCATCTGCTGCCGACCTTTAAACTTTAACCTTAAATCTTAAATTTTAAATTCTAAATCTTTCAAAAATAAAAATTTAAAAGTTAATTTTAATACAAGAAAAATATAATAGTAGTTCGGCAGTTATCAAACTTATTATACTCTAATAATTTCCTGTCAATTATGTATAATTGATATGAAATTATTGTTGAACATCTAAATTCATGACATATTTTATATATTGATATTTACTTTTACCATATGAGGCCTAGAACAGCTGTTTCTGGTACTCAATAAGAAAAGATTGGATTTTGGATTTTACTATCTACCAATATATGTATGGATACACACTAGAATTTCTATTTTATAGCGAAGGTATGGATGATGATACCCCTAAAATAGTGCTACTAGAAAGCATCAGTGATATAAATATCCAGTTTCCTTTTACAGATAACACATAACAGGAATGAGAATTTTTTACTTTTGAGTGTTCCCTATGTGATGAGCAACCACAAGAAAAGACAAATATATGTTCCCTTTAGCCATAGTTTCAATATCTATATGCTCTGGGCTAATAACAACCTCAAATGGGAGGCAGAGAAGAAAGTTCAGATAAAAATCTCACCTTCAATTTCTACCACCCCTTTTTCCTTCTCTTTTTTAAATAAAAGATAGTTCATGTTAACGTTGAAAACATGGCTATCAAATTTGGTAGGGAACGCCTTCCTAACTTATTCTTAGTATTTTTATAACTAAAAAAAAAATACTCTCGTTCTAATAGAATGATTGATATTAAAATTGTCTACCTTTGTTTTTTCAGTTTGTACGTAAATAAACAAATCAACAACCAAAACTAAATTATAATTAAAAAATAAAAAATTATAGAAAACCAACTTTTTAGTTTGTCAACTTAGAATTTATAATTTAAGATGTAGGGAGAAGGGTTTATAATTTAGGGTTTAAATTTTAAAATAAATAAAATAATTTAAAAAAATCGACAAATATTAATTGAAAAAATTTAATTCTCTAGCATTACTCTTGAAAAAAAAATTTATGACATGCATAATATTAAAGATTTTATGATCTAAAGATTTAGAGTTTAATTATTGTTGACTCAAAAATATTAACATAATACAAATAAAAATAAAAATACAGCCTATATAAAAATTTATGTAAATTTAAAAAGAATTTTTTACATAAAAAAAACATGCTAAAAATATAATTATTTATGCATGTCTTCTTATCAAATTGAAGTTATAGGATAATTGCTTTGAAAGTGCATTATTTAGTTGAGTAAAATGGTTCAAACCATAGGTCTAAACTAGCAAACCCTAAAAATATTTGGCAATGAAGGAAAAAGAAACAAGAATGAAGTAACTAGGTTTCACAGACTCAGTTACACGAACAAGGAGTTGATGGTTTTGCTAACTAAAGTAGTAAATTGTTTGAATGAATCCAAGAAGGCGAAGACAAGAAAAAATTGATACGAAATGAGTGAGTCACTACTACGTTACGTTAAGGGCTATCGTAGTACTTGCAGAAGGTCATCATTACTGAAAATGAAGGCCTTTATTGTATCAATACCATGACAACAACTCTTGTCTCATCATCACTATACATGCAAACAAATTTTTTCACCAAAACTCGCATTCAATATATTTTATTTCATTTACACTTTCACTGAGTAAATCTTTTACTATGCCCGCCCGGTGTCCCATTCATACAACATCTTTTTAGTACACAGACTAAATTAAATTTGCTTGTATTCATACATGCAATCCATCAGCTATATATATAATGTTTCTTAGTTAAGGTTATTAATCAATACTCTAATTAGTAGTGCCCTCACTGTTGAAGATTAGCAATAAAAAGGGTTTTCGATTAAAAATGTAAATTCTTGATCTTAAAATTTTAATATATATATATATGGTGAATTCTACCAAATCCTCTCTAAAATAACATGTAAGTTACCCTTCATGATGTGTCACATTTTAATTGATCATTACTTAACTATAGTTGGGTTATTTTGTAATTTATTATTTGAGATGGGTAATTGTATAATTTCTTAAAATATTAAAATTCTACCCCGTTAATTGAAGCATGTTCTCACGCAATCTCTTTCTACATTGCATCATTCCTTAACGGGTCGTTGAATTCCCATGGCTCTCGTAACTTCCCTGTTCTTCCCAGTATAACCAGTGCCGACTTCATTGCTATCTCTTGTCCTCTCACTCAATCCCTTTTTTTTTTTTTTTTTTGCCATGAATCACTCCTTACCAACATCAACATCATTAATGGTTAGTTCGGTTATTAAAATTTTTCATTATTTAATTACAAGATGGAATATATATTTATATTTAAAATATAATATAATAAAATAAATCTATTTAAAATACTTAAAAGTATAATTAAAATCATGAATATATAAATATAATAATTTAAATTGATAAAAAATATATATATAAATAATTATATTTCAAACATCTTATTTTACACAATTTTTTTTGGGTCTCTGTAAATTTTTGGCATAGGCTTTACTTCTTCTTTTATTAGTTTTATGCTAAAATTCTTTTTTTTTTAAATTAACAAGGATGGAATTCAAAATTTTTAGGTCACAAAAATTTTGATACCATATCATGCATAAAATTACTCCTTTTAAAAGATTAAATTGATAAGAAAAGATACATGAATAATTATATCTTTGTTATTTTTATTAATTATATAAAAAAATTTAAATTTTTTATTCTTGATTCTTGGTTAAAAGATCTCAGTTTATAGCTAGGTAGCTGACCTTGTTAATTCGTTTTCAGTTTAGTCACACAACACAATTATGACGTATTATTATATTACAAGGAAACATAATAGATACCTTTCGATCGGTACATATAACTATAACGAAATTTTCACCGAAATTTGTATAGTTTAGAGTGATATCTCAAATTAACTCGTAACAACTTCTGTATTGGATAAACTAATACGTACAGCCCAACACATTATCTTGTTATAGTGCTGCAAACCTTTTTGCTTCACTAATTTTGAGGAGTATTATTATTATTATGGGGTATAAGTGTATGTACAAGTGTAGATAGAAATGATGAATGCATGCAGTGTAAATAAAGAATGAATAATTGGAATAGTCGGCACATAGCGAGTAGGCTCTGGATTTTGGAGTCAGTCTCTACATTTAATTTGTTTGCTTCTTGACTCGTATCGCGACTTGCCATTCTCTTTCAATAATAATAATAATATTGTTACGTACACTGCTATATATAAGTCTCAATCATAGTTTCGCAAACTGAATAATTAATTTATAGGTAGAATGCATGAATATGGAAGCAACAATGGGGGACCCAGAGGTAACAAATCCAATCCTCTCAATGTATTCATTCATATAAGGGGTAATTTTAATTTTTTTCTTTCAAAACATTATTTCACACAGAAGTAGCCACTTGTGTGAAATCATACAAGTAAGAGCCATATAATTTTACATAGCTCCACGTGCAGCTTCATCCTATTCATGTGACTACTCCTACAAACTTCATGTGGAGCAATATCTCTTTTAAAAAAAATTTCATGCCTACATGCTCCATTCAAAATTGTAGTTTGAAAATAGGTGAATACTACCCAACCCCCTCTAAAATAACATGTAAGTTACCCTTTATTATGTGTCACATTGTAATTGGTCCTTATCTTAACCATAATTGGGGCGCCAACGTCATCGCCATCTACTGCCCTCCCACACAACCTCTCTTCCCAGTATAGCCAGCGCCTCTTTTTGCCATGGATCACTTCTTACCCGCATAATTAATGGTTAATTTAGTTATTGATTTTTTATTAAAAAAACATATCTTTATTTAATTACGTCATGGAACATATATTTATATGTAAAATATAATATAATAAAATAAATCTATTCAAAGTATTTAAAAGTATAATTAAAATCATGAATATACAAATATAATAATAAAATTTGTACTCCAAACAAATAAACATATTTTTTATCATACATATATTATTTAAAAAATAAATATATTATTAAAATTAATAACAGAAATTTAAAATGATAAAATTCAACTTTTTTACCGTATTTTTTATAGTATTTTTATTTTTTTAATTTATTAGTACTTTATTATTTAATTAATAATTAAACAAATTATTTTTATGAAAATTTATTTTTTGTATTATATTAGAGAAGAGACCAATATAACAGTTTAAAAAATAAATTGTATAAATATTTAAGAAATAAATATGAAATACATACTTAAGTAATGTTTAGTTTGGTTATTAAATTTTTTTATTAAAACAAATCTTTATTTAATTACACGATAGTTCATATGTAAAATATAATATAATAACTCTATTTAAAGTACTTAAAAGTATAATTAAAATCAGAAAAAACATATTTTTTATCGTACATAAATTATTTTTAAAAAAAATAAATTGTTAAAATTAATAACGCAAGTTTAAAATGATAAAATCTAACTTTCTTACAAGTATTTTTTATAGTATTTTTATTCTTTTAATTTTTAATTTATTCGTACTTTATTATTTAATTATATTTTACATATAAATATATGTTCCATCACGTAATTAAATAAAGATATGTTTTTTTAATAAAAAATTTAATAAAAAAATTAACCATTAATTATGTGGGTAAGAAGTGATCCATGGCAAAAAGAGGCGCTGGGAAGAGAGGTTGTGTGGGAGGACAGTAGATGACGATGACGTTAGCGCTCCAACTATGGTTAAGATAAGAACCAATTCCAATGTGACACATAATGAAAGATAACTTACATGTTATTTTAGAGGGGGTTGGGCAGCATTCACCTTGAAAATATTATCTTAAATTATAGTTTGAAAATCGTAATGATATTTTTTAGTAAATTATCATTTTTTACCATGAAAAATTAGAACAATAAATTTAATCATAAAAATTAAACTAATAAAGATTAGGTTATTTTAATAAACTATGATTTTAAATAATTTTGTGGAACTAATAACATAATCTCTTTTATGATAATAAAGTTATTTTACTGATTTTATAGTTAAAATTATTACCAGCAGCGTTCACCAACAACTTTTTTCCAACAATAACTAAGACACGAAATTTATTACACAAGGAAGCTGCACACACATGCAAACACATGATGGCTCTAATTTTATATACATTTTTCTTTTTCCGGTAGTACTTGCACAATTGTAATATATGGAATTACTAGAACTAGTACTCGCAATTTAAAACTATGATCCGAAAGAAATGTTACATGGTTGGTTGGTATCATGGGGTTTCCATAAGAATAATGACATGATTTATTCTGAGAAAGCATCAAAGATTGAAACATATATAGTGAGTGTGGGTCTAGAATGTGTAGGTTTTCAATTGATTTTGCCATGGAGCTTATTACAAATAAGGCAGAAGCTACAGTGAAAGTGACCAATCTTAAGCTGCATTTAAAGCCCTGTTTGTTTCTTGGGGAAGTGATTTCATCTCTGCCAAAATAACTCATTTCTCATCATCACCCATGTGACATGCATTCAGATTCTTCAATTCATAATTAACCATGTAATAGAATAAAAAAGTTGACACCATTTATTTCAGACTCTAAAGAAGGAAACCCTCTTCATTCCTGCTTCTTTAACGTTGCAAGTTCTTTTAATATAATGTAATTTAAGACTCTGCTCTTATCCCTAAGAAATTGCATGAAACCAATCTTTCTGTGCAATAGAAAACGAAAGCATGCATCAGGCGTGTACACCGACATCTTTTCTGGCAAATCATGTCCTTTTCATTCACCACTCTAACATGTACCTCTCCTTGAAATCAGCATTTTGTTAATCATCTAATGACGTGAATATATGGAAAGATTAATGTTTGGAAGGGATTATCCGAGTCAACTCTTTAGGAGAAGCAGATGGAAACTTTATTAAAGATATAATCATTTATATATGTTGTCTTTTTTTATCAGGTTAAGCTTTTGAGAAAAATAATATCATGATATAATATTAGAATTTTATATAAAAAAAAATTTAGAGTTCAATTCTTAATGAACTCCAAAAATAAAAAGAAATAGCATAAGACAAATAAAAAAAAAGATCTATGTAAAAGTTAAACAAATCTAAAAGAGATTTTTCTTTGTCTCCTCTTATTAATTTAAACTTTTAGAAAAAATAGTATTATGATAAATTTTTCCTAAACTTCTGATTTTGAGTCAATTGATAGAAATACTTACAAAGAATTTCAAGGACTCAAGTTAGTCAAAGCTTAAAAAACATAAGGATTAGGATTAGAATACGTTGCTTAAAACGCTCATTAAACCTTTTATTTATAATGTTTAGGGGGGTAATTTATGGGAGAATCCTAGAAAATTTGTGCAGGGAGCACTCGAAATTCTAAATGGATACATTCTTGATTATATATGATATTAAATCTGAATAATAAAGTAAAATTAAATAGTTTAAAATTTGAAAAAAGGAAATAAAATTGTTACATGGAGCAGAAAGCAAGCTTATAAGTGTGCGTAAATGATGGAGGGAAAAGGACGAAAGAAGAAGGAATTAAATATAGGTTATGATGATGCTATCGTCATCAAGATTACATTCGTATTTATGGAAGAGACTTCATTTTGAAAAATTGTTTGATTTACTCCTCAACCTGTAGCCAGATGCCCCAGTAAAAAAACACAACAAAACAAAACAAACAAACTACCTAGAGACGCAATACATGATCGACTATCTATATATATCATACACAACCAACTTAGATTAGTCGAATGATTAGCTTACTTATTCACTTAAACAAATTTTGGGGTTCGAATTCAATTTATTTATCCACTTAAACAAATTTCGGGGTTCGAATTCTGCCTGTTGTATGCAGCAATTCATTGACTCCTTAAATGGAGTTCAGATCCGTGACGGATTAGTCCTTTATCTGTCGAGTTAGGAGATACCGTAGACAACCAAATATATATATATATATATCACACACATTTTAATTACTTTTATATTTTTAAAAAATTATACTTTTGTTTGAAACTCTTTTCTAAATGACTATATATATAAACAAAATCACAATTATTTTATGCTCTATTCTAAAAAGATATCCAATCTGCTTCGATTCTTTGTCCGAACGCTAGTCTTCTTCAACTATGCCCTTTGTATTGCCTAGTTTTCTGATTTAATCCAACAGAATTACCCTCAACAATTTTTAACTTCAGAAATATTAGGAGTCAATACTTTTGATAAAAAAAAATCATTAGTATTTAACTATTTAGATTGGAATTTTCAGCTACACTTCCTAACTTTGTCGTTCTTTCCGAACTCAAGTTTATTTTTAAATTTGTGGTCCATTCGATATCTCAAATAAACTTCATTCATTTGGCTACTCCATCTTTCGTTTATCCTGAGTTAGAAGGGTGAATTATATATAAATTTATTTGGCTTATGTTAAAATTTTATTTTCTTTAAAAGATTAAAATAAAAAGGAAAACTAAAGAATCTTTTGGAGTTTTGGTTATAAAATCTCTTCTACGACCCTACGTAATATATATCTAATGATGTTCATGCATGGGAAAAACGTACATTAACATGTGGACACAATATAGAAATACAATTTCATCGTTCGTTAGTGTTTGGACTAAATCTTATTTTTATTCCTGAAATTTGAAACGTTTTATTTTTATTTTTATTTAAAAATCTTATTTTGTTATTTTATATAATTTTTTGGTCAAAATTAAATTTTTTCCTTTTAAAAATACTCTTTTCCTCAATTATCATATTCTTTTAGGTTATAAAACACGGACACTTCGATGAGTTGCCGTATGTCGTCGAATACATTTCGGACATGACACTCAATGATACTCGTTCGACATGCGTGTCTGCTGTGTCCAACCGTAACTTAATAAAAAATAAAAAAATTTTCTCCGAACACGCGTGGACACACCTAAATACCATCACGTGTCCGCGTGTCCAGTCTTATTCTCAACATATATTCTTAAAATAAATTTAGATATAGTATATATTATTATTTATTAAAACAAAAAATATTTTAAATACTTGATATAATTAAAATAAGATATTAAAAATAATTAAAATTTTTAATTTATATTTTAATATCAATAAAATATCAAAATATTATTATGATTTATCTAAAAAATACTTTATATTATATATACGTGTCCCGTGTCATGTAAGATTTTAAAATTCACGTATCGGTGTTCCGTGTTCGTGTCGGTCTCTATGTATCATAGCTTTTAGGTAACAGCAACCATTATAATTGTAGTGATTGCAACGGTAGTTATAGTGATTTGAAAATAAAATTGATAAAAAAAAATGAAAGTAATTAAAAAAATAATAATAATAGAGAAAAATGATTTTTTTTTAATTTAACTTTGATCAAAAGATAAAAATAGGAAGAAACAAAACTTTTGGGACAAAAACCCATTTCGAATCCAAAACACATTTTTTATGGGTTTGAATTTATTATTTTTATTCGTTATAATTTTTGAATTGGGTTTGAGTCATATTTCAAGTAGATCTAGTGTGATTTGACGCAAAGTCATGTTTTATAATTAAAATATATATTTTATATTAAAACTAGTAATAGAATGATATGTTTTTATATTTTAATTAATATTGTTATATTATATAGTGTTGTTTTGTTTTAAAATAATTTATTTTGTTATAAACGTTAGAAAATATTTATTAAATTTACTTTTTATAGGTAAAAATTGTATTAACTTGTTATATAAAATTTATAAAATTGTATACATTAACTATTATCATCAGATCTACTTGATTCAATTCAATTTATTTTAGATTAATTTATTTCTTATTGTAAAATTATATTACTTTGTGTTATTGTGTTATTGAATAATGTTGTTAGACGTCAAACTTTGATTGATAATTTTAATATGATTATTTTATCATCCACTTTGCGTTAACCTATATATAAAGTCACACACTAATAATGAATATTGTAATATTAATAAGAATTATTTAATTTATTTAAATAAATAATTATTTTAATTCAAATAAATTATTATATTCTGTGTTAGTATAATAATAATAATAATAATAATAATAATAATAATAATAATAATAATAATAATAATAATAATAATTTTATTATTATTATTATTATTATTATTATTATTATTATTATTATTATTATTATTATTATTATTATTAAAAATGTTATATGTCAATTAGAAATAGTGAATCATTTTATGATGAGCTTTAAGTTTAAATTTTAAGTTTTGGTAAGATTTTAACTAAATATATTTTAAATTTAGATATGATTTGATTTAATTTGATAAGATAAAATAAGATAAAAATTTGATAATTAAAATTGGAGTAATTCATCTTAATAAAATGAATAAAATATATACAAATATCCTAAATCAGAACTAGTTACGCTTCTTATTTTAAATATATATAAATCAGTCAGAATAATTTAATTATAATTATTTACACATAAACTAAATTAGGTAAAATCAAATTAGCAGATAATAAAATAAATCAAATTGACCCAATTTAATTTAATAAAAAAATAAAACAATAATAAAATTATCACAAATCAAATAATTTTTTTTTAATTTATAAAAAAATACAGATATAAAAATAAACGTGATTCGATTTATTAAAAGCACACTTCTCCATATATGGCCTTAGATCTGTAACATCTACAAGATAAAAATATTAAAATAGTAATAATTAATTAACTAGCTAGAGTTCAACTAAAAAAGTTACGTACATGCATTTTATATACAGTAAGTTGAACAAAGTTACATGTATGATGGTGAGAGAAATTATTTCATCATTTTTAAATTATCTTTTCAATTTATGATGAAGTTTATTAAACACACAAGAAAGTAAATGTTACAGGGCCGCCTAAAATTAGTTTATTTTGTATTTTTTAATTATTATTTATTTTATTTTATATTTTTTAATTACTATTAGAATAATTGAGTAATATTATTTTGTAAGAGTAATATAAAAGTAATACTATTTTGTATTCTTTTCTAGTAGAACTTTATCTAGATAATTATTATTATTTTAATATTTTTATCCTATAATTAAATATTATCCATCTAAATTAAACCATATATGAAAAAACGTATTTTTAATAAATCGAATCAATATGATTTGATTTATTTTTGTATCTGTATTTTTCTATAAATAAAAAAAAATTATTTGATTTAGTATGATTTTATTTTTGTCTCGTTTCTTCTCTAGTAAATCAAATTGGATCAATTCAATTTATTTTGTTGTATGCTAATTTAAATTTATCTAATAGATTTATGTGTAAATGACTATAATTGAGCTAATTTTTTTATTTTTATAAATGTATTTAGAATAAGAAGTATAACTAATTCTAATTTAGAATATTTGCATCATTTTTAACTACATTAATTTTACTAGGTGAATTACCTTTAAAATTTTCATATATATATATATATATATATATATATATATATTTTGTTCATACCTTGCCCCAGCACTAAGACCCAGGTCCAAATGAAAAGACCCAGCCCAAAGGATTGAGCCTCACCCCACACCGATCTTCCCCTAAAGAAGTCGGTTCTCACTACGACTTGTTCTAAAGAAGTCGGGGACGAAGATTAGCTGGCAGATAAACACTCACTCAAATGAGTAACTGCCCCTAAGATCTCTCAACCCACTTCTAAGAGCCATATCCCAACTTTCCTAAGATAAAGGGACGGTTATCCACCTTAAAAGGTGGAACTACTTCAACGGTGGTTATTGGTTCACCACTATAAATACACTGACACTTCTCAGGTATCACTAAGTCCCAATACTCTCTAGACCTGCTTATGCCCTTGCTAACTTAGGCATCGGAGTGTCTTTGCAGATACCACCTCATTCACTCGTATTCACAAGTCGGACAGAGGCCCTGAAGACGCGAATCCGCCCGAAGGCTTCCCTCCATAGACGATTGGGCCAACCCAGCGAGTCCAGCCCAATAATCTCCGGTTACCCATCGTAACATTGGCGCCGTTGCCGGGGACCCGAGAGATCAACCAGTTATGGCGGACAAATCATCGGAAGATGGTCATACGGCGTCTGATTCCGAGCAGGAAAACCTGGACACCGGAAACAACGACGCGAACCCAACTTCTCACCCAGAGGCCAGCGATCAACATCGAGAAGGCACCTCTGGGTTTAAAAATCCAAAGGTAAACTCCTCGGATGGACGAGAGTCAGGTAAGGAAGGGCCACCCCACGCAACCGAGCTAATGGAGTTGGTCCATGGCCACCAAGGTCGTTTGGAACAGTTGGAACAGGAGTTAGAACGACAACGAGAGGCGGAGCGAAATCTCAGGGAAGAGATAGAGTGACGAAAAGAGTTAGAGGAAAAACTCTTAAGACTATAATCCTCTCTGAAAAGTCGGAACTCCCGTGGCGACCGAGAAGAGTCGCCCCTGGGAGGAGAAGATCCGTTTAGTGAGAATATCATGAGGGCAAAGGTTCCAAGAAACTTCAAAAGCTCTGATATGAACCTCTATGACGGAACCACAGATCCGAAGCATCACTTAAGCAACTTCAAAAGTCGGATGTATCTGGCTGATGCTTCTGATGCAACTCGCTGCAAAGCCTTTCCGACTACCTTGTCAAAAGCGGCGATGATGTGGTTTGACAGCCTCCCACCGAGGTCGGTCACCAGCTTTGAAGACCTCTCGAGAAAATTCTTGATGAGGTTCTCCATCCAAAAGGATAAAGTAAAACATGCGCCGAGCCTCCTGGGAATAAAGCAGGAGGTCGGAGAACCTTTGCGGGACTATATGGAAAGGTTCAATAAAGCATGTTTAGAGATTCAGGACCTGCCCACCGAAGCTGTCATCATGGGGTTAGTGAATGGACTTAGAGAAGGTCCCTTCTCACAGTCCATATCAAAAAGGCACCCCACCTCCCTGGGCGATGTACAGGAAAGAGCAGAAAAGTACATCAACATGGAGGAAAATGCCAGACTACGAGAGCCGAGTTGGCGACCTGGGCATTCCCACTCTGCAAAAGAGAAGGAAAGAGAGCCCAAGAAGAAAGAAGAACTCGGTCTCGACAGGCCAAGGAAATATCACTCTTATACTCCTCTAAAGGTTTCCATGGTGGATGTATACAGAGAGATCTGCAACACTGAAAGGCTACCACCTCCCAGACCCATTAAAAATAAAAAGGGAGGAAGTCGCGGCGATTACTGTGAGTACCATAAGATCTATGGTCATTCAAGAAATGATTGCTACGACCTTAAAAATGTGATAGAAAAGCTGGCCAGAGAAGGTCGGCTTGATAGATATCTCATGGAAAGGTCGGACAATCATGGGAAGAGAAAGCGAGAGGACGGGGACAGGAGAGACCCACCACCACAAACTCCCGAGAGACATATACATATGATCTCGGGAGGATTCGCGGGTGGAGGACTCACCAAGTCCTCTCGCAAAAGACACCTCAAGCGGGTTTACCAGGTCGGGAGTGAATCACCCGACCTCCCCACAATCTCGTTCACAAAGGAGGATGGGCAAGGAATAATCCCTGGACATGATGATCCAGTGGTGATAACCCTGATCCTAGCCAATGCCCACCTCCACAGAACTCTAGTAGACCAAGGGAGTTCGGCAGATATCCTTTTCAAGCCCGCGTTCGACAAGCTAGGGCTGGATGAAAAGGAGTTAAGAGCCTACCCCGACACCTTATATGGATTAGGCGACACGCCGATAAAACCATTGGGATTTCTACCCCTCCACACGACCTTCGGAAAGGGGGAAAAGTCTAAAACTCTGAGCATAGATTTCATAGTCCTCGACGTGGGGTCAGCATATAATGCCTTGATTGACAGAGCTACCCTAAATCGACTCGGAGCGGTGGTGTCTACCCCTCACCTTTGCATGAAATTCCCGACATTTGCGGGGATAGCAACGGTGCGAGGAGATCAGAAGCTGGCAAGAAAATGCTACAATGAAAGCCTGAACCTGAGAGGGAAAGGCAAGGAAGTCCACACCATAGAGCTCGGTGGCACAAGAACCAAAGAAGAGCTGCACCCCCCAACCAGGAGGAAAAACTGAAGAAATACAGGTCGGTGAAGAGGAAGGAAAAAATACCAACATAGGAGCCAACCTGGAAGAAATCTTAAAACAAAAGTTGACAAAGCTCCTAAAAGAAAATTCTGACCTCTTCACCTGGAAAGCTTCCGACATGCCAGGAATAGATCCCGAGCTCATGTCCCACAGGCTCGCTGTACACCCAGGGTCTCGACCTGTACAGCAGCGAAGGCGTAAGCTCGGCCCAGAACGAGCTCAAGCGGTGGAAGAGCAGGTACAAGCACTCCTAGAGGCCGGCTTCATCAGAGAAGTCAAGTATCCAACATGGCTAGCAAATGTGGTGCTAGTCAAGAAACAAAACGGCAAGTGGAGGATGTGCGTTGACTACACCGACCTGAATAAGGCATGTCCCAAGGACCCATATCCACTCCCAAGCATTGATACTCTAGTGGACTCCAGCTCAGGGTATCAATACTTGTCGTTTATGGATGCCTACTCGGGATACAACCAGATCCCGATGTACAAGCCAGACTAGGAAAAGACATCGTTCATCACACCTAGAGCAAATTATTGCTACGTGGTCATGCCTTTTGGATTAAAAAACGCAGGGGCCACGTACCAAAGGCTGATGAACAAGGTGTTCGCTCCCCACCTCGGGCACTTAATGGAGGTCTATGTAGACGACATGCTGGTAAAAACTTGGGAAGAGGCCGACCTTTTTACGGACCTCACGCAAGTTTTCAACTCCATAAGGGCGCATGGGATGAGACTAAATCCCGCAAAATGCACCTTCGCGGTGGAGGCTGGAAAATTCCTAGGATTTATGCTAACCCAAAGAGGGATCGAGACAAATCCTGACAAGTGCAAAGCTATCCTAGAAATGAAAAGCCCGACTTGCTTGAGAGAAGTCCAACAATTAAATGGCCGACTTGCAGCCCTTTCCAGGTTCTTGGCAAGGTTAGCATTAAGGTCCCTTCCACTGTTCTCTCTGCTGAGAAAAGGATGCCAGTTCGAGTGGACTCCAGAATACGAAGAAGCGTTCCAAGAGTTCAACAAGTTCTTGAGCCAACCTCCAATCCTCACCCGACCTCTAGTGGGGGAAGAGCTTGTCCTATATTTGTCTGTAGCTGACAAAGCTGTCGCGTCGGCCCTAATACGAGAGGATGAGGTTGGATAGCATCCAGTATATTTCACCAGCAAAGTTCTACAGGGTTCCAAGCTAAGGTACCACAAGCTAGAGAAGTTTGCGTACTCCTTAGTAATAGCCTCGCGGAGGTTAAGACCCTACTTCCAAGCCCACACAATAAGGGTCCGAACGAACCAACCCATGAAGCAAATCCTCCAAAAGGCGGATGTTGCAAGGAGAATGGTTCAGTGGGTGATAGAGCTCTCTGAGTTCGACTTAAAGTACGAAATTTGGACAGCGGTAAAAGCCCAATGCCTCACCGAATTTATAGCGGAATATGCAGGAGATCAAGAGGAAAAGCCGACTACATGGGAACTATACGTAGATGAATCCTCAAACAAAACAGGAAGCGGTGCAAGCATAATACTAGCCAATGAAGGGGGAACACAGATAGAAGTTTTCCTCAAATTTGAATTTCCAGCTTCCAACAATCAGGCAGAATATGAAGCCCTGATTGCAGGATTAAAGCTAGCAGAAGAGGTCGGTGCAACCCAGGTACTGATATTTAGCAATTCCTAAGTAGTGACCTCCCAAATAAATGGAGAGTATCAGGCTAAAGACCCGAATATGAAAAGATACTTGGAAAAAACTCTGGAGCATCTCGGGCGCTTTGCAGAAACCGAGATCAGACACATAACTCGGGACCTGAATAGCAGAGCAGACGCCCTCTCCAAGTTAGCCAGTACCAAACTAGGAGAGAATAATAGAAGCTTGATCCAGGAAACTCTCCAAGAACCCTCTGTGATGAAAACAGAGGACAAGCAGGAAGTCCTTGAAGTAACCGGGTTAAACCTCGGATGGATGAACCCCTTGGTCGAATACCTAAAATTTGACATCCTCCCCAAAGAGGAAAAAGAGGCCAAGAAAATCTGGAGGGAAGCACAATACTACACTTTGGTGAAAAATACCCTCTATAAAAGAGGAATATCAACACCATTGCTAAAGTGCGTACCGACCTCAAGGACAACTGAAGTACTAGAAGAGGTTCATAATGGGATCTGCGAAAACCACCTCGGAGCCAGGTTGCTAGCAAGAAAAGTAATCCGAGCTGGGTTCTATTGGCCGACTTTGCAGAAGGATGCCACAGAATTTGTGAAAAGATGCCAACCATGCCAGATGCACGCAAATTTCCACGTGGCTCCCCCCGAGGAGCTAATCAGTATAACTTCTCCATGGCCCTTTGCAAAATGGGGGATGGACCTGTTAGGACCTTTTCCCCAGGCCCCAGGACAAGTTAAATACTTAATTGTGGGAATAGACTACTTCACAAAGTGGATAGAAGCAGAACCATTGGCCACCATCACTGCCCAGAGAAGTCGGAGGTTCCTCTACAAAAATATCATCACAAGGTATGGGATACCTCATTTCATTACCACAGATAATGGAACCCAGTTCACCGACTCTACCTTCAGAAGCCTAGTAGCCAGTATGAAAATAAAACACCAGTTCACCTCGGTGGAGCATCCACAAGCAAATGGACAAGCGGAGGCAGCTAACAAAATCATACTGGCGGGGCTAAAGAAAAGACTACAAGATGCAAAAGAGGCTTGGGCTGATGAGCTCCCGCAAGTGCTATGGGCCTACCGGACGACGCCACAATCCGCCACAGGAGAAACACCCTTCCGACTTGTCTATGGCGTAGAAGCCATGATACCAGTAGAAATCAATGAACAAAGCCCAAGGGTGATCCTCCATAATAAGGTCGGAAATGTACAGGGGCACAAAGAGGAGCTTGAATTGCTCTCCGAAGTCCGAGAGCAAGCCCAGATAAGAGAAGCAGCATTGAAACAAAGGATAACTACCAGGTACAACAAAAAATTCATTCAAAGGAGTTTCACCCCAAACGATTTGATCTTGATCAGAAATGACATTGGAGTCAACAAATCGGGGGAAGGAAAGCTCGCTGCTAATTGGAAAGGACCATACAAAGTTAGTGAGGTCTTAGGAAAAGGGTATTATAAGGTGACCGACCTAAACGACACCGAGTTACCAAGGTCGTGGCATGCTTGTAACATGAAAAGGTAATATAGTTAAATGCGAACTCTACTCCCTGATGTACTCTTTTTCCAACTTCACGATTTTTTCCCAAAAATCAAAGGATTTTTTCTGAAGAGGGATTTTTAACGAGGCATCACAGTAGAGACTAAGGGAGAACGGACTATCAAAAACCCTTAGTAGCAGCGAAAGTACCCTCCCAAATAAATAAAGATCTTTTACAATATCTCGTATAAATTCCTTTTCGTTTGTTTTTCTTTCTACGAAACACGCCGACTTAAGCTCGACAAAGCGTGAAAATCCCATGAACCGACCTAGATGGTCGTCAGGATGAAACGACGACGTACAAGTCGGTGTAAAGAGATTATAAAAGTTGATCGTGAAAAACTCGGAAACATTCTGACTCATAAGTCGAAATGAATCCCCGAGAAGCAAAGAAAACGCATCGCAAAAATAACCTAAGTCATAGGAACTCAATGAATCAAAAAATTGAGTATAAGGAATACCAAAAAGAGATCGAAAAACCTATCAAAGAGCCAAAAGACTGTCCTAAGTCCTTAAAGTTAAAAGGCTCAAAAAGGACAAACAACCAAGAAAAAGGTTTTCAAAAAGATCAAGGGGATTTTTCAAAAACCAAAATCAGAAAAGCATGCACAAAGAAAGGTAACTTAAACCCTTATCCAAAAAAGGGGTCTTTTTTGTCAACCTAAACCCTTATCTAAAAAAGGGTATTTCTACAAATATTTTGTTTACGGCCTTAAAAAGCCAAGAAATGTCAGCAGACCACCACAACATAAAAAAAGTTTAAAAAAGAGGGGACCCACAAGCCGGGCCCCATATAGCCACAAATATTTTTAAAGAGTATCACCACCAAAGCCGAAGGGAGTAGTCGGATCACCACCAGAGTCAGGGAGAGTAGTCGGAGCACCATCAGGACCAGGGAGAGAAGTATCCATAGGAGCCAGAGAGGAGGTTCTGTGAGCCTTCGAGGAACTCGGAGCATCCTTGGAACGAGGAGGAGACTCCATTACCCTCTGCCCCCGAGTCTTCAAATCTGACTCGGTGACGTATTGGGGAGAGGGAGGAGAGACTATAGCCCCGTCAATGACGACCTTGTCCGGATCCAAAGGTGAGAGATCTAGGTCGGGAGCAAGGACTCCGACCTGTTCCTTAAAGATCCTCCATGCTTCCTCGGCCCCGTCAGCAATAGAGTCCTCCAACTCGGTATAGTCACTCCGAGCTTTCAGCAAATCTTTCTTCACCACCACGAGGTCCTCAAACAAGCTCGCATAACTCTCCTGCGCCTTCAGCCTCAGGCCCTCCTCCATGTTGCACCGAGCTTGCAACTTCCGCTCACTCTCCTGAAGGCCATCCCTTTACTCCTTTAATTTGGCGACCTCCTCCTTCAGCGCCCTCTCATGCTCCTGATACATAAGAAGCCTCCCCTCCAACTCTTCAACCCTCGAGGTTGAACCCAGAGAGCTAAGAGGAGTCTTCTCAAACATATCAAGGAACTTTGTGCATACCCCCGCCGCCCTAATACTCTCCTGAGCCAGAATAGTGAGGTGGTTCCGAATAGAAACATCATCCATACTTATGTGGGTATGGGGATAGATGTATTTCCGGACAAATTGAGGTGCATCCACGTTAGCCTCACCTTCAAAAGAAAAGCTAGACTCCAAGGTGTTGCGCTTCTTCTTTTCTGGCTCAGGGGAGGATCGGGGAGGAGGGGACGACTGAGAGGAGGTTGAAGAAGAAATGACAATAGGACGGTTCGGGGTCCCCAAATTGTGAGGAAGGGGGGAGGAGAAGGAAGAGGAGCGTTAGTTACCCTGGCACCGCCAACCCTGGCACGAGACCTTGCCTTGGCCTCCTGGAATCTCTGGTAAGACTCCCTGGAATTCTTCTTCGCCATCTCTGTAAAAAACAATCAGTAGCCAAAGAGTCCGAAAAATAAGTCGGTAAAAACAAGTCGGAAACAAAGTGAATAAATAAAAGCTACCTAGTTGTGTCTAGACAAAGGTCGGCGACCCTTGGAGAAATTTTTTGGTATCCAGATATGGGGCCCTCCCCCACACTTCTCAGAGGAACCCCCACAATGGCAGCCTCCACCTCATCTAGATCATCCAAACCATATTTCTCACAGGGGGAGGCCTCCAGCCAGTACAGAGGAAAGTGAGGGGAAGAACTCTCGTCTAAGAAGAAGGGGTGGTGACCCTCTACAGTTTGAACTTTGAAAAAATAATTTTTGAAGTCATGGAAGGATTCATCAAAAAGGGTGAAGATTCTCTGACCTTGTATAGCTCGGAAAGACACCCATTGTTGCTTATTATTTTGCCCACTGAAGGGCTTGGTCATGTGAAAGAGGAAAAAGAAAATCGTCAGGGACGTCGGAAAATCTAAAGCATGGCTAATAAACTGGTAGATTTTCAGAAAACCCCAGGAGTTGGGGTGAAGCTGGGTAGGAGCAACTCGGCAGTAGCGTAGAACGGCAACCTCAAAATCAGAAAAGGGGAGAAAAACGCCCAGGCGGGTGATCATACTCTCATACATATAAAAGAAATGAGGGGCTACTTCAGAAACCCTCCCGAAACAAACCCGGTCTTCCGGACCCGGGACCACCAATTCATACTTCGGCTCATCCTCATCAGAGGTACAAAGTCTATGATGAGTGCGGAGGTTGGTGATAAAATCGGTGTCGACCATAGGTTCCTCCCCTAGGACCGTGACGTCAACCCACTGGGCAAGAATTTCTACAGAAGACATTGTTTCCTAAAGGTTGACGAAAACCTACAAAGGGAAAAGAAAAAGATCAAGAACAGGGTCCCTAAGGGGCATGGAATCAAACAGAAGCCTACAAAGTCAACTCCTCTCTCTAAAAAAGTAAAAGCATGCAAACAGAAACATTTCATAAAAGAGAAGAGGAGAAAAGACTAACCTTTGTCTGGAAGCAAGGTAGGGGAAGATGAAAGCCTTCAAACGAAGAATGCCCCACGAACAGATGAGAAAATTTGAAAAACGCAGAAACGAAACAACAAAAGAGAGATAAAGTATTTATAGACACGTTAGGGGCATAATGGTAAAAACGGAAAGCGGTCATTAATGGGTGCACCGTTACCAAGGTAATTAATACCTACGCAAACCTCTAACGGACGCGACGTTTGATTAGACGTAACTGTGAAAACCAAAAGTCACGAAAGTCACGTCGGTTCCGAACAATCACGTCGGTTCCCTCACAAGTCGGCTACGACCCCGAGTAGAATACTCGAACCCAAGTCTCAAAAGAAATTGGGCTCGAGTAGGGGCACTGTTCATACCCTGGCCCAACACTAAGGCCCAGGTCCAAACGAAAAGACCCAGTCCAAAGGATTGAGCCTCACCCCACACCGATCTTCCCCTAAAGAAGTCGGTTCTCACTACGACTTGCTCTAAAGAAGTCAGGGACGAAGATTAGCTGGCAGATAAACACTCACTTAAATGAGTAACTGCCCCTAAGATCTCTCAACCCACTTCTAGGAGCCATATCCCAACTTCCCTAAGATAAAGGGACGGTTATCCACCTTAAAAGGTGGAACTACTTCAACGGTGGTTATTGGCTCACCACTATAAATACATTGACACTTCTCAGGTATCACTAAGTCCCAATACTCTCTAGACCTGCTTACGCCCTTGCTGACTTAGGCATCGGAGTGTCTTTGCAGGTACCACCCCCATTCACTTGTATTCACAAGTCGGACGGAGGCCCTGAAGACACGAATCCGCCCGAAGGCTTCCCTCCATAGACGATTGGGCCAACCCAGCGAGTCCAGCCCAATAATCTCCGGTTACCCATCATAACATATATATATATATATATATATATATATATATATATATATATATATATATATATATATATATATATATATATATAGTAAAGGAAATATGTAGCATTCTTTTCTTTCTCATGTTTATAAGTAAAGATATAAATATAAGTTTAATTCTCAGGGAATTATTCATATCTCTAACCCTTCATTATCCAAATAAATTAAAACTGCTGCTCTCTAAACCAGGACTTGAGTTACTAGCTTAGACATTCAAACTCCAAACATATATTGCTTTTTGAGAGAGAGAGAATTCAGCAACGGATGGTTTAATATTGACAAAGACCTTGCTGAATAGGGCTTGCATTTTGTCCTAGACAAATTAAAATTGATACCCTTTTTTTTTTCTTTTTACAAATTAAAATCGAATGTGTCCTATATATACATATGGTGTAACAATTTTGTTCAGGAGAAGCCGTTTTGGCCAAGTATGATAAATAGTTACATTATTGTGTGATGGTATCTGAAACAGTTTCTGTGGATTGCATGTTTTGGCAATTGGCTAATTATTAAGAGTACTTTCATGCTATCAAAATAAAGGTGTATCTGCTATAGTAGCTAGTAGCTACCATTATTTACATACTCATGCTTTTCCCACTTTGGTCTCTGAATTTTCATCTCCAAATAAATACTTTGTCTACATTTTATTAACATGGTCTGTGGGCAGTATATATTCGGTTAATTAATAAGTGGTAAGTAAGTTTGTGTATTTTTAGGGTGGAACAATATATCAAAAATCATGCTTTCTCATAATTATCATTTTAAAATTATTTTTAGAAATCATAAACCTTTAAATAATTTTTAAAAACTTAGTTCACAAACCAATTCATGTGTACTCAATATAAATAATATTATAGTACGAGTAAGGTTAATAATGAATCAACTTTTCGGTTAACATTAGGTAATTTTTTTTTAATTTATTTTATTTATGTTAAATTTTAAACCATAAATTTTTAATCTTAAATTATAAATTCTAAATCCTAAATTTTCTATAAAATAAGAGTTTTAGAACTAAAAAAAATTAGGAAAATTCCACTCCACTCACCTAAGAGATGCTAAAATGACACTTCCCTCCCCTCCCCTCTATTTCGTAAAGAAAATCTTACCACTGTTAATATATACTGATATCGGAAAATAATCTTACCGAGATTTTTTTATTTAATATTAAAACAATATATATTGATATCATAAAATTAATAGTAAAAGATAACTATAATTGTTAATGAAAATTTTAGTAAAATCACAATTTGATAATTAAAAAATTATTGAAGAATATCTTAGAAAAAAATAATTTAATAATTAAATTTAAAAAAAGTTTTGATTAAAATACAATTTAATCAATAAAAAAATAATTTATTAAAAGATATTTTGGTAAGCAAAATTCAATGACAAAAAAATAAAATTTTTGCTAAAGGGTATTTTTGTAAAAAAATATATTTTTTCTTAAAAAATGGATAAAGTTGACATTAGTTAACACAAAAAATTTAAAATGGATTAAAGATGACATTTTTTAAAAATTATAAGAGAAAGAAATGTACATTTTACAAATAAAGAGAAAGAGAATCATTTTAGTATCTCTCGAGACTCGAGAGGGAGGAGGAGAGTGAAATTGTCTCAAAAAAATTAGTTAATACTAATTAATAATTAAAAATGGATTTGCTATGCTTTCAAGGGTATTCTTCCATCCCCTTCCGCGTCTTTCAAATATATATTATTGGATAAAACAGTTGCACATGTAAAACATTTTGATTTTAGATACATAGGTAATATGTAATATATAATAACTTGCAGTAATTTAATATGTCAACTATTAATTTAATTAATAATAGTTTTATATATGTATATATATGTGTGTGGCTGTTCCAATATTGTAACCATTTCTCTGCAACTATATATATATATGGTATGTTTGGGAAACTAAACTTGCCTCTTTGGAACTAAACACCAAACCCCACTAATTATTGTACCTTCAATTCTCTCTAAGCCTCAAATGAGTTCCATTGGGAAAACCCCTTCTTCCAATGAAGAGAGTGGTTGGACTAAGTACTTTGAAGAATTCTTTAGCAACAAAAATGGTAATAATGATTATGATAATGATGAAGAGGACCACAATAACAATAATAATAATTGTTATTCTTCTATTATGGTCTCTGATGCTGCTTCTTCTTCGGCTCCTAAAAGATTATCTAACTATAATAAAAAACCTCATGAAAAGGAGTTTCCTTTGAAAATGAGTTTCAACAACAACAACAAGAATTTCAAAACACCTTTGCTTGATGATGATGCTTCTTTGCAAGATACTGCAACTTCTCCTCTCACTACTTCCAAGGTTCTTTTCCTTTCTCTAATGCTATTACAATTTATCTTCTTGTTTTCCCTGAATCCCATTATTCTGTTATAAATATTTGACCAATTCAATATATTGAAGTCACATTGGCCAACTAAAATATTAAAAATATAACTATTTACGTATTTCATTGAATTTATTAACTTAAAATTTTTAAAGAAATAATTTTATAACATAATATCAGATATTAGTATATTATTAGAGTTTCTATGACGTATAAATTTTAATTTTTATATTAAAGATAAAATTATTTATATATTTTTTTAACGATTTAAATTTTTTTTTAAATTAATTTTATGACATAAGTGTTTTGGAATGACGATTATTATTACAATTTAATTATTGTTTGTTTGCTATAAAGTTTTCAACTTTTGCCACACTAATCATAATTAGGTTAATGATTCTTTGACTTATCTATTGCATTTTTAGGTTTTGTATGGAAACCAGTTTGAGAAGCCAAAACAAATGGAAGATTTAAAGGTGGAGATCAGGTTCAACTGAATTTACGTACATTTAAAATATTTAATTAAAAATTTAATTTTAATATATTTACAGTGTAAAAAATTTTATATTATTATCTAAATTATATTTATTTTTTTATAATTATATACATGGTCAATGTATAAAATAATTATTTCTATTAATGTGTCATTACGTAATTTAATGTACACATAAAATTATTTACACTGTCAATATATCAAAATTAAATTATTTATTTAATTAATTAAATTCTTGGTGTATTTTTCATCTTTGAAAGAACTTTTCTTTTCTTTTTTTTTTTTCCCCTCCCACTAAACCATTTGTTAGGAAAGGAAATACAACCCCAAGCATTATTATTCCATAAACAAAGGTATAACCTCAAACCAAAATAAATGTAACACTTTAACTTTTTCTTGGCATTTTGTTGATTTTAGAAGAGAACAATTAATTTGTCCAATTTTCAGCTAACAACAATAAGTAATATTTTGTTTTTCCTTTTTTATATTAGGAAAACTGCAGTAACATAGAACAAAGAGATGAGCAAAAAAAATTATTGGATTTTAATGGGAGATATGATGATGGCTGCACCTCCTGCACTGAATTAATCAAAGAAGAGAGGCCTTTGCTGAATATTAATTCCTTTGTGTATGGTAGTGAATTATATTATTATATCTAGGTTTTGATTAATTAGTTTTATATATATTAGTATACATATATATATGAATATAAATACTCCCCTACCTCATGCTTATAATTAATTAAACTTCATGGTGTATCTAATGAAGTGAACCAATTTTTCATTGGATCCAACAATTCAAATATTCAATTCATATATATATATATATATATATAGTATTTTAGTGTTATTATACACTGATGAACTTTGCTACCTTTCATCTTAAACTTAAATTTGACATAAGCAAAATATCTTCTTCTTCTTTTCTAAATTGAAGTTCTTTTTAAGACAAAAAAGGTTAAAAATGCAGGTATTCATAAATGTTTAATAGATATAAAAATATAAAAAATTAATTTTTAGTTAGTCAATATTAGCTAACTTCTTTTTATATTTTAAAATTTTAATTTTGTTGAGAATTTAAAATTTATAATTTAAAATTTAGAATTAAAAATTATTATTTAGAGTCTAAAATTTAAAATAAATAAAATAATTTTAGAAGATTGACTAATATTAAAAAGAAAAGAGTTTACTCTTAACAGAGTTTCCTATACTAAAATAGTAGCATAATTAAGGTGGATAATTATATATGAAAGTTTACTACATATATTTATTTATCTTTTTACATTGATGGCCTCATCCTCATTCATCATTATTGGTATAATACTAAACTACTAAAGAAAAAATAAGCTAACCCATTTTATGAATAAGAAAGATGAGGAAGAGAAAAGGGAAATTTTATAATCATAAAAAAAAATGATTAAATACTATAATCATTTTACTTTGAGGGAAACCTCATATGGAAAATTAAACATTAACAAGAAAAAGGGATTTTTAGTTTGTTACTTTATTTTCACCAATTATTTCCATTTACTGTGTCTTTCTAAGCAAATTAATTGCATTATGAAAAAAAAAGGTTTTAGAAGAAAAAATATGTATCATATATATTGAAGTGGAAGGATCACCAAATTAAAGCCAAATTACAAAATTAATTAGTGATAATGCTTATGCTTGCTTCTTTTTCTGTTTAATTAGCAGAATTTAAATATTTGTTGTTATTGTTGTCATGACTATGTTTGACTATTATTGCTTCTAAGGTGTACATTGGTGAGTATATTATAGCCATTTCAGCTTTTATATGGTTATGTTGCGGTTTAATTATATGAAGTGATATCACATCATATTTACATACAATTCAATGTAGTTACAAGTAATGGTTGCAGCAGATGTAATATATTGCAAAAACAATAATTGCAATTACATATCAAAATTTAAAACCCTAATCATTAGTATTTTAAAATATAGCTAATTAATCATATAATATACCTTAATTTTAGAAGATGTGCCTGGTATATATGGGTAACCTAATTGGTATATATATTAGTTGATTAATGATCTATGCTAGGTCAGCAATATGGGAACAAGTTCACATTCAAAATTTACACAAGACAACATATTCCTAAAGGACCCAGATTCCGTGAGTAATGATTGAAGTCTAATTAAACTTCTAGTATATAAATATGGAAATGGATCCTCACAATTTTTTTTAATAATTGAGGAAGTAAAGTGTGATTTTTCACTATTAATTTTATAAGTGGGACAAAAAATAAATATGAGAGAGAGTAATAAAGAGTTATACTCTCAATTTTTTTTTACAATTGAGAGGATCCACTCCCTATAAAAATGCACATTATAGCACACACATTATGAATTAAGTATCGAAAATGTTTGGTAACCAAAGAAAATCAGTCAAAAATAGCCATAATTTACCTTATTTAACATTTATTAATTATTGTAATAATTAATTAATACTAAATAAGATAAGTTTTAGCTGTTTTTTTTTTTTTGTCTACCTAACATTACCCATTAAGTATATATATTTCCCTTCATTTGGTACCCTCTTTAATTGCATTAATTTTATCATATTAATTAGCACCCTACAAGCATTTCTTCTTCTCTCTCTTAATTAGTTAAATTCGTGAACAAATTTTCAACAGGTTGATGATATTGGAGAAAGGAAAAGTATATAGAACCAAGAGGTTATCGGCAAAAGTAAACAACTTAATTAATTTATAATATTTGATATTAATTGCTTCTCATTCTAAATTAAAATTCTAAATAATACGTTAGAGAAATATGGACAGGGATCACGGAATTTTTAACAATCTCGATTCTTAGTATATAAAAAAATTTATAAAATATATAAAAGAATATCCATTTGGTATGAAAAAAAACATTCTGATATTTAATAAAAGAAACATCCTAATGCCTAGTATAAGCACCATCCACATAAAAATTTTAGATTCACTCAGAGACATTTAGCTGATTTTTTGCTGGTATTCCCTCGCATTGTTGTTGGAGAAATTTTCATAACTTAAATATCAAAGGAAATAAATTGCATTGCTGCTGCTAAAATTTCAACAATTAAGAATCATATAATTAAATTAACCCCCCAAAGCTTTACATCAATATCCTATTTTCATGTAGCTTTAACAAACTGATAAGTTTAAAATAATAATCCGGTATTAGATACAAATAGCGTTACTAGTTATTATTATATTATTTAAAATAATTAGTTTATTTCAATTACATTACTAAAAAAAATCACATTTAGCAGTCATTTATTTTATTTTTAATAATAATAAAAATAGTTTTAATATATTTATATTAATAATTAAATATTAATCATTTTATATTTTATTGTTAAAAAAATTTAGTAAAGATTTTTTTTAATAGCTGTAAAAAGTATTTAATGACTATAAAAAATATATAATTATATCATTATCATATATAGTAATAACGATAAATATACAATTATTATAAAAAATAAATTAAATAAAATATTGGGTAAAAATTATATTATTATCGTTAAAAGTTATTTTTGTTATAGCATGAAAAATACTATATATTATTTTAGTTTCAGTAGCTTGATTTTTAGTTAGAGAATAGCTTGATGACTTGATCCAATTGGAGAATACAGGTCACTTTACAAACGAGAATAGTTTGTCACACCAAACACTTCCAACTATAATAATGGCATAGGTTTAAATGGCACCCAAAACTAATTAGGAAAAGATCTATACTTTTGTGTAGTTATTATTGCTTAACACACATAATCATCACTTAATCAAACCCTGAATCCTAAACCAAATTCAGATATCATATTAGGGAAAAAGACATTAGAGAAATTGATCTCATTGAATGAATTTAAGAAACTGTCACTGCAGTGAGCAAAATAGCTTTTTGATAGCTATACTAACTGTTTAACTTTAACCACTTTAATTTATTTTTTGGTCATAATTAACTTATATATCCTAATATAAAACCATGCAGAAATGAAAAACGGTGCATTGTATAACTTTTTATAAATATTCAATCACACATTTACGCTTTCTAGCTAACATAAATTATTTTTTATATGAAAAGAAAATTGGTATAAAAATTTTTTAACACTGTTATAAAAAAGAAAAATCTTTTTGTCAAAACACACAAAACGGTAAAGACGTTTTGTATGTCGTTAAATTTTTTATGATGAAAGCAAAAACGGCCTTGTTATTTTGTGTAGAAAAGTATTTAAAAAAAAGTGATAGAAGTGAAAATCGACTTTGCTGTTTTGGTGATTGAATAATTATTTTTAATTAAAAAATGGAAAACGGCACTGTCGTTTTGTGTTGATACGATTTTTTTAAGTTGAAAATGGTCAAAACGGTGTTAATGTTTTGCAGAGAAGTGAAAATGTCGTTAACGTTTTGTACTGGTATGAATAAAGAAATATAAAATTAACTATAAAAGAACGTTTGTGTTATGCTTGAAACACTTTGAGTAGAGTAGAAAGTGAGCAACACAAAGCTCTTCATCTTTAAATTTTGAGAGAGCTCAAAGCTCTTAGCTTTTTAGTAGTTGAAGTTGTTCTGCATTTGTTGAGTGAAAAAAATTATAGATAAATATAGTGAGGGTATAAAATGGAGAATTATGTTAGTTTAAGAATATATTTCAATGGTCAGATTTTGTATGATACACATGAGGGTGTGAATTTTTTGTGTGAGAATCTATGTGTTATTGTTGTCCTTCTTTCAATAACATATGAAGACTTAAGAATGTACTTTGTCAGAGTGTAGATCATCAAGGTCTGAAGAGAGTGACAAATATTTTGTACAAGCAGCCTGTACTAATATTTGGTGGTTTCGTTCAAATTCAAATAATGCATGTGACTAATGAAGCTGGTACGCAAGGAATGTTTTCGACCTACCATCAAACTAGAGCACGAGTCTCACTTATCGAGTTATATGTTGAGTTCGAAGAAATCGAAGATGTTGATTTTTCAGAACCCAATATAAATTGGATGGATTATAATACCAAAAGTGATGAAGAGTTTGAAGGTAATTGTCAAGTTGTAGGTCCAACTAAAGATGTGGAGAAAAATGATATATTAGTTGAAGGAAATGTGTGGCAAATGTTGCTCACACACTAGTAGATCAATATCCATATGAAGAACCATCATTTATGCATACTTTGAATCTTAATACCATACATGTACCAGAATTTCTTAAATACAGGTAATTATATTATTATTATTATTATTATCCAACGGTGGTTATTGTTGTTGTTGTTGTTGTTGTTGTTGTTGTTGTATCATTCATGCAGTTCCTGCTGTTGTCACAGATGGTGAATTCGTCATCGGAATGGAGTTTAACTCCAGAGAGGCTGTAATTGCAACAGTTAAAGAGTATACCATTTAGAGAGGTGTTGATTATAGGGTGATATGAATCAGAAACAACGACATCTATGCTAAATGCGTATAATACAGAATAAGTTATGATTGGCTTACTAGAGTTAGTCTTATAAAAAGACAGTATTGTTGGATGATAAGGAGATATAACGGTAGTCACACGTGCATCAGACCTACCATCTCTTAAGATCATGCCAAACTGGACTCTGATATAATTGCATAAGCAATAAAACCATTAGTTGAAGCCGACCCATCCCTAAAGGTGAAATCTGTTATTGCTGAAGTGCAATCAAAGTTCAACTATACGATAAATTATAGCAAAATATGGTTGGCCAAGCAAAAAGCAATTGACAAAATATTTGGTGGGTGAGAAGCTTCTTATGAAGCTTTGCCGACATGGTTTGAAGCAATGGTTGCAAAAGAACCTTCAGTAGCCGTTGTTTCAAACTGCATATGCTTATCGAGGGGATGAGTTGGTTGAAGATCTCAGGATTTTGATGCGAGTCTTTTGGGCTTTCTATCTTTATATTAGAGCATTCAGAAGCTGCAAGCCGCTGGTACAGGCAGACGGCATACACTTGTATAGAAAATATAAAGGGGCTCTCTTAGTTGCAGTATCACAAGATGGCAATGGGAATATCGTGCCTCTTGTATTTTCCATAGTCGAGGGTGAGACCGCCGATGCTTGACACTTTTTTCCTAGCCATCTACGAACGCATGTAGTTAATCGGGAAGATGTAGGTCTTATCTCTGATTGACACGAGTCCATTATCTCAATTGTAGATCGTAGTAATGGAGCATGGCAACACCCAAGGGCTATTCACATGTTTTGCATCAGACACATAGCTTCTAACTTCTTGAGGAGGTTCAAAGCGCCACATATGCAGAAGCTGATTGTCAACATAGGTAAATAAATTATTAATTTATTAGCATTTTATGGATAATGGTGAATAGTTAACAACAAACTGATTGTATTATCTGAATTGCATTGTTCTCTTGTGGCAGGCTATTCTAAAACAATGCGTGAATTCAACATGTGTTACCAGAGATATTGTGAGCAGGGTGTGGCTTACAAGTAGTGGCTCGATAATATTTCTCGGTTGCAATATGTCTTGGCATACGATGAAGGACATCGCTGGGGACATATATATGACCACTAACTTAGTGGAGTGCATTAGCAGAGTTTTGAAAGGAGCATGCAATCTTCCCGTCACAGCCCTTGTAAAGGCAACTTTTTACAGGCTTAATGCCTTGTTCACAAGGAAGAGGGCTGAGGCCGATACTCGTATAAGTACAAGTCATCTATTCTCTGAATATGCAACTGAGAAAATCCATTCTAATCAAAGGGCATCAGGAAATATCCAAGTTAATTTATTTGACAGGCAGAACGAAGTCTTTGAAGTGCTTGAGATGCCCAACGGTTTAGAATTTGTAGTAAATATGTGTCTTCGGCATTGCGATTGTGGTGAGTTTCAGGTTGGTCAAATTCCGTGCCACCATATATTTGCCTGTTGTGCAAACCAGCACCTAGATTGGAAGCAGTATGTGCATGAGGTATATACGATGGGAGAGATCCGAAAGGTGTACAGAACCCGATTCAAGCCACTAGGAAGCCCAACAACATGGCCTGTGCATCAAAAACCACGACTAGTATCCAATCCCCACCTCAGGTGAGTGGCCAAAGGTCGTCCTAAAAAAACACGCTTCTTGAATGAGATGGATGTTTGTGATTTACGTGGTCCTAGGCATTGTAGGCTTTGTGGTGCTGAGGGTTACAGCAGAAGTCGATGCCCACACTGTGGAAGAGCTAGTGTTAGTGGCTCGGCTCTGAATGAGTAATTGGCAGCTTGGCTTATTTCTAGTTCTATCTATTTAACTAATTCAATCTTATCTTTAGTTGTGTCCATTTAACTTATTTAATCTTGTATTCAGTAATATCCATTGAACTCACTTACTCTTATGTTTTGTTGTATCCATTTAACTTATTTAGTCTTATTCAGTACCATTAACTTAATTCTGCAAAAAAATAATTCAATATCTGTCATAGAACATATAACATAAAATAAACTCCCATTAAACCAAGGCATCACAAATATTGACACCCATCCGAGTAGTGTGCTCATAAAAGACTTTAGGGGTCAATCCTTGGTAATGGGTCTGCTAGCATATATTCTATTCCTATATGTCCTATGAAAATTTGTTTTTCTTAAACTTTCTCCTTGACAACTAAGAACTTGATATCTAGATGCTTCAATTTTGTCAAGCTCTTATTGTTGTTGGAGTATAGTACTGCTGACTTATTGTCACAAAATATCTTTAATGACCTTTCAATGTATCTACTATACGAAGCTTAGTGACAAAGTTTTGCAACCATATGCCATAAAATCGGAATCAGAGTACCCAATGATCTCCAAATTTTTTCTGATCTCCGATAAGTAAGCATGTAATCCTTTGTTCTCTTTAGATAACGCATTACGCGTTTAACAGCTATTCAATGATCTATGCCTGGATTGCTCTAGTATCTACCTAACACTCTCACTATAAATGATATATCAGGATGTATGCAGACTTGAGCATACATTAAATTTTCTAGTGCTGATGGATAAGGTTTATCATGCATTTCTGTCTTCTCAAGATCATTTTGGGGTATTACTTGAGACTGAACTTGTCTCCTTTAGCTATGGGTGTGTCCATTGGTCTACAACTTTCCATGACATATCTACTTAAAATATTTTTGATATAGTTCTTTTGTGATAATCCAAGAATACCTTGAGAACAATCTCTTAGTATCTCAATTCCTAATACAAAAGAGGCATCACCAAGACCTTTCATTTCGAATTTGTTCAATAGAAATTTCTTAGTTTCGTGTGACAAGCCTATATCGTTACTGGCAAGTAGAATGTCATCAACATGTAAGACCAAAAATATGTATTTACTCCCACTGAACTTGCGGCATACACATTTATCTATAATATTTACCTCAAAACTATGTGAGGTAATGACTTGATTAAACTTGTGATACCATTGACGGGAAGCTTGTTTAAGATTATAGATGGATTTTCTCCTTTTTTCTGTTGGATCTCCTTAATGGTACTTCTTGAGGTTGTTGAGCTGGCTATATAGGTTGGGATTGAGGAGGATTCTTATTATTTTTGTGTGCTGTAGCAGTATCTTAAGCAACAACGATGTTCTCATTATTCTCTTGTACTATAACTGGATCTACAGTAGGATTCTTTTATGCTCTTGTACTATAATTATATCTTGAACAATAATAGGTACAAAGACCTTATCATTATCAGTTACAGAATCCTCATCAAAAGCAACATTCCTAATATTTCCTTCCCCCCAAACTCAACATCCTCAAGAAAACTCGCATTTTCCATTTCAAAAATAGACATTGATGCAGAATTGTAAAACTTGTACCCCTGTGAATACTCAGCGTAACCAACAAAGTAGCAACTAATTATCCTTGAGTCCAATTTTTTTTATGCGGCCTATAAGGTCACGCCTCAACTGGACATCCCCAAATATGCAAATGCTTTATACTGGGTCTTTTCCCAGTCCAAATTTCATAAAGGGTTTTGTTAACGGCTTTGCTTGGCACCCTATTAAGGATGTACACTGCGGTCTTTAAGGCTTCTCCTCAGAGTGATTCAGGCAAGAAAGAATCACTAATCATACTTCTCACCATGATCTTGAGAGTTTGGTTCCTTCACTCTGCAACACCATTCATGTTAGGTTTTCCTGGTATGGTGTATTACAGAATAATACCACACTCCTCTAGGAAAAGAGCAAAAGGTCCGGGATGTTGCTCACCTAAACCGTCATATCTTCTATAGTATTTACCACCATAATCAGATTTGACAACTTTAATTTTCTTTCCAAGTTGAAGTTCAACTTCAGCTTTGAAAGACTTGAAAACATCCAAGACTTAGAACTTTTCATGAATTAAATATAGATATCTGTAACGAGAGTAATCATCTATGAACATAATAAAGTACCGTTGTCCATTCCAAGAGACAGTAGAGAATGGGCCACATATATCGGTATGTATCAGTTCTAAGACATCTTTAGCTCTCTCGGCACCTAATTTCCTTTCGTTTGTCCTTTTTCCCTATATACACTCAATGCAGATTTCAAAGTCTACCAAATTTAGGGGTTTAAGAATTCCATCTGACACGAGCCTCTGAATTTTCTGTTTAGATATGTGACCTAGGCGTTTGTGCCATAATGATACCAAATTTTCATTTAGTTTTTGTTTTGTACCTGTTTGCAGTATTTCATTATTATAGGAATTCAAATCAAGCCTATATAGATTATCCACCAAATGACCAGAGCAAAAATTATTCAAATTATAAAAAAGACTGACTTTATTATTTTCGAACGAACAAAAATAACCTGATTTGTCCAAATAAAAAATAGAAACTAAGTTCCGTCTAAATGACGGTACATAAAATGTCTTTAATAAATCCAAGTAAAATCCACTCGTGGAACATAATCTAAAGGTTCCTATAGTTTTGACTGCAACTATATTGCTGTTTGCCACATAGATGTATCTTTCAGCATCACTTGGCGGTCAGCTCCATAGGCAATCCTGCATAGTAACACTTACATGAGTAGTAGCAGCAGAATCTACCCACTAAGTATCAACAGGTGCATAACTTAAACTAGTCTCAGAACAAATGAAAGTAAGAACTATACCCTTCTTTACATGCCAAGTGGCATATTTGGTACAATCCTTCTTCATGTTTTTCACCTTCTTACAGAAGAAACAGGTTGAAACTTGATCCTATTTCTTAGCCCTTTTTGCTGAGAAGGCACATCCGCAGTAGTATCATGCTTTCTTTTATACTGAGAAGAGGAAGCCATGTGAGCACTTTCAGTCTTATCTTGCTGTAGCCTCTCTTCTTCTTGCACACAGTGAGATACAAGATCATTTAGGGACCAAATGTCCTTTAGAGTGTTATAACTCACTTTGAATTGCCCAAAGTGTGCAGGAAGGGAAATCAAAATGAAATGCATGAGTAAATCTTCAAACAACTCTAACTTTAGTACTTTCAATTTTGAAACAAGATGAGACATTTCCATAATGAACTCTCTTATGTTCCCTTTATCTTTATACCTCATGGAGACAAATTTGCTGAAAAGGCTACTTGCCTCTGCCTTTTTATTCCTAGCAATGAATTTTTTAACATCTTTCAAGAACTGTTTGACATTTTTATCCTCAGTAATTGAGCCCCAAAATGGCTCAGGAATTGAGCACTTCATGATCATAATGCTCATTTGATTGGATCTCTCCCACTTCTCTATTTTAACCTCATTGAGATTTTCTGGAGTGGAAGTGTGTTTCTCCTCTCGAAGAGCTATATCCAGATCCATATAATCGAGGACAATCTCCACGATATCCTTCCAAACCTTAAAGTTTGAATCATTCAATATAAGAATATTGCTAATTTGTGCAGAAACATTAGCAACTGAAGCCATAGTTTCTTAATTAGAACAAGGAAAACATGTAGTAAACATTAGTTAAATAATGGAAAAAATCCATATTGAGATATCTAGAACAACATTAATTTTCAATCTTTGGATAGAAAAATTAACTGTAAGTGATACTCTCATTGCAGTAATCAAATATTTTCAAAATTCCTGTTACACATTAAGCCTTTCTTTGGACCGACTAAATGTGCGCATGGAAACTTAAACTTCGTAACCTATTTATTACCGCATATATTTTTTATTAATTGGCCAAACAATAACCTTCCTTTGGGCCGATTATTGACCGCATAATTAATAGAAAATAAATAAAAGTGTGCAATGCTTATTATTTGGCCAAACAATAAACTTTCTTTGGGCCGATTATTGTCCGCATAAATAATAAGCATTACTTTATTCTTAATTAGTTACCCAAACATGTATTTACCATCAACATGTGTATATAATTTGGCCAAATATAAACCTTCTTTTGGGCTTATCAATATTCGAATGAATTACATATCATTATATTCCTAATGTTTTAAATAAATCAATTTTCACAAAGAGGCTATTTTGGCAGCATAATGTTCAATCAATGTATTCCAAAACCAAATCTTTATAAAATAAGTGGGTATAATAATCCAAAATTGTTACTAGTTTTCTTATGTAACAATAAAAAAATTATTTAAATCGCAAAAGGATTTAAATCTTAATGGTGTCTTTTCGAACCTTAAAGAAAACATGATTATAACTGACTTCATGTGCCAAAAAAATTTTTGATCTATTAAGATTAGAATCAATCATTATAATTCAATCCACGCAAAACATAAAAAAAAAGAGCAATGAATTTTCCAAAAGAATGAATCCATATAGAATGGTGTATATATATATATATATACACAAATGAAGCATCTTCCTTTTCTTTAAAAAAAACTGAACAGATTAAATCATAGTGCATACAAAAAACTTTAGAGTAAGTATGTTCTTCATGTACTATTTGTACACTCTTTATGCACTCTTTATATACTTTTTTAAGTTTTATTAATATGTGCTACACAATCTAAAAATAGTACATATTTAAATCTAATTTCACAAACTTAAATTAAGATTCAAATTCAAATAAAATAAAATAAATTTATAATTTCTTAATGATTTAATCATAGACGGCTCTGATACCACTTGTTGGAATTTTTTTCAAAATTCCTTAACCCAAAGATTATCCATGTTAAATCATTAAGAAATAAAATACTTGAATGCGGAAGTGTACCTAAATTCATAAACATGAATCATTATTGGAAGAGTTTGGATGTTGTGGTTCTTTCGATCTTCCTCAACCAAAACCTTCTGTATTCTTAGGCGGCTGAATTACAACTTCTCTGATGGAAAAAGAGTTGCTGAGGCGGCTTTAGTATATTGGGGACCGAAACCCTGAAAGCACTATTTATATTTGAGCATGGTACCCATTAAACCCTCAAGCTCAAATAAAAATAGTATCTAAAGTCCAAAAAATAATATCTGATTTTATTCTCATTTAATTCTAAATCAAAAGTAATTATGACTTATTCAACTTAGCATTTATAACAATAAATAAGATCATCATTATATAAGTCATTTAATTTGAAATAGCATAATTTGTGATTATAATTAATATATATATTGCTCACAAACAAATTTAGAAAATTAAAATAATTTCCTAACAATATGAACTTATAAAGAATCAGGAGTTTCCTGGGTTGACGAACTTTTCTGAGATAGTTTAAAGACCTTTTCTTTAAGAGAATGTTTTAGGGTATCTTCAGTGAAGTAAAATATCTGATTGTATTTGTATCTGTGCAGGCTATATTTTGTTTTTGGCATACATCAAATTTGTTTTCAATTATTTATGGACTTGGTAAGTGACGGAAGAAAAATGTTGGTATAGAATTTCACAAAAATAATTTCGTCAAAGTATAGATTTAAACCGACAATTAAATCTCAATCAACGTTTAATATGTTTGTCACAATGCAAACCAATAAAAATAACCGAAGTATTTAAACCTCGAGTCATCTCTCAAAGGAATTGCAGGGAAGTGTACTTATTATTGGTTGTGGAAAAATATTTTTGGGATTTTTGAATGATGAACAAGGAATGTAAACAACGAGAAAATGAACTAACAACTAAGAAAAGTCCTAGCAAGGGTTAAGAATTGGAATTCCTATCCTTATTATCATCGTCAATTGTGATGGTAATTGCCTTTTACTCTCACTTAGTTAACCTCTAATAATTGAAGGAAAGTCAAGTGAGCAAAATTAACTTAAGTTCACAAATCCTAATCAAAGATTAGCTTTAGCAAAATTCAAGCCAACTAGCAATTTTCAGTTACCAATCAACAAGAGACTTTGACAATTCAAAAGTCTTTGAATTCCTAAATCCAAGCCAAGAACACAAAAATCTATTTTAAAATCCAACTAAGTATTTTATCAAACACTTGGAAGGCACAAAATAAAGCATGTTAAAATTGCAACAATAATAAAATCTAACAACTACCAATCGTAAGAAATGAACAATAACAACTAAAGAAAGCAATAATAACATAAAAATATAAATTGCATTGGTGCACGAAATTGTGATCACGCTTTTCACAACTCCGCACAACTAACCAGCAAGTGCACTGGGTCGTCCAAGTAATACCTTACGTGAGTAAGGGTCGATCCCACGGAGATTGTCGGCTTGAAGCAAGCTATAGTTATCTTGTAAATCTTAGTCAGGAGATTAATGATAAAAATGATTTTGTTTATGAAAAATAAATAACATGAAATAAAAGGTAATTATGATTCAATAATGAGGAACAGGTTGAGGTTCCGGAGATGTTCTGTCATCTGAATCTCTGCTTTCCTACTGTCTTCTTCTCCAAACACGCATGACTTTCTTCAATGGCAAGCTGTATGATCCTCTCGGATGAAAAATACCAGGTACGATCTCTGCACGGCTAATCAACTGTCGGATTTCTCGTCTCGGATGAAAAATACCATGTACAGCTACCGCACGGCTAATCATCTGTCGGTTCTCACTAGCGTCAGAATAGGATATCTCTATCCTTTTGCACACTGTCACTGCGTCCAACATTCACGAGTTTGAAGCTTGTCACAGTCACCCCTTTTCAGATCCTACTCGGAATACCACAGACAAGGTTTAGACTTTCTGGATCCCAAGAATGCTGCCAATTGGTTCTAGCCTTTACCACGAAGGTTCTAATCTTACGGACTCGGTCCGTGGATCAGAGACCCAAGAGATACGCACTCAAGCTGTCGCCCAATGACTACGTTGAGCTCAGATAGAACAGGAGTGGTTGTCAGGCACGCGTTCATAGATTTGAGAATGATGATGAGTGTCACGGATCATCACATTCTCTATATTGAAGTATGAGTGAGTATCTTAGAACAGAATCAAGCGTGATTGAATAGAAAACAGTAGTAATTGCATTAATCCATTGAGACACAGCAGAGCTCCTCACCCCCACCTATGGGGTTTATAGACTCATGCTGTAGAAGATACAATATGAAATGTGTAAAATGTCATGAGTTGCTAAATGAATCTCTAAAAGTAGTTTTTATACTAGACTAGTAATTTAGGTTTACAGAAAATGAGTAACTAAGTGCAGATAGTGTAGAAATCCACTTCCGGGACCCACTTGGTGAGTGTTTGGGCTGAGCTTTCAAGCTTTCACGTGCATATGCCTCAAGTTGGAGTTAAACGCCACCCTGGGTGCCAAAATGGGCGTTTAACACCAAGAAGTGTGCCAGTTCTGGTGTTTTACGCCAGAAAGTTTCTGGCTGGCGTTTAACACCAGTTTGGGCCATCAAATCTCAAACAAAGTATGGATTATTATATATTTCTGGAAACCCAAGATGTCTACTTTCCAACTTAATTGAAAGCGTGCCAATTGAGCTTCTGTAGCTCCAGAAAATCCATTTCGAGTGCATGAGGGTCAGAATCCAACAGCATCTGCAGTCCTTTCTCAGCCTCTGAATCAGATTTTTGCTTAGGTCCCTCAATTTCAGTCAGAAAATACCTGAAATTACAAAAAATACGCAAACTTATAATAAAGTCCAGAAATGTAATTTTTGAATAAAAACTAATAAAAATATAATAAAAAGTAACTAAAATATACTAAAAACTACCTAAAAATAATGCCAAAAAGGGTATAAATTATCCGCTCATCACAACACCAAACTTAAATTGTTTCTTGCCCCTAAGCAACCAAAAACAAAAGAAGATAAAAAGAAGAGAATATACAATAGATTTCAAAATATCAATGAAGCTTAGTTTCAATTAGATGAGCGGGACCGGTAGCTTTTTGCTTCTGAACAGTTTTGGCATCTCACTTTATCCTTTGAAGTTCAGAATTATTGGCATCCATAGAAACTCAGAATTCAGATAGTGTTATTGATTCTCCTAGTTCAGTATGTTGATTCTTGAACACAGCTACTTTATGAGTCTCGGCCGTGACCCTAAGTATTTTGTCTTCCAGTATTACCACCGGATACATAAATACCACAGACACATAACTGGGTGAACCTTTTCAGATTGTGACTCAGCTTTGCTAAAGTCCCCAGTTAGAGGTGCCCAGAGTTCTTAAGCACACTCTTTTTTGCTTTGGATCACGACTTTAACCACTCAGTCTCAAGCTTTTTACTTGGACCTTCATGACACAAGCACATGGTTAGGGACAGCTTGATTTAGCCGCTTAGGCCAAGATTTTATTCTTGTGGGCCCTCCTATCCATTAATGCTCAAAGTCTTGGATCCTTTTTACCCTTGCCTTTTAGTTTAAAGGGTTATTGACTTTTTCTGCTTGCTTTTTCTTTTTCTTTCTTTTTCTTTTATTTTTCGTCATTTTTTTCGCAAGCTTTGTATTTTTCATTGCTTTTTCTTGCTTCAAGAATCAATTTTATGATTTTTCAGATTATCAATAACATTTTTCTGTTTTCATTATTCTTTCAAGAGCCAACAGTTTTAACATTCATAAGCTTCACTATAAAAAATATGCATTGTTCAAGCATTCATTCAGAAACAAAAAGTATTGCCACTACATCAAAATAATTAAACTAATTTCAAGATAAATTTCGAATTTATGCACTTCTTGTTCTTTTGCAAATAAAAACATTTTTCATTTAAGAAAGATGGGGGATTCATGGAATCATTCATAGCTTTAAGACATAGACTCTAAACTTTAATGATCATGTAATAAACATAAAACATAAAATAAACATAAAAGTAGACAAATAATAAAAGAAAAGAAATTAAAGACATAAAAATAAATGACTCTAATACTAATGCTCATGTAACTCTTAAATAGGTTTCTAATAATAAAAGTTATCATAGAGTTAGGACTCAACAACCTTTATTTTGAGAGGTAAGTGCTCCTTCAATCTGTGGGATGTCTGGCTCTTCAAAGGACAGCTTCTGGCGCTTTAGCTCCTGTATCTCACGCCATTGTCTCTCTTGTTCTATGAGCAGTTTGCAGAGCATGCTGTTTTGATTCTGCTGCTCTTCTTTGAGTTGATTCACAACTTCTTGCAGCTTGGTGACAGATGCTTCTAAGCGGGCCCAATAGTCAAATTGAGAAATTTCTGGGAGGAGCTCATGTGCCCCCCTCTTGATGAGGTTATCTTGAATTTGAGGTCCATCCATCACTTTTTTTGTGATTGGGCGTTCAACTGGGATGTATTCATCCACACCCATCTTTACCCTCGCATCTTTACATAACAGACTAATCAAGCTTGGGTAGGCCAATTTGGCCTCAGTGGATTCCTTGTTTGCAATTCAACAGGGATCAGCTGATGAATCTCTACCTCCTTCCCCAGCATAATACAGTGACTTCAGATCGGTTGCTGGTTGGGAGTATAGAACGCCCAATAAAATCCAGCCAACCTCTAGCAACTGGTTTGAGATCTCCTCTCTTTAGTTGGTTTGAGACACCTTTTGAATTGGTAATCCACTTGGTTCCAGGGAGGCTTATGTCCTCTAAAATTTGATCTAGCCTTTTATCCTTGGCCATTCTCCTATTAAAGGACTCTGGATCATCTTGTAGTTGAGGAAGTTTGAGAACTTCTCTCACTTTGTCAAAGTGGAAGTAAATAATCTTCCCTCTGACCATAGTCCGAAAGGAGTAGAAAGTAGTTCCCTCTAATCTTTGCTTCTCTGTCATCCATAGATTTGCATAGAATTCCTGGACCATGTTTCTTCCAACATGTATCTCAGGATTAGCCAGGACTTTCCAGCCCCTGTTTTAAATCTGCTCTTGAATCTCCGAGTATTCATCTTCTTTTAGATTGAACTTAACTTCCGGAATCATTGATCTTCTGCATACAATTTTGAAGTAATAGTCTGCATGTTCTTTGGTGCAGAAATTCTCATGCATCCAAGGTAGTTTTGGATTACTTTCTTTCCTGCCTCTTGAAGAGGTTTGTCTTCCTTTGGGAGCCATGAGATTCGTTTGGTTTAGCTCAAGGATCACGGAAATCACACCAAACTTAGAGATTTGCTTGTCCTCATGTAAAAATAAAAAGAAGATGAAGAGATTGAGAGAAGGATTCGAATGATGGGTTAAAGGGGATGGCCGAATGTAAATTTAAAATGGAGGGAGGGAATGGGTTTCAAATTTTTTTAGAAAAAGATATGATTGAAAGATATGATTGATAAAAGATAAACATGATGTGAAAAAGATAATATTTTTTTCAAAATTTAAAAGATATGAAAAAGATATGAGGAAGTTAAATCTGAATTTTTGTTTATGCATCTAAGAAATAAAAGATAATATGAATGAGTTAAAAAGATTTGAAAAGAAATTGGAAAGATGAATGAGTTTTGAAAAAGAATTGAAAAAGAATTAAAAAGAATTTATAAGATTATTAATTTTTGGGAATGGAAATAAAAAATTGAATGTTTGTAATACTTTGATGCAGAAAATTTTGAATTAAAACATGAAAATTCGAAAAAAATTGAATTGGAAACGAAATTACCTCCCCCTTGCTGTTCTGGCATTAAACACCCAGAATGATATCCATTCTGGCGTTTAACGCCCATCTGGTGGCCATTTTGGGTGTTTAACGCCCAGCCAGGTACCCTGACTAACGTTAAACGCCAGAAATCCTTTGTTACTGGGCTTTTTTCTAAACGCCCAGAATGATACCTTTTCTGGCCTTAAACGTCTAGAATGGTAGCCATTCTGGCGTTTAACGCCCAAAATGCCTCTTTACTGGCATTTTAACGCTAGTGAGCTCTTTTTCTCTATGATTCCTCTGCTTTAGGTTCTGAACCTTCATTTCCTTGACTTGTTCACTGAAATGCATTAACAAACATGAATAACAAAATTAAATAGACTTATATAATTGTTATAAACATCTAATTTTTAATAATGGCTGGGTTGCCTCCCAGCAAGTGTTTTTTTATTGTCTTTAGCTGTACTTTGCTGAGCTTTTTAATTTAGTCTCAGTTTTGAGCATTCTGCTCAATATTGCCTTCAAGATAATGTTTGATTCTCTGTCCATTAACAATGAACATTTTGTCAGAATCAATATCTTGAAGCTCTACATAACCATATGGTGACACACTTGTAATCACATATGGTCCCTTCCACCGGGATTTCAATTTCCCAGGGAACAATCTGAGCCTAGAGTTAAACAGCAGGACCTTTTGTCCTGGCTCAAAAACTCTAGATGACAGCCTTTTGTCATGCCATCTTTTTGCTTTCTCGTTGTAGATTTTAGCATTTTCAAAAGCATTGAGTCTGAACTCCTCCAGCTCATTCAACTGGAGTAATTTCTTCTCTCCAGCTACCTTAGCATCAAGGTTTAGGAACCTGGTTGCCTAGTAGGCCTTGTGTTCCAGTCCACTGGCAGATGACAGGCTTTTTCATACATAAACTGGTATGGAGAGGTCTCTATAGGAGTCTTGAATGCGGTTCTGTATGCCCACAGAGCATCATCCAGACTTCTTACCCAATCCCTTCTACGGGTACTTACAGTCCGTTCCAGGATTCATTTTAGTTCTCTATTTGAGACTTCAGCCTGCCCATTTGTCTGTGGATGATATGGAGTGGTCACTTTATGGTTAATTCCATATCTGACCAGAGCAGAGTCAAGCTGTTTATTGCAGAAATGAGTGCCTCCATCACTGATTAGTATCCTAGGGACACCAAACCTGCTGAAGATATGCTTCTGGAGGAACTTCATAACTGTCTTAGTATCATTAGTGGGTGTTGCAATTGCCTCTACCCATTTAGATACATAGTCTACTGCCATCGGAATATAAGTGTTTGAGTATGATGGTGGGAAAGGCCCCATGAAGTCAATACTCCATACATCAAACAACTCAATCTCTAAGATCCCTTGCTGAGGCATGGCATAACTGTGAGGCAGATTACCAGCTCTCTGGCAACTTTCACAATTACGTACAAACTCTCAGGAGTCTCTATAGAGAGTAGGCCAGTAGAAACCACATTGAAGAACTTTTGTGGCTGTTCGCTCACCTCCGAAATGTCCTCCATATTTTGATCCATGGCAATGCCATAGGATCTTCTGTGCCTCTTCTCTAGGCACACATCTACGGATTACTCCGTCTGCACACCTCTTGAAGAGATGTGATTCATCCCACAAGTAGTACTTTGCATCAGAAATCATTTTTTTATTTGCTGTTTACTGTACTCTTTGGGTATGAATCTCACAGCTTTATAGTTTGCAATGTCTGCAAACCATGGTACTTCCTAAATGGCAAAGAGTTGCTCATCCGAAAAGGTTTCAGAGATCTCAGTAAGAGGGAGGGACACTCCTACTACTGGTTCTATCCGGGACAGGTGATCAGCTACTCGGTTCTCAGTCCCTTTTCTATCTCTTATTTCTATATCAAACTCTTGCAGAAACAACACCCATCTTATGAGTCTGGGTTTTGAATCCTGCTTTGTGAGGAGATATTTTAGAGCAGCATGATCAATGTACACAATCACTTTTGATCCTACTAAATAAGATCTGAACTTGTCAATGGCATAAACCACTGCAAGCAGCTCCTTTTCTGTGGTTGTGTAATTCTTATGTGCGTCATTTAAAACATGGCTAGCATAATAAAATGACATGTAGAAGCTTGTTATGCCTCTATCCCAATACTGTACCAATGGTATGATCACTGGCATCACACATTAGTTCGAATGGTAATGTCCAGTCTGGTGCAGAAATGACTGGTGCTGTGACCAGCTTAGCTTTCAGAGTCTCAAAGGCCTACAAACACTCTGTGTCAAAGACAAATGGTGTATCAGCAGTTAGCAAATTGCTCAGAGGTTTTATAATTTTTGAAAAATCCTTTATGAACCTCCTATAGAATCCTGCATGCCCCATAAAGCTTCTGATTGCCTTAACATTGGCAGGTGGTGGTAATTTTTCAATTACCTCTACCTTAGCTTGATCCACCTCTATTCCCTTGTTCAAAATTTTGTGCCCAAGAAAAATTCCTTCAGTCACCATAAAATGACATTTCTCCCAGTTTAAAACCAGGTTAGTCTCTTGGCACCTCTTCAGAACAAGTGCTAGATAGTCAAGACAGGAGCTGAATGAGTCTCCAAATACTGAGAAGTCATCCATGAAGACTTCCAGAAATCTCTACCATATTAGAGAAAATAGAGAGCGTGCACCTCTGAAAGGTTGCAGGTGCATTGCACAGACCAAATGGCATCCTTCTGTAGGCAAATACTCCAGATGGACATGTGAATGCTGTTTTCTCTTGGTCCTGAAGATCTACTGCAATTTGGTTGTAACCTGAATAGCCATCCAAAAAGTAGTAGTATTCATGACCTGCTAGTCTCTCTAGCATCTGGTCTATGAATAGTAAAGGAAAATGATCCTTTCTGGTGGCTGTATTGAGCCTTCTGTAGTCAATACACATACGCCACCCTGTAACTGTTCTTGTAAGAACCAGTTCATTCTTTTCATTATGAACCACTATCATGCCTCCCTTCTTGGGGATAACTTGGACAAGGCTTACCCAGGGGCTATCAAAAATAGGATAAATAATCCCAGCCTCTAGTAACTTAGTGACCTCTTTCTGCACCACTTTCTTCATGGCTGGATTCAGCCACCTCTGTGGTTGAACCACTGACTTAGCATCATCCTCCAATAGGAACTTGTGCATGTATCTAGCTGGGCTAATGCCCTTGAGATCACTTATGGACCATCCAAGAGCTGTCTTGTGTGTCCTTAGCACCTGAATTAGTGCTTCCTCTTCCTGTGGCTCTAAAGTAGAGCTTATGATTATGAGAAAAGTGTCATCTTCTCCCAGAAATGTATATTTCAGGGATGGTGGTAGTGATTTGAGCTCGAGTTTAGGAGGCTTCTCCTCTTCCTGAGGAGTCTTCAGAGGTTCTTCTGTTTTCTCTGGTTCATCCATATCAGGCTGAACATTTTTAAAAATGTCCTCTAGCTCTGATTCGAGACTCTCAGTCATATTGACCTCTTCCACCAGGGAGTCAATAATATCAGCGCTCATGCAGTCTTTTGATGAGTCTAGATACTGCATAGCTTTGACAGCATTCAACTTAAACTCATCCTCATTGACTCTCAGGGTTATCTCTCCTTTTTGTACGTTAATGAGGGTTCGTCCAGTTGCTAGGAATCGTCTTTCTAGAATAAGAGTTGCACTCTTGTGCTCCTCCATTTCCAGCACTACAAAGTCAGTGGGAAAGGCGAATAGCCCAACCTTGACAATCATGTCCTCAATTACGCCTGATGGAATTTTAATGGAGCCATCAGCAAGTTGGAGGCATATCTGGGTCGGTTTAACTTTATCAGTCAAGTCGAGTCTTTTGATAGTGGATGCAGGTATTAGGTTGAAACTTACCCCAAGATCACATAGAGCCGTCTTGGTACAAGCACCCTCTAATGTGCATGGTATCATAAAGCTTTCGGGATCTTTAAGCTTCTCTGGTAAGCTTTTCAGAATGACTGCACTACATTCTTCAGTGAGGAAAACTTTTTCAGTTTCTCTCCAATCCTTCTTATGACTTAAGATATCTTTCATGAACTTAGCATAAGAGGGTATTTGCTCAAGTACCTCTGCAAACAGAATCTTTATTTCAAAAGTCCTGAGATAGTCTACAAAGTGGGCAAATTGTTTATCCTGTTTCGCTTGGCAGAGTTTCTGAGGTTAAGGCATCTTGGCTTTATATTCTTCAACCTTAGTTTCTGTAGGTTTATTTCTTGCAGAAGTGGTTGGAGAAGCCTGCCTAAGGGAGTTGTTATCAGCACTTGCAGGTGTCTGCTCCCCCATTGGCATTTGAACGCCAGAATTGGCCATCCCTTGGGCGTTTAACGCCAACTGTCTACCCTTTTCTGGCGTTTGAACGCCAGAATCATTCCTCTCTGGGCTCTTACTGTCCTCAGAGGGATTTTGGACAGTGGTTTGGTCATCCTCTGTCATTTATTCCTTTCTTGGCTTTCTGCTGCCTTGAGTTGATATATTTAGTGTATTTCCACTCCTTAATTGAACAGCTTGGCACTTTTCTGTTATCTATTTAGATAGCTGTTGTCTTGTCTGATCTAATTGTGCTTCCATATTCTTGTTAGCATTTTTAGAGTCTTGGAGCATCTCTTTAAATTCTTCTAACTATTTTGTTATAAGAAGCAATTGCTGATTGAGTTCAACAACTTGTTCTGGAGGACTAAGTTCAGTGGATACTGCTTTAGCCTCTTCTTTCATGGAGGACTCACTACTCAAGTACAGATGTTGATTTCTAGCAACTACATCAATGAGATCTTGAGCCTCTTCAATTGTCTTTCTCATGTGTATAGATCCACCAGCTGAGTGGTCTAGAGACATCTGGGCCTTTTCTGTAAGCCCGTAGTAGAAGATGTCTTACTGCACCCATTCTGAAAATATTTCAGAAGGACATTTCCTTAGCATCTCTATGTACCTCTCCTAGGCATTATAAAGAGATTTATTATCCTCTTGTTTAAAGCTTTGGATGTCCAGCCTTAGCTATGTCATCCTTTTTGGAAGAAAATATTGATTCAGGAATTTGTCTGATAACTGTTTCCATGTTCTTATGCTTGCTGTGGGTTGGTTATTTAACCACCTCTTAGCTTGATCTTTTACAGCAAATGGAAACAGTAATAATCTGTAGACATCCTGATCTACTTCCTTATCACGTATTGTATCAGCAATTTGTAAGAACTGTGCCAGAAACTCAGTAGGTTCTTCCTGTGGAAGACCGGAATACTGACAATTTTGCTGCACCATGATAATGAGCTGAGGGTTTAGCTCAAAATTGCTAGCTCTAATGGGGGTATACAGATACTACTCCCATATGAAGCAGTGGTGGGGTTAGCATATGACCCCAGAGTCCTTCTGGACTATTCATTTCCACTTAGGTCCATGATGGAGAAAGGGAGATGATGTGGATTGTAAATAAAAATTTTATTCTTTTATTATCCTTTTTCTTTTTTTTTTTTTTGAAAAATAAATAAAAGAGAAATTAAAAATATTTTTGTTTTTATTTTATTTAACTAAGGATAAACCGAATTTAAAATAAAATAAAATAAAATAAAATAATTGAAAAACAGAGTATAAGTTTTGAAAACTAAAAGAGAAAAGATGATATAATTGGAATACTAAAATGATTAATTAATTAAAAAGATTTGAAAAACTTTGGATATGATTTTCAAAAAATGAAGAGAGAGAAAGTGGTTAGGAAGTTTTGAAAAAGATATATCTTAAAATTAAAGATACTTGTAAGAAAATAAATAAAAGAAAAGATTTAAAAAAGATATGATTTTAAAATTTGAGATTAGAAAAGATAAGATTTTGAAAAAGATATGATTTTTGAAAAAGATTTGAATTTTAAAATTTTAAAACTAAGATAAGATAAAATAAAAATTTTTAAAAGGAAAATTCGAAAATTCAATTGAAATAAAGAGAAAAGATATTTTTGAATTTAATGAGGAAAGAGAAAAACAATAAAATGACACCAAACTTAGAATTTTTAGATCAAAACAAAGAAAACAAACAAGAAAACTTTGAATGTCATGATGAACACCAAGAACACTTTGAAGATCAAGATGAACACCAAGAACAATTTTGGAAATCTTTAGGAAAATAAAAACACAAAGGACACCAAACTTAAAAATTTTTATACTTTGGACACTAATAATTCAAAAATGCACAAGAAAAACAAGAAAATATACAAAACAAGAAAAACTAAAGATCAAACAAGAAAAATAAACAAGAACAACTTGAAGATCAAGAAAGAACAAGGAACATAAAACTCGAAAATATGAAGAAAAATAATAACATGCAATTCGAAAAATTGAAGGAAAATAAAAACATGCAATTGACACCAAACTTAAAACATGAAACTAAACTCAAATAGAAGACTCAATTATGAGGTTATTGGTTTTTATCTATTTATTAAAAAATTTCGAAAAAAATATAGGAAAAGAAAACAAGAATTTTAAAATTTTAACAAAAACAATAATAAAAGACTCAAAGAAAAATAAAAAATTAATAAAGAAAAAAAAAGATTTTTGAAAAGAAAATAAAAGACTCAACTTTAATGACTCTAAACCAAAAAGGTAAATTCTTCCTAATCTAAGCAACAAGATGAACCGTCAGTTGTCCAAACTCCAACAATCCCCGGCAACAGCGTCAAAAACTTGGTGCACGAAATTATGATCATACTTTTCACAACTCCGCACAACTAACCAGCAAGTGCACTGGGTCGGCCAAGTAATACCTTACGTGTGTAAAGGTCGATCCCACGGAGATTGCCGGCTTGAAGCAAGCTATGGTTATCTTGTAAATCTTAGTCAGGAGATTAATGATAAAAATGATTTTATTTATGAAAAATAAATAACATGAAATAAAAGATACTTGTGATTCAGTAATGAGGAACAGGTTGAGGTTCCGGAGATGCTCTGTCGTCTGAATCTCTGCTTTTCTACTGTCTTCTTCTCCAAACACGCATGGCTTCCTTTAATGGCAAGCTGTATGATCCTCTCGGATGAAAAATACCAGGTACGATCTCTACACGGCTAATCAACTATCAGATTTCTCGTCTCGGATAAAAAATACCATGTACAGCTACCGCACGGCTAATCATCTGTCAGTTCTCACTAGCGTCGGAATAGGATCTCTCTATCCTTTTGCACACTGTCACTGCACCCAACATTCGCGAGTTTGAAGCTCGTCACAGTCACCCCTTTCCAGACCCTACTCGGAATACCACAGATAAGGTTTAGACTTTCTGGATCCTAGGAATGCTGCCAATTGGTTCTAGCCTTTACCACGAAAGTTCTAATCTTACGGACTCGGTCCGTGGATCAGAGACCCAAGAGATATACACTCAAGCTGTCGCCCAATGACTACATTGAGCTTAGATAGAATGGGAGTGGTTGTCAGGCACGCGTTCATAGATTTGAGAATGATGATGAGTGTCACAGATCATCACATTCTCTATATTGAAGTACGAGTGAGTATCTTAGAACAGAATCAAGCGTGGTTGAATAGAAAACAATAGTAATTGCATTAATCCATTGAGACACAACAGAGATCCTCACCCCCACCTATGGGGTTTAGAGACTCATGCCGTAGAAGATAAATATGAAACATGTAAAATGTCATGAGTTGCTAAATGAATCTCTAAAAGTAGTTTTTATACTAGACTAGTAATTTAGGTTTACAGAAAATGAGTAACTAAGTGCAAATAGTGCCACTTCCGGGACCCACTTGGTGAGTATTTGGGCTGAGCTTTCAAGCTTTCATATGCATATGCCTCAAGTTGGAGTTAAACGTCACCCTGGGTGCCAAAATGGGCGTTTAACGCCAAGAAGTGTGCCAGTTCTGGCGTTTTACGCCAGAAAGTTTCTAGCTGGCGTTTAACGCCAGTTTGGTCCATCAAATCTCGGGTAAAGTATAGACTATTATATATTGCTGGAAAGCCCAAGATGTCTACTTTCCAACGCAATTAAGAGCGCACCAATTGGGTTTCTGTAGCTCCAGAAAATCCATTTTGAGTGTAGGAGGGTCAGAATCCAACAACATCTGTAGTCCTTTCTCAGCCTCTGAATAACATTTTTGCTCAGGTCACTCAATTTCAGTCAGAAAATACTTGAAATTACAAAAAAATATGCAAACTCATAGTAAAGTCTAGAAATATGATTTTTGAATAAAAACTAATAAAAATATAATAAAAAGTAACTAAAATATACTAAAAACTACCTAAAAACAATGCCAAAAAGGATATAAATTATCCGCTCATCATGCATTAATAAAGATCAAGAGTAGCAAGAATGCATAACATAAAGGCAACAAAATGAAGGAAATAACAAGTAGAGTTAAAGGACAAAGGTGCAGGAACAATAGGTTGCAAGGAAATGTAAATGAAAACAAGAATTAAATCTAAATCTAAGAAGAAATTGAAAGAAGAAACCCTAAAACCTAGAGAGAGGAGAGAGCCTCTCTCTAGAATTCTACATCTCTCTAAAACTAAGGTGTGTGAAGGAATGAATGATCCACGTCCCAGCTCTATCCCCAGCCTATTGTCTTCATTTTCAGGCTTGAAACTGGGCCAAAAGTAGCCCAAAAATTACCCCCAGCGTATTCCCTTTAATTGCAGCACGTGATGCTCGTCATGCGTATGCGTTAGCCACGCATACGCGTCAGCCACGCGTACGCGTCGTTTGAACTCTGCATGGCCACGCGTACGCATCAGTCACGCGTACGCGTCGGTGGGCGCTGTACTTGGCATGCGTACGCGTCGGTACCAGCTTCTCAAAACTTCCATTTTTTATGTTCCTTCCACTTTTGCATGATTCCTTTCCGTCTTCTAAGCCATTCCTATCTTATAAACCCTGAAATTACTTAACAGACATATCACGGCATCGAATGGTAATAAAAGAGGATTAAAAATTAGCAATTTTAAGGCCTAGGATGAATGTTTTCAATCATAGCACAAAATTAGGAAGGAAACTTAAAAACATGCAATTTACATGAATAAGTGTGAGTAAAGTTGACAAAATTCATTCAATTCAATACAAAATAAACTATAAAATAGTGGTTTATCAGTAAGTCATTTCAAAATTTCATTTATAATATTACTTCTCTTTTCTGTTGTTCACCACTTCATTGGCAGAAGTTGAATTTTTCTTCATGAAATAACATATTCAAGAAGATTTTCTTTCATGAAAGTACCATAATTCCATTGGATTGATGGTTGTTTGAACTTTTAATGTCATTACTAGAGTTATCTATCATCATAACGAATCCCTATTCTATAACACAGCTAAGAGAACAGAAGAGAAGAGGAGGGAAAGCTCTGCAGATAGTGAACATAATTTAGAAATTAGAATTTCTAAAGGGGGAAAGAACCAAATTGCAAAAAAAAGTTTCATTCGCCATATCAGCTAATCGTTGGAGTGTCAGCATGGTTGGAATTAGTATACCCCAATTTTCTGATTGCTAGTTTTGGACGAAAATTGTGTGAGAGACTACTATAAATTTCAGAGTACAATTTTAAAAATTTAATTTAATAACTATTAACTTCTGGAATTATATAATATAAAAATATTAATTGAAGTATAAAAATATAATATGACATTATTAATTTTACTTTAAAATAGATATTTTTATTATAAAAAACAACTTCAAACTAGATTCAGATAATTCAAAGTACAACACAAATCCAATCAAAAAATAATACCGAATAAAAATAACAAATCTAAATCTACAACAGGCCTGCTACACATACAAGCGTTTTTGGCTTACAAGTTATACAAGTTACCCAAGCCTAACAAAAAGCGATGCGCAACCATACTCTCCACACTCGAACGTGAAAACCATGCGCGTTACTCAACCGTTTCACTTTTCCAAAGCGCTCTCATAATGAAAAACTCTTCCTCTTCTTCCTTGATCAATACACAAATTCTCGAGATTCAAGCGACATTCAAAACAAAACAAAAAAAGCTCTGAAGAAACCGTCCAAGTCCTCACAAAAAGTACAAGAAATCAAGAAGGAAATATTCAAATCTCTATCAAAAAACACCAAAAAGAACGAACAAACATCATTCAAGATACTGTTTCATTTTTCTTCTAGGTTTTTCATATTTCTGTTTTTGATTTCGAAATGGAAGTACTATATCGTGGTATTTTTCTCTCTGTTTCACTGTTTTTGGTTTAGAGCTGATATTAGTGTTCTAATGAAACTCTGTTTACGCTATTTTACGTAATTCTAGTGAAATGATATTTGGGTGTATACATATAAACTCTGTTTTGTGAATGTTTGGATGCCTTTTAAGGAGGTTTGTATACATATAAACTGTGTATGGAGCATTTTCTGGGTGTATATGTCAGTATAGAATGTGATTGGTGCTTCTAGTGGTATTTTGAACTAAAATATCATTCTGAACTCGTTTAATTTATGATTTTACTTGTTTGGTTAAGTTGAATATGATTTTGAACTCATTTAATTTCGTTTAATTAAAAATACAAAATGTGTGTAAGACTGGATTTGGGTATTTGTGGCTAGTATTTGGGTGCACGTGACTGGTTTTTGGGTGTATGGCTCTGGTATTTGGATACATTTTTTATCTATTGACAGTATATCTTTTTCCTTGCAGTAAAAATGACGACCAAAAACCAAGGTGAAAAAAATACAATGTAAGTGAATGTATATATATCTTAGAACAAGTCAATTTTTTCTAATACAGCTATAGGTTATTTAAATGACTCTAATTTTGCTTTGTTTACAGCAAACCAAAGACTTGAAGTGTGCTACCAGACTACTGAGCGAAAAATTTGAAAAGATGAGTGAACCGAAGAAAGCGATTGTTCGTGAATTAGGATTTGGGGGACTCATACACATCCCGCCAATGAATGTGCCTCACAAACTTTTAAAGGAGTTGGCTAACTCTTTTAAATTAGGGAAAAACACACTGGAAACCAGCTATGGTTGCTTTAAGGTTACACCCAAAACAATAGGGCATGCCTTTGGCCTCAATGCGTCAGGTAACTGATTACAGAAAAACTGTATAGTTCCATTCTCTGTAATATATGAGTGATATTTGGGTGCACATGATTGATATTCGGGTGCATGTGAGTGATGTTTGGGTGCATGTGAGTGGTATTTGGGTGCACATGAGTGATATTTGGGTGCATATGAATCATATTTAGGTGAATTTTATTTAATAAATTGTTTTTTTTTTTGTAGGAGATCTATTTCCTGATAAAGTGAGTTATAAGAATCTTTTTGAAGAGAACCAACTCATTTTTAGAAGGTTCCAGGGCAACACTCTGAAGCAGCTGACTGATGAGATGATGAGTATCAGTGTTGAAAGTGAACAAGATCGACTAATGTTTAAGAGGATTTTCATCCTCTATATTCAGATGGCGTTCTTGTTGCCAAGTACAATAACCAAAGTATCTCCCGTGCACATAGCTCCAATTTTTGAGATGGAGAAAATAACAGAGGGCAACTGGGGGCCCATGTGCTAAATTTCATCATTAAAGGCATAACAAATTATCGTCTGAAAAAAAATCAATCGACGGGTGCCTCTATGTCTTGATGATAATTTATTTCCATCTCGCAAAAAACATGGAGAAGAAGGGAGAGAAAAAAGCTGCAGTGCCCTGGGTTAGCAACTGGAACAGAGAGCAGCTGATTGCAAGAATTAGAGCAGAGATAGATGGCCATATGGTAAGCATACAGAATACCATCTTTAATTTGTGTGTGTTTTATTTATGTAGATGTTGTAAACTAACATTTCTACCATTTCAAGGCATCATCAAGATGGCGGAAACAAAAAAAAGAAATTGAAAGAAATGAAAGAAAAAAAAAGAAAAGAAAAAAAAAAAAAGAAACCAAGTTCTTCCTCTAAGAATGATTCATCCGAGATTGATGTTGACGTTTTCTCTGAGTCTGAGTTAGAAGAAGAGTTAGAGGGACCTACAAGGAAATAAATAAAAAGGGGAGCAAAAAAGTAAGTAATATTTTTTGGTGCATTTTGTCAGTTTTAGGGTGTTTTTGTCTAATAATTGTTGGTTTCCAGAATGAAATCAAGAAAGAGGAAGCAGATTTTAGAAAATTCCAGTTCAGAAAGCAAAACTGAATCCACTGATGAGTAAGATTCTGAAATTATGATCACTTTCTTTTCTGTTTCTATCAAAATTTAATGTCTTAACACAGGATTTCTCATTTAATTTCAGGAGTGAAGAATTCTTGCCAGTTAAAAAACAAAAAACAAGCAAAAAAAAAAACACATAATTGAGGATTCGTCTTCAGAAGAAGAAAATCAATCATATAATGGGTAAGATACTTTCTAAACTTATCTTAAATTCTATAATCAAAACTATATTTTGTTAACATGTACTTTTTAATGTACTATCAAAACTGAAATTGGAACTGAAACAATCGAAGGATTTTTAAGACAACATCAGCAAGGGTCTGTTGAATTTGGGTGCATATTAACTTTTTTAAGGTGTTTTGGTTGTTGATTATTTTTATTCATTTAATTGATAGAATTTTGATATCCTGAATAGTATTATTTACGGAATGATATTTATTCTATACTTAGAATGCCGGAGGTGAGTTTAGCAACCGAGACTGATCCTTTGTTTCAAGGACAAACGGAACAAAGCAGTGTAAACAAACCTTCGAATTACATGTAATTTCTTTTTCTTATACCATTTTCTAAATTCTTTTTTTTACCCTATTCTTCTAATTCTAGATATATTTTTTTAGAACAAAGAGCCCTTTAGAATTTTATTCAAGAAAAAAAAGATAGGAAAAAAAACAAAAATCTGCAACTACGTAAGTTCTAAAAAAAAAAAGCATTTGGTTATTATTTGGGTGCATTGTTATCTTATTTTGGTGTATTTCAAGTTCAGTCAGAAAGAAGAATCGTTGAGTGACCCAGCTCAACAACAGATCATCATTTTTCGACCATCCTCTCAACCACTTGATATGTAAGTTTTTATAACGAAATTTCAACCCTCTAATCTATTTTAAAAGGGTTTTCTTAATATTTTATTTTTGTCATGTTTAGAATTCTAATTCAACTATGCCTGCCTTCATCCCAAGCAACATCAGAAAGTCCTGTACCACTATTTGAACCATCTCCCCTAACAGAGAGGTGAGCAAAATTATTCAGGTGCATTTCATTATTGTTTGGGTATATTGTTATCTTATTTGGATATATATCCTGAAAATTGAGCTATAACTGATTTTTTTATAATCTGATTCATTTTCTCTAACCCCACAGCACTCCAGAACCCCAACAAGTTGATGAAAGCATACCAATAATGCCACCAGCTCCATCTAAAATGTAAGTTCATCAAAATAGAAATTGATTTTCGATATTATTCGTTTATTATTATTCTTATAGTATGATATATTTCAACACGCAGTGATGCAGCCCCTGAAGCGACTGCTGCTACACTATTGATGATGGCAAGGACAGCGTCTTATGTACCTAAAGAATTACATTTGCCATCATTCAGCCTTGGCCTGACTGATTCAAGCCAAGAAGAATCACAGACCCAAGAGGGGGTTGCGCAAGCAGAAGCTCAAGTGGTAAAAAGTCCAGAAACTACAATATTAATAGAAGAACTATATGTGCTGGTGGAAAAGATTGCAAAGAGTGGAGAAAAGAAAACACCAGATTTCCCAGAAGGTAAAATTCCGCCAACTGAAAAGCAAACCGTAGGCTAGATTTTTGACAAATTTAAAACTCCTGTGAGGAGAAATTTAATGTCAGCCAAAATGAAAGAAAAATGCTACCTCTGGGAGACACGTATCAGGACATACGCGGACGACAGTATTGATGAGTATGATTCACTTTGCACACTGACGTAAGTTTAGAATAATATTAATGATTATGTTGTGACATGTGACTGCAATATTAGTTGATGTAATTAATTTGCTGTTTTATTTTTTTAGATTGTCACTGCCATGTGTCTGATACTCAACTAAGAAAATATTAAAAGATTCCAGAAAGAAATCTACTGTATCCCACCTAATATTGTGGTCAGGTGTAATGTATTAAAATTTGGGTGCATTTTGTTATCTTTTGGGTGCATTAAAAGATTTCTTTTGGTGTTTCACAAATGCTGCAGAACATGGCTATTGGAAATCATCCAAATGGGGAGTTCTTACAGCCGAAATCTAAAAAGTCATTTAATGTCGAAGACTACCCAATGTTTATACTATTTTTGGACCGAAAAAATTAGCATCACATCCATATGTAAGTTTTTATTTCTAAAACTTTTTATCACCATTCTTTGGTTATCTATGCATTATACTAAAACACTGATCAATGTGGGGATGTTCAGAATTTTGCACCTGTTTGCTATTCAAATCATTGGTGGGTATGGGTGGCTGATGTAAGAAAGAAAAAATTTTATATACTTGACCCCTATCACAAGACGTGTCCCTCCAAAGACAGAATGAAGATAAATAAATTTATTGTAAGTTGTATATATTTTTTGCGTTTTGAGATTTGGGTGTATTTCAGTTCAAAGTAAGGTGTATATTGTTATCCTTTGGGTGTATTGATTTATTAGACTTATTCCTTCTTATATTCGGCTTTGTTTTTTGTTTTTAGGGGTATGTGATTTCGGAAATTAGGGTATATGCTGAGGGGGCACCTCTCAAAAGAAAAGATCGTGAAATTGAGCCTCCTTACATTAACATTTCAAGCAAAAAATAGAGTACAGATCTTTCACTCTAAAAAATTGTGTTTTCAATTTCTGTCCTATTTTAATTTGCTAAATTATTTTTAGTTTTCAGCTATGATTGTGCTATTTATGTCATGAAATGGCTTGAAATAATCGAGCCTCAAAACATAAAAAAGGGAAGTATGAGTGGGATAATTGGACTCAGGTAATTATAATTAAAACTATATAACTCTCTATTACTTTTCTAAATTAACAGGTTTAATTCAAATAATATTCTTTCAAACTGTAGGCAGAGGTCGACCACTTCAGAGTTGAATTTGCTTTCTGAATTATTTTTCATGACATGAATCGTGACAGAGATGCAACGATCAAGGGAAGTGAAATAATGAGATTGTCGCGTCCATCTACAGCTTTGTTGATCCCGTATTATCAAGTAGATTCTTATGATATTGAAAGTGACAGTGATTGACTTCGTTTATGTAGTTTTGAAATAGTTTGAGCACTTGTAAAATTTGTGAAAATTTTATTCAATTGTATTATAAAATTTGTTTGCATAAATAAACTGTCTGTGCTGTATTCAAAAGCTATAAATTACAGGTACATAGAGAATAAAGGAAAACAAAACCAAACTAACTAATACGCCTAATTACTTTAGTTATGCACCCAAATATAACTCGTATACACCCAAATATATACCATAAATACCTAAAATCCTAAACCCTAAACCCTAAACCCTAAAACCCTAAAACCTAAACCCTAAAACCTAAACCCTAAAACCCTAAAACCTAAACCCTAAACCCTAAACCCTAACCCTAGTTATGCACCCAAATTTAACCGGTAAACTCCCAAATATATACCCTAAATACCTAAAACCCTAAACCCTATACCCTAAACCCTAAACCCTAGTTATGCACCCAAATATAACCGATAAACACCCAAATATATACCCTAAACCCCCTAAAATCCTAAACCCTATACCCTAAACCCTAAACCCCTAAAACCTAAACCCTAAACCCTAAACCCTAAGACCATAAAAACTAAAGAAAACAATAATTTGTAACATAAACAGCAGCATCTGAAAATATATAAAATGTAAAATGTCAAACACAAGAAAATTCAGTAATACACCCAAAAAATTGAGCTTTACACCCAATATTATATTACTATACACCCAAAAAATTATCCCCTGCTGCTGGTTCCCTGAACTGATAATTCATAACATGTCCATGATATGGGCTGGAATTTGGACGCACCGCTGATGCAGCATCAAAGAGGTTTTAACTGGAAATAATAAACTCACATATTAGCAAAAACTATTAACAAGAAAATTAAACTCAATCACCACATATTTAAAGAACATCACTTTTACCTCATTTAGAGCTTTCGTTTTCTTCTTCTTTGAGACATTTGCAATCTGTTTGTCCAACTTTGAACCTAGCCTATTTTTTGGACGTCCTCTTGTTTGAACCCTTGGAGAGTTTTGAAGCTCGTTAACGGATTCCATGTTGGCATCTTCGTGAGATAACGAACATGTCCCCTTCCTTTTGGCTTTCAGTTCTTCCATCTCAACCATGACATTATCGTACGCACGATGAAGAATGGCAGTCAGCTCCTCCAATTCTGATGCAAATTCGCAAATATTTTGCGAACAAAACACTAATTCGTCAAATCTCTTGCTTCTTGGCTCCAACAGTGGCTCGTCGTGGCTGCTCTTGATGTGTGTGTGTCGCCTCTTTACCTTCTTGCTCCATCGTTCTAATATATATCTTGGTGACACTTGGGTTACTCGTTCAAAGCTTAACACGCTTAGTGCGTGACGGCACAATATCCCTCTTGACTCGAATAATAAGCATTGCCATTTCACTTGGGCTGCTACTGAGTCGTAAGTAATCACAAACTTGTTGAATATTGAGCTGGAAACTTATTCTCCAACTTCATAAACTGAATAGCCTAGAACGGAGTTCGTTAATCTTGTGATGCAATTCGCCTTCCCTCTGAATTGTGTTTGGACTTTCCTAAACTTTTGGTGAGTGTACACATGTTGAACTGAGCTTCAATGGAGGATTTTGTTGCACACGGTATCATCGTATGAAAATCTGCAGCATCCGATTCTCTCTCTGCTTGCTCCCTGCTTCTGAGGCAATTATCGTATTGTTTGACAAAATGAATAAGCGAGCTGTTATGGGTAATAAACTTGTTAAAAAATAAATGCATGCTCTCGCTCCTTTGTGTGCTTCTCATCTCGGACCAGAAGTGGTGATCCAGATAAATTAGAACTCATATATGACGGTCTCCATAAAGATCTGCAAAATGCACCCAAATCAGACTATAATGCACCCAAAAATTTGCAATTCGCACCTCTGCTGCAGATTTTAAAAAATATTACCTGAAAGCCACTTGTTGTCCACAAGACCATACTTCAGGAGAAAATCATTCCAATTCTTATCAAATGATCTTTACTATGAGAGTTCCAAACAACTTGGCTCATTTCTTGTTCGGTTTCTGCATGTCCCTTGTACCCATTTAATTTGCTTGGAATCTTCTTCGTGATGTGCCAAATACCAGATTATACCTGAAACAGATTACCACAAAACAGAATTATAATCAACAAAATGCACCCAAATAATAATTCTTTGCACCCAAAAAATGCCGATATGCACCTCTGCAGCAGATTCCTAAAACAACATAAATACAGCATCATAAACCAGAATACCATGTTACCTGTTTGTATTGTAGGTGCTGTCAAATGAAATAACATCTTCGAAATACTCACAGGCAGCTCTGCTCCTTGCATCTGTCCAAAAAGCAAGCTTAATGAACTGATCGTCCTCGAGTTCGAGCTCAAAAAAGAAATTCTGATTCTTCTCTTTCATTCTTAATAAGTATTTCCCAAATTCTTTTGCATCCTCTTGTTCCGAAACATTCCGCACTTCTCTAGTGATGTAATTTCTCACGTCTTTTTCGATAAAATTTAACTCGCGGTGACCCTCGGTTGCTACAACAAATGATTGGAAAGTTTTGCTAGGTTTGATGCCGGCTTCCTCGTTATTCTCTATTGTACGATGCACGGACATGCTTAATTCCCTGTGCTGTTTGAGCATCTGTACTTGATTTGAACAGTAAGGATGTGAATGATGCAACAAGACATTCGAAATGATCCGAATACCAACATCCTTCAATACATGTATATAAATTCTTGCAGGACAATTTAAACCAGCTGAGGGATTTGTCTTCTCGGTGGGAGATATTTTCGATTTCCATTTTTCCCCTCTAGTACGTGTAATCAATTGATTCATAATTTTGTTTCCCTTCTTATTTGTGCACCGAACTCTTGTAGAAAAACCTGCAACCTTTGAATAATTATTGTAGAATTTTGCAGCTTCGTCAAGGGTTTTAAAAGTCATCCCAATCTTGGAGACAAACTTGTCATCAACTGCACAGGAGGTCTGCTAAAATACACTATATTAAAATAATAAACTGTAATAAAATGTAAATGCACCCAAAAATTTCTAAAATGCACCCAATTATTACTGATCTACACCCAAATGTCTGATATAAAATAGACAAAATTATTTTAATTCTAAGGAGAACTAATGCATTAGATTCAATTCAAATGAAGAAGAACAAACAACAAATATCACAGGCAAAGTTTACAGATTATTTAGCTACACAATCAAAAAACTACTAATCAGATTCAAATTCAAATTTAATTACTAACTAAAACTAAATCACACCTGAAGAACATCATTGGATTCAGTTTCAAATTCCACTTCGCTCTAGTTCACCTGAGAATCTGAAGTTGAATCATCCATCATCTTCAAACACAAAACAAAACGAAAAATCTGACGTAAGGCAGAGAGAAACGAAGGTAAAACACAAAGGAGAAGGCGCAGAAAAAAGGTCAAAAGAGATCGAAGAGAGAACACAAGGAAAAGTAGTAGAAATTGAAAAAAAGGAAACAAAATCTTTTTAAAAAAGGAAATTAAATATTCGCGCATTGATTGATTGAAAAATCTGTTAAGTAGGCGCCTAAAATATACATCCAAAGAGTAGCGCTTTTTAGGAATAAGAGGTATTCATGACTTGTAAGACTTATATAGAAAAAAAATTTGTATGCGAAGATTTGCTGATCTAACAAATAACAAAAAACATCTCAATCCGGACTGAGTTTCGGGTCTTGAACACTCCTATGTCCTAACACCCAAGACCCAACCCAAAAAGATGCTATAGGGTACAGCAGCTATGGAAGCTGTCGGCGCGACACAGCGAGAAAGAGAAAATTAGTTTGGGGTATGGGTTCGGGTGGGTTGGGGTTACGGATCGGGTAGGGTTTTCGGATTTGGCCCAAGAATAAAAAAAATAAAAAATGCAATACATTAATACAATATATAATGAAAGTAAAACCCTAATTTGAGAACCCTTCTGTGTAGCCTCCGCGAAGAGGAAGAACAAGCTGCAATCGCCGACATGGTAATCAATGTTTCTTGTTCGTTCCTCATGCTTAAAATCGATATTCTCCATTCTTCGATCTGTTCTCACCACGCACTCTTCTTTTTTCAGGTGAAGTACTCCAGAGAACCCGAAAACCCCACCAAGTGTATGAACTATTTTGGTCTCATTGAGTCTTCAGATCCTATTAGCTTATATGCAATTTATTGAGCGTTTTTTTTTGTTTTCATAAAATTTACATTCAAAACGATGTTAACAGTTACTGGAATTTGTTTTTATTTTTTATCTTTTGGCTCAAATTGTTGATTTAAGCTTAACCTGTTGTAATGGTTGCAACTGTAGCTTGCAAGGCTAGAGGCTCTGATTTGAGGGTTCATTTCAAGGTACAATGTTCTATTTTCCTTCGTAATAATTTACTACTCTTACATTAAATACCTAAATTTAGAGCTAGGCTAAATGATATTTGTAGCTCTCTGTCATGTTTCATGAATTTCATCAATTTTTCCTTTATTTATCTGTGTGTATGTAAATAGATGGGTTTTTGGAAGTGGAGATTTATGGTAGATGATTATGGATTGTGAGCTGGGTATCTCTTGCATTTGCATGCCTTAGTAAGTGGAATAGTTTAATTAATGACCTTAAGTGTGTGTTTGTGTGCTGGGCATATATCTTTATCTTGCTTGCCTCATTAACTGTTCAACCTCTTCCCTTCCTTCGCTTGCTTTTCCTCGGTCTGCTGATCTCCTCCAAAGTTCCAACTGGCAAAGCCTAGTGGCTGATAATTTCTGGTTTAATTACAAATCTGATTTATCAATTGATGCTTCTATCCGGTGGTCCCTTGTAAATCATTTTGTACATTGCTTTATCATTATCAATAATGGGTTAATTTATTTGTCTCTTTTGTTGATGAAAGTTTGATATAGCAAATTCCATATTATGTGAATAAAAAAGATGGCTTATATTATTCATTCAATTATTCTCTGTTATTGAGCGGTGATTAAGAAGTTTTCTTTTACAGAACACTAGAGAAACTGCCTTTGCTATCAGGAAGTTGCCGCTTGTTAAGGCAAAGAGGTATTTGGAGGACGTTTTGGCCCACAAACAGGCCATTCCATTCCGACGCTTCTGTGGTGGTGTTGGGAGGACTGCCCAGGCAAAGAACAGACATTCCAATGGACAAGGACGCTGGCCTGTAAAATCAGCTAAATTCATCCTTGATTTGCTCAAGAATGCTGAGAGCAATGCTGAGGTGTGTGTGCTGCATTGCATGACCGTGTTTGATTTTCCATGGCTTGCTTCTCTTTGAAATTGTTTTCGTTTGTGCAGGTGAAAGGTTTGGATGTGGATGCTCTCTACATTTCCCACATCCAAGTCAACCAAGCACAGAAACAAAGACGCCGCACCTACCGTGCTCACGGAAGAATCAATCGTAAGTTATAATCTTAGTACTCTAACTAGGGTGATTCCCGTGTTTTGTAAATCTATTTTATCTTTTGGTTCCTTAATCTATTTCTCACGGAGCTTTAATCTCCTTTTATTATATTGATGTTTAATATGATTACAAAAGATAAGTATATGAAAATTGGAGTGGTTAATTCTAACGAGTGTTGCCATTGCACTCTTCATAATATTGGTTATGACTTTTGTTGTCAGCCTACATGTCATCTCCCTGCCACATAGAGTTGATCTTATCCGAGAAGGAAGAGCCTGTTAAAAAAGAGGTATTGATTTTACCATGTTTTAAAAATTTTGATATGATTTTCATGTTGCATCAAATGTTCATTTATTGTTGTTCTTGTAGCCGGAGTCCCAGTTGGCAACAAGCAAGAAGTCTCAAGGCCTTCGTAGTGGTGCTTCATCCTAAATTGCTGTCGATGCAGATGATTGAGTTACTAAATTCCTAGGTTGTTAGTTTTGTTACTCTGTTTGCCCTATATTTGTCATGGATCGTTTTTTTGAATGAACAGCAATTTTGTTCATATATTTTGCCAATTTAATTTCAGATTATGGGAAATTTGTTATGGAAATCTTTTGCCAATTTTTTGCAATTAGTATTTGGATATTTCCTTAGTATTTAACTTTTGCAATTATACTTTGATAGAATTATAAGATTTTGGTTGATGATATTTCATGTAGTGTTTTAAATTTAGAAGATATTAGTATTTTTACCCGTAATAACATTACGGGAATATAAATTTTTTAAAATTACGGTCTATTTTGTTCTGACAGTATAGATTATGCATGACAAAAGAATTATAAAAGCAAATTACTTTTACAAAAAAAAGTTGTAGATTGACAAAAGTCTTTGGCTAAAAAGATTAATCTCTGTAGATAAAAAATCAAGCAATAAAATTTTTAGTTATTATTTTTATGTAAAAAAGTCTAATTTTTTATTTGAATGATATTATTTTGTTAATTTTGTTTTTTGTAGAACAAAAAAGTAGAAAAAATGGAGAATAAGAAAAAAGAAAGAAAGATAAAGATGAAGAATGAGAGTGAAAGTGGGATTTTGTTAATTTTGGAAGAAAAATTTTATTTTAATTGTAATAAAAAAATATTGGATGACATATTTTGATTTGTCAAATTACTAATATAAAATATAAATTATATATAGAGTGAAAATGGTAGAGAAAAATAAAAAAATGGAGAGAGATAGATATAAAATATAAATTATATATAGAGTGAAAATGGTAGAGAAAAATAGAAAAATGGAGAGAGATAGATGAGAGAATTTAAGAAATGAGTTTATTAATTTTGGAGAAAAATATTTTCTCTCAATTTTAATAAGAGAGTGTCATATGACATTTGATTATTAAATTAGCTAGTAATATATGATACATAATATATGTATATTTCAATTTCAATTTTAATATTTCAATTTTAATTTTAATGCAATTAAAAAATGTCATGTTGCACATTTTGATTGTCAAATTAGTAATTAATCCTTGATATTGATAATGATATCTAAAATAGATAGAGTGATTGAATGAATGAGAGAGATAGAGAAAGGAAGAAGGAGGAGAGGAGAATTCTTTAATTTTGAAGGGAAAGATTTGATTTCAATTGCAATGAAGGAGTGACATGTGGCACATTTTAGTTGTAAAATTAGTAAGAAGGAGGGAAGAATTCTTTAATTTTGGATGGAAAGATTTAATTTCAATTACAATAAGAGAGTAACATGTGGTATATTTTAGTTGTAAAATTAGTAAGAAGTAGATGAGAATTCCTTAATTTTAAAGGGAAAGATTTAATTCTAATTGCAATGAAAAAATGATATGTGACGTATTTTGGTTGTAAAATTAGAAATATATAAAAAATTTTAAATTTATTTATTATTTTATTATAAAACAATTTTTTCAGTTAAACCGCAGTTAATCTGATTGAATTAGTGAATCAATAACTTAACTTATTTAATAATCAGTTTGATTCTTAAAACCTTAGTTATATGACACTTAACGTAACGTATCATCATCTAAAATAATTTAACTTAATATTATATCTTTCGGTAATTAATTTAATTAATCAATTTTTAAAGACCAATTTAAATATCAGTTAATATTCTCAGTGACGAATTTAAATATTAACCCATTAAAAATGGAACTTAACAACCCTTCTTTTCCGGAAAACTTACAAAAACTTAGGCTTTGTGCTTGTGAGATTCCACTCTGTACTGAATCATTCCGATTTTCCCAATTCGGAAAGCGAAGTCGAAAATGGGGGGAGGCCACGGCGAGGGCACAACCTACAAAGGCATAACCATACACCAACCTAAGCGGTGGCACACCGTCGCCGGCAAGGGTCTCTGCGCTGTTATGTGGTTAGTTTCGCTCGTTCCTTTTCTCCGTTTCGATCTGCAGTCGCTACTGATCCATATTCACCATGTCTCGGTTTTTGTGTTCTCCAGGTTTTGGGTGTTTTACAGAGCAAAGCAAGATGGTCCTGTAGTATTGGTAAATTTTTCAATTCTAACCTCTCTCAAGCTTTCTTTATTTCCATTTCTATCAAATTAATCAATCCAATTATTGATTTTTGTGTGCGTTTTTTTTTATAGGGTTGGAGGCACCCCTGGGAGGGCCACGATGATCATGGCCATGGTGGTGGACACTAGGTATGATCTTCCTCAATTTCCTCATCATCTTAGTGTTGGAGACTTGAGTTAATGGAATGTGTTATTATCTTCATATTGTATATAAGTTTTATGCACACCCTACTTGTTATAGTAGACAAATAAGCATGGATATGATTCTATGATGGTCTATAAGTGCATCAAAGTTAAACTTATTGGTTATTGCAATAAAATGCCGGCATTCTACACCCAATGTGTCCATTCTGTTGCTGGCATATGCTATGTGGTTGCAATATTTTTGTAGTTGATGGTTATTTTGTTGTCTAAGATCAGTGTTGTTACTTATTAATCAAACTATCAATAGTTAATAGATCATTATAGACATCTATGTGTTACAAACATTAGAAATCAAAGTCCAAAAACAGAAGAAAGGGAACCATATTATCAAATCTGATGATACTTTGATTTTTTTTTTTACCACCATTATGTTTTTGGAAAAAGATTGGGAAGCAACTTTTTTTTGCCAACATTTTTCTTTCCCTTGAAATTTATTTTATCCTCCCTTTAATCTTTGCTCGTCTACTACTTCGTTGGCTGAAAAAAGTTGCTTTCCTAGCAAAACCATACATTTTTTTCTTTGTTATTTTGCGTGGTGACACCATGAGATATAACTGATCCTTGTTCAACTGTGGGATTTTAAGGATTATGCGGTTTTCTTCAAAAGTTTCTTTCTATTTTTTATGATATACCTGGTCAGATTGGTTGTTGGTTTGTTCCTAGTTTGTATATAAGAGATATATGGTGTATAGTGTATACAATACACAACTTAGTGTTTGGTAAACATTTTGACAAGTGATTGAGATTTAAAATTTCATCTAAATATAGAAAGTCCATAGACACACAAACAGGGAGGGAAAAAAAATTTCAGAGGATAATTTACGTAGTGATGTCTAACATGTATGCATTTGATTTTGCGGCAGACATCAGCTCAGGAAAGGGGAACAACAAATCTTGAAGAGTCTGTGATTGCCGTTAGTTTCAAATGTTTACCTTATCGCATCAAATAAATTTAAGCTTAAAAAGAAGAGATTTATTTTGCATAATTTCATGAACATTAATATTGTGCTTTCAGAACCATACCCTGTCAACTTTGGCGATAGTTATGGTTGTCTGGATAAATGTTTCATGTCTTTTGCCATTGGGAGTAATTTATATTATAGACTCAATATTTGTGTATCTAATTGAGCACTTTGGTGTTGTTGACAATCCTTGCCTATGATTTGTTCTACCAATAACGATATTAAATTACTTTCAGAGTAAATAAAACATTATGACATATGGTTTTTGATTTTGTTAAAAGTATGGGTTCTCACAAAACCAAGTATACAATAGAATTGTGTCAGGTATGCGCTCTCTCTGTATATATAAATATCAAAAATGTTATTTATACACTAAAATTAGTCATTAAAATTAATTACTAATGTATTTGTGTATAAATATATGTAGTTTAATTTATTTTTAATGTGTATTTATATTTCAATATGTATTTTATACTAATAATTGGTTTTAGTATATATATAATATTCTTATCCTTATTCTTTGTCGTCTTTCAAAGTTGGTATAACTCAAAAAGAGTATACAAAACATTACTGTGATTGGATATTTTGTAATGTGTGAACTCGAAAATTAAATCGATTTTATTGAATGAATTTGTCACCACTTTAAATCATATATATATATATATATTTGGTCTTGGCACCACTTTAAATTATTAAACACATTTTTTTTCTAAATCTGAAGTATTCCTTTTTTTTGGGACTGGAATGTCCCTTTATTAAATAGAGGCCCAAATTATATGGGTTTTTCAGTAGGAGTTGGGTTGGATATGGAGGGCGTTTGCGTTAATGGGTTAAATCTGATTTGATTACTTGTGAATAATAAGTATGGACATCAAACCAAGTTGGGTTGGTCTAGTGGTTAGCTCACTAGTCCGCTTAAGCAAGTGTCGGGGGTTCGAATCCCGCCTTGTGCATGCAGCAACCCATTGGCCAGCGGCAAACCCTTAAATGGAGCTCAGTACCGCGACGGATTAGTCCTTGACCTGCCGGGTTGGGGGATACCGTGGGAAACCAAAAAAAAAAAGTATGGACATCAGGTCATGAGGACGGTGGCTAGGTTGTTGTTAGGGCCGGAATCCCACCAATTGTATGCTCCATTTTGGTTTCATTTGTCTTCAGATCTTATTAGTTTATATGCAATTTATTGAGCGTTTTTTTTTCCATTTTTGTAAAATTTGCTTTCAAAACGATGTTCACAGTTACTTTGATTCATTGGAATTTGTTTTTATTTTATATCTTTTGGGCTCAGATTGTTGATTTAAGCTTAACCTGTTGTAATGGTTGGGATGACGTTTTGGCCCACAAACAGGCCATTCCATTCCGACGCTTCTGTGGTGGTGTTGGGAGGACTGCCCATGCGGAAAACAGACATTCCAATGGACAAGGACCCCTTGATTTGCTCAAGAATGTTGAGAGCAATGCTGAGGTGTGTGTGCTGCATTGCATGAAAGGTTTGGATGTGGATGCTCTTTACATTTCCCACATCATACTTGCTGTTGCTGCTTTGCTCTAAATGTACATAGTACCAATCACTTTCCTCCTTAGCACCATGCCAGCATTGAGTTATGTATGACAAAGGTCTCTCATTTTTCATTTTTTTTCTCTTTTCATTAGTAGTGTTTATTGTTCAATATCACCTAAAAGTAAAAAGTGTTTGTCTATTCTAATTACATGCTGCAAGAAAAATAGCAGATAGCGTGATTAACCTTAGGCGCGTCGACGATGAGGTGAACAAAGTAGCGATAGTTGCTAACAGGGCTGCCAGCCTGCCACGGTGGCTAGAGTAGCCGTGGTGAAAGCTGTTCAGAACAGAATGGATGGACAATTTTGCTATACTGATGTCTAAGAGAACAGAAGAGAAGAGAAGGGGAAGCTCTGCAGATAGTGAACATAATTCAGAAATTAGGATTTTAAAAGGGAAAAGAACCAAATTGCGAAAAAAGTTTCATTCGGCATATCAGCTCATCGTTGGAGTGCCAGCATGGGACTACTATGAATTCTGGAATACACCCTAACTTTCTGATTGCTAGTTTTGGACAGAAATTACGTGAGGGACTACTATAAATTTTGAAGTGTAATTTCGAAGACATAATTAAATAACTATTAACTTCTGTGATCATATAATATAAGAATATTAATTAAAATATAAAAGTACAATGACATTATTAATTTTACTATAAAATATATATTTTTATTATTAAAAACAAACTTCGAGCCATAATTCGAAGCACAACACAAATTCAATAAAAAAATAACACCGAATAAAAATGACAAATCAAAATCTAACAAAATACATCTCGATCTGGGCTGGGTTTCGCGTCTTGAACACTCATAATATCCAAGACCCAACCCAAATAATGCTGTAGGGTACAGCAGCTATGGAAGCTGTCGGTGCGACACATCGAGAAAGAGAAAATTAGTTTGGGCTTTGGTTTAGGGCGGGTCGGGTTACCGATCGGGTAGGATTTCGGGTTTGGCCCAAGATTAAAAAAATGCAATACAATATATAATGAAAGTAAAACCCTAATTTGAGAACCCTTCTGTGTAGCCTCCGCGAAGAGGAAGAACAAGCTGCAATCGCCGACATGGTAATCAATGTTTCTTGTTCGTTCCTCATGCTTAAAATCGATATTCTCCATTCTTCGATCTGTTCTCACTACGCACTCTTCTTTTTTCAGGTGAAGTACTCCAGAGAACCCGAAAATCCCACCAAGTGTATGAACAATTTTGGTTTCATTGAGTCTTCAGATCCTATTAGCTTATATGCAATTTACTGAGCGTTTTTTTTTTCCCCCTAAAATTTGCATTCAAAACGATGTTAACAGTTACTGGAATTTGTTTTTATTTTTTATCTTTTTGGCTCAAATTGTTGATTTAAGCTTAACCTGTTGTAATGGTTGCAACTGTAGCTTGCAAGGCTAGAGGCTCTGATTTGAGGGTTCATTTCAAGGTACAATGTTCTATTTTCCTTCATAACAATTTACTGTCTTACATTAAATGCCTAAATTTTAGAGCTAGGCTAAATGATATTTGTAGCTCTGTTTCATGTTTCATGAATTTCATCAATTTTGCCTTTATTTATGTGTGTGTATGTGAATAGATGGGTTTTTGGAAGTAGAGATTTATGGTAGATGATTATGGATTGTGAGCTGGGGTATCTCTTGCATGCCTTAGTAAGTGGAATAGTTTAATTCATGACCTTAAATGTGTGTGTTTGTGTGCTGGGCATATATCTTTATTTTGCTTGCCTCATTAACTGTTCAACCTCTTCCCCTCCTTCGCTTGCTTTTCCTCGGTCTGCTGATCTCCTCCAAAGTTCCAACTTGCAAAGCCTAGTGGCTGATAATTTCTGGTTTAATTACAAATCTGATTTATCAATTGATGCTTCTATGATCTATGTGTTGGTCCCTTGTAAATCATTTTGTACATTGCTTTATCATTATCAATAATGGGTTAATTTATTTTTCCCTTTTGTTGATGAAAGTTTGATATAGCAAATTCCATATTATGTGAATAAAAAAGATTGCTTATATTATTCATTCAATTATTCTCTATTATTGAGTGGGAATTAAGAAGTTTTCTTTTACAGAACACTAGGGAGACTGCCTTTGCTATCAGGAAGTTGCCGCTTGTTAAGGCAAAGAGGTATTTGGAGGACATTTTGGCCCACAAACAGGCCATTCCATTCCGACGCTTCTGTGGTGGTGTTGGGAGGACTGCCCAGGCAAAGAACAGACATTCCAATGGACAAGGACGCTGGCCTGTAAAATCAGCTAAATTCATCCTTGATTTGCTCAAGAATGCTGAGAGCAATGCTGAGGTGTGTGTGCTGCATTGCATGGCCGTGTTTGATTTTCCATGGCTTGCTTCTGTTTGAAATTGTTTTTGTTCGTGCAGGTGAAAGGTTTGGATGTGGATGCTCTTTACATTTCCCACATCCAAGTCAACCAAGCACAGAAACAAAGACGCCGCACCTACCGTGCTCACGGAAGAATCAATCGTAAGTTATAATCTTAGTACTCTAACTAGGGTGATTCCCGTGTTTTGTAAATCTATTTTATCTCTTGGTTCCTTAATCTATTTCTCACGGGGCGTTAATCTCCTTTTATTATATTGATGTTTAATATGATTACAAAAAATAAGTATATGAAAATTGGAGTGGTTAATTCTAACAAGTGTTGCCATTGCATTCTTCATAATATTGGTTACGACTTTTGTTGTCAGCCTACATGTCATCTCCCTGCCACATAGAGTTGATCTTATCCGAGAAGGAAGAGCCTGTTAAGAAAGAGGTATTGATTTTACCATGTTTTAAATATTTTGATTTGATTTTCATGTTGCATCAAATGTTCATTTATTGTTGTTCTTGTAGCCGGAGTCCCAGTTGGCAACAAGCAAGAAGTCTCAAGGCCTTCGTAGTGGTGCTTCATCCTAAATTGCTGTCGATGCAGAAGATTGAGTTACTAAATTCCTAGGGTGTTATTTTTGTTACTCTGTTTTCCCTATTTTTGTCATGGATCAGTTTTTTTAGAATGAACAGAAATTTTGTTCATATATTCTGCCAAGTTGATTTGAGATTATGGGAAATTTGTTATGGAAATCTTTTGATCATTATTAAGTTTTAGTTAAATGAGAGTGAGTTACCTTATGTTAAGTAGCTTCTATTCCTTATTAGTTGTATTTTATAATATAACTATCCTAATATTTTAAATTTGTATTAATAATTGTAATTAGACGAATTATTTTTAAACAAAATATTAACTATAATTGAAGTTTCTATTTGTCAAGGTTTTTCAAAGTGAGGAGATAATAAAATATATAATTACTTTTGGATCAAGATGGTAGAACTCAATAAAAGTTGCAAATTCAAAGATGATTAAAGTAGAATAAAGTTCTATAGTGGGCATTAAGATTGGTATTGTGCATCAAAATTGTTTCTTGACTCGTTCTTTCATTTAAATCCTGTTTTGTTTTTGTCGTTTTTTTTAATATTGTAAAAACATAAGAAAATTAAAAATAAAAATAAAAAATGGAAACACAAGTTGAATGCATTTTTTTTATTTAAACTGATTATTGGACTCATAAGTCCAGTTACTGAAAAGCATTTTGCTGAATTCTTGAATAGTTGAATGTTTTAGTTTAAGGGAAATAAGTTACTAGGATGTAGCATTCAAATTCAATAGTTTAACTATGAATTCATAAAAACACAACTAAAGAGAGGCAAAAGTAATCCATAAACCTAAAATGTGGAGCAAAATAATATTGGAAGTTGGGAAAACTGGTACATTGTTGATGTGCGAGCCACTTTGATGGGTAACCCGTTACCAACGCTCCATCGAACTTGTAGATTAGTATCAACATTACTTAAACAGTAAAACTTTGTCACCAATAATTATATTGAAGAAGAAAATGTTAGAAATACTGATGAACTTTCTTTTGTTCTTTGTTAACACTTACTAACTTATCACAAACTTAGCAAAGCCTACTCTTCATGTTAATTGTTAAATTTACACTTCAATCCTCAGGTTTTGATCAATGCTAGATGATTTAGTGCATCAATTGAATCCATCGAAATAGGAAAAGCGAACAGTCTAGTATTCTGGGGATTCATCAATGAACCTCATTTTCTTTATTTTTGGAAAAATAATAGCAATTTAAATGTTACAAGATGAAACATTGAGAAAGTGCACAATTCATACTGATGCATGTTACACGCTTTATTTTTTCTCAGGAAGCTTCTCTAGCAACTCTGGTATCACCTCAAATAGGTCTCCTACAAGTCCATAATCAGCAACCTGAATTTAACACATCACACAAATTAACAACACTTAAACGAAATAGAAAGCTTCAAATTCACAAAAGAGGCACTAACCTGAAATATAGGAGCATCAGCATCATTGTTCACGGCAACAATAACCTTAGAATCCCTCATTCCTGCTAAGTGTTGAATAGCTCCGGATACACCGAAAGCCATGTAGAGTTCAGGGGCAACAATCTTCCCAGTTTGCCCTACCTACATGTTACATTCCCATAGCTATTAGTCCATGCATTGATGACAAAGTTGCTATGACCATTGAGATTTAATGCAAAGGAAACCACATAGGAATCCAAATCCTCCAAAAGACATATCATTACATAGATATTGAATTGCAAGTTAGGAAACTAGGAAACTTGTTGCTGCTATTTTATACATCACGTTAAAACAGCAGCTTCAACTATCTGATGTTAATATTTGACAAGATATTTTGAAAAATGCTAAGAGTCTATAACTAGCAAAAGATAACATGAGATTAATAAAAGACTGCTGGTGCCTGGTAGACAAAATGAAAGAATATTCACGGCCTTTTAATGTGTTTGGTAGGATAGAGCCATCATTACAAAAGTGAGAAGAGAGATTAGTAAAAGGGTCGGAAACGTGCCTCCATGAAAAGGGGAGAAGCACCTGTTAGTGGGATTGACAGTGATAGTTAGAGGGTTTACAAATTAGACAATGAAAAAAAAGGAGGTTGTGAAAGGGAAAGGTGTCTCAACATTTTTTGGTGTGTCTTGGAGAGTTGAATAGTTTTGAGGAGCATTAACCCTTACTGGATCAGTGAATCACTGTTTGTGACAACTGAGAGAATCAATATCAATACAAAAACTAGTACGCCTAGCCTCACTGCGTGGAGCCAGCTACATGGATCAAGTGATACCAGTGTTCCTTTGTAGGCATATCCATGACTTAACCACTATATTTCAATCATTTTATTAGGTCTCATTTTAGTTCTAGTTATGGGACTACAATCCATCTAGTCCACTCTCCTAATTGTAGCCTTGAAAGCCTTCTCCAGTAGAATCCATGTCAATAAAACACAATTTTTCCACGAGCAATATTTCAATAAGAACTTCCTATTCCTCTTTCTTACAATGCAGGCTTGTAGTCTCAATCTTCTACTCTTAAATTCCTTCAAAAGCACATCTCATTTACACAGAGACGTATGAAAATTAGGATCGTAATAACAAACTTCAATTACAAATTTGGTCATACCAAACATAGTTTAAATCTAAAAGGAAGTAAAATTGTCACCTGAAGGTCATTTGGGACAAACCCTGCATCAACAGCTGCACGTGTGGCACCAACTGCACAAGATGGAACAAAGCATATTTAGGATTGGCAATGACGAAGCGATTTTAAACTAAAGGAGAATATCCAATAAAAAGTACCATAATAGAAGTATATAGAGAATAATAATAGTATAATACCAGCACCACCAAGTTTCTTGGCCAAATTTTCTATCAATTTAAAGTTCTCAGCATTCTTTAGTGCTCGGCCACCGGTAATTACAACCCGTGCATTTCCAAGATCTGGTCCTTCATCATCCTGAGAAGTTTGATATATATATCTAGACTTGTTCAGATCTGCTGAAATCCAAAAGAAAATAATTAAAGCTCATCTCACCATAAGGGATACAATTAAATATCAAAATCTGATAGGGTTGTAAAAGATCAAATAGATTTAAATGGCTGTGGACAATATCCCTGATACAGTTGATCCAGTGCTCTTGAAGCATCCGACCAATACCTATATAGTCAGCAGATGAATAACGACGGAGTACTGTATTCCCAATCTTGCTTTTTCAATTTTCCATAAAACAAAATGTCCATGCATCCTAAACAGGGAAACAAACCTTCATCGAAGTTCGAAAGGTTGACCTGGGATATTGAAGCCTCAGCTTTTGAGTCATTTGATTTCTGGGGAATAGGAAAAGATGTGGATCTAATCGTCAGTATACAAGGATTGGAACCCGTATAGCGGACAGTACAAAGTGCATTTCCAGCATATATTGGCCTGAGATGAAGTTAAAATCTTACTTTCAGTCAGATGAAAAAACCAACATTTGATGATAGATGGATGAATAACAAATACAAACACTACTATTAAATTAGCAAGTAAAACAACACACTTACATACACAAAAAATACAATTCTATTTTTATTGGCCTCTTTAATATATCCTACCATGTGCAAACTAGTTTTAAGAATAAGCATAGGTAAGGAGGTCAACAACAGCAATAGCAGAAAGAGAGTTAGACAAATACTAACTCATGAAAAGATTAAATTTGATTCATGTCCTTTCCAAACCATTCATGTCTAGAATTTCTCTATTTCTACACTAAATCTTTCTATAGGAAGCCTTAAGCAAGCACTAAAACATATTCCTATATATCCATGAACACCGTGTCCATTATACCAGTATATCACTTTGGTTTCTCATCTAAAACCACGACTATCATGCATTCACGTATGTTTTGATGTCTTATTATCCAAAGCCAGAAGCCGGCAATGGCAAATATGCTTTAATAGCATTAACTTCCTAAAATCTGAACTCTTAAATCATGAGATAATACAGTTTTAAAGGTTTTTGTTTACTATGGATTCAATATTATTACTAGATCTGCAAGTACAAATAAGTTCTTGTAAAAAATAAGTACATAAGCTAAGAAGAAAGAAAATAAATAAATAAATAAAAGAAATTGAGTTGAAGAAAAGCTTGTATAATACTAAAATTCTGGACAAACTAGAACATGCCTTAGTTCATAGCTAAGGACAGCGTAGAAGAATATCTGTTCATGATTTTCCAGGCATTTCTATAAACTTTGAACACTCAATCTTCCCAATGATTCATAAAATAAGATAGCAATGATGATTAAGAAAATAATGCATCTACGGCATTTTAGCATTAAGACTCTGAAAGCCTTAAACTAATAGACTGTAATTAAAACAAATAAAACAGTTTCTTCTGCAAAACAAGGAGATCTGCTGTCGATCGACAATAAGAACCTAGTGTTACCGCAAGGAGAAGACCAGAATCTTCTGTAGCTATTATGCCTCTCTCATTACAATAGCTTAATTTATCAAATGTCAATAGCACAAACAATACCCTTTTGAGGGATTTGACGAATGTGCAAACATACAAGGGCATGGAATATACAGTAAAGGTAACAATTCCATTCCATGTTACAAAGCAAATACATGATTATCCAACAGTAGTGCTGAATCATGATCCTTTTTCATATTTGATCAGCATAGAATGATGCAATAAACAGAAAGTGGTGTAAATATTAAAATGAAAACACAACAAAAATGTACCTCACAAAAGTCTGTGCATCGGAAATTCCAGTAACATCAGTAATTGGAGAAACGTCTAAAAGGGCAGCTGCACGGGGCATGATATTTTTGCCAAAAGAATTTGAAGCAGCAATTATATGAGAATAACCCCCTTGCTGCTGGACTAAATGGACTAGTTTTGCCCATGGTTCTGCCAGAGGGTTCTTGAATTTTTCTGAATCTGCTATGAGCACCTGCACCACAAGTTGCACTCCCAAAACAATAATCAAAATCCTGAAGTCTATCCAATCTTCTTCAAGGCAAATGCTCTATGCACTAAGATATGAACACCCATATATCAAAAGCATTAGTACAACTTAGCCTCTTCTCAGTGCGGAGTTGGCTCCATGGATCAAATAAGATCATACCGTCGTATTATAAACCATCCAATCGGCAATCAACATCATGAAGATTCCACAAACTTTTATGTTGGTTGTTGACTATCTAACAGAACTTTTTTCTTTTATCAAAACATAATACCAGCCATTTAAATATTTGCAACAAAGAACAATATATGCTGATTTCCCCAAATCTAAATCTAAACAATACCAATTATAATATCAAGAATAAACATCCAAATTGATCCCTAAGGCTGCGCTTGTTTCCTGGGACTGCGACCAAGACTAGGGACAGGGACTGAGTATTGTGTTTGGGGACCAGAGATTGGGACTAAAATTTCAGTCTTGAGACACAAAATTTCAATCCCATCAATACTTCCAAAAAGTGGGGACAAAATGGACTGAAATTTCTGGAGACGGACTGAAGCTTTAATAATATTTCTTTTTAAAAATACCCTCATTTAACTTTTCAAATTCCAAATCGACCTCTTAGTCTCCATATTTATCTTTAACCAAACATGATACTGAGACATAACTCAGTGTCTCAGTCCAGTATATTTTCCACCAAACACAATACAAAAACTTAATTTAGTCTCCCTTCCAAACACAACCTAAGGAATTTCATATCAGACACTTTGGTACCCAACAAATTCTTATTCTCTAAAAATTCTCAAAAATTACTTCTGTCGTACGGACTAGTCTTTGTGTAGTTTTGAAGGGGAACTAGTTTGTCTTAGAATGTATTTTTTGAGCACCTAATTGTCTTATAATAAAATTCGTTAGAGGCTTACTTTGTTCAACATGCATATTAAAAAATTGATTAAAAATGACTCAAGGACCAATATGTCCAATGAGAGTTATTCTCAAGGATAGAGAATAAAAATTTGTTGTAGACTAAAGTGTGTGATCTAAAATCCTAAACCAAATTAGGTGTTTACTCTAATATCAATTTAGGGTAATCTCAAAACCAAAATTTTCAAAATTTGGCGATAGAAGGATGAAAAGAATACATCAATCTGAAATGCCGATAACCCCTTCAACTAACTACTGGTCAAAGGAACTAAAACCCTATGATTCAAAACTCAGAAACTGGATTAGCATAACTGTGAGGTTAGTACTATAATTTGGTAATTAAGTTCAAGAAGTCAAATCGCCTAGTTTATAGGATTTTTCCACCATATCTGAAGAAGCTCCTTGCGTAATTATCCAAATAATAATAATAATAATAATAATAATAATAATAATAATAATAATAATAACAACAAGTACCTGAGAGACTGAAGGGTGAGAAGAAGCAGCGTGTGAAGCAGCTTGATGAAGGGAAGGACCTGAGCCAGCTAACAGAACCGAAACGGAAGAGTTACCGTGACCAGCCAGTGACGTGGCAGCCGTAACTGCAGAGAGAGAATGGGGTTTCACGGCGCCACTATCGTGCTCCGCCACAACCAGCGTGCTTCCCTACACCCAGTTCAAGAATCAGCACCATGGATTGAACAAAGTGAAACAAAAACTAACTGAATTGGAGTGGTACGTGTCGAGAAGAGGAGAAGGAGTGGGATGATGCGGGGAACAAAAAGGGGCGTTTCTTAATTGCTCTGAGGATCATGCGAGTTGTTGCCATTGGAACGGTGATGGATGGTGATGACTTCTTAGTGCTTACGATGAATGACGTGTTTAGTAATATGCGGAAAATTGTGCCGTATGGAGGTCCCCAACCTTGACGGATGCTGATTTGGTTTAGTTTTGTTCATCAAAAACTCACATCGAATTATTCTTATCTTTAATGCATCATTAATTGATTATGATATATATATATATATATATATATATATATATATATATATATATATATTTTACCAAAGATATGAGATTCGAACCCGCAACCTCTTAATTGAATATGGAGAGACTATGCCATTTGAGCTATTACTCATTGCAAAAATTTAAAAAGATAGGAGACTCGAACCCGCAACCTCTTAATTGAGTATAGGAAGTCTATGTCATTTTAGCTATTACTCGTTGACGATTATGATTTATATATACTGGTCGCCTATCATCCATATTGCATAGAACAAAAATAAAATCAGGTCCCTCAAAATAAAGAGTAAGGGTGTTTACTAGGGGTAGCAAACGGGCCTAAATTCACCAGGCCGGTCCGGCCCGCGTAACCTGTCAAAAAAAAATAGGTTGGGCTGGAAAATTGGGATCGCCAAATAGCAAAAGCTCGCCTAACCCGCACCGCTTAAACCGCGGGCTTTGGCAGGGCGGGGCGGACTTTCCGCCGGGCTTAGTATTTGTTTTGCAAGGGGTATTTTTACAATTTTTTTTTTTTGCCAAAACCCAACTTCTTCCAACTCAACTTACAAGAGAATAAAGATGAAAATTGAGTGTTTTGGATTATGTTTATTTTGTTTTAGAGACAATATTTATAATTATGTTTTGGATTGTGTTTATTTTGCTTTGGGAATAATATTTATAATTATTTTTGGATGAAAACTTGGTTTATAATTATGTTTATTAGATATTTATAATTACAAAGACTTTAATGTTTGTGAATATAAAAATTATAATTTGTTTATACTTTTAGAAATTATAATAATTAAAAGTAAAAAACAGAAGATATTTTTTTATACCTTTATATATATTATTTAATAGTTAAAAATAAAAAAAAAGATATTTGGCAGGCTTAGCCTGCCGGCCTGCCAGCCCGCCATTAGGCGGGGCGGGGCGAGGCGGGGCGGGCTTCCCCGCTTGCCACCCCTAGTGTTTACAAGTAGTCCAATTACCCGATTAAAATCAACTCGACTCAATGATATTAGTATTTTATTAGCCCTGTTATACATATACGTCTTTTTAGTTTACAAGTTATACAAGTTGGGTCAAATCCAACAAAAATAACCTTCACGTATACGAGTGTGTGCACATGCGCTCCACTCAACCGTTTCAATAGCGCGCTCACTCACGAAGTCACGATTATGAAAAACACTTCTTCTTCCTCGATCAAAACCCCAACTTTAAAGATTCAAACAACGCTCAAAATCTCTCAAAAAACTATCAAAATCGTCGCGAAAACTCGAGGAAATCAATAAGAAAACTTCAAAATCTCCATAAAAAACCACAGAAACAAAAGAAGAAAGATTGTTCAAGGTATTATTTCACTAATCGTCGAGGTTTTTTACTTTTTTCTTTCTCATTTCGAACACGAAAACTATGTAATCGTATTTCTATTTATTAAGTAGATTCATTATGTGTTTTTGGTTTAAAATAGATATTATTGTTCTCGTCATACTGTTCAATCGGTGATAACCATTTTAGGTACTATTTTTCGTATATTTTAACGTATATTTTCATGTGTTTTGTGAATGTTTGCATGTTTAGAACTGAGTTTGTATAAATAGAAATTTTCACTGTATTTCAAGTAAATTCGACTATAACTGGTACTGTTGTTCTTGAATATTGTCCTTGTGTTTCTTGTGTCATTTTATGTATGTTTGGTTGACTTAAAAATGATTTTGAACTCATATTATGTCATGTAATCTAAAAAATAATAGAGGTGTATGTGGCTGGTATTTCAGTGTATATCATGCGAATTCGAGTGAAACTGGTGCTGTTGTCCTATCCTTGGTGTAACTAGAAACAGAATATTGTCTTTGTGCTTCTGGTGTCATTTTATGCGTGTTTGGTTAACTTGAAAATGATTTTGAACTCATATTATGTCGTTTAATCTAAAAAATACTAGAGGTGTATATGGTTTGTATTTCAGTGTACATCAAGCAAATTTGACTGTAACTGACGCTGTTGTCCTATCCCTGGTGTAACTAGAAACAGAATATTGTCCTTGTACTTTTGGTGTCATTTTATGCATGTTTGGTTGACTTGAATATCATTTTGAACTCATATTATGTCATGTAATCAACAAAATACTAGAGGTGTACATGACTTGAATTTCGGTGTATATCAAGCGAATTCGACTGTAAATGGTGATGTTGTGATCTATTAACCATATTTTTTATTTCTTACAGTAAAAATGGCAAGTAAGAACCTTGTTGGACCAAAATACAATGTAAGCACATATATCTTAGACCAACTCAATTTTTCTTTGTATAAATATAGCTTATTTAAATTATTCTCGTTTCGTTTATTTACAGAAAACTCATGATTTGAGATGCTCAACAAGACTCCTGAATGAAAAGTTCTAAAACATGAGCAAAGAAAAGAAAGCCATCGTCTAAGAATTGGGATTTGGTGGTTTGATGCAGATCCTCACAATGAATGTGCCACATAAGCTCTTGAAGGAGTTGGCATATTCCTTTAATGTGATAACAAACAAATTGGACACCAGTACGTTGTATTGACCATCAACCCTGAAAATATAGGAGTTGCCCTTGGCTTGAATGCATCTGGTAACCGATTACACAAAACTGTTATACTTGCATTCTTTGTAATCTATTCTTTTGAACTCATATTATCTTATGTAATTAAAAAAAAATAGAGGTGTATATGGCTGGTATTTAGGTCTATTTTAAGTGAATTGAAGTGTAATTTTTTATCTTGTTTTGCTGCTTTTGTAGGGGACCTCTTTCCAAACAAAGTTAATTTTAACGAGTTTATTGAGGAGGACAAGGAAGTTTATAGAAAGCTTCCAAGGAAAAACATTGAAGCAACTGACGGACTTGATGATGGAGATTGGTGTTGACAGTGACAAAGATCAGCTTACGTTCAAAGGGTGTTCATCCTCTACATTCAAATAGCGTTCTTGTTGCCGACAACAATAAACAAGATTTCTCCCATCCACATGCCTCCGATTTTTTGTGTGGACACCGTAAGGGAGTGGAATTGGGGTGGTCAAATCCTCGACTTCCTCATCAAGGGAATAACTGAGCACGTCTTGAAAAAGAAAAAATATGTCGATGGCTGCCTCTATACTCTGATGATTGTATACTTTCACGAATCCAAGCACAAAAACAAGGGGGCGGATGCAATCCCTGGACCGTCCTAGGTGATGCACTGGACTAGGGAGTTGTTGCTTGAGAGGATAGAAGCTGAAACTAAGGGTCATATGGTAACTGAACAGAATCTTTTTCTTTAATTTCGGTGTTTTTGTTTTATGTATATGATGTAAACTAATGTTTTACCTGTTTCAAGGCATCGTCAAGAAGGCATAGTTGAAAGAGAAATTAACGAGAATGAAAAAGGAAGAAAAAAAGGAGAAAAAGAAAAAAACACAAAAAAAAGAAGGACATTTCATCGGAAAGAGATAGTCTACTTCCTCTGAGTCTGATTCTGAATAAGACTCTGAGGAACCACCAAAATAAAGAAAACAACCAAATAAAAAAGCAAAAAAGTAAGTATTATTTTTCGGTGGATTTTGTCTTTTTTATTGTGTTTTTTGTCTCATGATTGTTTGCTGTCCGGAATGGTATCCAAAAAGAGGAAGCAGATTGTTCGGGATTCCTCCTCGGAAAGCCAAAGTGAATCTGATGATGAGTAAGATTCTCAAATTATCATTGGAATGCTATATTTTCTGTCTATATCAAAAAATTTTATATTGACAGAATGTTTCTAATTTATTGTCAAAAGTGAAGAATTGGAGCGAATAATAAAAAAAAAGGAAAAAAAAAGTTCAGAGTCCTGCAACAAAGTATGCATTCTTTTCGGGGGTATTTTATCAATTGTGTTGTGTTTGTTTGATTGATAATTCTTTGATTTTTAGGATGCAATCAAGAAAAAGAAAGCACATTATTGAGGATTCATCTTCTGAGAAAGAAACTGAATCCGATGAAGTGTAAGATATATTGTATAGTTATCTTTCTCTTTTACATCAAAATTTTATTTGTTAACATAATCTTTTGCATTTGCTGTCAGAACTGAAGAAATAGAAGAATTTTTTAGAAAATAAAAAAGATAAACAAATGAAAAGGCTGCACAAGGGTATATTTATTTTTGGTGTATATTAGTAATTTTAATGTGTTTTTGTTGTTGGTGATTGTTTACTTTCCCATGATGCAGGAAAAGAGAAGAGAGATACCACAAGGTGGGCTCTGCTCCACGAAAGTGCACTATGATTCTTTCTAAACGTAAGATTCTTTATTTGATAAATCCTAATGTAATTAATTACTTGAGTTTTACTAAATGATGTTTATTTTGTCCTTAGAATGCCGGATGTGAACTTGGAAAGTGAAAATGATGCTGTCTTTTAAACACAGACAAATTAAAGTAGTGTAAATAAACCAAGTGATAACATGTAATTTCTGTTTCTATAAACATTTTCTTATTTCTTATGTTACCATGTCCTGCTTCTGATTTTGTATATATTTTTTTTAGAAAAAAAATCCTTTAATGATTTATTCAAGAAAAAACGGTAGAAAGAAAAAGAAAAAACTGCAACTATGTAAGTTTTCATAAAACAGAGGATGTGTTTCTCTTCAATGCTTAAGGTGTATTCTGAGATTATTTGGTGTATTTCCGATTGGGGACCAAGAAGAATCATTTAGTGACTCGGCTCAAGAAGGAATGATTATTCTTCGAAAAGAGACACATTCGCAGTCCGAACTGCTCAACGTGTGAGTTTTCCAACTTATTTTCAACCTTCCAATCTTCTATTTTAAGAAAGTTTATTAACTTTTTATTTTTGTTTTCATTAGAATTCCACTTCAAATATGTGTGCCTCCATCAGAGACACGAGCATCAAGCCTTCTGCAAAATCCACCAACCCCTGCAAAGTCTCCTAAGGAGGAATTTAGAAAAGAAACAATTAATGCATAGGAATAATATTTGGTTACATGTCTTTTACATAGAGGTGTATTTGGTTCTTATTTTAGTGTATTTCTTGTGAATTGAGGTGTAGTTGGATTTTTTTTCATTTAATTCCTTTTCTGTAATCCTGCAACACTCCACAACTCCATTAACCTGCTGAAAGCACATCTACAAAGCCAACAACTCCTTCTAAAATGTAAGTTCTACACAATATAACTCCCTTTCAATATCTTTTGTCTATTCTTATACTATTTTATATATCACCATGTAGTCATCCACCCCCTCAAGGCACTGCTACATTAATGATAATTGCCAGGACAACATCGCTTGTAAAGCATGAATTTCCTGCGCCATCATTCTGAAGAATTACCATATGTTCATAACACACAGTAAAAGAAAAGAAAGTAATTCTAAAGATCTATTTTGTGCTTAAATTTTATTCCAATAATAAACAATATATAGATCAGATCTAAATACCTGTGTACGCTAGTAAAAATCACTTTCTCCTTCGATGGTACGAAGGCGCTATGCGTATCCACACCGAGACCAACCTTTGCTGTCAACTCCTTGACCAATAGACATCTGATCTAAATTGAAAAACCTCTTGCAACTCTTTGCACGTCATAAAATTCTTCTCCAAGAATTAGGCTCACATATATTTATGTGTGTAGTGGTAAAGGAATAAAATTCTTGTGTTTTTATTCTCATCTTTTTTCTCTACTCTTGGCATACATATATATAGTATGAGATTTGTTACTGATTTTAAATTTGAATCTTTCAAATTTATGAATCATATCATAATTCAATTTGAAACAAAATCAATTAGGATCTCATCCAAATTTAGAATTCAAATTTAGAAATAGAATAAATAATTATTCTCAAATCTCATTTAATATTCTCAATTATTATATTATTATTATATTCTTGATGCTAGCAAAGAATATAATAATATTCCATTTGAATTAATATAATTATTTATTTGATCAAATCAAAATAATAATTAAATAATTCTAAAGCAAAGATTAGAACACTCGTTAGTGTGTGACCCCATAGGTTCAATACTAAGCGGGTAGTAAATTACTCATACTAAATTTACTAATCAATGTTGGCGTCTAGCAACACTCCTTAACGATCCGATAGTATGAAGTAATATATTTTTACTAAGAACCTGAGAAAAACAAAGTATAATTCCTTCTATCTTTTTAGCTTTTGATTAACCCTTAGAGTATGGTTTAATTGTCAAACTCTAACTTAGTACTATTATTATAATGAACTGTGAATGACCTAATAAACTCATTTCTTCATTCAATCAATCCCATTGGCCAAGGTTTTATTCATCTCAGTCATTATAATCATAGAGCTCAAACTATTTACCGAGAGTTGACGGATTCTTTATTGACTAATCATTAATTCTACAAATATTTAAATCATATCTAATATCCATTCAACTAGCACCCTAGAGTATTAGGTGTCCGAAATCAAAGTATAATAAATACATTGTTAATTACTATGATAGTCGCAGGTCAAAGGAAACTCTATTACCATGTTCATCTTGAGAATATCCTATTGACAAATATGCGGTAATTATAACCATTGGGAATTCTCAAAGTGAGTCAGTTCAATGGTCATATCTTTATATGCACCATATATATATATATATATATATATTGATCTTTCCGGATTATAATATCCTTTTTAATAATCCTATGACCAAGAATAATTTAGATTAAATTATAAAAGATTCATCTCTCAATATTAAGATCACTATCACAATGATAAATCTCTAAATTTAATCAAGGACTTTATTATATTAACATTTTAATATAATAACAATAACAAATTATTTGGCACATGACTGATTGGATTGTGGTCATACTATTTATTCCCAACACGTTCAGCCTTGGCTTTAGTGAATCGAGTCAGGAAGATACACTGACTTAGAAGGGTCAGCTAGCAGCCGAGAAGGGAAAAACTCAAGAGAGCCCAATACTGGTTGAAGATTTAGAAGAGCTGGGGGAGTAGGTTGTAACCACTGGGGTTGCGGCGGCGCTAAAATTTGTTGAGGATAAAAGTCCCCTATGCTAAAAGGTGCAGCCCACCGAGCGCTTTGTTGACAAGTTTGAAACTCCTGCGAAACAGAGCAAAATCTCGGACAACCTTAAAGAAAAGTGCTTTCTCTAGACCACAAATATCAAGACTTATGAAGATGGAAGCACTAATGAGTGGGACGTAATATGCATCCTCAACCATCAACAACCGCTGCAAATAAATAAAAGTGCACTTTGCATCTCTAAAAGACAATACATATATTAAAGCCTAGGTAATCTTAGAATAACATTAATAATTTTATTATGAGTTGTTCTGCCATGTATGTAATAACTTTGGTTTTTTGTTTTTTAGATTGTCACTGCAATGTGTCTTCTTCTCAACAAAAAAAAAAGAATAAAAGATTTAAAGACCGAATTTACTGTCTTTCTCCTGATATTGTGGTAAGATATAGTAAGCTCAAATTTTGGTGTATGTATGTAATGTATTGTGTGTAATAACTATTACTTTCGGTGTTATACAAAGCAGAATATGGCTTTGAAAAATCATAAGGGCAAGTTCAAACATTCAAAAATAAACAAGTCCTTTGATATTCAAGACTACAAGATGTTCTTCCCGTATCTGGACATGAAAAAGTTGGCATTCCATCCATTTGTAAGTTTTCGTTTATAAAGTTTCTTAACACAATTCTTTCGTTAATTGTTAATTAAACTAAAAAATTGTTCTCTCTGCCCGAACTTCAGATATTTGCCCCAATTTGCTACGAGGAACATTGGTGGATATGGATTGCCGATGTTAAAAACATGAATTTTGTTAGGTTTTGCCTCAATCTACTTCTCTTCATCGTGTTTCATGAATTGGGAAAAGGGAAGAAGACTGTTTGCAAGCCTTATATGGAGTGAATTACGTGGACTTGGGTCCATTTGGATCTGGTTCAATCGGTTCGGTTTGTTGATTCAATTTTGAGCTAAATTTTTTGAAATTAGTGTTTAAATTTGTATTTTAAATATTTTTACTTCTTCAAATTCTAAATAATAATCTCTTATCCTTCTTCACTCATAATTAATTGTCTTACTCGTAGTGCCGAAAAGACTTAAGTCGGTACTTCCGGTTAAATTACCGGTACGTGTCTTTACGTGTTTTCGAAATAAATTACATTTTTTTACTCAGAAAAATCCTCCGAATCCAAATATTACCATTAAATTTTCAAATTATGAAATCTAAATCTCCCAATCCTTTTATCCTATATTTAATTAATTACTTATTTAGTTACCGTTTAATTGGATTTTACAAGAAACGAATACCGTGGCTGACTCTCTTGCCAACAAAGAACAACACCTCCCTCTTGGCCTTCATCTTTTTATGCTCTGCCTTCTTCTTCTGACATTAAGAATTCTTTTCTGTTAGATAATTATGATTCTCTAAGGTCGAGAGGCTTTTGCTAGTTTTTTCTTTTGTTTTTTTGGGTCTTTGATCCCTCTTTTCTTGTCTACAAAAAATATGTATGAATTTGTGGAATTTGTGCTAACTTACTTACAAGACACTTAAATACTCTGAACTCTCTTATTTAACAATAATTTAAAATAGTAGACTACAAACACATTATCACAAAATAATTCATGTAGTCTTTTAAATATATATTTATAATTTGTGATAAGTGTTTGTAGTTACCTAATTGAATGTCTTCAAAAAGTATTTTATATTCAAGTGTTTTAATGGAAAGAATAACAAGTATCTTCTCAACACTTTTTTAAAGAACTCTTCCAATTAGTATATGAATATATCTGTAGTGGATCAAAATTTCATTGACATTCAACAAAATCAGAATCAGAATACTAAATGATCTTTAACTTTATTTTCTGACTTCATATATGTGAATATGTAATTTTTTTTATTCAAATAAATTTTTTTTACTATACTATTTAGTGATTCATTCTTAACATACTCAAATTTTTGCCAAAGATACTAACAAAATACACAATCACTACAAGTATACCGACTCGGTATCCATCAGATTAATACTGAAAAAGAAAAAAATTTATGCACTTTTAAACTTTATAATTTTTTTTTAAAGGCATCTAATAAAATTATTTTTATCTCTCTTAAAGTTGAGTATATAATCTTAATTACAATTTTGTATGTCACTGAGATACAAGAATAATAAAAAATATATTTATTCTCATTAAACTGATATATATTCATCAACTATATTTATCTCAAAAAATCATATAAGATAATAATTTAATAAAATATAAATTACTAATTAATGATAATTTTTTTGAGTCTATGGATAAAATTATTTCACTTGCAGTCTATATATTTATTTGCATCTTATGACACAAATTTTTGCATATCAATTATCTCATCAACATTACTATTGAAAAACAAATCCTTATATCCATCTAGTGTAACTCAAAATCTAATATACCATCAATGCCATTATAGTCTTAAATGAGCCCTTTCATGAAAAAAAAAAAATCTCCTTGTATTTGATAGCTTTACAATAAAACATGTTTTATATTTTTATATTACCTATTTAGTCTATTTGTATTTAAATATTAATGCTTAATACTTTCAGTAATTAATGAGAAGAGCCTTAAATATTATCGTTTGTTATGGACTTAAACTTTTCACTCATAATACTAATACATAATAGTTCACATAAAATGAGATAAATTTCTTTAATAATATACCAAATGACATTTGTTTTTGAGGTATTGAATTTGTCTTTAGGATAATCTATTAACTATATTTCACTCCAAACTCAATACCATAAATAAATTATCAATTTTCTATCTCCAAAAAATATCTTAATGGTTGAAAAAAATAAGTACTCCTAAGATAGTGCAAGATTAAACAAAAATTTAAAACTTGATCAAGAATCTAAATTACAATTTTCAATGTTTTCTCCCAAAGTGATTTTGGTATTAAAGTATGATTTTAGGTATTCATATTGACAATTGTCAATTTTTTTTTTGTTTAACTAAAAAGTTAAATTCACGATAAAAAGATTTAAATAACAAAGAAATCACAATAATTTTCTTTATAATAAATAGTGGCGGATTCAGAAATTTTATAAGAAGGGCCAAATTAAATACAAAATAAATTAAAATATAACATAATAAAAAATCAACAAAATATAATTTATAGTATATAAGTTAAAATTATTAATTATATTATATAGAAATCAACATTTAACTACATGTTTTAGGATTTTGATATTTTTAAATTTGTTCTGTGATATTTTATATAACTAAAATGATCAATTTATCATCTGAAATAAAATTTGAAGCATTCTCTTTTTTAACGTATACAATCATATAATCTGCTAAAAATTTATCTTTTATCTTGTTTTAAAATCTTATTTTAATAATTTTTATTGTTTAAAAATTCGATTCAGTTGTTACTGTTGCCATAGTAAAAATCAAAATAAGAAATTTTTTTATAGTTGTTACTTTTTTACATTAATCCTAACCTATATATATTTTTCAATAACTTTTTAATTATTTATATATTTATACGTTTTTATTATTTTTTTAAACTTATTTGTTAATTGCTACTAAATATTATAGTACACATTATAATTTACACATATTAAATTACTAATATATAAAATTTTTTAATGTATTAATATACTAAAATATATTTAATCTATAATATATATATATATATATATATATATATATATTATAATAATAATAAACTAATAATATATTATTATTATTTTTTTAAAATTGGAAGATCATGACCATCTTAGACCCCCTTAAATCCGCCACTGATAACAAAATTAATCAATTAATATTCATACTATTATATTCATAATAAAATTTATTTATTACTAAATCTATATTCGTATGCAGAAGAGACCTTGAATGAATCTTTATACAAACGAAAACATATGATTTAAATACTTATATCATATGAAAAAAATATTTAATCCATGATTTTAGTATCTCCAACTTTATTTTCATTTAATTTTAAATTAAAAGTAATAATAATTTATTCAATTCAATATTTATGAAAACAAATGAGATCATCGTTGTATAAGTCGTATACTTATATATATAAAATGAGAAATACTACAAGACCATCAGAATTTATTATTTTTAACTATCATTTTTAGTTGTTAATTTAATTTTTTTAATCTAATAACCCAACGTCATACTTTAGTCTATACTTTAAATATTGATTTATTTCTTTTTAAAAATACTAATATCCTAAACTGATCTTTAACAATTTTTATTTAAGATAAATCACTTTTTAACAAAAAAAAGTGATTTTTTTTGTTTTTTGTAGTATCTAAATTCTCAATCCGACAGGTTAATTATTAATTTATTGCGGGTCTGAGTTTTATTCAAAGATTTATCATTGGCTAATAAATTACTGCATATACAAGATAAAATTTGAACCCTAATATTTATTTAAGTGGACTAATGAAACTAGTCACTAGATAACTACTAGACTAATTTAAGGGTCTTTTTTTTTTATATGGATTAAAGTTTGGTGATATTCAATGTAATGGATGCATGGAGAAAATTTTTCCTGCTATGATGACAGGCGTAAAACGTAAGATGCGTTTTACTTTCGGCCTGTTTTTGTTTTTTTTTTTTTTTTTCGTGCAGGAAAGGGAAGAAACGTGGCCTGCGTTTTGGTTGGTGCAGGATTTTCAAAATTTTTTTAAAATAGTTTTAATCCAAAGGTGGCCTGCGTTTTGTGTTGGGCTAAATAATTTTTTTTTTTGTAATAACAAAACGCAATCTGCGTTTTGTGCTGAGGGCCAGATTTTTTTTTTGGAAAACGCAAAACATAGGCAGCATTTTTTCGCGTTGTCAGATTGCTTTTTGAAAAACGCAGGTTGCGTTTATTGAAAAAAAAATATTTTCCTGAAGAGGCCTGCCTATAAATACGAAGCACTCCTCAGCACAATGGCCTCACTCCCATTCTACTCATCATTCTCCTCTTTCAAATACATATGTTGTAGTTGTTAGTTTTTTTTGGCAGTTAGCTATGTCAAAAAAATCGGAGTACGTGAGGTTAAAGTTATGGAAAATATTGCAAATTTGCGAATATACTATAATGGTGAAGTTATACCAAACACACATGAAGGAGTGACTTTTGTTTGTGAATGTCTGTTGTTATTTGCTATTCCATGTACCATGAGCTTTGTCGATTTGCAAAATGGGCTTTGTAATAACATTCAAAGCCACATTTTGAAAAGAGTGAGCAACCTTTTATACAGAAGTCCTGTGCAAGTATTTGGTGGGCTAATACAGTTTCAATTAATGCCCATTACTAACGATGCCAGTATGCAGCAGATGTTCTGTATTTATCAACAAACCCGATTTCACGTGCCGATGATAGAGTTGTACGTTGAGTTTGAGCAGCAGTCAGGGTCGGGCGCGGTCGGCGAGGAGGTCAATGTTGATGAGCTCGGTGATATAGATTGGGAAGAAGAAAATAATGACAGTGAAGAGGAGTTTGAAGCTAACTATGAAATCGATGACGAGAACGATGATGGAGACTTGGCAGGCAATCCGGAGGTGCCAAATGAAGCGAATGCGATTATAAGCCAGCACCTGTTTGGTGTTCCGTCTTTTATGCGGACTCTAGATCTGAAAGCCATGCATGACCCAGAATTTTCTGAGTATGCGAATACGGGTATGTTATGATTATTAACTCAAGTTTCCTATAGTGTTTATTTTATATGCATCGTCTGACTGATGGTGGTGCGCATGTCGTAGGTGAAGGCAACGCTGCGGCGGAAGATGGCGAGTTTAGTGTTGGAATGGAATTTGGATCGAGAGAGTCGGTGATATCTGCAATCAAAAGCTACACTATCTCTAGAGAAGTTGATTACACTGTGTATGAGTCTGAGCCGCAAACATTCCATGCGAAATGCAAGGGGTATGGTGCAGGGTCTGATTGGCTAATTCGGGCTAGCTTGATTTGAAAGAAAGCTTGTTGGGAGATCAGGAGATACAATGGCAAGCACACGTGCACCGTGGGAACGATATCACAATATCATGCCAAGTTGGACTCGGACACAATTGCATATGTCATTAGGCCATTGGTCGAATCAGACCCCTCGATAAAGGTGAAGTCTGTAATTGCAGAAGTTCAATACAGGTTCAACTATACTGTCAGTTACCGCAAGGCTTGGTTGGCAAAGCAGAAAGCTGTTGCCAAGGTTTTCGGTGATTGGGAAGTTTCTTACCAGACCCTGCCAGTATGGTTGAAAGCAATGACGGTTAAAATGCCAAGGTCTCGTGTTCAAATCAAAACGCTCCCCGTTTACCGTGAGACTGAGGAGGTTCAAGGTGTAAGAGTTCTGCATCGCGTTTTTTGGAGCTTCTATCCGTGTATTGTAGCATTTAGACACTGCAAGCTGCTGGTGCAAGTTGATGGCACGCACCTGTATAGAAAATATAAAGGTGCACTTCTGGTAGCGGTTGCACAAGACGGGAATCAAAACATTGTGCCTATTGCTTTTGCCATAGTCGATGGTGAGACGGCAGACGCATGGGAGTTTTTCCTAACGAATTTGCGAAGATATGTTGTTACCATTGATGGGGTGGGTATTATTTCTGACTGCCATACCTCCATCGACGCTGCAATAGCTCGCAGTAACGGTGCATGGTCACCACCAAGGGCGTGGCACATGTACTGCATCAGGCACATTGGCTCCAACTTCTTAAGGAGGTTCAAGGCTCTATATTTGCATAAACTCGTGGTGAACACAGGTATATCAACTCGCTATTATGGTTCTATTCATAGAAAATTTGTGACATCTGCTTATGACTAAATGGTTTGTTGAAAAGGCTATTCTAGAACGGAGCAGGAGTACAACTAAAACTACCAAAGACTTAAAGAGCGGGGTGAGGCATATACTCAATGGTGCGATGAGATCGGTGTTGAGAGATGGGTGTTGGCATTCGATGGTGGTCATCGTTGGGACATATGACGACAAACTTGGTAGAGTGCATAAATTCTGTCCTGAAGGGGGCACGCAACTTTCCTGTGACTGCCCTGGTCCGGTCAACTTTTTATCAGCTGAATGAGTTGTTCACCCGGAAGAGTACCGAGGCTCATGAGCGTCTCCACAACGGATTTACGTATTCACAGTTCGCAACGAAGAGAGTTGAAGAAAGCTTCCGACGTGCAGGAAACGTTGTGGTCAACCGGTTCAACAGGCGCAATGAGATGTTTGAGGTTCGTGAAATGCAAGATGGTACCATTTACACGGTCAACCTTGCGCAACGACACTGCGACTGTGGCCATTTCCAGGCCGAGCGACTTCCATGTTGCCACGTGCTTGCATGTTGCGCCAACTAGCGTCTCGATTGGCAAGTGTACGTGCACGATGTGTACAAGATGTCTGAAATTTGTAAGGTTTACAGAGGCGAGTTTGTTCCGATGGGTGACCCATCTACATGGGATAGATACGAAGGAGCGAAGGTGATCGCCAACTGGACATTGAGGCGCGCGACGAAAGGAAGACCGAAGTCCACCCTCTACTTGAATGAGATGGATTCACGTGAGATGCGTGGTCCTCGCCGGTGCACTATATGTGGACGCGAGGGACATAGCTGCAGCCGATGTCCTCAGCGCGCAGGTCCAAGCTCTGCTGGAGGTCATTAGTGGTTAAGCTTTTCAATGTAACTTTGTTATGACCTACTTCACAATTATATGTTACTTTTTATGTAATATCGTCATGTATTTTAACCTAGTTAACAATTTATAATAAATAAAATTTTTAATCTCGTTATGATAAATAAAGTTTTCAACCTAGTTAACATTTTCTAGAGTTACATGGGAACAAAGCTAAATATGTCATAATAATAATTACTGAACAGAATCATCTAAATATGTCATAATAATAATACTGAATACAAATGTCGAATACAACTATGAATACAACCCTGAATCACCCATCAACTACAATAGACTACTTCCTCGGCGCCTTCTTTGAATACAAGGATGGGGTGTATTTGTCCAGAGGCGCAGTCTGTGTCCGTAAGTTATACGGATGACCCTGAGACACACTGGCGTCCATCCCACTGCCGACTTCAGGACCACTGCCTAAATCTATCATGCTCACAGCACCAGTGTCATACAAACCGCTGCCACTCATTCCCAGAGCACTCGCTCCACCAAGATCATACCAGTGCTCCAAGTCGGACCCCAAGTCTCTCTCTTCCTGCTGCGGGTACTCATTCAAATCAAATAACTGGCCACGTGGTGGTGCGGACAGACCGAGCGGATCTACATGACCCGTCGAGTGATCAAAGTCGAAGTCACTAGCATGACCTGAAGTGGTGCGACGACCACTAGAATGATGAGATGTAGCAGGCCCTTCCTGCGGTTGCATCGGGCCGAGAAAATCTGTATCTCTCAGGACCTCAGAGAAGCTGATGGTGTCCAATCCACCCAACAGACTAAAGTGACCCTCGGCTGGAATTACCAGATGTGGTATGTAGGACTCAGGTGCCTGAGGCGGCTGTGATTTCGGTATATATGTTGCCTGCTGCTGATATGCCGGTCACTGCTGGGCATATGCTGGATCCTGAAACTGCTGGACATATGCCGGGTCCTGAAACTACTGGGCATATGCCGGGTCCTGAAACTGATGGCCATATGCCGGCATCTGAACCTGGTGCTCATACGCCGGGACCTGATAGTGGTGCTCATATGCCGGCACCTAATTAACAATTAAATACAATTAATAGTAATTACTGATAACTATTTATAAACCTAATAACCATAATACTAGGAATTAAAAACATTACCTGTTCCTGTTGCTCATGAGGCGGGACTCCCTGGTGAGGGCCAGCTGGTTCTTCCTGTTGCTGCTGTGGTTCATCGGCGCTAATCTCTTCGCCTGGAACTCTATCTGACAACCGCAGGTGAATCCCATACTGCTGCGTGTACCAGTCGTAGTACACTGGGAGAGGATGGAAATCAATAATCTCCTCGCCTAGCTGCAATTTGTTATAGCGGTCAAATGTCCATCTGTTAACCCATTGACTGTAAATCTGTCCCCAATCATGGTTCTGTGCTCCTGTCAGCCGCTTGCAGTGATCACGACCAAGGTTGAACGCGGGGCCTGGTGGTAGCTGCTGCATCTCGAACTGTCGTCTGACCCGATCTGTCGCGTGCCATTCTATGCACTCGAATGACACTAGAGGCAACTGGGTGGAGCACATAATCATATGGGGAGCGAGGCCATCAGGAATCCCCACTCCCATATATGGCTGCCATATAAACTGCATAATAGTTACCAAGAGGTCGATTAGAAAAACTATTCTTCTGAATAAAAACATTGGACATTAATGCCAATGTCGCGAAACGTGTTGAAAACCAGTCAATGCCAATGTCACTGCAGCTACCTCATTCAACATATCTGGCGGATCCAGTTTTCTGGGCAACAAATTTCTAATAGCCTGCAAAAAAAAATGATAATTATTAAATTCTAAATAATACCGGTTAAAACATAATAATAATAAATTTTTAAAAAATCACGAATATTTATCTATTATTTATTAAACAGTATTATTAATGATTAAAAATTAATAATAACTTATTCTCACTATCATAACCAGTATTATAAAATAATCATAATAACACTCTAATTATAATAATAGTTATCCAAATATAACAATAATAACAATAATAATAACCATTTATTATAATAACTATAACCTACACGGTTTGTTATTAATATACAGTATTAATTATTATTACAAAATATTACTGAAAAAAATCATTTATTATAATATCTATAATAATAATTTTTTTTTCTACGTAAACATTATTAACAAAACCGTTTACTGTTGACATTATTATTATTATTATTATTATTATTATTATTATTATTATTATTATTATAAAAAATAATAATAAATTACTAAAAAATAATAATAAATTATTACACATTATTCTTATTAAAAATTATTAATAAATTATTTTCATTAACAGATTCACTATTATTATAATAATAATAATAATAATAATAATAATAATAATAATATAATAACAGTATTAAAAAATTTAAAACGTAACGCAAAATTAATAATAACATAATATTAATTATAATAATATTAATAACCTCAATACTACTAATTACAACACAAATAAATAAAATTCAAATAAATTTATATATTTATTGTTAAATATTAAAAAAATTTACTTACAAACTGGAGATGATCCAAATACTCAATAATATGATCTTCTGGTTTGGTATAGTCACGCACCATTTTTTTTCCTATACCATGTAGTTCTTCTTCTTCACCAAGCTCTTTCACAAGCTTCTTCACTCTCCCTCAACTATTTCTTCAGTAACTAGTTTTGCTTCAATAACTATGCTTCTACTTTAATCTGCGTTTCTCACTTATAAGGACCCAACTGAACCCCCTCCCAGAACACGTGGCACGCATGCAGGTAGAGAGCTTGCAAAACGCAACCTGCGTTTGGCTCTGGTTTACTGACAAACGCATTCTGCGTTTTGCTCAGTTCGAAGTTGGTCAAGCCTTGGTCCTGCGGCATGCAGGGCACGTTTCAATTTCTTGTTCCATTCCCTCGCCAATCGCAGCCTGCGTTTTGCAGGGCCTGCAATTTTCTGTTTTCAACGCCTGCAAAACGTTACCTGCGTTTTGCATGTCTCTGATCTTCACAGGTCCACATTTATGGATATCACACCATGCATCTATTTATCTGTACCTTACCATTGTGTTATCCATTTAGAAATTAATTTCTGCTAATTTAAATTGGTTACAAATTTTTTAAAAATATTAAACATATTAATCCTTAATTTTAAGCAATCTAATCTTTCTATCTTAATTTTTTTTCGAAAAAAGGATTAATTTATATTTTATTTTAATACAGAAGAGTTTCTCGAATATTTTAAGAAAATAAGTACTAATTTAAAAAAAATGTAATATGACCACTAGGACTTTGAAAATTGTTGTGGTAAACTTACAAGATTTTAAGGAAAAAAAATAGGGCTCCGCTACACATACATGCAAATAACACATACAATCCTTACAAGTTAGCCCAACACAGGTTTAATCCACGCGCACTCCCTCCCTTTAAATGGAGCGTCAATTCCACGCGCGTCACTCAAACGATTACGCTTCGAAAAAACCGCTCGTTATGGCTCACTCTTCCTCTTCTCCTTCAAAGATAACACAAATCCTCAAGTTTCGAGCAACATTCCAAACCAAAGAGACATTTGAACTCGTCGCGAATAATAGCAGAAACCATCAACAAAATATTATTCAAGGTACGTTATTATTTTACTCATCTTGTACATTTTTCACATTTCTGTTTCTGATTTCGAAATCGAAGAACTAGGTTTTACTGTTCTTCTATGTTCTTCTAGGTTTTATTGATCTTCTTGTTCTAAATCTCATATCATTGTTTTTACTGTTCTTCTTATTCTAGGTTTTACTCTTCTTGTAAGTTCCTCTAGGTTTTACTGTTCTTCAAAGTGGTTCTAGGTTTTACTGTTCTTCTTGTTCTAGTTCTTCTCGTAACTGATTTTTCGCTGTATATTGCTTAATTTATTGGATGTATATGGAGTAATTTGTATGGGTGTATATGGTTGATTGTTAGGTGTATACGGCGTAATTTGTTGGGTGTATACGGCGTAATTTGTTGGGTGTATATTCCTGAACCCATATCATGTAATATAATCAACTGTTGCAACTGTTCTAATATTGCTTGTCCTTGGGTGTATATTGCTTGACATACAATATTGCTAGAGCTTGTATATTTATCCATGTTTCAGTGAATTGAATATAATTTTGAACTGATCTAATTAAATACTTATGAAATCGGTTTGAGTGTATGTACCTCATCTAAGTTTTTACCGTTCATCTTGTTCTAGTTCTTCTTCTAACTGATTTTTGTGTGTATATTGAGTAACTTGTTAGGTGTATATGGCGTAATGTGTTGGGTGTATATGGCGTAATTTGTTGGGTGTATATTTCTGAACTCATATAATTTAATATAGTCAACTGTTGCAAATGTTCTAATACTGCTTGTCCTTGGGTGTATATTGCTTGACATTGTAATATTGCTTGAGCTTGTATATTTATCGTTGTTTGAGTCAATTGAACATCATTTTGAACTGATCTCATTAAATACTTATAAAATCGGTTTGCGTGTATGTGGTTGATCTATGTGTGTATCTGACTGATATTTATGGGTGTATTTTTCATTGCAGTAAAAATGGAAGGCAAAAATCAAGCTGAAAAAATGTAAGAGCAAATATATATCTTCGATCAAATCAGTTTTTCATAATAGAAATATATCTAACTCTAATTTTGCTTTGTTTACAGCAAATCAAGGACCTAAAGTGTGCAACCCATCTGTTGAGTGAGAAATTCAGAAATATGAGCGAGGAGAAGTGATGCAATAAGACTGTCCAGGCCATCATCATTGTTATTGAGTCCATTTTGTTAGATAGATTATAATGATATTGTCACTGATTAATGTAACTGTTATATACTCTTGTAAGAAATTGAACACATGGTGTAAATATATTTGATCCAATTATAAGTAAATTTTTTTCCATAATTAAACTCTCTCTGGTGTATTCAAAATGTTTGATTTACAGGTACTATAATATGAAGGAAAACATCAAACCAAATATACACCCATAACCTGGCATTTTACACCCAAAGAATGTTGACTATACACCCAAAACCCTAAAAACCTAAATCCTAAACCGTAAACCCTAAACCCCTAAATCATAAACCCTAAACCCTAAAAATGAAACTCTAAAACCTAAAACCCTAAAACCCTAAAACCCTAAACATTAAACCCTAAAACGCTAAACGCTAAACCCTAAAACATAAACCCTAAACCCTAAACCACCCAACCTACTATACCCAAATCATTGAATTTTAGGGTTTAGGGTAATTATATTATTGTTGGACGAATTGAATAAGCGAGCTGTTCCGGGTAATAAACTTGTTAAAAAATGAATGCGTGCTCTCGCTCCTTTGTGTGTTTCTCATCCCTGCCCAGAAGTGGTGATCCAGATAGATTGGAACCCATATATGACGGTCTGCATAGAGATCTGCATAATACACCCAAACACAGACTATAAATACATCCGATAAAAATTAAATTTACACCTCTGCTGCAGATTTTAACTCAACACTACCTGAAAGCCACTTGTTGTCCACAAGACTAAAATTTAGCAGAAAATCATTCCAATTCCTATCAAATGAGTCTTTGCTATGAGAGTTTCATTTTTCCTCTCTGCTACATGTAATCAATTGATTCTTAATCTCGTTTTCCTTCCTATTTGTGCTCCAAACTCTTGTAGAAAAACCTGCAGCCTTGGCGTAGTTCCTGTAAAATTTTCCAGCATCTTCAAGGGTGGTAAAGGTCATTCCAACCTTCGGAACAAACTGGTCATCAACAACAGAGAGATGCTGCAGAATACACCATGTCAAAAACTATAAATACACCCAATTATTGCTAATATAATACACCAAAACGGCACCAACTCAACTAAAATGACAATAAAAGCCATAAGCTGTAAATACACAGGCTGCAGAATACACCATGACAAAAACTAAAAACACACCCAATCATGTCTGATATAATACACCCGAACGACAACAACTCAGCTAAAATAACAGAAAAAGCCATAAACTGTAAATACACCCACACTCCCAAACAAATACACCCAAAAAAGTTTTGATCTACACCCGAGCATCTGCTATAAATTCCAGATAATCAATCAAAACTAATACATTACATTCAATCCACAGATTTATGTTCACGGGGAAGTTTCACAGTCAATGTTCATGAATTATTCAGCTACATAATGCTATACAAATTACCGCAACAAAATTCAGAGTAATCGTATGTAAATCAAACCTTAGGAACTTCGTTAGATTCAAATTCATAATCCACTTCGCCCTGATTCAGCTGACAATATGAGGTTGAATCATCCATTATCTTCAAAACGAGTTCAAACTTTGATTTCAGAAACCAAAAAATCGAAAAGAAAACGAAGCTGGAGTTACAGAGAGAAGAACTAACGTCAATGACGAAGAACAAACCAATGAGAAAGGAGAGGAAAAGAACGATCGAAAAACCAGGGGAAGACGCGCGAGAAGAAGAACGATGAAATTTGGAAAGAAGGAAAACAAAGAAGGAAACAAATCTTTTAAATTTGGTAGTTATATAAACGCGAGATCTTTATATAGCGCGTGTAAGTGACGTAGGAGTTGCAGCGCGTTTTGGTGGATTAGGCGTTAATGAATTTATAATAATTATAAGCCCTAATCGCTTTTATACTAAGCTTTTCTCAAAAAAATATTAAATAAGTCATCAAAAGATTTTTATAACAGACTTACCGTTACTGCTCTTTATAGATAAGACGGACAAATAAATTGAATTGTAATAATGAGTTTATAAACCCTACAAAAGAATTAAATAGTATAATTTTTTCAGAAATTTATTAAGTCCAACATTTTTTTAAGAAACTTGATAATTATTCTTTTGTGGAAACTATATAGTACATAACTTATTAAATAAATAAAGGGTACATAGAGTTACCGAGTTACGAGGTCTAAAAATCGATTTAAATCAATAGTTGGAATTGTAAATCCATAAAAAAATTTTACCAAAATCAATGCATTTAATATTTGTTGTTGGCTAATAAATTATTATATATATTAAAAAATTAATATATATAAATTTGAATTTATGAAATAAATTAATAATTTAAAAAAAATAAATTTAATAAATATTATATTATATTTATAATAAAATAAATTATTTTAAAATAAAAATAATATTATATAATATAAAAATATTAACTAAATATAAAGATATAATATTTTATTATTAATTTTGCTATAAAATATATATTTTAATTATAAAATAAAACTTTAAACCAGACTGAATCATCTAAAACATGACACAATCTAAATTCAAAAATAGAGTTAAACCTAAAATGGTTCTTGAGATTGGCGTTATGCACTAAAATTGTTCTTGAGATTCCAATTACACTAATTACGTTTCTGAGATTGAAAAAATGCACCATATCAGTTCCTGACCTATTTCCATTAACGACGTGATGAATGATAACGTGGACTGTAAGTGACACGTGTCACTTCATGATTTGGCCACGTGTAATGGTACAATGATGTGGTGAGTAGTGACACGTGGCATGCTGACGTGGATGGTTGTGCTACGTGTCACAATGTTATTTGGCCACGTGTCCATTTGTGCCACGTGTCGCAACAGTATTCGTCCACGTATCATCCATTATGTTATCGTTGTATATGCACCAAATTAGTCCCTCACTTTGCATTAAGTAACTCATTTTAGTCCCTAAAATTGAATGTCGTTCACCAAACTAGTCCCTTCACCAATTTTTTCTCATTTTTTTTAAATTTAAAATTTTAATATCTTAGATACTCTAATTTTAATTCTATTTTTTCATATATTGTTTAAATACAAGTGCTTTTATAAAAATTTTTAAGATTTTATTTTTTAGTTTTAATTATATAATTTTTTTAATAATTTAACATTGGTAAATTTTGTAATATATAAGTATGTTATTATAAAAAAAATAATTATATGATTGATTAGACATATTTTTTCATAAAAAAAAATATGTGTTTTTAACAATAAATTAATAATTAAAATAAATATTTTTTTTCTTATGAAATACACGTTTTCGTTATGTGTAAATGAGCTAGAATGAGCTAGATTGAAGGCACTTCAAGCATCCTCACTACCATCTTTGACCTCTGCAGTCTAGACGAAAGAGGTCAGAGATGGTAATGAGGGAAGCTTGAAATGCCTTCACGTCAACTCCAAGACGGCGGTTATTAGGGGTATCCGCAATAAAAAAATATTTTATAAAAGAACTGAAAGATGTCGGAGATGTTAGTGAAGGTGTTTGAAAAGTCAACTCTAAGTCGGTGGTTAGGGTATTCACAAGAGAAAAAATATTTTATAAAAACACTTTTATTTGAAGAACATGTGAAAAAATAGAATTGAAATTAATGCATTAAAAAATATTGAGAATTTTGAATTTATAGAAAAAACTGGTGAATGGACTATTTTGGTGCACGACATTCAATTTCAGGGACTAAAATGAATCACTTAATGCAAAGTGAGGGACTAATTTAATGCATATACAACAAATGACATAATAGATGACACGTGGATGAATACTGTTGCGACCCATAACACAAACGGACACGTGGCCAAATAACATTGTGACACGTGGCACAACTATCCACGCCAGCATGCCACGTGTCACTGGTCACCACATCATCATACCATTACACGTGACCAAATCATGAAGTGACACGTGTCACTTACAGTCCACGTCATCATGCCATGTCATCACGTCGTTAATGGAAAATAGGTCAGAGACTAATATAGTGCACTTTTTTCAATCTCAGAGACGTAATTGGTGCAATTAGAATCTCATGAACAATTTTAGTGCACGACGCCAATCTCAGGAACCATTTTGGAGTTTAACTCTCCAAAAATAATACCGAATAAAAAAACAAATCTAAATCTAATAAAATATACTTGGGAACCGAGTCGAGTCGGGTATTGAAATATTGAACAACCCATACTGTGAGCAAAGCAGCGGGGTTTCGGGTTTAGAAAAGGAAAACGAAGCAAAATAAGACCGACGAGAACCCTAAATCCTACCCTCTTCTCCCAGTAGCGGTTCCTTCTTCCCTTCGTCCTACGCAACGCATTCCCCTTCGCTGTCGTCGTCTCCTTCCGGTCGCCGGCGTCGCCTCCGTTCCGGTAGGCCCTCTGCTCCTTTTTAATCCCATGCTGTGTTGCTCGTTATTTGCTCATTGTTGCCGCTATATTGTGCTGTCACTGCTGTATTAATTGTTCTTCTTGTTGGTTATTAGAGTTAGCTTTAGTTATGATTTTTTATTCATGCGATTATGAAACTTTGGTTGATGATTTACTTTTAAGTTGAAACAAGAAGCTGCCTCTTAGAGAAGCTTCCAGAGTGTGCAGAGAAGGAGCAAGATGATTATCCCAGTCCGTTGCTTCACCTGTGGAAAGGTGATTTTCTCTTCTTCCTTGCATTTCAACACACTGTTGTTCTTTCTTTTTTCACGGTTTCAGGGTTTATTTAATAAGTCTTTGGATAATTGGTGCTCAATTTTTGTTTATAGGTTATCGGAAACAAATGGGATGCATATTTGGACCTTCTTCAGTCAGATTACTCTGAAGGGTCAGTTTCGCCCTCTTTCTTCATACTTTCAATTCCTAGTTTTCTTCGGTTAGGGTTTATAGCCTGTGTATTTTATTACTGTTGCGACTGCCTTATTATATATGTAATATTTACATCTTATAATCCTGTTATTGATTTTGTATAGCTATGTTAATCATCGCTAAAATTTGAATGTGGGGTTACTAATTACATACTTGCATATGCTGAGCCGAGTTAGATAGAAAGATTGATTTTATTTTATTTTTTGTGGTGACTTGAACGGCTGAAGGGTCGTTTCACTTGTTTGTCTATCTATTAGTTATTAATTTATTGGATCTAACATGCTTGGCAAAACGGTAGTATGAGTAGTCAATGGTTTAGGATGGATGGTAAACAAATCCTGATTAGTATGATCTATCAGAAGCTATTTGATTGTTGTACATTATTTTAACCTTTTCAATTCAACATGCATTTGCCTATGTTCAATATGTGAAATCTGGTATTGCTTTTTCAGTTTTCCTTAACTGCTGATGGCATTTTAGTTGATTAGTTAGGTCTAATATGGTTGCCTTAACATCACGGATTGCAGAGATGCGCTGGATGCTTTGGGGCTGGTTCGTTATTGTTGTAGGCGTATGCTTATGACGCATGTTGACCTCATTGAGAAGCTCCTGAATTACAACAGTAATGTGTCTCTCTCTATAATGTCATTGTTTTTTGTTTCTTCTATTCATCCCCATTTTCTAACTTCGCCTGTTTTGTACTTGATGTTGCATTTGGTTTCAGCTCTTGACAAGTCTGATCCCAGTTAAAAATGATGTATGGAATTGGGTGCGCATGTCATTCTTCCGAATCACATGTCTACTATTTTAGATTTTACTTCTTGAACATATCTGTTCTTTCTTTTTGTTGTTGTTGTCATTGGCATATAAACTTCTCTGTAGATTTGCACAGTGGCCTAAAGTTCTATGCCTCTTTTGCAGACTAGCTTAAGTGCTTTTGTTTCATCTATTGTTTTCTCTCTTATTACACAGTCCTACATTTCTCTCTCTAACATGAAAGTGAAAGTGCATAAAAATTTTCCACAATTGATGGAAGGGGAAGTTTCCAACAGAAAAAAAAGGGGTAAAGTGGCATCTTAAGATTTGTCTTTCATGAAAAACACGGCAAAATTAATTGACCAATGAAAAAATAAAAGGATCTTCTCCTCTCAACTTTCTTTCTTTATGTGCTCTCTGTGCGTGCGTGTGTGCGTGATATAACAGATGAGGTTAGATTTTAGAGTTTTCCCATGATCAAGGATCAATAATCACTCAATAGCATGAAAAACTAATGCAAATATTATACTACTAACTATCATGGAAAATCATTACCACTTCCAAGTAAAAACGGAGATTTTTGTTCCTATTCTGAAAGGTTAAAAAAATGGCTTTATTTTGGCATACCTCCATATAAAACAACTCCATTCGAAGCTGTCATTGAACACAAACAAAGCTGTGTTTTGACTCACGGAAACTTTTGCCTTTTCCACATTACTTTACTTTGGGAGAACTATATATTAAGTTGAAAGCTATTCACACCAGTTTCAATGAGGGAAATTGAGCTTTGAGTACAGCAGCACACAATAGGCATATCTCATCATTGTTGGATGTAGTAATACAACCTCAAGAAAAGGACTAGTACTTTTGAAGTTTGAACTAAAGAAGGGTTAGTCAAATATCATATCATTAAGCCATCTAGTGTGACACATTGAGGTGTCACTTTTGTCTATTGATGTTGGATTCAAATGTTTTCACCTACTTAGTCTTCACTCAAATGAAGTCTAGAAACGATATAAAGGGTTTGTTATTATTTTCATTCTCCGCCCCCCCCCCCCTCCCCTCTCCCCCTCTAATTCCATGCATACTTTGTTTCATATTACCCTTAAAATTGTGATTGGCCTTCCCACTCTGTTTTATATGGATTAAATTTTCATTTTGGTTTTTGAAATTACCGTGATTATTCATTTTAGTTCACCCTATAGTGATACCCTAGATACACGTTCGGACATTATTTTAGTCTCTCTATGGTGTTGAGTCAGTGAACGAAATACTGAGGTGGCAAAATCTTGCCACGGTGAACACTGCAACGAGACTAACTGATGCGACAAGATTTGTTTTTGAACCCAATATAGTTTCTGAAACTCTAATTTTATTCTCATTATTTATCCGAGTGCCAGTCTTTTCATCCTCCTTTCTTATCTTCTTTTTCTTCTTTTTCCACAAATTTAAATTTTCATTCCATTCAAAGATTCATTGCAAATATTGCTGATTTAGCAGATATTGATGGTCAAATGCGATGCTACGTGGTGATGAGGATTCAGTTACTTCCCACTTGATTGCATTGCTTGTCCATCACATCCTCACCTCATTAATTAAACTATCCCATCGAATGTGAACCCATTCGCATGTTGCCCAACACGTTTTATTTTCGTACTCCCATATCATTAGGAGTGGTAACGGATAAGGTGGGGGTAGAGTTTGGATCTAATTTTAATTCTATCTGCAAGTTGAGATTTTTATATAAACCCAATCCTATTTTATCTGTAAGTTTAGAATATCACAGCTCTAACCCTATCCATTCTTAGTCATCCGATCCTACTCGGGGGTTACAAAAAAGATACAATATTATTATATAACTTAATGGTAATTTAAAATAGAATTACTTTTTATTTAAAAAAAATATTAAATTATCAATTAATGATCTTTTTTTAGTGACTAAGGATAGGATCTTGCATTTAGTAAGACTGTGTGAGAGTTCTTTGGTTCAACATCTATTTGAAATATATTTTTATATAAGTATATAACATATACATACATAAGGTGTGAGTTGATCAGGTAGAGTTGAAATTCAATCTAAAAATCCTACTTGCATCTTCCTCTATTCAGTGTGGATTGGATTGATAATTTTACCCGACAATAGTTTTTTTGTAACAGTTTTTTGTTGCAAATCTTCTGTGTCATTTTTTGTTGATAAATTTATCCAGATATTCTCTTTTTTTTTTATGTTTTATAAAATTGGTCTTTTAAATTTAAATTTGTGAAAGAAGAAGAAAAAGAAAATAAAAAAGACAAGAAGAAGGAAGGAGGAGGATACAGAAAATTGGAACTCCTATAAATAATGGAAATAAATTAGAGTTTTAGAGGTCACATTGTGTTCAAAAATAAATATTGTCATATCAGCTAGTTATTGTAGCATCATCTTAGCAAGATTTTGCCATCTCAGTATTTTGTTTGCTTACTTAGTGCCGAAAAAGGTTGAAGGAAAAATAGTGCCGCCGATCTATATATGGGACATCATTATAAGAAATTATAAATTTCAAAAATTAAAATGAATAATTACATGAATCTCAAACACAAATAAAAATTTAATTCTTTTATATGTTAAGCATGGAATACCCTCCGAATTTCCAATTAGGAACGACGATCTATAATAGAAGTTCATTTCTTGATGGCGTTCAAGAAAAATATTGCTTCTATTAACCAGCTTGCAACTTGCATGGTCTAATTACAGATTTCAATCAAACTCTTTTTTTTCATGGAATTAAACTCTCTTAATAGAAAATTTATAAACACCATTATAAAAAATGTCTAGATTAACAGAGGATAACTTAAAACCGTTATGGCTATATCTCTATTGAATTCATACAATTAATATCAAATTAACAATCATTCACAAAAAAATTTAAATAAAATAAATCATAAACTTAAAAAATAACTTCTAATAAAAAGCAGTAGAGATATTTACACACTACAACCCTTATTAGCACTACAAGCTCTAGGTAATCTTTTTGTTTCGAAGATCACCTGAAATTGATGAGATTTGGGTTTGAACCTGAGATTCAGTGTCTTTTTTATGAAAATTTTGATGTTTTTACTTAGTGAGATAAAGTTCGTTTGAAGTCTTTGAATGAGGATGGAGAATGATACCTACAAGAGACTTATGAATTAAGATTGAAAAATACATGTGTATGATGAGATATTTATATAGTAGAAGTGATAATCTTACTATCTTTTTGTAATTTATCAGCCTATAATGATGGGTGATTACTTCCCCTTTTTGTGTAGAAGTTGTTGAGATTCTTTATTTAAAATAATGGGCTAATTTGTACGGATGCATGTTGGTACAGCTAAGACCTTGATATACAAGTAAGGTTGGGTCGTGGCTAAAGGATCCAAGCTTCATTAGGTCGGACATATTTATAGTGGATCTGGATTCTTTATAGATTGGGCCTTATTCATTTTGAGGTTGGCTCTTTTTTTGAGCTAGGTTATGAAAAATGCCCCTACTCGAAGTCGAATTAGATAAGTCGGACTCGAGTAATAAGATAGATAAGTTGTATTTGACGTTGGTATATTGAACAAGTTATATGATCAGGTATAGCCCAGTCATTATGCAAGTCGGTTTCTCGACGTGATTTTATTTGAAAAGGTCGACTGACTCAATATGATTTTGAATTGATATAACATTTTGTACTTCTATAACCGTTTATGTGCCCTTTGATCTTCTTGGTAACTATGCAGCATTGAATGCATTGTGATTTTACCTTTTTACCCTTATTCATAACTATAAAAGCTTGACTTTTCTTCTTCTTCCTTATTTTTTTTATTTCTTCTTGGTGCAAAAACTCTCCTATTTTCTCTAAAATTGTTTTCCCCAAACTCCTCTTTCCTTATAAATTTAGTGTGTGTTTGGACTACAGTTTATAAATTGTAGTTTGTATAAAATTGATTTTGCAAAGTAAAATAAATGTTGTTTGGATTATATTATTCAAAATCACTTTTAGATAAAAAATTACTAAAAGAGACATCAATTTAAATAATTTTTTATATTATTCTATTATTTTACTTTAGATATTTGAATAGATCTTATTAAGAGACATGATAAAACACTAATAAAATACATAAAAAATAATAAAAAATATCATAAAAAGTTCATATAATAAAAAAAATTCATATAAACTAGAAAATAATAAAAAATAATAATATACATGAAAAAACAGAATACTAAAAAAATAATATAAAAAATATTTATCATATAAATAAAATAAATACAATAAAAAATAAAAATATAAAAGATAGTATTATACATTTTATAATGTCAAAGAAAAAGAAAATGTTCTATAATTTTTTTTAGTATCGTTAGTATTCTTTAATTTAGTATCATTTTGGACTATAAATTTTTATTATTTATGACTCATTTATTACTTATAATTAGTATATAATAAAAACGAAAATAAAGTATAGTCAGAAGTACAATAAAAACGAAAAAAAAATCATGCAAACATAGTATATAATAATTACAATCAACAACATATATTATATAAAAAAAATTACAATAAGAAGTAAATAAAATTCATATGAATAAAACCAAATAAAAAATAAAAAAAATTTATACACAACATAAATATAGTACAATAAATAATAGAAAAAAGAATTTATATAAACAAAAAATAATAATTTTTTTACCTGGGCCGTGATTAAAATAAATTTGTATGAAAAAAATTGGAACGAAAAATATACACAAAGAACTACTGTAAAAGTTATATTTTTTGGTGACTTACTGTAAAAGTTATATGGCTACTTGCATCTTTTTTATAGAAAAAAATAAAGGATAAAGTTGGTAGAAAAGGAAAAAAATTTTCATCTAATTTCTCAATGATAACCAAACTTTCCCAACGCAGAAGCTAGAATTTATTTTTTGATTCAGGTAAATGTACGTTTAGAGGTGTATGCATTTTTGGGTTGAAAACAAAAGATTATCAAACATAAAAATAGAACGTTCAAGACGCTCAAACGGACTTTTCTCTTCCCAACGTAAACTCCAAACACACCCTTATTAATAATTCATTGAGAACCACTTGCTGGTTCAAGTCTTTCTGTAAATTTTTTGTGTCGCCTTTTTTTGAAATTACATTCGTGGTGCCTTCCTGATCATCAAAGTTAGTGTTTTTCCTCTATCGATTTTCAATTCTTCTTGTTTCTTAATTGCTTTTCTTGCATGCCACTATAGATTTATTGCATCTTGACGGTATGATTTTGGTTTTAAAAATTGTTTCAGATAGTATTGTTTTTGAAAGAGTGAATACTCATTTTGATCCTTGATAATTTTTTCAAAAAGACTATGAGGTCCCTAATAAAAAAAATTCATTTCGGTTCTTGATATTTAATTTTGTGAGATAGTTAGCCCTTTTGTCAATGATTTCTTTTCAAAATATACTTATGTCACACGTTAATTACTAATATATCCTCCATTAAATTTTTATAAGTAAAAACAACTTAAAAGTCACTAATAAATTTAACCAATGTATTTGAAAAAGTAACAAAAAATAAATAAAAAACTAAACGACCCTAACAGTTATCCTAAAAGATAATGAGACTCCCAACAAAAAAGAATTTGTCAATCTTAGTTTGTTCTTAACGGACAAATCAACTATTTAACATGTCATGTAGGCTTATTCTATTAATATAGAGAGAAAATATTGACAGATGGGCTAACCAGTCTCACAGAAATAAAGATCAAAGGCCGAAAATGGTATTTTTTATTGAGGACCTTGATGTCTTTCGAGGTAATTGTCAAGTGCCGTTTATAATTTTTTAACCTTTTGAAAATATGATTTTTAAAATGTTGATTCCTGCAACTTCTTGTTGCTATTGTTGTCTTGTTGTATAATTTTGCGCCTTAGAAAATCAGGGATCAAGAGTGTATTTTTTGGGATTTTCGACTTTGTTGTAGTGCACGATGCTTTGGTACTGAAAGCTTGGTCTAGGTTGTGTTTGGATTGGGAAGTGAGGAGGATATGAGTTGTATGGAGGTCAAGTTTAGGCATAGAATTGATGCGGTTGAAAATTGTTGACTTGATGGTGTGAGGTATTTCTAAAAATAAGTGTTTGATATGGAAGAAAATATGGTGTAGGACTTTGATAAGAAACTGCTCAAGGCCTTGGAGAAAATGTCAAACTTTCGGAGATAATAGGGGATTGGTGTTTCACAAAATTCACATATTTATCTTTCTTCTTTGAATGAAAACTCTTTTTGACATGATTATCATCATTGCCAATGGGTAGTTTTCCAACTTTCGACAACATTTCAATTCTTTCTTCAACGGGAAGTGCTATGGTGGTTATGGAAGATTCCTTCAGCAGGTGAGGAAAAGTGTTGGCAAAATATGGAGACGACACATGTGAGATCTTTGGAACTATGAGGAGACAAATTCTGTCCAAAAGTAAAGGCTATAGGAGTTGTAGGGTAATAGAATTAGATTAATTCTGAAAACATAATTGTAATTATATTATTGGGCCCTGTTAGTGTGAAGTTGCAGTCCTTTTTTGGAAGTGTGTCAATGATATGGATTTTTGGGTTTCGAAAAAAATTGAGAATTCAAAAATAATAACAGTAAAAGTTACATGGGCTGAAATGAGCATTACTTATAATAATAGCATTGGATATTGTATTAGGAGTAGTAATAAGCATCTAAAACTTTAGTATTTTTTCATAAAAACACATTTTTAATTTTATTTTTATATTAAAATAAATATTTTTTTTACTAACTAACTGATTAGTTTATATTTATTATATTATCATATACTATATGTATTTATCAAAAAATAATATTAATAAATATTATATAATCTTAAAAAATATTATATTATTATTAATAAAAATATTTGATTTTTTTTATTTATACATATTTAATTACATTTATATTAATAATCATAACTAAAAAAAATACTTAATTTAAATATAAGTGAGTCTAAAATTAAAATAATCAGTAACAGAAATTATTACATATATTGATACAACATATATTTGATCTTTTTTATTTAATTATTCCACAACAATATATATAATTTAGTATAATTACATATATTCATCCAACATATATCAAGCAAATCTCAAATGATTAATTTAACGTATGAAAATAATAACTACTGTAATATGATTAAAAAAATTATTCATAATTTTATTCTCCACCTTTTTATGTTATTAAGATATTAAATAATTATTTTAATAACAGTTTTTGGACTTCGATAAATGCAATATATTATTTTTGGATTTCGATAAACAATATATTAAAATAATTATTTAATATCTTAATAACATAATAAGGTAGAAAATAAAATTATGAATAATTTTTTAATCATATTACAGCAGTTGTTATTTTTATACATTAAATTAATCATTTGAGATTTGCTTGATATATGTTAGATGAATATATGTAATTATACTAAATTATATATATTGTTGTGGAATAATTAAATAAAAAGGATCAAATATATGTTGTATCAATATATGTAATAATTTCTGTTACTGATTATTTTAATTTTAGACTCACTTATATTTAAATTAAGTATTTTTTTTATTAGTCATGATTATTAATATAAATGTAATTAAATATGTATAAATAAAAAAAATCAAATATTTTTATTAATAATAATATAATGTTTTTTAAGATGATATAATATTTATTAATATTATTTTTCGATAAATACATATAGTATATGATAATATAATAAATATAAACTAATGAGTTAGTTAATAAAAAAATATTTATTTTAATATAAAAATAAAATAAAAAATATGTTTTTATGAAAAAATGCTAAAGTTTTAGATGCTTATTACTATTCCTAATATAATATCCAATGCTATTATTATAAATAATGCCTGTTTCAGCCCATGCAATTTTTACTGTTATTATTTTTGAATTCTCAATTTTTTTTGAAACACAAAAACCCATATCATTGACACACTTCCAAAAAAAGGGCCGCAACTTCACACTAACAGAGCCCAATAATATAATTACAATTATATTTTTAGAATTAATCTAATTCTATTACCCTATAACTCCTATAGCTTCTGCTTTTGGTCAGAATTTGTCTCCTCATAATTTCCAAGATCTCACATGTGTCGTCTCCACATTTTGCCAACACTTTTCCTCACCTGCTGAAGGAATCTTCCATAAGCACCATAGAATTTTCCTTTTTCTTTTACATTGTGTCCAATTGCTCACAAGTTGGTACTGATTCTAAGTTAAACTTATATTGACTCATGAATTTTTCAGCCATATCTTTTCAATAAGATATCTTAGAGTGATCTAGTTGAATATATCATTCCAAAGCGGGTCCTGTTAAACTTTTATGAAAGAAGCTAATAAGAATTTTTTTTCTCTTTGGACCAAATTGTCATTTTGGTGTAATAACTCTTCAAATGAAAGAGTGGATTGTCACTTCTATCATATTTGGAGAACTCCAGTATTTTGAATCCTTTAGGTGCCACAATATCTAAGGAAGGGCATAACTGGTTAATCTCTACAGAACCATAAACATTGGATCCTTGGATAGATTGAATTTGTTCTTGAATCTTTTCCATCCATTTTCTCCTTTGTTTTATCTTTGTCGGTTTTGTGTGACTACCCTTAGCATTATCCGCGATTTGCATTGGTACGACCTTTGTAAGGACTGGTAGCATCATTGACCATTCCCTCTAGAGAAATTTCACCTTGGATAAAGGAATATTCATCATTTCAATGTTGCTAGTTGTATCTGTACTACTCATCTGAAGTCTATTAGTTCGCAATTGGTTGATAAGAGTGAAAATATTTATATATTTTATCCCAAATACTTAAAATTTTAGTATTTATTTGTGCATAAATATATACATATTGCATGAATATTTTCTAGAGTCCATAAGATTGTAAATTATTAAATTAGTTTTTAAATTATATAAATTTGCATTATATTTTGTTAAGGCATTATTTTGGACCCTAGGCTTTATGTTTGTATCCAAACTCGTATTTGTATTTTGAACGCATTTTTTTGCGTAGATCTCTTAAGTCTACGTATTTTATATGCTAAAAAAGCTAAGAGAAAAAACTATAATTATTGCTAAAATAAACCATCGCAAAAGATGATGTTTAGAAGGTTAAAATTATCCTAGTGTTTGACTCATAAATTGAATTAGAAACATTAAAACTTTATTCATGCATCTAATATACAAAATGAGCCAATAAAAATGATGAATTGTGAAGTCAAGCATGTCAAGCTCTGCTTATTGAAATTCTGAACAACTAAAAAAAAAAGGATATTATCTAACCCTTTCATATTCAAATTCTTCAAATCTTATATCTAAATTGAAGAAAATTGAATAATCTACAACTCTATCTTTTATATTTGGAGCTAATTCATCCATCTAGATGGAGTAAACAGCCTGGGAATAAAATAGTGCAATTTTCATAATGATTCTACAATGTTGCAGTAAATGATGAATATCTCTTTCACTTTTTATTGGATTAGGAAAAACATTGTGTCTAAATTCAAATGAGACATATATCTACAATTTTGATTCAAAAGTACTGGTCAGATTTTTAGAAAATAATACCGAAAAATGAGCAACAAATTGATACATATAATTTGAGAAATGACTTAGCAAAGAATATACTGGAAATTTCTCATATAAAATTTTTCCTATACAAAGGAGGGAAATCTCGCGCATTAGAACATGTAATTGAGAACAACAATACTCTTCTCATATTTAATTTAATTTCTTAGGTCATAATTTTATATATTTAGGAGTTTAGTTTCATATAAATTTAGTTATAGTTTGTTCATGTTATAAGCATTTCAAAACTAAAACTTTGAATTTCTCATCACTTTTATTTTCTTAATTTTTTATTGACCCTCTAACATAATTAAAATTCTAACATTTACTTTAATGTCATTTTATTTTCCCCAACATTCTTTATCTTTTATGATTGGCTCAGTCGTATGTGAAATTGCTAATTTACTTATTATTTATGTCTATTTTCTAGTGATCAGTTCATCGTCTGTAAAAATATTAATTTACTTTCTTGTCATTTAAATTATTTTTTTAACCCAAAAAGTGGAAATATCCCTTTCGAGGATGACTTTAATTTCGTTTTTTATATTTGAGTAATTTTTTATTGATTAGAGATTCTAATAAATATCATGGTTTATATTTGAACTCTTGAGCTTTCTTCAATTAAGTATCTTTGTTTCTTCAATCCTCCCATGTTCAAATTTGATATTCATTCACGGTGTTAATGAATCATTGCCTTAAACAATTGAAGGTTAGTTGTATAAATTACCTTTTCTCTTATCTCGAGTATTTGAAAGGTTAGTACGATTAATCAGGATAAGAATGTCCTTAACTTACATTAGCTTGAAGTTTTGTAAGGTTGATTAAGTTAGGCAAAAGAAATTAGGATTAGATTTTGGTGTGAATCTAGGCTAGATAATTGGTCTTAAAACTAATCTAGATTATTAAGAAGGTAATGGTTACTATTTCTATTTGATTGAACATTAGTTAATCCTAGCAGTGTTTAGGATTTATTAGACGAGGTAAATACCAAATTAAAATAGTCTTTAAATGATTTTAAAATTTGACAAGCGTACTCTTGAGCTCATCGAAGCACATCTCTGATAAAAATGCTATTGAGTTGACCACCATATTTTACTAAGATGGCAGCCTTATTAATTAACACAATCTATCTTGAAAAATCAAAACACCAACCCCCTTTCTAAAACCCTAATCCACTCCCTTCCCCCAATGCAGTAACCCCTTCTTTCTATAAGCCTAATCCAGCGAAGAATCCTCCTTCCCTAACGTACTAAGTTTATTTTAATTTTTCCAAATCCTCCTTCCCAACACACTCTTCCAGAATCATACTGATAAACACAAACATAACAATATCAAAATACGTATTCAAATCCAAATGCAATCAAGCAATCAATCTTAGCATCAAAACCACAACATTCATTAAAAAAAGGAAAAGTATACATTACCAAGAGAGAGTCTGCCAACTATTACCAACACAAATTAAAAAAAAAATTAAAATAAATTTATATGGCTAAATTAGGTTTTATGTGGGGTCCATGGAAAACATTTTGAAAAAGTAAGGAAATGGTAACCGTGGATCAGGTTAACCTCAAACTAGAGAAACCCAATACCCCAACCCTTTCACGCAACTTCTTTCCTAAGAAACCATCGCCGAACGTCTCTCGTACAATTGGTCAAAATTTTCAGTCATCGGGACGCCGCCATGCCCAATCCGCCAGTGACCGTCTCTTCCCCCCGATTCCAATTGGATGCACCAACAGCCTCGTGGAAGAAAGATGCGACGTGCGTGCATGGTGGTGTCGCGAAACCGTAGTGTCGTGAACTATACCAGGTAATATCTTCGTCCTGATTTTAGTAACATCAATAAGAATCTGCAATAGACTTTCTATTTGCGACACAGGCCCTTCCTCGAGCACCGATTTCCGGTGTATGTGTCTGCGTTGAAGGCGAGTGTATCACAATATGTCCATGGATACACCAATTTTTGAAGAAGCATTGTACGGCAGTGCGTATGACGTAAGGGAGAATTCTAATTCCACCGACGTTAATGTTCCGTGTTTGAGTGAAGATGACACACCACTTGTAGAACATGTAATTCTTCTTTTGGTAGCGTCTTTGCTTAGGCCTTCCAGCAACCTTTAGTGGTGTACTGTGATGTAGCTATTTATTCATGATGATGATTCCCGATTTGAAATGTATGTTTTGGTTTTGTAGACCTTTACGAAGATCGTCGAATGTGGGTTCCAATATATTTCCAAGGTGAATTTTGGGCTGGTATGAGAAGTACCCAACGGAGTGAGAGTATGCACACCTTTTTCGGTGGTTACCTGCATTGTAAAAGTGGACTGGTTCAGTTCGTGCATGAGTATGACAATGTGCTTGGGAACAAAGAGCAAAAAGAACTAAAGGATGATGCTGCAGACTCTAAAAGAGTTGTCCCATGTTCATCGAGCTCTACAATTGAAAGACAATTTCAGCATGAGTACACAACCTCTAAGTTTAGACAAGTCCAACATGAATTCAGTAAAAGAGGGGATTGTTTAGTCCGTGGGGTCACTCAAGAGGGTGATTTATTTCGGGTGACCGTGAACGAGCAATACCTACTGTATGGGGAGCTTAGATCTTGGAAGTACAGTGTTAAGTTTGACCCCAAGACACACAAGGTTCGGTGCGAATGCAACATGTTTGGATCAAGAGGTATTATTTGTTGCCATTGTCTTGCTGTGTTGTTTTATTATGGAGTAGACACAGTACCATCTTGCTATGTTATCCCTCGATGGAGCAAGAATGTACAGCGAAAACACACTTTCATCAAGAGCAGCCATGACGAGAAGCGATCGGACGAAAGTCATAACTTATTTAGACGACTGTGTTCACACTTCTACAATGTAGCACAAGATTTTGTGACATGCGAAGAAGAAGCAGTCATGTTACATTCGGGTCTTGATCAGTTAAAGTCAAAGTTGCTTGATTATCATGCGAACTTGGTGTCCAGGCGTGTTCCAAGTTCACAAAATAGCACGGTCACACAGGGCGACCCCCATCTTGGTGAATCTAACATCCAAGGTCCTTCAAAGGTTTCAACAAAGGGTCAGCTGAGAATGAAGAGGCTTGGATTTGAACTCGACGCCTCAATCAAGAACTCTATGCGAAGAAAGAAGAAGAATCTACCGCTGGTATGTGTTTCCTTTTTCCATAGTTTCAAACCACTTGATAACTTGACTAAATGGATAAAGTTGTTACTGTTATTCACTTTTTGTCTATGCATGTTTGTTATTTTTAGGATGTTCATCAAGCATTGAATCAAGATATAGTGGGTTGTTCTGCTAGGAGAGCAAATGAATCACAGGAACATGGCGGGTTCTTGTCGTTGTTAAACTCATTTCGGCCTACTTAAAAGAATTTTGATTATAGATTTGTATGGAGATATCCCTTTATTAAGAGTAACCTTTTTACTCTAATCATTGCCAATTTATTCAGCTTGTTAAATAAATAAACATTGTTAATAACGATATATCATTATTTATTGAGTTTATGTTCATTGATTAATATTAACTCCTAACAAGTTTGTTAACTTTAAAATTTGCTAAGCATTGAAGGTTATGTGATATTGATTAACAAACACGTAAGACACATCTCGCGGAAGACACATCCATATGAATACACCTAATTTAAAGTCATAATCGCAGAAGACACATCTCGCAGAATACACTAAAGACACATTCGTAAAAGACACATCTCGTAGAAGACACATATCGTAGAAGACACATATCGTAGAAGACACATCCCTATGAAGACATTTCCTAGAAAGTCACATCTAGAAGACACTTCCTAGAACAAGACACATCCCTCTGAAGACACATTCGTAAAAGACATATCACATAGAAGACACATTCCTACGAAGAAATATCCTAGAAAGTCACATCTAAAGACACTTCCTGGAAAAAGACACATCCCTATGAAGACACCTCGTAAAAAGTCACTGCTAGAGGACACTTCTTGAAAAAGACACATCCATATCTAGCCACCAGCAACAAGTCACAGCAGAAAACACCTCTTCCATAAAAGACACATCCAAATTTAAACAACATCCAAACCCAAACATTGGTAAAAACACATGTACTGGGTGACAGATCTGTTGAAAGCCACCTGTAACAATCCACGGCTAAAACAGACACATAAATTAGAATTTACACCTCCACCAGAACATAGTTTCATTTTCAGTCACCTGCGTGCAAAATGTGAGTAACGATGCATGACTAAGATAAGTAGAGACATCCAGAGACATGTAGGAACCTCAACAGGTGTATTCATTGACAACAATTACACTTAAAGAACGCATTAGTAGTCGAGCCTGTGCACAAAATTATCCCAAACCAAGGTGCAAAAGACAAAATCCATATAAACATGAAATGCATTATCGTTGAATTAACCAACAAAGTTTGTCAAGGTCTAAAGTGCAACTACCCATAAACAACCTAACAATCCAAAATAAATAGTCCTATTGTGTAGGAAAAGTAATTTGTCTAGTCCCAACAAAATATAGCATAGGATGTGAGAATATTCCCTCCACATATAAACAAGGACGTTATCAGGAGCCTTCATCTTCCCATATGTTAGCTCCTTTTGGTGGACCTTTTTTCTTTGGCTTTCCTCCAACCCGCCGAAGTATGCTCTTTGTATCAGGAGCTGTGAATGGAGTTCTAACCTCCATACGTTTGTTCCTTGGTTGGTTGCGGCGCACAGGAGGTCGAGCACAGCTATTAAGGGCATTCAAGGCAGCTCCAATGGATATATTCTTGTGACATAGGATGATGTCCAATATTATTTCCAGCCTGTCTAACTTGACGACGTCCTGCATATAAAAATCAATGTAAAACTCCTAGAAATATTTCAAAGGCAAATTAATATACACACCAATTATATTCTTAATTTGCTAACAAAAAACTCCTAGAAATATTTCAAAAAATCAGCTAAGTGTTAAAGGAAGCCACAACCATTGTAAAATCATTGTGGACCATTGCTCTTGTCGCTCAATGAATCATGAGAAAACCAAAGATGTACAGAAATACATGTTGATCGCAACGGATTTCGTAAATAAAAAAAATTACAGCATCTTGTTAACGTATTTGTATAATCATATGCCCAATTTCAGTAAGAAAAAAAAATTTACTGCACAATACAAAAAGACTATGTATGCTTAAAATATACACTCATTCTCAACTGAAATTGTGGCTCCATGTATCACAAGAAAATTCACCAAAAGACATATTAACCTACCATGAACAACACACATTAAGCAAATTAAACTGAGAAAAAAAAACGAGTGAATGATGCTAAAATGAACAAGACACATCTAAGGATTAGTTGGTGTACTCCCAAATAAAAATTATAGAGCCAAAAAAATACAAATTTAATTTGCTAATATAAAGCTCATGTAACCATTCCTAAAACCGCAAATATCTAATAAAAAACACATGGATCTCAATGCATTGCTCAAAATATATAGTCATTCTCAACTGAATTTATTGCTATGTGTATCACAAGAAAACTCACTACAAGACACATGAAGTCACTATGAAAAAGTCACATTTAGCAAATTAACTTGAAAAAAAAAAACACAGAGTATTGCTAAAAATAAACAAGAAAGACTATGTATGCTTAAAATATACACTCATTCTCAACTTAAATATGTGGCTCCATGTATCATAAGAAAATTCACCAAAAGACACATTAACCTACCATGAACAACACACATTAAGCAAATTAAATTGAGAAAAAAATATGAGTGAATGATGCTAAAATGAACAAGACACATCTAAAGATTAGTTGGTGTACTCCCAAATAAAAATTATAGAGCCAAAAATACAAATTCAATTTGCTAATATAAAGCTCATGTAACCATTCCTAAAACTGCAAATATATAATAAAAAATACATGGATCTCAATGCATTGTTCAAAGTATATAATCATTCTTAACTGAATTTATTGCTATGTGTATCACAAGAAAACTTACTACAAGACACATGAAGTCACTGTGAAAAAGTCACCTCAGCAAATTAACTTGAAAAAAAAAAAAACACAGAGTATTGCTAAAAATAAACAAGAAAGACTATGTATGCTTAAAATATACACTCATTCTCAACTTAAAGATGTGGCTCCATGTATCACAAGAAAATTCATCAAAAGACACATTAACCTACCATGAACAACACACATTAAGCATATTAAACTGAGAAAAAAAAATATGAGTGGTTGTTACTAAAATGAACAAGACACATGCAAGGATAAGTTAGTGTACTCCCAAATAAAAATTATACAAATTCAATTTGCTAATATAAAGCTCATTTAACTATTCCTAAAACCGCAAATATCTAATAAAAAACACATGGATCTCAATGCATTGCTCAAAATATATAGTCATTCTCAACTGAATTTATTGCTATGTGTATCACAAGAAAACTCACTACAAGACACATTAAGTCACTATGAAAAAGTCACATTAAGCAAATTAAGTTGAAAAAAAAACATAGAAAAAATAAACAAGACACATTTGAGGTTAACTTCTTGTACTCTCAAACGAAAATGGATAGACCAAAAATTACAACATCAATTTGGAAACAAAAAGGTAATATAAACTTTTTCTTCCATAAGAGCTAAATGTTAAAACAGACCACACCAATCACATAACCAATTTGTACCACTATAACTCAGTGGATCAAGAAACGACAAACAATTTAAAATAAAAAATTGGATCTCAATTCACTTTTAAACACAAACAACGATTACATCAATTATTTAGCCTAATTGTAAAATAACATTACCAACTTGAGTACGAAAATGCACACGTCAGGCCAAACATGCCCACAAAATAATCTCAAAATTTAATAAAGACACATCCGAATAAATCATATTACTAAATTATGTTACACTTAATAAATTATATTATAACATGCTTCTATCATAAATAAATTATATCAATAAAGTGCCTGCAATAATTTTAAATATCAAAACTGATGAAAAGGTACTAAATAATCTGACAACGACAACAACTTCGTCAACGAGGGTGACGACAGTGGCACTACACTAATCAATATTTTTCTGTCTGCAAATAACACAACATGGACATACGGAATAAACTACAAATAACCACGACGAAAAAAAATTGAATAACTGATCACACCATTTTTGTCAAAGAACTGATACAACACAGTATAAGCAACCTCCTTCGTATAGGAACAAGATCACCAAAAAACACTTCATACACCAACACCCAAGTTCGTTCACAGCCAAGAGACATAGACACATGTTTAATCCTTCTCAATTCAAAAAATGTAATACTCAGATTTACACACCTATACAAGCACCTAATTTAAATCTCAAAACCCACTAACCTCGTAGTGTCGCGGTGATGCCCTAGGGAAGACACGCTTCTACTCGGGCTCCTCCGCCAGTGAACGAGTGGCTCTTGGTGGCAGTAGCGATTCAAGAAAGCCACGGGATTTCTAGCAAACTCACACAGGCCTACGAATTCTGCCGCTGCCTGAGGAGAGAAACGCTGGGTTGTTGCATCTTGTACAAGGCCGGACACCCAGATGCGTCTTCAAGGCACCTCCAATGAGCACTCGCAACAGACCGAACGGCTTCACAGCGAATATCGGACCGTAACCTAGACGTGGTGGTCTGGTGGTCCGCCAGAGTTGACTTTCCCTTGACGGCGGAGACCGGTGGAGACGGCAACAAAGGATTCTATTTGGCGCTGGATGCGAATAAGGAAGGTTGGGAGAGATGGTCCACCGTCAGTCAATTTGGGGCTATGATAATTTAGGTTAACGTGGTAAATTAGGATTAAACCATGGTTAACTTAGATGTGGCTTTATTTAGTAGATGGGCTTGATGTCCAGCCCAACTCAAGTTGACAGATTTTGGCAGATAAAAAGTTGGTAACGTAGCACTACTGTTAAAAAAATCAGAGAAAGAGAATAAAAAAATAGAGAAAGACATATTGATTCCCTAAGAGAATAAAAATAAGAGAAAGATGGAATGAAAATAGATAATAAAAATCTACGAATTGGACACCAAAATAGAGCTCCGAGAAGAGGACGGTAGAGATGCTGGCTAGACGAAGGCAGCGAAGCCTGAGAAGAAGGCAAATTGATTCAGTAAGAGAGATTGAGCCACGAAGATAAATCGACAACGCCAAAAAGACAGTCCCGCAAAGACGAACTCGGGAGGGTTAGCAAAGATCTTCCACTTTTTCTTGTTATTTCATTTGAAATATTCAGATATTCTCCAAGTTTCAATCAAACTTTACTTCCGGGTTAATTGCTTTATTTATCCACCATTGATTGTAATGTTCTTGATGAAGAAGAGACCGTAACCGTTAAGTATCATATGATGGAGTGGCCGGTTTCTTACCCTTTTTCTTCTTGAATAAAGACATCTTTTGAATGATAATTCAAATTGCAGAAGGTTAACTGACACCAAACTTAGAGTTTTGGCTACGGTTTGAGCATGGAATTTAGAGGAAGAAGAAGAATATGTAGTGTGTGGAATGAGTGATGGCTTATGCATGTATTTATAAGGAAATCTGAAATGAAGTGTGTGGTGTGCATGCTATGCAGAGGGAATCAACGAAAATTAAGGGCAACATGCCAAACTTTCAATTCACAAAATTATTATGAATGTATGTGAGTGCATGTGAATTTTGACAAGAGCAAAACTTAAAGAAGACAAACACATGTATGCTTGATGAGTAACTAAAGTGATATGCCATGCATGCATGGTGATAACTTTTTTTCTTGGTGACAATTCAATCACAAAAAGGAATCAAGAATTAAATGTGTGAAACTTTTGAAATGCAAACCTAATTTTTAAAAATTAGGGGAGTGGTAAGCTGGGCATTTCAAGGCATGGTTTGTTTCCTGGGAGTGTGCCCATACCATACGCCGAGCTTCTTTGTCTATCTGCCGGGCGTGGCTTGTGAAATTTGGTTGGCCGCTGGGTGTGTGAATGTATCTACCGGGCGTGCCTTTGATATGTCGGGCTTTCCAATGCAGCCGCCAAGCATGCATGCCATAAGTGGAGGACCACTGGGTGTGTAGTCATGTCCGCCGGGCGTGCCTTCCCCCCACCCCCCCTTTTTCGAACTAAACTACGATGCATGCATGCAAAAGAGACTATGGATTCAATGTAAAAAATGTGCTAAACAAAGAAGAGAAAACGAAAACTAACAAATAATTGGGTTGCCTCCGAATAAGCGCTTCTTTAAAGTTACTAGCTTGACATTGAGTCTTCTAAACAGGAGTTAGGTTGTTTTATGGCATCTTCTGCCAGTGCCATCTTCCATCACTGCCATTATTTCCTTGACTATCTTCTTTTGTAATGAACCTCCAACCAATGAATCAATATTGATTTTTAAGGGTTGAAGAATCCCATTGTAAAAGAATTGGATCAGAAGCTATTCGGATAAGTCATGATGTGGACATCCTTCAAACAGTTTTTTATATCTTTTCCATGCTTCAGGGACTAATTCATCTTTTTGGAAAAAAGAAACGATGTCCTTCCTTTATTGGACTAAACTCTCATTTTTGCTGCCATTCTCTCTTCTTCTTCTCTCTTGGCTCTTGCTTTCTTTCTTAATCAAAATAGAGTTAACTCTATCTCAGGATCGTATTGGAGAGGAGGTGTGGGGTCTCCTCCTTCTTGCATGCAAGACAGCAATAAAAATAAGATCAAACATAACTTGTGAAATACAAGAAAAAATAAAGAAGGTAGGATAAAGAAAATAAAAGCAAAGAAAAAGAAGGTAGAATAGAAGAAAAGAAAAGAATATAAAGAAACTAAATGTGAAACGAAATAAAAGAAAGTAAACAAGATCTAAGTTAGGACTAAACTGGACGTATCTTGTCAATCTCAATTAATTTCTGGTAACGACGCCAAAAATTTGATGAGCGAAAATTAAAGCTTATGGATACCGGCAAATACACTGGATCGTTCAAATAATATCACGGTGAGCGGATATCATTCCCACAAGGATTAAAGGACTGAGCAAACAAATATCAAATTAAATACCTAATTAGATCAAAATAACCTGGATTGATGAGGGCAAAGTTGTATCTTGCTTGGAATCTTGGAAGTTGAGTACTTCGGAGGCAGTGATTGTTGATTAAAAGAGAATAATAATGGAGAGAGTCAAGGACTTCGGAGATGTTTATGCTCTTAGAAAAATCAAACTTTGTTTACTTATTTTGAAGTGTGCAAAGATCTTTCACGATAAATCTTTAGTAACTGATTTCCAATTCTTCAATTCCTCAATTTTCTTTAATTAACCAATCGTCAATTCCTTAATCAATCGATTAATTAAAGAGGTTAAGCACAAAAACTGATTTAGTTCCTAATAAGATTTAAAAGTAGTCCTTATGTTGAATTATATGTCACTTATTTAAGCTAGTCCTGTCCAGTTAAATCTTAGAAGGAAACACAATTTTCAAAAGTTGTTCTAATCCGAATTATATGTCAGTTATTCAAAATTAGAGTGATTGAAAATAATGTATGTGTCGCACACTAATTGAACCACTATTCCTAGCTGAATTCAAAGAGTCATGTGAAAGAGTTTTTAAGCTTTAATTCAAATATTAGTTTTTCCAAAGTAATAAAAGAATTCAAAAGGGTTTAACATACCCTCCGATACCACTAATCCAAATGAAGAACGAATAACTCAATCATGAAAGAGATCAATGCAAGACTTCAAAATAAAATAAACTTATATTAATAACTTATAGAAAATATAAACAAAACTCCTAACCATTTGACAAAAGATTAGTTACCCATAAAAGAAAACAAGAAGAAAACTAAGTCGAGGAACGAAATGTCTTCTCTATGAACAAGGTTCACTTATTTATATCCTAATTATAAAATTCAAATTCAAACTATCATAATCTCATCTTTTCGAAGAGAAAGATAAGATAACTAATTACTGATTTCAAATTCAAATCAAATCCTAACAACCAAATCTTTTATTTTCTAGATAGAATTAATATTATTACTTTCTTTGATCCTATTTTCTCTCCATATATATTTTATATTCAGGAGAATGAGCATTCTCTTTATCATTGAGTCCATTAGTCATAAACCACACATGCAGCATTTGCAAACAATCTCACAATCTTCCTCCTTTCTTCTGATGACACGCGTCAATGGACAATAAATCTTCGTGATTTGTGAACTTTGTTCAATAGTATAATGGCAGAGAAAAATGGTCCAATAACATATGATGAAAAGAAAAAAGAATTGAAAATAAATCGTTGTGATTTGTGAACTTTGTTCAAGGTAAGTTTCTTTCTCTTATTCTTTAAGTGTTTTTGTACTTTATTTTTTTATCAACAGATAAAATAAAAACATTATTTTCTGCAAATCAGTGCTTATGGAACTATATATATGTTGAAGTGAATTGGAAAATTTATTTAAGATGCATGAATACTACAAAATAAAAAAAAATAGTTTTAACATATATATATATATGAAATAGACCTAATACTTAATATATCTTCTTTGCTTCCTCTCTTAGATCATCCCTTTTATTCTCCAACTTACCTTCTGTGCTATGATATTTTTTCTAGAATGTACTTTTTTGTAGTATTTTTTCTCAAAAAAAAAAAAAAAAACTTCTCTTCTTTTGCTTTATGGGTTTTTCAATTTTTTCTATAGTCGTCCCCCTTTTTGTGATTTTTTTTTTCAAAATTTATAGTGAATAAAAGATGATTGACATGATTGCACTCCCATACCTAAAGCTCATTCTTCACTTGAAACCTTTTAACAGGTTCAAGGAGCGGGCGTTGATGCTTTATCGCTTCGTTCAGTAAATATTTCATCAATGACGCTCTTCTTCACTTGTCACTACATCTTGTTTTTTTTTTTTTTTTTTTCTTTCGTGTTGTTCTGCTTCATCTTTATCATGATGCATGTTGTCGATAGGTTTAATTTGCACGTTAGTTAACTGGAATATGTCATAGAGCACCCTTGAGATTTGGCAATTTTCTTTGAAGTTCAGTAAAAAACTTGAGCCTTTATTCTTGGTCTCGAAGGGTATTGGGCTGAATTGATTAACCAAACTTCTTTTTCTTTTGCTTCCTTTATATATATGCATCAAAAGCGTGTTGGCGATTATTTGGATGCATGCTAATAATTTGCAAGATCTCTTACATACGCTGAGTTTTCATCCCATTTTGTATGGGAAAAGCAAGGTCACTTTTGGAGACTATGTAAACAGGGCCATGTCATTGCTTGTTGGACCCATGTTCCTCATGGACACGATGAGGAGTATTATCTCAGGCTACTCGTTAATTTTCAAAGAGGTTGTACATCATTTGAAGATATTATAGCAGTTGGCGGAGTGGTTTATGATACATATAAGAAAGTATGTTATGTGCTTGGTCTTTTACAAGATGATAAAAAATTTGTTGATGCAATTACTAAGGTTGGAGTATGGGCATCAGCATCATATGTAAGGAAGTTGTTTGTTGTGCTATTAATGTCAAACAACATCAGTAGGCCTGAGTTCTTCTAGGAACAGTGTTAGGGACTTCTTTCGGATGACATTGTGTATTCTCTTCAAAAAAGAAATCGACACAATGGTATTTTATTTAATTGCTTAAATGATTTGCCAAATTTTCAAAATGCATCTCCGTTAATTTTTTTTTTTTTTTTGCAGATATACTTATTTCAGAATCTGTCATAAAGAATATTTGACTTTGAAAAATAGAGAAGATTTTGGAATGCCGTAGACATTCACTGATAGATTTCCCAGACATGCCCTTACCTAAAGATATAGACAGAATTAACATTTTTTTGAGTTGAACTTTGATAGGCAGAAATTCTTGTTGGAATTAACCAAAATGGTTTCAGTTTTGAATCCTGATCAGAAAGTTGCTTACAATGAAATTGTTGAGGCAATCGATAACAATTTAAATGGTTTTTATTTTGTTTATGGATATGGTGGTACTGGTAAGACTTTTCTTTGTAATGCATTGTCCTTTCTAATTAGAGCAAAGGGTCGAATTGTCTTAAATATTGCATCAAGTGGTATTGCATTTCTATTGATGCCTAATGGCTGAACCACTCACTCGCAGTTCAAGGTTTCGTTGAATATATGTGAAGTTTCTATTTTCAATATTACACACGGCTCTACTTTCGGACGTCTCATTTCTTGTGCAAAGTTGATAATATGGAATAAAGCACCAATGCTTAGCAAATTTTGTTTGAAACTCTTGACAAAAGATTTCTTGATGTTTTGTTAAAGCTTCTCCATTTGGTGGTAAGGTGGTTGTTCTTGGAGGTGATTTTCGTCAAATATTGCCACTTATTCCTTGAGACATGTGAGAATATTTTTTATTCATGCATGAATTCTTTTTATCTGTGGAGTTCTTGCAAACTATTGGAGTTAAGACAAAATATGAGAATTTCTAGCAGAAACCCAAGTGGTAGTACTATAGAAACTGTAAATTTTGTAAAGTAGTTACTTGAAATTGGTGATGACCTTTTAGGAGATAATATGGATGATGAGTTCCAAATACAAATACCTGATCAGTTTTTACAGCCAAATGAATGTTCAACCTTACAAGGTTTGGTTGAATTTTTGTATCCTGATCTGTTTAACTAAACTTATAATGGTGATTAATTTACACAGAGGAGTATCTTAGCACCCACTCTTGACATTGTTTCCAAAGTTAACAATCACGTGATGTCTTTAATACCTGGTGATTGTAAAATATATATACAAGTGCTGACTTAATTATTGCAGAAGATGGTAATTTGGAAGCTGAGTTACACAATATGAGCACTAAGATGTTAAATTCTTTAAATTGCTCAAGTCTTCTGCAACACAAGTTAATTTTGAAGGCTGTGGTGCATGTAATGTTGTTACGCAACATAGATCAATCAAATGGACTATATACTGGTACTAGATTGCAAGTTAGGCCTCTAGGAGATCATGTCATCGAGTGCATAATACTTACAAGTAATAATGTTGGTGAAATTGTGTTTATTCTTTGGATGAACATGATCTCTAATAACGAAACTCTATCTATTAAGTTCTCAAAGAGACAATTTCCAATTGTTTTATCATTTGCAATGACGATAAATAGATCTCAAGGACATACATTGTCAGTAATTGGAATCTATCTTCCAAGATTTGTCTTTACTCGTAAACACACTTCGTTTTAATGGGCGAACAACCCAACTCTTGGAACATACTATAATTCCAGGTGGCAAAGAGCGACATCGAGATGCCAAACCTTCGTGTAGATGTGAGTTTTTGGGAAAAATTAGCCTGTTATCTCTAGAGTAACTTTTATTTGTTGAGCGACGACCCTTCCACTCGGCATTCACTAAGGCCGGCTTTCGTCCTTACTCGACGGATGGGTCTTGTAGTCAAGCTTCCTTCTGTCTTTGCACTCGAGAGCCAATCTCCGTCCGATCCGAGGAAACTTTTGCACGCCTTCATTACCTTTTGGAGGCCTACGCCCTATAGAAACTGTCTACCTGAGACTGTTCCTTGGCCCGTAGGTCCTGACATAAGGTTAGAATTCTAACTCTTCCAGATTGGTATCTCACTGATGGTTCGAGTCCCCTCCTTGAAAGGAGGCCTTTTCCGCCCTCCACTTAAGCTGTGTAGGAAAAGCCCAAAGCCAATATCAGGAACAGTGAAACTTCATAAGGTCTTTCTTTTTAGGTGGAGGCAATCTGCATCTTTATAGACATGTCTATTTCACCGAGTCTCTCTCCGAGACATTGCCTAGATCGTTACTCCTTTCGTGCGGGACGAAATTACCCGACAAGAAATTTCGCTACCTTAGGACCGTTATAGTTACGGCCACCATTCATCGAGGCTTCGGTCGCCGGCTCCCCTTTCATCACGTCACTAACTTTCTTGACCTTTCGGCACTAGGTAGGTGTCAGCTCCATATAGAGTCTTATGAGTTTGCGGAGATATATGTTTTTGGTAAATAGTCTCACGAGCCTAGTCATTGCGACCCCTTTGTGAGGGGACACTCCTTCTCCTAAAGTTACGAGGCTATTTTGCCGAATTTGTTAGAGAGAGTTGTCTTGCACTCCTAGGTATTCTCTACCTACCCATTGGTGTCACTTTCGGGTACAAGTACCCTTTGTTAAAGGTCGTTTGAGCTTTTCCTGACACAGTAAGCGACGAAATACTTCGAGGAGTTGAAAATAAGCGTAGATCTGTAGATTCACGAATAGGTCAACTTTTTGAACTGCTACTGAATCGACGGGCAGTCAAGCGACAACTTGACCAATCGAAACATCTTAGTAGTCAGAGAAAAAGAAAGTAAAAGTGATTTTCGTAGTAGCGACGAGCAAAATGAGAGCAGTGTAAACCGTGAAAATGAGGTTGTAAGAGAGTTATACAAGCGTCGTGCTGCTAGGCGAAGCGACGAAGTACTGCACCCTAGATGACGAAAGTTCACTAGCCGAAACCAATAGCTGAAAATACCACTAACTTACGCTCTCACGTGCAATCTCGTGTGAATCAGCAAAGACCACTTTGAAAGCTAAGGTTGAATAGTAAATCCTCTTGAGTGACCAATAGTAAAATAGTACCGTGAAAAAACTCTCATCGAAAATGAAATAGAGAGTGACCAATAGTAAAATAGTACCGTGAAAAAAGAGTAAAAAAACTCTCATTAAAAGTAAAATAGAGCACGAGAGTGAAATAGAACATAAAATCATAAGTTTGACTATTTATATAAATATATGGTGATAAATTTTAATGATTAATTTTGATATATAAATAATATTTTTAAAAAATAAAATATTAACTTAAAATGTTGGCTAATATTAATAAAAAATTATTTTTTAACAACTTTATCAGAATGTTTGTTTTAATGGTATTTTTAAAATTTATTCACTTGTTAGCGAATTCTTTTAGTCAAACTTACCGTGCATTTACATTTAATAATGTATTAATTATAAACCCGAAAATTTATTACTCTCTAAACAATTATCCTTCAACATTAAAAAAAAAAATTAAATCGAAATTCAATATTCCAATATTTTCCTCTTACCGTCATAGAAATTAAAATAGAGCTGAAGGGGTGAGAGAGAGACAGAGAGATATTAAGAAGAAAGAAAGTGCTAAGAAGAAGAAGAAGGAAGTAGAAGAAGAAGAAGGAACTGCTTCGATCTATAATCAGCTATTCTCTCTCTCTCTCTCTCATCCCATTTCGTCGGAGCCATGATTTCTGCCAGCAAACTCAAATCCGTCGATTTTTACAGGTCACAACAATCTCTCACTCTTTTCTCCTTTTCCGAGTTCGGAATTTTGTTCTTAGGGTATTTGTAGTGTGAAATCATCCACCAAATGTGCATTCTTCTGCAAGATCTTTGGGTACTGTGCCATTTACTGATTAATGTTGAGCTCTTCAAGTGCATGATTTGATACGATAGTAATACTTTTGTAGCTGGGTATTAGTGAGAGTATAAATACGGAATTGTACCATTTTCGAATCATAGTAGAGTTAGAATTAGAATATAGGAAAATGGTTTTGAGTTTTTGGTTACCAGTGTTTAATCAGTGACTTTTTGCACAGCGAACATTTTCACTTCTTCATTACCCGAGTCAATGAAACACAGCTTGAGCATGAAGAGAACATTGCAAGCACCAAAAGTTTTGAAATGCCTTATAAGGATTTGAAATGTTTTGTTTATGTATTTATTTATTTTCCAGTCATGTTTGACATGAATCACATGCTAGAAGCTAGGAGAGTTGATGTTATGAAGGATAGCCCATTATGTAGAGTTGTAGGAATACCAAGAAAAAAAATAAGGATAAGAGGATGTTTGATTGAAGGGTGAAAATTGGATGGAAATTTTAATGGATAAGTTTGATGTTTTATACTAAACTTAAAATTGCACATGGAGCTTATTCATGAAAATCTGAGATCCATTTTAACACCCCATCCCAATCTAGACATACAGTAATTGGAATAATTAAAATAGATTCAGGATTACCTGGTCACTCTAGACTAGACTTGGTTAATGACATAACACAAAGGCTCTGTTTGGTCCATCTATCAAACTCTACCTAGTGGGAATAGATATTTGTTGCTGTTGTTGCTGCTGGGTTTGGCATGAATGAATATCTGATATCATATGCCTAAGCAAAGCTTTGCATCTTGAAGTGTACATGCTTGGGGTCACGGTATAAAACTATAAAGGATCCATGTGGAGTAGTTGTTCTAAGTTGCTTGGATTTTTTATTCGTAGTTTGCAAGTTGCATATGTTCCATTTTTGTCCCTGTATAATTATCTACTTGCTGTTGTCTTCTGTCAACAGGAAAATCCCACGAGATTTGACTGAGGCGTCACTATCAGGGGCGGGATTATCCATAATAGCAGCTTTCTCCATGATCTTTTTATTTGGAATGGTAAGTGGTTTATGACTTCTTGGTTGTTTATTGTGATATCTTTTGTTACGTTTCAAAATAGAATTAGAAGTAAAGTTTCATTTTTGATTTTATCTTACAACCTTGTTTCAGGAACTAAATAATTATTTGACTGTAAGCACCTCTACATCAGTGATTGTTGACCAGAGTTCTGATGGAGACTTTTTACGTATAGATTTCAATATCAGGTAGAAGCTTATATAGTTGTTTTCTATCTTTGATCATATATGATGTTTCTAAAAGTTGATGGATGGATATATCCGAACTATTTTTACTAGTATTAGCTAATTATCAGTTGTCCCCCGGGGGGGGGGGGTCGATAAATTGTTTCTAAACTCTTGGTTAATTCACCAAAGAAAATAACTTCTTGAAAGCAAGAAATTCTTTTAAAGAAACAATATAGGTTAGTAATTTAAAGCACAGTGCTTATTATGTGAATAAAATACACTCTTCACATACCTTTCATGCTCATTTCAGAACTGGGTTTTGGAACACTTTTTGATAAAATGAAACTGTCTATGCTTATCAGATAATTGTTGAACTAGAAGTGGGTTAGGGATCTAACTAGATGAGACTTAAAGGTCCGGCAGCCAATATTGATATTTGATGTGTCATGTTTGTTTGTGAATGTTATATGAAGTCAATAACCATTACGAAAGCAATGCACCTTTATCTCTCATACCTTATTACTTTGTCTAAGAATTTCCATTCCTTCCCAACCTGTTTACCAATTGTTGCTGCTGATAATATTCTACCTAGCATTTTAAGTTAATTTCATGGCTATGTAAATACCCTCCTCTCTCACTCTCCAACATTGCTGTCTGATGGCTTCACTTATCTTCTTGCAGTTTTCCTGCGCTCTCATGTGAGTTTGCATCAGTTGATGTGAAAGACGTGCTGGGAACAGTAAGATTCTATTCTCTACTTTTTATGGAAAAAATGCTCCTGGTTTAAAGTTTTCTCTCACTTGGTTTTAAGTAGTGAAATGCTTCTTTTACTTCATGCTTTGAGCTTAATGAAGGCAAATTTGTTATGTTTATTTAGACTGTCAGAACAATAATAATATCAACATATCTGTCATGCCATTTCCATTAATTTACCTTGGTAAACAACAAAAATATGCTCTACCAAATGAGCATCTCTCTTGCTCTGCAATGTCTCTACCTCAAATCATCAAATATTTGGTCCCTATCATATAGATTCTATATTTCTTATTCACTTTCATACATGCCTATCCTATGATGCTTTACCTTTTGTCTGAACTGTTTGAGTACACGTTCTTAACTTCGTACCTTTAATTTTCAGAACAGGCTCAATATAACAAAAACGGTTCGGAAATTTTCTATTGATTCAAGTTTAAGGCCCACTGGTGCTGAGTTTCATTCAGGACCCGTTGCAAATGCTGTTAGGCATGATGATGAAGTAGATGAAGAATACGTTGAAGGTTCTTTTGCACTCACAGAACAAAATTTTGATAAATATGTTCATCAGTAAGTGGACCGATACATGATTGATAATTCTTTTCTCCTTCCTTTCTTGTATATTTCATGGTAATTATGCATTGTTCACCCCATATTTTAATGAACATTTTGCAGGTTTCCGCTTACCATTGTAAATTTTTATGCTCCTTGGTGTTCCTGGTGTCAGCGTTTGGTAATATTTAGTCTGATTCTTTAATTAAGAAATAAGATTAGTGCCTGATTTCTTTGTTGTTTCCTATATTGATTATTTTTCTGATTCTTTTTCAACAATGTTGTACTGTTTCTTAATTGAAAAGTAGTAGTGGCAAAGGCTAATTCAAGTGCTAAGTGCATCTTTTCTATCAGTTACACTATAGTAGTAAGGAAAATATATTATGCAGAAAACTAATGTTATTCAAAGGGTGCTAATACTTGAATATATTCTGTCCTTGAAAGATTATTGACCAATTTATTAGAAACAAGGCAAGAAATGACAAAATATTTCGTCTCTTTAATGAAAGATGGTAATGGTTAAAATCTTAGTATTAATTTGTTATATTTCTTTTTATTTTCTTTCAGAAACCTTCATGGGAGAAGGCAGCTAAAATAATGAAAGAGAGGTACTATAATTGTTGCTCTGTTTCTCTCATTTCTTGTAATTACACACTTGAACATCTACTGCCACCTTTAATTTGTGAAGTTGGTGCAGTTATTGTATCCATCACTTCTCTTCAATGTCCCATGTGTGTGATTACTTTTTATATAGGTATGATCCCGAAATGGATGGACGCATTCTTGTAACAAAGGTAGATTGCACTCGAGAAGGTGATTTATGCAGGAGGTACTATTGATATTTTTATTTTGGTTTATGATTTTGCATAAGATGCTATTTCTTTCTTGAAGTTATTTAGCTTTTACGTTCTGTAAGTAACAATGTCCTAAAAATCGGACCCGAACTGGCCGGTCAGACCGGGAACCGTTTGACTATGCGGTTCGGTTGATAAGCCAAAACTGTCTTTTTGAGAACTGCCCGTGAACCGCTAAACCGTCTTAGGACTGGCTGGTTGAACCGAACCGGAAACCAGCCAGTCTTTAGAAAACCCCCCAAAACTCTGTCGTTTAAATATTAAAAAAGAAAGGGGGTCCGGATTCCATCTCCAGCGCCGCCTCCATCTCTGCTCCGATCTGGTGCAGCACGATGCAGATCTGGTCTACCGATTCAACAAACAAATTTTGAAAAAAGAAGTGCGATGAGTGGAGGGTTATGTTTGGCAGTCAGCAATCAGTGTGAAGTTTTGTTGAATTGTCATTGATTTGCATCATGGACAATCACATATTGACTAGAGACGATGATTTGTAATTTTTCTTCAGAACGAGGTGCTGAGATAACACCTGATGATGCTGATGCCTGATGCTTGATGATGGGCTTTTGTTTATTTTGTTGGAAATAAAGGGAAATAATGTTTGGGCCATGCTATACTAGAAAGAACTAAATTGAAGCATTGAGCTTCTTGCGAGTTCATTAGCAAATTATTCTATCTTGTTCCATATCTGCATTTTTATGAATAGGATGGATTTCATGAAGTAGGTTTATAGATATGCATCCCCATAGTCCAAATATGAAAATACTTGCTACATTGACTATTGAGGATGAAAGTACTTATTGTAATTTATTTTGCTTTCTTTCCGATAGTTTCTTTTTTTATTTTTCTTCTCACTATTTTATAATTTTTTCCTTCTGTGCTTTTGGCGTTCATAAGCATCTCATATCTCATTATCAATATCAATTTCCAGGAATCACATACAGGGTTATCCATCTATTCGCATCTTTCGGAAAGGAACTGACCTCAGGTAACAATTATAACTGTATTGATTAAAACCAATGGTCGACCAACACCCTGCCCTCTAACCAGAAACAAGGGGGTTAAACAAGAAAAAAGAAAATATGAGAGATATGCTACTGCCTGCAGCAGCTGTTCCATTAAGTGCCACCTAAATTGCATTAATATTCATATATATACATATGCTTGTACATATCATAGTGTTACCTACCCAAATATGGCTGCAGGGGTGAGAGTAGAAGCTTCTAAGACTAAGAGAGGAAAGATTCTGCCATTACCTTTCCATTACAGCAGGAAGAGGAATGTAGAGGGTAAAAAGAGGAATAATAAAAATGGGGATATTCTTGTAATTAACATGCCACCTGGCACTAGTAGTGGGAGAAGCATGAAAGAATGTCAGGGGAGTGATCCTAACTGAATTGGTTGTGGGTGTAGGGGGTATTATTATTAGTAACAGAGTGAGTGAGAGAGAGGTAGGAATTAAGAAGAGAGAATAGGAAGGCTTAGGAGAGAGGCTGGCTCTTCAAATCTCAGCCAAGCACCTCTATACTGTCTTGTTTTTCTGCAGTTTTCTTTCATAATTCAATAATATCAAGGAGTGTGATCATCCTGAATCAGCCCTTTTCTTTCTATTTGGTTCTGTGTATGTCTTAATAATACTCATGATTATTAAGACAATCTAACTGCATTTATGTGGCTGGTTTTTCTTTTGCAAACCTCACAATAATAGGTCTGCATTCTGATATTTATTTGCCTTTCCTTTCTGGGTAAAACTAATATATATGATCCTTTTTCTTCTTTTTTTATTTTATTTTATTTTATTATATATATATACTACTACATACATTAAATTTTTCCCCTACAATGCTATAGTTCATATCAAAGGGGGGCCTTGGAACAATGGTTGTATTAGGTTAGACAAACTATATTGCACGCTTTGTGTGCGGCCTTTTTTAATGTAGTTCATATCCTTGTATAAATATGGATTCAGAGTAGCAGAATATAAGGATGCAAATAATGTGGTGTATTGGAAAAAGTAGGAAGGGAAATGACTAAATATCTTGGAAAATGTTCGACTATTATGAAATAATTTTCTGAAAACAGACGAATAAGTTGATTTATAACTCACTGATGAAATGGTTGCAAACTTGCAATCTTAAAGCAGTTCACAGAAACCATTTGTGGTATATGACACTGTCATGTTTGCTTTGGGTCAGCTAGATATTTTAAAGGGAAATCATATTTGCATCCAATTCATTAGTAATAATATCTTATACAAGTTATCAATAGCGAATTGAGGCTCACCATATTTTGCTAAATTCGGCTACACAATAATGTTATGGTTCCGAAATAGCGGATATTTGAGGATTTCTAACATAGGAATGCATCCTGAACATTATCACTCTGGCAGTCTGGCCTGTGAATGGTTTTCTAAATATTTGGATGTTCTGATTAATCTAGTTTGTTGAATGCTTTCCCAATTTCAGAAGTGACCATGGACATCATGAACACGAGTCCTATTATGGAGATCGTGATACAGAAAGCCTAGTCAAGGTTCAATCACACCCTATCTATTTTGAATTAGCATAATTTGGGTAAATTTAACTTAAAAGTAGATTGGTCACTTAGGTTCATATGTAATTAAAACAACACTTCACTGTTGGAGAATGCAACAGATTGATATGAGTTTTCTCCGTTGCAGATGATGGAAAGTTTAGTAGAATCTCTCCCAAAAGAATCTCAGAAGCTAGCATTGGAGGATAAATCCAATGTAGCAGAGAAAAGACCTGCACCATCAGCTGGTGGATGTAGAATTGAGGGATATGTACGTGTGAAAAAGGTATGCAACCAGGAATTAAGATGCATTTACATTGCACGGTTGTAATCAACCTTGATCGTTGGTTCCTTTTGATCATTTCTTTTTCTTGCTAATTTAAAGTTGCCAAAAAAAAAAAAAAAAGTGATGTGTGCTCTATTTTCCCTAGCTTTTAAGTTTATTATTATCACAAACTGTCATGCACTCCTCAGGTTCCCGGATTCTTGATTGTCTCAGCTAGATCAGAGTCGCATTCCTTTGATGCTTCTCAAATGAACATGTCACATGTCATAAACCATCTTTCTTTCGGAAGAAAATTGACACCTAGGGCCATGAGCGATGTGAAGCGGTTGATACCTTACATAGGTAGCAGCCATGACAGGCTGAATGGTAGATCATTCATCAATCCTCGTGTTTCAGAAGCAAATGTTACTGTAAGTTTATTTTTTTATATAAGCGATTCTAATCTACCTTAGATAACAAAGTAGGAGTGATTCACAAGTAAATGGACAAATATAAAATGGGTTTGATGGCCAAAATTGAATCATACTCAGTAATGGATTTGCATTTTTTTATTATCATTTTTTCTTGAATAGATGGATTTCCAATTTTTAGTCGGAACTTAACAGCAGAAGGGGACAGTACGGGTCATGGAAGATTTATTGAATTTATAGAAAAATAGAGGAGTGAGCAGAAAGGGGCCGTACAAGTCCTGGAATATGGTATAATTTTATTATGTTGTTGAATTTGTGGAAGAACAGAGGAGTGAGGAAGGTGAAAAAACTGGATTTAGTTCTTAAGTTCAATATTTGAGTGATATTGAACTCAATTTATAGATAAGTAGTTATGACTTCTACAATATCGATTATAAGGAGTAAGATATAACTACTATTCTTCTAATGCACTCACACATATCATTTTTGATGCAATACTAATCAATTACTAAATATATCAAGTCATGTGTATTATTCTTAACACAAATTATCATTTGAAGACTCCTGATCTTGTTTATTTCTTTTAATTTCTGATAATAACCGAATTATTAGTATATGACATTTGGAGATTTATTGGAACAAAAATTTAATTCATTCATCGGATATTTATGTCTGCAGATAGAGCATTATATTCAGATAGTTAAAACAGAGGTAATAACTAGAAAAGGTTATAAATTAATTGAGGAGTACGAATACACAGCGCATAGCAGTCTGGCTCACAGTGTAGACATTCCTGTTGCGAAGTTCCATCTTGAGCTGTCCCCCATGCAGGTCTGTACATGGAGGTTATGAATTTGAATGAATTTGCACTATTTATGGTAATTTATCTTGGTTTTATCATTTTGATTTCCGTGTGCAGGTCTTGATAACCGAAAGCCAGAGGTCCTTTTCACATTTTATTACTAATGTTTGCGCAATTATTGGGGGAGTTTTCACGGTTTGTATTTGCTTTTATTTCAGTACTCTGGTTTTGTTCTTAGAGTATAAACCCCAATCTTATCCTTGAGCAAAGCCACGGATGACAAAGTTTTCACTTAGTCATTCTTTATGGTGAATGACAAATTCATCTGATAAGAAAATGGTAAAGGATGAATGTCGCTTTAAAATTTTGAGACTATTTTGTCCCATGTGTTTTGTTAGGGACAAGATTTGGTCAGGGATATGATATTAGGGGTTTGCTCTTATTCTTATGCTGTCTCCTATTGGTTTTCTTTAATAGAATGTATTGTTCATTGTACTCTTTTTGTGATTTCAGGTAGCTGGAATTATTGACTCAATTCTGCACAACACAATTAAAATAATGAAAAAAATTGAGATAGGCAAGAATTTTTGATAAATGGTTGAAATTTTAGTTTAGTTAGGGCTTCTGATTTAGATATGCCCTTTTTTACTATAGGCCATGTATCAGTTTATTTTCCATAGGTATGCTATATAAATCATAAAATTGTAGTAACTTTAATTGTTACTTTAGTAGAATGATGATTACAACTTTTAAGGATAACGGTAATGACTTTCACAATGGAAGAGAATTATACAATGTGTGTGTGTATTTGTGTGAGCTCCCCCATCCATTTGTTTTTATGGGAACATGTATAAATTACAACATGCGCTTGTGTGTAGTGAATGTAAATGCAAAACAACTTACTGACAAGCTTTTGCAGTGAGCTATGTCCACAAAATTCATAATTGAGCCATTTTCTAAATGGGACCAGAAATTGATGGAAGCAATTTGAAGATTGAAGGAAGAGTAATACTTGTACATTTACGGATTTGTTTAATACATGTTCCAATAATATTTTTAGAACATGTTATATTTTATTTCTAATCATGAAAGATTTAAGTGGTGATAATTTTTTTTAACGAAAAAAACAAAAATGACATACCAATGAAAGACGGATTCTAATTGACAAAATTATTGAAACACTAAAAAATTAATCAAAATTTTTAAACTATCCCTCTTAATTTAGCCTCCCACACCTGTTATATATATATAATCTTCTAATAGCCTCCACACCTGTTATATATATAATCTTCTAATAATTGTCTTGATCATGGATTGAAGTGTTCTTCAACTCTATTTTATGCATAAAAAATCCTTTTCTAAATCGTGGAAGACGGATAAATTAAACTTACACCTATAACTACAGAACAAATTGTTGAATGTAAATGACACTAATATATTACTGTAACTATGATAATTATAATGTTTTTTAAAAAATATTACTAAAATTAAAGTAATATTTTTTTTTAATTGTTAAACAACAGTTTTTAAATAGTATTGCTTAAAAAAATATTATTAAAATATAAAAAATGACTTTAATTAAAATAATATTTAACAATATTTACATAGTCAAACTAAAATTTACCATATATATAATTCATGGGGCCTATTTTTATAATAATTATCGTAGTTATACAATTTTGGTTATACTTAAAAAATGTGGTTAAGATTATAATAATTTTTTAATATGTGAAAAGTACCTGATATAATAGGGGGAAAAAAAATTCGGTGAAAGTATAGAAAAAATTTCAAGTATACCGAGAACACCAGTGTTCCAATTGTTTTAACCGTTGATTTCAATTAATATATATTATATATATTTTTTATAATTTAGATCAACGGTTAAAACAACTGAAACACCGGTATTTCCGATACATTTGAAACTCTTCCGAAAGTATATATCTTTTGGTGTTCCACAAACGTTATTCTATGCTCAATAATCAATATATGCCTTCTTTGAAGTTAACCTTGGCATTTTGCTATTTCATTTGATCAAATATAAAATGCTCTAATCAAATAGTACAAGTTAGAGGGCCAAGATAAATACTTAGATCTCCTATCAACGGTACAAAGATTAAAAAAAAAAAAAAAGTTACTTTTGAAACTATCAAAGACAAAGTATAAAAGAAGGTACAATTTTAAAAAGAGAAATTTATTGTCAGGTGGAAGACATATCATAATTAAGCTGTTAGAGAAGTAATTTATGTATATATTCTATCCTGTTTTAAGCTATTTAATTTACTTTTAGATGAGATTCATAGAATTTTAACACAATTTTGATGAAATCAGAGAGACACTGAAAAGAGAATATCATGGATTAGTTGAGACAAAATGACAAAACCTAAAAAAAAAGAAAAATTGGGTTTCGAAAACATGTGTACACAAAATTTGGCTCTGCTTAAAAAATAATTTTGGAGATTGACTGTCCTAATGCACTACTTAGCAAAATGTTAAAGGATAAGTCTTCTAGATATAAATCTTCTTTGACTGCAGACAAAGGGATTAACCCTTCTTGGGGCTAGCAAAGTCTCTTAGAGAGTAAAAAAGTGGTAGAAAAAAGATTAATGGAGTTTAGGATCAGGAGATGATGTTAATGTTTGGCAAGAACCCTGGCTGCCACCCCTATACCCATATCATATTAGTCTCAGTAATCAATTCAGCAACAATATGTTTTCAACAATTAATAGAGAAAAGGACTTACTGTGTAACACCCTAACTTTTAACACCTCATGATTGCATTAAAAGTTCAGGCGTTACCTACCTCATTTTCTCTGATTTTATACTATATTTATTTAATATTGAGCTTTCGTGAATACGAACCGAAGTTTTATTTTAGAAAACGATAAGTCTGTACTTTAAACATTTAATCATAAAAATATATATATATTCACATAGCATTATTTATATAGACTTATTCAAAGAACCTCAATTACAAGTCCTACCCCACTAAAAACCAAAAGAATAAACGAGAAGGGGAAAAATAAATTCTAACAACTCAACTCATAAACATAATCTTCTATGCTCCTGTAGCTTCGCACTAAACCTTCGCACCTGTAGCTGAAAGAGGTGGAAATATGGGGTAAGAACTGGGGAGTTCTTAGTAGGGTTGGGGTGTATAGCTATATTCATTTTATTATTTCTTATACAGGAATTCCACAATAGAATACTTACGATCTTCAATAGATGGCCAATAGCAACAAACCTCATAATACAAATAACTTTAACAAACTAGAGATACAGAAAAACTTACAAGTCAAGAAGCACACACACCCACAATCACAGAAATACATATCACAGAGAAGTATGCGCAAACAAGTATGATGTATGTCTATCCTATGCAGGCCATGAGCTCATGTGTCGGTTGCCTATCCGCTCCCGACATTACCCAAATGCAAACAGTGTGCATATAAGTTTTATGCCCAGGTCGTATACAGTGTGACTTTTAAACATTTTGTAATATTCTTACATTTGGAAAATAGTTCACAATGTGTGGACATCCCCACTATACATTTGGCACTAAGCCTAAATAAGGTCGTATCTGCTCTTCTGTGGCAGACAGTCTTTTAAAGCTTTTTCTTTATCTTTGTCCTCTGCTCTCCTGTGGCAGAGATCCTTTCAGTTAATACATTCTTTTCTTTTCTGTGCTCTGCTCTCCTGTGACAGAGATTCGTTGGATTTTTTAATTTTTATTTTCTGCTCTCCCGTGGCAGAGATTCCTTTAATTAATACATTTCTTTCTCTTATATTCTCTACTCTCATGTGGCAGAGGTTCTTTAGTTTCTTTTATTCTTTTAATTCTTTTATTCTCTGTTATTTATTAAATTATATTACGACTTAACTCAGCAACCTTTGTCTGAGTTTAGCTTCTAGTGCCATAACCTCTGTAAGCAACATCTGTCTTATAGGTGCGACTCTCTTGAGTCGATGTATGCAAACATAACCTCTGTACGCAACCTCTGTCTTACAGGTGCAACCATCCCCTAGATTGGCCGATGTATTTCTGGAGAGCAAATTTCGGTGGACTTACCACCATATCTCTGCTTATCTCATTTTCTTTTCGTTCTTTCTTTCTTTCTTTTCTCTCTTATCATTCCATAATATAAATTATCTTCGCATTATTCTCTCACCTTTCCCTAAGTGTCTTATGGAAAGAGAATCAAGGATGCTTAATTTAGATTTGTCTTTCTAAAGTTTTTAGGACAGTTTTCTACTTACCCTTTTAGTATATCATAAATAAAATAATATCTTTTAAAAAAATATTAATATATTATATTGATACAAATAATGCTAGTATTAATAATACATTATTATTTTATATCAAAACCTACTTATTAACGTTTTATTCTTTAAACTTTTAAATATTTTACTTTTTAACCCAATATTTTATAAAATTACTAATTTTAATTTTATATTTAAAAAATTACTAATTTAATTTCATATTTCTAGAAATAACCGTGAACTCTTATAAAATATTCATTTTTACCCATGTACTTTATTTATTATCCAAAATACCCGAAAACTTACATAATTACAAATTTTACCTTGATTTTTTATATACAAATACAATGTTACCCTTCAAAAATAAAATTTAATTACTAATCTTCCTCTAATACCAAAACCGAAACCCTTAACCTTTTTCTTTTAAAATATTACTTGTATTTTAATCTGTTCTCGAGTTTTTCAATTACCGATTCTTAGTAACTTATAATTTAATTCATCGGCGATTGAACCTCACCTATTTTATTCAAAAACTAACGCAATGACAGCTCCAAATCAGCCTCATTATCACAGTTTGGGCAGCACAAACATGACCGAATCACAAGCTTAATCACATATAACAATATATCAATATAATTCAATATAAAGTCAACCTAACTCCATCAATAATCAATCATAACAACCATTCACTTATCCAAAATAAATTTAATCGGTGAGAATTTATTGAAACCCTATATCCGTACGAAATCAAAATACTCGAAACTCCGGAGAAGCTTTTTGACCGAGCTGCTGAAGAAGAAAACGTCAGAAATCGATTCCTCCGCCAAAAACATCAAAGGGCCGAACTTCAAGGGAAGGGGAGTAACTTCACCGTCAATGATGTCAATGTGAAGAGGAGGAAGACACAAACACTTTGATCGAATTAAATTTTTTTATTGGAGTTAGAGATCTCAAAAAATCGAAGTCGAAAATTCGGAGGTTTCACGGTTTCTCTCTCTCACCTACAATCTTTCTTTCTTTCTTTCTTTCTTTCTTTCTTTCTTTCTTTCTGGCTCCGGTTAATGAGAGAAAATGAGATGTTGATGATGATGATTAATGAATAAGAGGGGTTAGGCGTCATTGGTTATATATATAAAGAAAACACGTGTCATTAGTTTTACATATATATATATTTTGTTGAAAATAAATAGTATGGCCACAAGCCAATCAATCATGTGTCAAATAATTTATTATTGTTATTATATTAAAATGTTAATATAATAAGATTCTTAATTAAATTTAAAAATTTATCATTGTGATAGTGATTATAATATTGAGAGATAAATCTTTTATAATTTAATCTAAATTGTTCTTAGTCAATAGATTATTAAAAAAGGACATTAATAATTTAGAAAGATCAATATATATATAATAGTCTTCATTAGATGAAAATTAATAGATATATATATATATATATATATATATATATATATAGTGCATATAGAGATATGACCATTGAACTGACTTACTTTGAGAATTCTTAATGGTTATAATTACTTCATATTTGTCAATAGGATATTCTCAAGATGAACAGGGTGATAGAGTTTTCTTTGACCTACGACTGTCATAATAATTAACAATGTATTTATTATACTTTAATTCCGGACACCTAATACCCTAGGGTGCTAGTTGAATGGATATTGGGTATGATTTAAATACTTGTAGAATTAATGATTAGTCAATAAGGAATTCGTCAACCCTTGATAAAGAGTTTGAACTCTATGATTATAATGACTCAGATGAATAAAACCTTGGTCAAGGGGATTGAATGAATGAAGAAATGAGTTTCTCATGTCATTCACAGTTCATTATAATAATGGTAACAAGTTAGAGTTTGAAAATTAGACCATACTCTAAGGGGTAATCAAGAGTTGGAAAGATAGAAGGAATTATACTTTGTTCTTCTCAGGTTCTTAGTAAAAATATATTACTTCATACTATTGGGGGGTGTGTTTGGGAAACCCGTTGGAAGGGAAGAAGCGCGTTTAAATTTTTTGAAAGCTTCAACTTTTGGTTTGGCAAATTTTTTTCTCTTGAACGCATAAGTGATTTTGCTGCCAAAACCACGTTTACAAAAAGCAACTATTTTTAGTTTCTGCGTTTTCTTAACGGGTTTTTGGCCATAGATACTAACAATTTATTTACCTTTTACCAACTTTATCCTTTATATATGTTATTGTATTATTTATAAAATTCTTGTTATTTCTATTTATATGAGCTCTATTTTTCTATTATTTATTATTTTTATTTTTTTCAACTATTTATTTGACATTATACACTTTTATAATTGTGATTTTTGTGTATTATGTTTGTTATTATCTTTTTATAATATGATTTATTGATTCTATTAGATAAAGTAAATTAAATAAAAAATTAACTGTAAATAATAATAATAGTAAAAAATTATAACATACTAAAAAAAGAGTACTAAAAATACTAAAAATATATTATATAAAAAGATCATCAAGAACTTTTAGATTTGTTTCAATCACTATAAAGTAAATATTTAATTTTTTTATTATTTTCAATACTCTCTTTTATAATTGTAATTCTCGTATACTATGTTTTAGTGTAATTTTTATAATATAGATTATGATTCTATTAAAAAAGATAAATTAAATAAAAAATTAATCATAAATAATAATAAAATTATAAACGTTGGATTCCAAATTAATATTAAGAATAAGATTATTGAGAGTACTAAAATAAGAGTATGATATAAAAAAATACTAAAGTAACATTTAATACTTAAAAAATGTAACATTTGATTAAATATTCTTTTATATATATAATTTATATTTTTTTATTTTTATTTAAAAATATATTTTGTCTATTTTTATATGTTATTTTTATTTTAGTAAATAAATATTAATTTTATTATAAAATTAACTAATAACATCTATTTAAATATCTAAATTAAAATAATAGGATAATATAAAAAAAATTTTAAGTTGATGTCTATTTTAGTAATTTTTTATTTAAAAGTGATTTTGAATGGTATAAGCCAAACAATATTTATTTTACTATAATCCATTTTGATACAAAAATTACCAAATATAAATCACTTTAACACAAACTTACTTTTGATCAAAATCAAGTTTGCAAAATCAATTTTATGCAAACTCCCGTTTGCAAACTGTAATCCAAACACACACTGGGTCGTTGAGGAGTGTTGCTAGACGCCAACCATGATTAGTAAATTTAGTATGACTAATTTACTACCCGCTTAATATTGAAGCTATGGAGTCACATACTAACGAGTGTTCTAATCTTTGCTGTAGAATTATTTAATTATTATTCTGATTTGATCAAATAAATAATTATATTAATTCAAATAGAATATTATTGTATTTTTTGTTAGTACCAAAAATATAATAAGAGTATGATAATTGAGCATATTAAATGAGATTTGAGAATAATTAGTTATTCTAATTCTAAATTTGAATTCTAAATTTGGATGAGATCCTAACTGATTCTGCTTCAAATTGAAGTATGATATAATTCATAAATTTAAAAGATTCAAGTTTAAAATAATAAGATATGATTCAAATTTGAATTGAGATTAAAATTTAAAATCAGTAACAAATCTCATACTATATATATGTATGTCAAGAGTAGAGGAAACAGAGGAGAATAAAACACAAGAGTTTTATTCATTTACCTCTACACACATAAACATATGTGAGCCTAATTCTTGGAGAAGAATTTGATGGCGTGCAAAGAGTTGCAAGAGATTTCTCAATTTAGATCAAATGTCCATTGGTCAAAGAGTTAACAGTAAAGATTGGTCTCGGTATGGATACGCATAGCGCCTTTGTACCATCAAAGGAGAGCAATTTTTGCTAGCATACACAGGTATTTAAATTTGATCTATATATTGTTTATTTGAATAAATTTTAAATACAAAATAGATCTTTAGAATTACTTTCTTTTCTTCCGCTACGTATTATAAACACATATAATCCCTTCATGCATAATAAGCCACATTCAATTTTCTTTTTCCTTTGTTCCCTTTAATAGTTTCGGCTAGTTAAATGAAACCAAGTAGTACTACTACTACTACTAATAATAATAATAATAATAATAATAATAATAATAATAATAATTCTTTTATCTTTCTTGAACTATCTCATTATAATGAAAATTATTTAAAAATTTTAATAAATTTTAAGTTCAAAGTATCATAAAATTTAATTTAATTATTTTTAAAAAAATTATTTTTTTTAAATATAATAATAAATTATGAATAACTCATTATTTAATTTTAAAAATTCGGAATGTTATATTCTACCCACCTTACAAAAATTTTCGTCATAAAAAATTATTACATTGAAACAAGTTCAACCTCAAACCAAAGAAAATAGGGTCCACGGAAAAAAGTATAGAAAATGTCAAAGACAATATTCAAGAGAAGTCAGGTAGGCAATTAGATTTACAAACAAATAAAGGTACATAGGGACAATAGAGTTCGATCGGAAAATAGTCAAATTACATTATGAGAAAATCCAAAGCAAAAATTCCAATGAAGATAATGAAGGAAGAGATGGCACGAGTTCGTGTAGCACGAATAAAGATTATACTTCGAAACTGAGCTATCTTTGTAACCTCTAACATTTCCAAATCTCGTGATTCGCATAACCTATTATTTCTATATCGTCTGTGATAATCTATTAGTGTTCCCGTATACACAAATCATCAGTATTAAGTTGGCCAGACCTAATACCATGAGAGATGCAACGGTCGACTAACAGCATTAATCAATAGACAGTCATGCATGTGAGACTCAAACTCTTATCATTAGGACAAATCCTACTGCATGACAGACACTCAAAGTATGCAGTGAAGCATAGTCAATCCATTTCTAAGGCTCTAACTGGAACGAATTGCTCTGGTACCATAATGTAACACCCTAACTTTTAGCACCTCATGATCGCACTAAAAGTCCAGATGTTACCTACCTCTATTCCTCTGATTTTATACTATATTAATTTAATATTGAGATTTCGCGAATACGAACCGAAGTTTTATTTCAGAAAACGATGAGTCTATACTTTAAACCATTTAATCACAAAAACATATATATTCACATAGAATTATATACATAGACTTATTCAAAGAACCTCAATTATAAGTCCTACCCCTCTAAAAACTAAAAAAATAAACGACGAGGTAAAAATAAATTCTAACAACTCAACTCGTAAATATAATCTTCTATACTCCTGTAGCTCCGCATCATTAAACCTTCGCACCTGTAACTGAAAGGGGTAGAAATAGGGGGATAAGAATTGGAGAGTTCTTAGTAGGATCAGGGGGTATAGCTATATTCATTTTATTATTTGTTATACAGAAATTCCACAACAGAATACTTACGATCTTCAATAGATTGCCAATAGCAACAAATCTCATAATACAAACAATTTTAAGAAACCAGAAATACAAAAAAAATCACAAGTCAAGAAGCACACACACCCACAATCAAGAAGTATGCGCAAACAAGTATGATGCCTGCCTAGCTATCCTATGCAGGCCATGAGCTCATGTGTCAGTTGCCTACCCGCTCCCGACATTACCCGAGCACAAGTTCCGGATATGACTTTCCAGATGCAAACAGTGTGCATATAAGTATTATGGCCAGGCCGTATACAGTGTGACTCTTAAACATGTTGTAATATTCTTACATCTGGAAAACAGTTCACATTATGTGGGCATCCCCACTATACATTTGGCACTAAGCCCAAATAAGGTCGCATCTGCTTTTCTGTGGCAGACAGTCTTTTAAAACTTTTTCTTTATCTTTGTCCTCTGCTCTCCTGTGGCAGAGATCCTTTCAGTTAATACATTCTTTTCTTTTCTATGCTTTGCTCTCCTGTGACAGAGATTCGTTGGATTCTTTTAATTTTTATTTTCTGCTCTCTTATGGCAGAGATTCCTTTAATTAATACATTTCTTTCTCTTATATTCTCTGCTCTCATGTGGCAGAGGTTCTTTAGTTTCTTTTATTCTTTTAATTCTTTTATTCTCTGTTATTTATTGAATTACATTACGACTTAACTCAACAACCTTTGTCTGAGTTTGGCTTCTAGTGCCATAACCTCTGTAAGCAATATCTGTCTTATAGGTGTGACTCTCTTGAGCAGATGTATGCAAATATCGGTCTTACAGGTGAGGCTCTCTCTAGCCAATGTATGTATTAATAACTTCTATAAGCAACGTCTATTTTACAGGTGCAACCATCCCCTAGATTGGCCGATGTATCTCTGGAGAGCAAATCTCGTTGGACTCACCACCATATCTCTGCGTATCTTATTTTCTTTTTGTTCTTTCTTTCTTTTCTTTCTTATCATTCTACAATATAAATTATCTTCGCATTATTCCCTCGCCTTTCGCTAAGTGTCTTATGGAGAGAGAATTAAAAATGCTTAATTTAGATTTGTCTTTTTAAAATTTTTAGGACAATTTTCTCCTTACCCTTTTAATATGTCATGAATAAAATAATATTTTTTAAATAAAATACTAATATATTATATTGATACAAATAATGCTAGTATAATAATAAAAAAGTATTAACATTATCTTTTTTATATCAAAACCTGCTTATTAACGTTCTATTCTTTAAACTTTTAAATATTTATTTTTTAACCCAATATTTTATAAAATTACTAATTTTAATTTTATATTTAAAAAAATTACTAATTTAATTTCATATTTTTAGAAATAACCCTGAGCTCTTATAAATTATTAATTTTTATCCTTGTATTTTTTTTATTATCCAAAATACCCAAAAACTTACATAATTACAAATTTTACCTTGATTTTTATATACAAATACAATGTTACCCTTCAAAAATAAAATTTAATTACTAATCTTCGTTTTATACCAAAACCGAAACTCTTAACATTTTTCTTTTAAAATATTACTTGTGTTTTAATTCGTTTTCGAGTTTTTCGGTTACTGATTCTTTGTAACTTTTAATTTAATTCCTCGACCATTAAACCTCACGCATTTTGTTCAAAAACTAACACAATAACAGCCCCAAATTAGCCTCATTATCACGGTTTGGGCAGCACAAACATGACCGAATCACAAGCTTAATCACGTATAACAATATATCAACAAAATTCAATATAAAGTCAACCAAACTCCATCAATAATCAATCACAACAACTATTCACTTATCCAACACAAGTTTAATCGGTGAGAATTTACCGAAACTCTACATCCGTACGAAATCAAAATGCTCGAAACTCTGGAGAAGCTTTTTGACCGAATTACTGAAGAAGAAAACGTTAGAAATTAATTCCTCTGCCAAAACCATCGAAAGGCCAAAATTTAAGGGAGGGAGAGTAGTTTTACTGTCAATTTCTATCAAATAAGAGTGATATCAATGTAAAAAAGAAAAAGATATAAATACTTTAATCAAATTAGATTTTTTATTGGAATTACAAATTTTAAAAAATCGAAGTCGGAAGTTCAAAAATTTCACGATTTCTCTCTCACCTACGATCTTTCTTTCTTTTCTTTTCGTATGGCTTCGGTTAATGAGAAAAGATGAGATGTTGATGATGATGACTAATGAATAAGGAAAGTTAGGTGATATTGGTTATATACATAAAGAAAACATGTGTCATTAGTTTTATATGCATAGTTAGCCACATTTATTTTTTTTTCCTTTGTTCCCTTTAATGATTTTGGCTAGTTAAATGAAACCAAGTAGTAGTAATAATAATAATAATAATAATAATAATAATAATAATAATAATAATAATAATAATAATAATAATAATTCTTTTATCTTTTTCGAACTATCTTATTATAATAAAAATAATTTAAAAATAATTTAAAAATTCTAATAGATTTTAAACTTAAAATATCATAAAATTTAATTTAATTATTTTTAGAAAAATAAATTTTTTTAAATAAAATAATAAATAATGAATAACTCATTATTTAATTTTCAAAAATTTGGGTTGTAAATGCTGAAAAATTCGAAATAAAGAAACGAAATCCGTTCAAAAAAGGCAGTTATATATTCGCGCGTTAGTTGAAAAATTGGTTAGATTAGTAGCACGTGAGGCGAATTATGTGCAAAAATTTGTACACTGAGTAAAAATTTGTATATTATATCGATAAGTTTGTGTTATGTATAAATTTTTGTGTATTATGTTTCGAAAATTTGTATACTATATCAATCAGAAAGCATGAAAAAGGAGTAGTGGCATATGCACGTAATTTTTTTGTTGGGTTTTGCACAAATTTAATTAGACTTAGTTATAAAAAGACTTATACACGTTGTATCACTTTTTTTTTTCAAATTTTATATATTTTGTTTGTAAATAAAAAAAGCTAAATAAAATCATTTCTTATCTTATTTACAGTATAAATAAAATATATGTATAATTATTTCGTTTATACTATAAACGAGATATCTAACAACCTAAAAACATATATAAATAGTATCCAAAATATCTGTTTCAGTAACTAAAATAATTAAAATATTTATTTAAAAACAAATTCTGAAAAATCATAGTACTATGTCGTCGTTTTCTACCATGATTTATGTGCAAATTATAAAATATTGTACCTTGCCACTATTTACATAAAATAAAAGGGAAGAAAAAAATGGTTTAAACCAATATAATAGTGTGCACCATAAAAAAAATTTTAAAAGTCAATTATTTTATTTTTAACGATAATAAAATTAGTTATTAATATATTTATTAATAATTAGATATTTTATATTTTATATTTTGTCATTAAAAAATTTTAATGATAATTATAGAATTACTGATAAAAAATTTTTAAATGACAGTAAAGAATATATATATAATTATCATTATAACCTATAATAATAATAATAAATATATAATTATCATAAAAATATAAGTTATATGTCACTGTCCTTACAAATTTGTTACTAAAAGTAATTTTTGTCGTAATGATGGCTTTGATTTTATTTTATTTAGATGAAAAACCCTTTCTTTTAATCACATAAAAAATGGTTTTATTCCAATCAATTTCAACATGTACAATATTTTTACATAATAATCTAGTTAGAAACACACGAAAGGTACATTCTTGTCAGCTTATTCTCAATCTTCATTCACAAACAAACATCAAACTGAAGACCCAGTACAAACAATACCGGCGAAATCAAAAGTATAGAGGAAAATAAAAAAGAAAGAACAAAATAAATTAAAAATAAATATTGTCTTCTTTGAAAAAATTTAAAAGTATATGAATAATAAGCACCCACAACAAACATATACACTTGAGTTTACTAGAGAGAAAACATGAGAGCTGAAGAAGCCATGGATATTGCTAGAAGCGAAGCAGCAAAGTTGACAAAGGCGGAGGCGGCAGCATTAGGAGGATGATGTCCTTCACTGGACGGTGCGGGTGTTGGATTTGTTTCCACAGTTCCTGCAGGTGGAGGAGAAGACTGCCCTTCTTGGCCGGTTGGGGCCGGTGAAGGCGCTGATGGCGGCTGCGGCGAAGGTGGCGAAGAAGTGGGACTTGCTGTGGAGGAGGTGCGGTTGGTTCTGTCGGCCATGACAATGACGGTTAGCTTCTGGTTCTTGAGGCAGTTATCTTTGTTGCCGCTAATGAAGAAGTATGGGCCTGATTGGGTGAGCTTGAACACTGTGTGGCCGTCTGAAAACTTTGCATATGGTGAGTTTGTGTTGCAGCTTGCATAGTCTTCGCTCTTCACCTGCAGCACTGAGTCTTGCCCAGATTGGTAGTTGAACACTGAAACCATCACAAAACACAACCAAAAAATTATCAAAAGGAAAAATATAGAATGAGCCTCGTGAACAATGCACTTACTTATGCATATGATAATTTCTCTTCCCTTGTAATTTCTGTAAGGATCTAGTGTGTTTTTATTTTACTAGACTAATTTTAAAATTCATTGTTTATATTATTTATGAAAATTATTGTCTACCTAATAAAATCTTAAAAAAATACTATATATATACTAAAATTAATCAACTATTAATATAAAATATACGATAAAATACAATTAAATATACAGTAACTAATCTAATGGTTGAATTTTCATGTGTACATAATATTATTAAATAAGTATGAAAAGCATTTGAAGTATTTTATGAATATTTTTGTATCTCAATCATTTTAATCATTAATCTCCATTGTAAAATATATATACAGTAGAGATTAATAGCTAAAATGACTTAATCACTAATATTTTTGAAATATTTGAATTTTTTTTCTTAAGTATATATATACGCAATTGAAAGTCTTCCATAGTGGTAGTAAACACAAAAACTTAGTATCAGAATTTTGGTGTATTTTTAGGTAAAAAAAAAAAAAAAGAAAAAGAAAACGTGCGTTAAAAGGTTTACATATTTCAAACACAAAACTATTTATATTTTCACTTGTTTAGAAGTATGTTGATATTTTCAAAACTTAAACTCAAGATTTTTTAATTATAATAAAAAATATTTATTATTTTAATTAATTATATATTTGTTAATATTTAAAAGGATGATGATTTAATAGTATCTATTAATACACTAATATTTATATCTATATATAAAAAATACTCTATTGATTATACATTAGAAAACTATATATTTTAACAAAAGTATGAATTCAAATAGTTGAAGAAAAGATCAGCAGAATTTGAAATGTTTATTAGGATTGAAGAAGAAGTCACCTAGAGAGTCTCCAATTTGAAAACGGCTCTTTTCTGCCCATGAATTGAAAGGATTGAAATTGGAATCACTTGGAACACTCCAACCCTTTTGACCTCCAACTATGAAATCATAAGCAGCACCCTCATGCACCAAAAGTAACACACACAACAACCCTAATGAATGAACTACTTTATTTGACCTTAAAATTGAGGTAGCCATAGGTGAGAAAAAACTAAAGGGTATTATTGCAGTAGCAACTCGAAATTGGTACTAGTGTTTTGGAGGCCAGAGAGGGATGACAAAAATCTGAACCATTATCAAGGCTTATATAGGTGTGAGGTAGGTGCATGGAAAATTTACAAACTGTGGAAGGGAAGCTTTAATTTTGCAACTTTTTATTATTCTCCCCACACTTTGGGTTTACTTTGATTCTGGTGCAAAGCATAAGTTCACTTTTATTTTCTATACTCAATATAATATTAGCTTTTTGAATGAATCTTTGATATAGCTTGATATGTGGGTTTGTGCTTTGCTTTACTGTCATTAAGGATGAATATTCATATCTTGTGAAATGAGGCTAAGGCTAGCTAAGCCTAAGATTTATTTTATACATAAAGTTCAATTTTGATTAATAGAATATGTTTAAAAATTTTATGGTATTATCTAATAAAATTGATGTGTTTAAATTATTATTTGAATAATACATTAAAAATATATCTATTTTTATTGATATAATATTACGTAATTAAATTTTTATATAAAACTTTTGATGTACAAAAAAATCTCCAAACAAAAAATTGCACATCAAAATTCTAAAGATAATATATTTAAAAATCTAAAATTAAACATTTTTCGCATTTAACATTAAAAATTACCAGGGGCGGAGCTAGAATTTTTTTTGGGAGGGGCGAACATAAAAAATATTAGTTAAGAAGAGAGAAAAATTAAAAATTAAAAGAAAACTAAACTAAAAAGTTACAGGTTTGGGAGGGGCCATTGCCCCCCTTCCCACAAACGTGGCTCCGCCACTGAAAATTACACATTCAAAATTCGGTTATTGGCCCTTTGGAATTTGGAGGTACAAGTTTCACATTTTGGATATGTTATATTTTGTAATTTTGAATGTAAAATTTTTGGATTTTAAATACTCTAGATTTTATTTGTATAAATTTTAATCATGTTATATATACATTAAATTTAACCATAAAAATTAACTATAAAATGAAATATATATTAAAATATAATATATACTAGTATTTTTACCAGTAATAACATTACAGGGAATATAAATTTTTTAAAATTACAGTTCACTTTATTCTGACGGTATAGATTATGCATGGCACAAAAGATTTATAAAATCAAACAACTTTTACAAAAAAAAGTAGTAGATTGACAAAAATTTCTGATTAAAAAAATTAAGGTATTTATAGATAAAAAATCAAATAATAAGATTTTTAATTATTATTTTTATATGAAAAGTCTAATTTTTATTAATAATTAATTTTAACATTCGTTATTTAAAATTTTAAATAATTTAACGTGTATACTTTTACATTTAATTAGGTGTTAAGTTTGTTGTACAAATAAAAATAATTAATTTTTATACTTGTTATTTAAAAATAATATTTTTTCTCTCTATGTATATAAAAATATAATTAGATATTAGCATAAAAAAATTAAACCTTATACTGATAGTTATAAAATTAACTCAAAATTAATTTTTTTTTAAAACAATTGAATCTTGATTCTAACTTTTAATTATAACATTAGTATTCTCTCCAAATTATATGTAATAAATATTTGAAAGAAGAGAAATAAAAATATAGATTAGAAAGATAAGCGATAAAAATTTAAAACTAAATAAAAAACTAAAAAAATATGTATATAATAATAATAATATTTTTTTTATTTGAATTATATTATTTTGTTAATTTTGTTTTTTGTAGACAGAAATATAGAAAAAATAGAGAATGAGAGAAAAGAGAGAGAAGGGTAAAGATGAAGAATGAGAGTGAAAGTAAGAGTTTGTTATTTTTTGAAGAAAAAAATTTATTTTAATTGTAAAAAAATATCGGTTGACATATTTTGATTTGTCAAATTACTATAAAATATAAATTATATATAGAGTAATGGTAGAGAGAAATAGAAAAATGGAGAGAGGTAGATGAGAGAATTTAGGAAGAAAATTTATTAATTTTGAAAAAAATATTTTCTCTCAATTTTAATAAGAGAGTGTCATGTGACACATTTGATTATTAAATTGGATAGTAATATATGATACATAATATAGGTATATTTCAATTTCAATTTTAATATTTTAATTTTAATTTTAATGCAATTAAAGAATGTCATATTGTATATTTTGATTGTCAAATTAGTAATTAGCCATTGATATTGATAATGATATATAAAATAGATAGAGTGGTTGAAGGAATGAGAGAAATAGAGAAAGGAAGAGGAAGGAGGGGAAAATTCTTTAATTTTGGAGGAAAAGATTTAATTTCAATTGCAATGAGAAAGTGACATATGACACATTTTAATTGTAAAATTAGTAAGTAGGAGAGAAAAATTCTTTAATTTTGGTTACAATGAGAGAATAACATGTGGTATATTTTAGTTGTAAAATTAATAAGAAAAAAATTACTTAATTTTAAAGAGAATAATTTAATTCTAATTATAATAAAAAAATGACATATAACATATTTTAATTATAAAATTAAATATAAATAATATATATATTAACTAATTTTAACGTGTAAATAACATTTTTCTTTTTTATTAACGATTGTTGGCAAACTTAATGAGAAGTTTGTTTTGTGGCGGCAATGCATGATTAACGACGTGTCTGCATTCCATTGGTGCCTGGTCTATGTAGCTATACATGATACATCGTATTATGGTAGATTTTTTTTTTTTTTTTGGTAAATCGTATTATGGTAGATTAACACTATGCAAGCAATTTTGGAGAATTATACATACATACAATGTTAAAAAAAATTGAGAAGATCTATTTTTGAGAATAAAAAAATTAGTTAAAGGTAATTTTAAACAACTTTTAATCTTTGAATGTTCCTTATAATTATTTCCTTAAATTATGTGAACATTTAAAAATGCACAATTAGTTGTGAATATATGTGGTATAATGTTTAACAGGGGTAATTTAATTTGTATATCAATTAATCTGGAAATAGATTCTTTTAATTTTTTTTAATAATTGAGAGAATAAAGTATGATCTTTTACTATTAATTTTATAAATGAGACTAAAAATAAATATGAAAGAAAAAGCAATGAAAGGTTAAAAATTATACTTTACATTCTCAATTTTTTTTAATAATTGAGAGGATCCATTCTCCTTATTCTCTTATTCCAACTATATTATTTAATAAGGGACAATTGATGGTAAAAATTAAGAATAATAAACCAAATCAGTCCTCAAAAAATTTAAAAGCCAATATTTTAATTTCCAAAAAAAATTAACATACAAAAATATCTCCAAGGTTTTATTTTGACAGACAAATCAATCATCAGTTCATTTTTTAGACAGAATAATTACATAGATCTATTTTCAAGAATTTTAAAAGCAGACATTTTAGTCCTAAAAAATTAATATACAGATCAATTGCCAACGTTTTTTTCCGTCAGACATAACAGTCTTCCATAAAAAAAAAGTAAAATAAAATTATTATTGTTGTTGTTACATAGATCAGTTTTCAAGAATTTTAAAAGCAGACATTTTAGTCTTAAAAAAATTAATATACAGATCAATTGTCAACGTTTTTTTTCGTCAGACATAACAGTCTTCCATAAAAAAAAGTAAAATAAAATTATTGTTGTTGTTGTTGTTGTTGATTGCACAATAATACTATAGCATAATTTTTTGTATTTTTTAGACAAAAATAATGATAATTTTATTCATTAGATTCTTATGTATGTATTTATAATATATATATAGTCACTCAATAATAATAATAATAATAATGTTCAATAAAATTATTAGAGACTATTCTACAAAAAATTTAAGGTTGAAACCATTTGATATTTTTGTATTTAATATAATCAAAAGATGTCTTGTTTTAAAAAATATGTTTGTATTAAAAGAAAATATTTTAATTTGGATTTTAAATCATCATTATTCACCTTACTTTTTTCTAACGAAAAGAGTGTATTAATATGCTAGTGTCATCATCCACATGTACAAAACTAAGTTAATAATAATAAAAATTGATATATAGTAAAAGTAAAATAGACGGGAGTAGACTGTTATGTCTGAGAGAGAAAAATGTTGAAGATTGATCTGTGTATTAATTTTTCTTAAAGACTAAAATGTTTGCTTTTAAAATTCTTAGAAACTGATTTGTCTGATTGAGTAAAATTTTAGAAATATTTCTATGTATTAATTTTTTTTGAATTAAAATATCTGTTTTTAAAATTTTTGAGGACTGATTTGAGTAATTACTTAAAAATTAATGTTACCTTAATTAATTTTCCAATTGGACAAATATGTTGTAGAAAAAAAATGAAAAGTAAATGGTTGTAATATATATTTTTATACTTAATGTTTAGTTGAAGGGTAAAAATGGAATAAAATTATTTAAATAAATTATTTATTATTTTCATCCCTTAATCAAACATACCCTTATTCTCTTTTTCCCGTTTATCTAATAAGATTACTTTTTTTTTGGTTTTAGACAGTATCCCCCAACCCAACAGGACAAGAACTAATTCGTCGCGGTACTGAATTCCATTTAAGGGTTTATCGCTGGTCAATGAGTTGCTGCATGCACAAAGCGGGATTCGAACTTCCGACATACTAATAAAAGAAACTAACTATTATTGATCTATAAATAAAAATTATTCTATATAAGTAAAATTTCTAAAATAAATAATTATTTAGCACTAGAAACGGTATTAAATTAAAAATATAATTGCGAGTAATTAATAGTTTGTTAAATGAGGCAGCTCAAGAGAAGAATATTACTATTCGGAGAAATAAATGGATGAGGAGGGCTTAATTTCAGTGTAACTAGTAATTTCTACTCGTAATAATATTACGAAATTGTAAGTTTTTTAAAATAAATTGTATCTTAATATTTAATTTTTATTATAAATTTTAAAAATTAATAATATCTAATATTTTTGTAATAAATATTAAAGATTTTGTCAAATAAAAAAGAAAGATATTATTCGTATATTTGTTTCTTTCTGTACAGTGAATGATTTTATGGATTAGTATTTTTAAATAATTGACCATTTGTATCCATGATAGTTCAGAACGCTGACAAATGTACCCATCGTAGAAGGAAACTGACTTTGTAACCATGAGAGATGGGCTCCGTGTGACAAAAATAGCTTGGCTTGGGTTGGCACCTGCTTCGGGTTTGTATAGTCCTACATGGCAATCCGAACTTCCCAAAGTCCGATCCAATCCACGTGGAATTTAACATTAAACAATTTAACATTGAAGAGAAATTCGCGGGACTTTGCTGATGCCATAGCAGAGAACGTCCTTTTGTTTCCAAGCCGGAGAAGACGCCTGAAACACTCCCAAACCATCACCCTGAAGCTACGTCTTTCAACGTTGTCATTCCGAAGTCAGAAAAGGCATTCGGAGCAGTACAGAGCCATCAAAACGAGAACGTGGAAGAGGAACTTGCAAGGAATAGGCAGCAGAGCTCGAACCCTGGAATTTCGTCGCCGACGGTGTAGAGGTCACCTCGTTTGGTCGGCAGAGAACTGAGGTATGTCATTGCCAGTGTTAATTTATTTTAAATGTCACTGAGACTAGTTGGACAGATTACATTACCATATGAAATCGTGGTTGAGAATTGCTAAATTAGTTGATTAATTGATTTAGGGTTTGTATTAGGTGCTCAAGTAGTTGATTTATGGTTTGTGTTAGGTGTAGTAACATGCACTGTTTTCTTAGAATGTGTTGGTTTATTTCACTTTCAGGAATGGCCACCATCCATATAACACTGTATATTAATCATAGAGGACAGTTTGAGAGAGGGCCGTGTGGGAAGCTTAGTTACGTTGATGGTGAAGTCACAGAGATAGAAAGGGTTAATGTTGATACCTTGAATGGTTTTTTCGTATCTGATTTGGTGAAGGACATAGGATATACATCTGTTTCTAATTTTTTCTGGCTGGAACCTGGGAAAGGGCTTGATGATGGGTTGAGGGACCTCAAGGTTGACATGGATATAGTTAGGATGTATGAGGCAGCTGTGAAGAACAGTAACAGAATAAATGTATATACAGAGCATCCGGTGGATGAGCCCGTGTTAGTTGAGGAGAACAACATGACTCCATCAAAGATGAGAGTAAAGCGTTGTGCTAAAAGGGTTCCAACTCTGAAAAAGAGTCCAAAAAGAAGGTTGATAGTAGTGAAAGATGAGGATGATGCTGAAATTGTAAGTAATGTGCAAGTTGGGATGGATGACCGAAAAAGGAGTGAGGCCCAGAGCAGGGAAGAGGCCTATGAAGCAGATACACAGTCTGGTTTGGAGGCCCAAAAAGAGGATAATATCCCTATGGCCCAGGAGACAATAGACTCACAACTTTCAGGATCTGTTGAGGCAGGACAGGTTTCTCAGCCTCCCCCAACACCTGGCATACCAGATAAACCACCATCAAGTCAGTTCCAATCTTTCCAGCCACCTATTGAACAAGATCAGCAACCAACACACACTGCTTGTTCAGACTCAGTCCCTTCTTCTGAACCCAATGTCTATGCACCTCTTGAACCAGAACAACTAACCCAATACACCCCACATCCATATGGAAATCCACTCTCACAATCAATCCCTCAGACAGTCCCACCCTCTGACACTAATAGGACTCCCCAGAATGATCATAGCAATCCTTCAGAGGAGGTTCAGGGAAGGCCAAAGGTATATAAGAGGAGATCAACTAAGAGGCCCCCTCCTACAGGCCAGTCTTTCATTCCAAACCCTGATCCAGACAAGCCTCCAACCTTCTACGTCCCCGTTGATGATGATGATTTCTCTGATGAAAATCCTGGTCATCATTGCTATGAATCAGAGGAATTGCATAGCATAGCAAGTGACGACGATACTGAACAGACGCCCGTTTTTCCTCAGAGCAATGCTGATGCTCCAGTTAACCAGGTTCGGTTGGAGGTTGGGATGGAGTTTGAAACTCTAAGCCACTTCAGAAAGGCTTTCAGAAAGTTTAATATCAATATTGGAAGGAGCATATTCTTTGCTCGTTGTGATTCTACAAGATTGAAGGCTATATGCTATGATGAGGAATGTCCTTGGCAAATATACTGTGCCAAGAGAACATTTCCAGCAAGTTTTCAGGTAAAGACATTCGTAAATGAACATACATGTAGTAGGGACAATCGCTGTAAGTCAGCAGATGGAAAGTGGGTCATAGATGAGTTGGAGGAGAGGATACGGGTGCAGCCAAACTTGACAGTTAGGGAGGCTGACCAATACTTCAGATCCGAGTATGATGTACTAATCAATGAAAGAAAAATTTATAGATCTATGAAGAAAGCAAAAGAGCGGATTGAAGGTTCTGAGATTGCACAATATGCACGATTTCGTGATTATGGTAACCAGATACTGAAGACTAATCCAGGTTCGACAGTAAGGATCCAAACGAATCCCATGCCTGATTCAAATCCAGTTTTTCTGAGGATCTATGTTTGCTTTGATGCGTGCAAGAAGGGGTTTGTGGGAGGATGTCGACCTTTTATAGGGTTGGATGGGACCTTCATAAGAGGATACTATGGGGGGCAGTTGCTGACTGCAATAGGACAGGACGCAAATAATCATATCTATCCTATTGCCTATGCAGTTGTTGAATCAGAGAACAAAGAAAGTTGGAAGTGGTTTTTGGAGATACTCCAGGAGGATGTGGGAGATTTTCAAGCTAATGGGTTTAACTTCATGTCAGATATGCAGAAGGTACTTGTGCATATTTACTTATAATCATGTAGGGCTGATTTATGTGTTTAGTGACTTTGATGTTTTCTCTTAATATATGTATAATAATGTATGGCTGATTATTTGTTTTGTGTCTTGTTTAGGTATGTTTTAGAAGTTAACTGAAATTTCATTGCTTAATCATTAGTAGCTTAATACTGAATTCTGTTTCGGAATGAGACTGATATTGAAATGTTTGGATTGTTGGATTAGCTAAATAGTCAATGAGACTTATGATTTAGTATTGGAATCTGGTTCAGTTTAAGTTATGTATGGTTTGTGCTGAGACTGTTACTGGGAATTTAGAATCTGGTTTAGCTAAATAAATAACTCTGTTTTGTTTTGATACTGATATTGGAATGCTGGGAAATTGTCTACCTAAATACTTAAATATGTTTCTGGTTTGTTTGAAATCTGAGCACTGTTTACTTAAATGAATTACTATAGGGACTAATCCCAGCCATGCACGAGATTTACCCAAATGCCAACCACAGATTCTGTGCAATGCATATATGGCAAAACTTTCGCAAGAAATGGAGTGACTTACAGCTGAAAATGTGCATGTGGTCTTGTGCCAAGGCAACCACAACACAAGACTTCAATGCTGCCATGGAGAGACTGAAAAGGATCAATGCTGGGGCTTGGGAGTACCTGCATAAGATTAGTCCTAAACAATGGAGCAGATCTCATTTCAGTGAATACCCTAAGTTGGACAACTACACCAACAACAACTGCGAGGTGTTTAATGCCAAGGTTAAGAAGATGAGGGGTAAGCCGATAATTACAATATTGGAGGAAGTGAGGTGCTACGTAATGAGAATTATGGCTAGAAATAAAAAAGCTTTGGTTGGGTACAACGGAAGACTAGCACCAACCCAACAGAGCAGATTAGAAAGGGAAAAGCGAGAGAGCAACAAATGGATGCCTCTGCCTACTGGAGATGACGCAGAGAATGTGTATGAGGTACATTGTCTGCCAACGAAGGTAAGTGTGGATCTTGGCAAAGGTACATGCAGCTGTCGACTATGGCAAATCACAGGTTTACCATGTAGACATGAAGAGGGAAATGAAACCGCAAGAACCAACACTCAACAAGTAAGTGCATTGTTTTAATCATTTAACTAAGCTGCCTTGCAAACCTTGTGTAATAATAACTGCGTTGTTCTATAGTTTGTAGCAGCCTCACCCAATGCCTCCCCCACCGACTACATAGCCACAGCCACCAGCAACAAAGGCAACAACCAGAAAATAGGTTAAAAAGAGAAGTGTTAAATGCCCACCTCCGACCGGACAAAGACAGCAGTCAAGTACACCACCTGCCAACCAGCTAGCAACAACTCCATCCACACACAACTCTCAAACTACACCACATCCACTGCAAGGTGCTAGTGCAGGAACAAGCACCCAGTTCATGAAGTTCATGCCCACACCTGGAGTTGTGGCTCCAACGGCTACAGGTCGAGGCACATCTGATAGAGGGAGAGGTCAAGGTAGAGGTCGAGGCAGGATACGTGGATCAAGCGGAGGAAAAAATGGTTTATCAAGCGGGAGCAGTAACTCGACCCCAATATCATAGACTAATATTGACAATTTGGAATCTGGCTTTTTGTTGTTTTTAGTTTGCACTTGTGAGATACATAATTCTTGTCTTTTCTGATGCATTCTCATGCTATTGCTTAGATATGAATTAGTAAGACTTTTTTTGAGGGTGTAAATTCAGTGGCCAGTACTTGACTTTTTTGTCTAATATCAGAATGTTTGGAACCTCCACCATCCATATATATATATAATGAACAATTTACTTGTTAAAGCATTTATATACTTGCCTTCTTTTGCCTCTTTTTGATATCACTATTCTTATTGTTACAACACTTTCTTCATCCAATTTGGTCCTTACTCATATATTGAAAAGCAAAATTATCAGGTTGCTAATTTCCAGCTTACTGTTTGATCCTTAATGTTATCAGAATCATTTCAGATTGCAGCAACAAGTTCAAACATTGTGTATCCACATCAATGTATCACATGAAAAGCAAACCAGTATAGATTAGGAACAATCCATATTATGCCAATATCATTCAAAAATTTTAACTATGACAGAACAAAGACCTCCAATTTTACAAGTCTTATGATTTCATAACCAAATACAACTCACAAAACAGACAAAATGCTACCCCCAGTGCAACAGTCATAATCATCACTCTAATTCCCCTAATTTCACCCCTAATTTCAACCCTAAATTTGTCTATCTTCTTAGCCATCATTGAGGATGCTTGCAGATTTTCCCCCTGCATTCAGAGTCAATCCATCATCAAGCGTTGCATAACAATGCTCGAACTTTCTCTTGGCTAAACATCTTGCCACGCCCTCCCATCCTTGCTCGAGTTCATCCACCCAAATAAAGTATCTGCAATCTCTTGTCTGAGAGAAGAAAAAAACCCCAAATTTGTCAACTAAAACTCAGAAATCATTGTCTAACCTCAACAACAACAACAGCTATCCCTTACCGCCCATAGAGGACATCTGATGAACCATCTGTTAGGGTTCGTAATCGTTCCAGACTCTATCAACACAACATCTCTCCCACAGAAACATTTGCCGTCGAGCTTCTTCTCCTTCACCTTCTTCGAACTGGAAGAACTGCTGCGAGTTCCAAAATTTTCATCTGAGTCAAATCTGCGTGACGACATCGCTGGGGTTCTGAGATAACTCTGGCTGCACTTGAATTGCAACAAAATTTCAGATTTGGGGTTATGGTTTGAATAGGGGAAGAGAACTTGCTAGGGTTTTCATTTCAACCATTACCTACATATACAACGTTCAGATCCACGTGGATTGGGCTTTGGAAGGTTCGGATTGCCATGTAGGACTATACAAACCCGAAGCAGGTGCCAACCCAAGCCAGGCTATTTTTGTCACACGGAGCCCATCTCTCATGGTTACAAAGTCAGTTTCCTTCTACGATGGGTACATTTGTCAGCGTTTTGAACTATCATGGGTACAAATGGTCAATTATTCAGTATTTTTTTTTGTTAGAAGCGCTACATGAATAGGTGTCTTTTAGTTAAGATAAAAAAATAGGCGTGATAAAATAGTAATGAATCCTGCTAGGGAGCTAATGAAATATTTGTATAATGTGTACAATAGGCTATTTATTTAGTCTAATATGAGTTAAAAAAAGAATATACAGGATAAAATATTATTAATTTCTCAAACATAATACACTTATACTATCCATTTATCCAAAATAATCATCTATGTACCAGGGATAATAAACAATTGATATCCTACTGAATCGAACATCCCTAAACCTCCATTATACACATTGTACAAATATTCTATTGACTCCCTATACTTCCTCAATAGTAATATCTAAATAAATAATTTCAAAAAAATAATATTTTCGTAATGAATTTTAGAAATTGTGGTATATAGGTTAAAAAATACAAAGAAATAAAATGAGCGGTGAAGAGAGAATTTTTTAATTTTAAAAAAAAATTTAAAAAAATTATTTAATTACAATGAAATAGAATATTATATGATATATTTTAATTATTAAATTAATATTAATAATATATAATAAATTTTAATTTTAATTATAATAAAAAATATTATGTGATATATTTTTATTATAAAATTAGTAAGAATATAAGAGAGATTGAGTAAATAAAAAAATAAAAACTAAAAATAAAAAAAAAAAAATCTTAATTTTTTAAAATAAAATAATTCAAAAAATATTATATAATTATAATATATTTTAGTTATAAAATTAATAATATATAATAGATATCATACGGTTATTAAGTTACCAATTAACACCCTTTCCAATCAGAAAAAAAAATGTAAATCTATATCTTTTAGATTGTACAGTAGCACGCCCCGACATGTTTTTTTAGAGTACTTTTGATCTTTTACGCTTTTCCTTTATGATCTAAATCCTTCTTCAGTAAAATTCATCAACCCTTTTTCAGAAATGAGTTTCCTCAAATGCTTTGAGACATTAGCAAATAGCAATATAAAGTTTTCGTTTCCAGGACTAACAATAAAGGCTTTGCATGTTTTTTATTCGAATAAACTACTAATTCGGTGATTGTCTATTTTTTAGAATAATAACGTGATTTTTTGTAGATGTTTTTATATCAATTTCAAACAAAAAAATACTAATGTACTAGATTCAAAAATAGACAGAGCCTAATTATTTTTAAATTCAAATTGATTAGGATTTATTTATTTTTTCTTTAAAAAATATTTTTTTTAAATTATTTTTTATTTATTATATTAATATTTTTTTAATAAATTATTAAATATATGGTATAATAAGTACAAACTAATCAATAAATTATTCAAATTTAAAAAAATCATTTATATAAAACTAAATAAATAATTCTCAAATATAATTTTTCAATATATAAATAATAAATATTAAAATATGGTTAATATATTAATAATAATAATTCTATGATATACTATTAGTATTATGATCTAGATAATTTTCACAATAAAGTAGAAACTAATGAACACATTATTTGATATACAGTAAAATTTTTCTAAGTAATAACAAATTTAATTTTTTATCTCTTTAAACTAAATTAATAATTCTATCTAATATCTTTGCACTAAAATACACTATGTGTAGGCTATTAATACTAAATGAAATAAAACATAATATATATCGATTTTAAGTGCCAACAAATGTCTCTTTAAAACTTGTTATTTTGTGAAAAAAATACAAGTTTTATATATATTTACGATAGGATCTGGACCACCAAAGGTTCAGAAAGTTTGACCTACCACCTCCTCAAAGATATTGCATTATCATTTAAATTATTTTTGTTATCTCTTATACTTGCAATTTTACCTGCATTGCAATCGAAGCAATCTCAGAAAGGGACTTCCTCTCAAGTTGCTAATATCGACACTCCCTCTTATCGAAAAGTGGATCAGCCTGTTCTTGCTGAAAAAGAAATTCTTCAGCCTATTGTTATAGTCTGTCTACCCCTGTTCCGACTTTGACTCAGAATCCACCATGGACAGCAGCATCTCATACTCATTCCTCTCAGCCATGTAGGCTGAGAGTCGAGCCTAGTGGTTCGACACTTACATTAGATGGTTTCTTTGGCAGCCAAGTCCTCCTTGAACTTAGGGACCAATCTAATACCATGGATCTCCACATAGCACCCTTTAATGAGAGATGGGTCACATGTGCTCATATCGATGTCTAGTGGTCGAACACTAGATCGATATTTCTTGAAGCTAACTTTCATTTTGTTTGACATAGCAAGGTCCATCATCAGCTTCGATCTCTCCAATCCTTCCATCTTCATCCCGTTGCCTCAGCAGAAAATCTAGCACATCTTCCCCAGCCTTCGAATAAATTGGCCTTTCAACTTCAAACATGTCAATCTCAACTTGACTCTTTTCATCGACTATATTGACAGCAACCATATTAATTGAGCAAGTCGTTTCCTCGATTTCATCAAAGTTTGAAGGTACTTGGTAGGGATCTGTATCCACCTTTATTTTTGATTTTTCAACAAACTTGATTCGATCATCCTCAATTGCCTTCTGAATCAAATCCCTGAAACATACACAATTATTAGTATGATGTCTAGGAGCTTGATGAAGTTTACAAAACTTCTTATTTTTTATTTTTGTTACAGAAGGCATTCGTTTTTCTTTAGGGAGAACAAGTTGCTTGTCTTTTAATAACATGTCGAATATTTGATCTGCTTTAATAAGATCGAAAGAATAACTTCTTTCTCCTAATAAAAGAGATTTGTCTTTTGCTGGATTAAGAGATCGACACACATAGGGATGTCCATCTTTTAATTCAGCTGCAAAAGTATTTTCATTATTCGACTCTTCTTCAGTGATGCATTCTAAAAAAGTAACTTCTTTATTGAGAAAGGATTTTTTCTCACTTGACTCAAATTCCTCTTTTTCTTTATTTAGTTTCTCAATTTGTTGAACCTTGTTAGTTAATTGAGCTAAGTCGAGGAACTGCTGATTCACCAGCTTCTTTCGAATAGAAAAATCGAGACCATTGATAGCCATTTTGACTACTTCTGGTTCCAGAATAGGAGTAAAATATTTGTTTCTCATATTCTTGAAACATATTAAATAGTCGTCAATCGACTTAGACTTTTCTCTCTTGACTGTTGTGAACAGATCAATCAAAGTCACCTTCATTTCTTCTCTAAAGAATTGATCATGAAAGTCTCTTTCTAATTGTATCCAACTATGTCTCGAGTTGGGTTGCAAGTTTGAAAACTAAGTAACAGTATTCTTTGTCAAAAGAGGAGGGAAAGTATTTCATTTTCAAATATTCATTGCTTGCCAACTCCCCTATTTCGACCGTATAACGAGCAATATGCTCAACCGTCGACTCTCCATTTTCTCCTAAAAACTTAGTGAGAGATTTTGGAGCTTTTATGTCCTTGGCAATTCAGCTTACAAGACGTAGTTAGGAAAAGGAGAAATAAAATAGGATTGATTAGTTATTCCTATATTGAGGCTAGCTCGATTCAATATTTATTTGACAGCCCGAGCAATATTTTTTCTATAAGCTTGGGTAGCATTGTTAGCTCTAACTTCATGTAATACCCTATTAGGATTTTTCCCTCTACTCAATGTTATTGGAGGATTGTTTACATTGGCACTTAGAGGGATATTATAGGGTCGATTGATAATTCCTGCAATATCATCGACACGTTGAGCTACTTGCTCTATCCTAGTAGTATTGTTTTCAAGAATAGGGTTTAAGATTGTAGCCATCTGCTGAGTCAGCATATTAACTAAGTCATGATGACTATCCTTTATTTGCTGTCGAAACACAGCTAATGACTCGACTGTGTTTGGGGTTTTATACTTGCACGAATGTGTCTCGACATCTCAGGGAAGATAGATTCTCTCCTAGCCATACCGTCGACCTTCTTGGTTCAGTCGACACTTGCCTAAGTATCGAAATTACATTTGGAATGGTATTTTGTCCTGACACTGTAGGTTGAGGTTGTTGCATAAGTATCGACTGTACGGGTATTGTAACACTCCGTTACCCTAGGTCTTACCTCTAGCCGTAAAGTAAAGGATAACAAAGTGTCACGACAGTTCTAAAGCTTATAATATATAATATATTTCCAAGATATTATATAACTAGAAGCCTGATGAAGGAATAAAGCTCAAAGTCGGATAAAGCGGAATTACAATACGCGAAGCATTCTAAACGCGTAGGCACCGACAGAACAAGACATAACAAATATAAAACCTTGTAGATAGCTCCAGGATACACAAAGTAATCATTAAATTAAACAAGATATATATATATATATACACAAAAGAGGACTAGTCACAGTCTGCGGAGTTTGGGCCGGCTAGTCAAACTGAAGTACACAAGAGTTTTAGAAGTTTAAAACGGCTTATACAACTTATCTCTCAAATCAAGTCTCTAAGGCCATAAAGTATAGAATACAAAGGGTGAGAGAATAACTACAATAAAAGTAAAGCAGAATAATACCAAGGAGAAACCATACTCTGCTCTGTCATCACCACACAACACATCGAAGTGGGTTACGACCTGCATCTGAAAAACAACAACAGAATATGGTATGAGAACCAGGGGTTCTCAGTATGGTAACAGTGCCCAGTAATATAACATATAAGATTCCGAGATGCCAGAAGCAATCCTAGAACTTCACATCGATACAGAAATATTCAAGCTTAACAAAATAAATAACTCAAACCATAAACCATAAATGGGGTTATCTAACTTAGGGGATTCCTAACTAATACCAATTCACACTGCTGTATCCCACAACCTTCGCCAACCTACCCTCCACACGATCTCATCGCCACCGCCTTTCGATCCTCCTCAACGCCAAACAGTCACAAGTATATGCAAACAAGTAATACACAGGTAATATTCATGTATAACAAGTAATTCAAGAAGCAGGTAGGCATATTATACAATTAGGCAAATTGCAAGTAATCAAAGAAAACAAGCACATAAGAGATGCATATGATGAATGCCTGTCCTATTGGCGTGATATCATATGTCGGTTATAGTGCCAAACCCGACACAAAATCCGGTCGACAACTCCCGGATTAGTCTCTCTATTGTGCATATTCAGGAGGAATAATTCCGAGGGATGAGTGCCTTACCACATTCTCCTTTCAGAGGAAAATATTCCGAGGGAGAGTGTCCTACCACCTTCTTCTGGATGCTGCATGATTTCGTGGGATAGTGTCCTAATACCTTGCAACCAGAGAGAAACGCATACTCAGAAGGAATAATTCTGAGGGATGAGTGCCCTACCACCTTCTCCATCAGAGGGTAGCATTCCGAGGGAGAGTGCCCTACCACCTTGCAACCTTCACATCTCGATGTAGGCAAGACGAATTCCATGCCCTACGCCTACAACTCAGCATAAGTGGGATGAACCACTACCCTTACGCCTACAACTCAGCATAAGCGGGACGAACCACTGCCCTTACACCTACATATCATTGATGGTATTCAAAAGAAATAATCATTTCCAAAAATAATTTCCAATAAGTTCATCATTCATTACCGAGTCCCAAACTCATCATAACCATCATGAGTTCTCAAGTACTCAGTTCTATCATCAATGTAGTACTCCATCATACATACCCGGCTAGATCACCCTCATCAGTACATTAGAAACCTAAGTCTCTGTATTCTAATATTATTACCAGAAATTAACTAACTAACTCATTTATAGTATTCTCTATGTTTCATGGTCTAAAAACAAGTTAAGGGATCTTAAACAAGCGTTATGGAAGTTTACAAGCTTACCATAAAGGTAAAACAGTTAAAAACAAGGTTTTCATTGAAAAACATGACATTGTGCGTACGCATAGAGGTGTGCGTATGCACACAAAGTAAAATTTTTTATTTTGTGTGCACGCATGAATACGTGCGGACGCTCTCAACACAAGGCACTTCCCAACTTGTGAGTATGCATGATGTTGTGCGTACGCACAACTTGCAAATTTCACAGAGTGTGCGTGCGCACCAAAGTGTGCGAACGCTCTCAGCAGTAGGCATATCCCTGTGTGTGCGTACGCACCAGAGTGTGCGTATGCACGTTTTTTGAAAAAAGAATGTTGAGAAAACTCATATAGTCAAAACTCATCTAAGTTGATGCTCTTGCACCATCTTTCTTCGACTTGCTCGTATCTGCATTTGTTACTAGCTCCGACTCTTCAGATCGATACAATCTGTATTCGAAACTCTATAGTCGAAACTCATCTAAGTTGAGAAAACTATCTAGCACCAACAAATGTTGGCAATCTTCGACTTCAACTCTTCTTGCTCAAGTATGCGCCTTCTTCAGCTTAATACAAACTACTGTTGAGATTTATCGCAGTGTCGAAAAACTTATTCTGAAGGCCAAACTACTTCTCTTAATAGTTTCACCTAGTTATTCAAATTGACACAACCCTTATGTCGACCTTCAAAGAGTCGACATTTACCTTATTCGAAATATCGATTTTGAGTACCAACAAATGCCTCTTTAAAACTTGTTATTTTGTGGAAAAAAAATACAAATTTTATATATGTTTTTTATGGGAGCTGGACCACCAAAGATTCAAAAAGTTTGAGCTACCACCTCCTCAAAGGTATTGTATTGTCATTTAAATTATTTTTGTTATCTATTATACTTGCAATTTCACCTGCATTGCAATCGAAGTCATCTTAGTCGAAGCAATCCCAGAAAGAGACTTCCTCTCAAGTTGCTGATGTCGACACTCCCTTTGATCGAGAAGTGGATCAGCCTGTTCATGCTAAAATAGAAATTCTTCTGCCTATTGTTAGTCTGTCTGCCCCTATTTTAACTCCGACTCAAAATTCATTATCGACAGCAGCATCTCATACTTTGACGACTTCTCCTCTAGTATTTTATGTAAAATTGAATCTCAATTAGATTATTGATGTCATTTGCCCTAATTTTTATGTAAATAACCAAATTTAACTTAAGGTATTTTAATAGTTAACTATATAAAATTTTACTAAACTTTTATGTTTTATGTTAAAAACAAAAAAACAAAAAGCTCTTGTAGTGACACGTCCCCAAATTAAATAGCTACACTCTAGAAAATACACAAGAACTAGAAAAGGATTTTGCATAAACTTAACTAGTTTTTTTTTTTTTTTTTTTTTTTTTTTTTTTTTTTTTCATTTTTAGATTTGACCATTCTCACATGGCTAAAAATTACATTTCACATGTGGGACAATTAAGAATCTATCTGGTTGTCCATTTTTCTGGCTCCCAACTTACCAAAAAACATTAATCTTCTTAATATAGAGGGGAAAAAAAAGAGAAAGCAAAAACTCATACATAAAAAAAGGTTTTGATTATTTTTTTGGACAACAAATTCCAAGTCACTAAACAAGGATACAATAACTTAAAATATATGTATATAAAAAAAAATGGAGGAAAAAGAAAACAAGAAAAACAACATAAACAAAAGAGAAATTAATTTGTAGAAATTTACGCATTAAGCGGTAATTATTGGTGTATGTATGTGAGGTTGGGAGTTACCTTTTACAGGATATTAGGACTTTCCTCTCTCTATCTAATACCACCATAACAATTCTTAACCTCCCAACACAACAAATTCTAAATAAACCATAAAAATTACTTAAAATAAAATTTAATTTCTTTGTTGTTTTAGACATTGGTCTTCCCAGTTGAGCCTTGGCTGGATACCCTTTGAATTCATCACCAGAGACCTTTAAGGAATTTTTGTTTCTGGGTTTCACTAATAATAATAATAATTTCAAAGGGGTTCAGCTCCTTGCGCTGCCAAGAAAATTAAATTGAAAACTTGCTTTTTTTTTTTTTAAATAAAAAAAAAAAACGTGTGTTTCTTTTTGAGGATTCTTTTGCTTATTTGGAATGTGGAGAGATCCTGGAGTTCCTGCTGACTCTTTCTATGAAGTCCGCCCTGAATGCACTGATGTCCCCAAGTCTCGATTTAGAATCAAGGTTTGTTTTCTTTTTCGTAAAGAATGTTAAGAGATAAAACAATACAAGTTCTTTTTTCTCAATGGTTTTTAGTTTTTAGAATAAGTAATTGTAGAAAATATGTCATAGTTTCTATATTCAAAAGATCTACAATTTAATTTTTATTATCTTTATTTTACTTAATAAAAAAGATTTTATTATCAAATTGAAAGAATTTTAGGTATTTTAAGAATACTAATGTTTTAATAATTTTAGTTGTTAATTTTAATTATAAAAAAATACATAATATATATTAATTAAATTAACTGTTAAAATGACAGAAAACATCGGTATTTTAAGAATATTTAAAAAATTTTCTATCAAATTATTCATGGCCGTTTCAACATTTATGAGAATGAATACTGTGAAGAATTGATCGTTAAAAGATTGTTTTTATATTGATTTTTTCCCCAATATTTCAACCATTTTAATTTGTTTTTTCATGGTGTTCTTTTTTGTATGGTTCAGGCTGGTAAGACTCTAAGTGAAAGAAAGTGGAAAGCTGCATTTTCTCCAGAAGGATATTTAGATATAGGAAAGACTCTAAGCCGAATTCATCGTGGGGTAGTTATTAATTACTTTTTTAATTGAATTGTTGCTTCAAACATGCATGTCCTCGGAAGCCCTTATAAGAATTGATTAAAATTTGAAAATTAGGGAATCCATCCATCAATTAGAGGAGAAGTTTGGGAATTTCTACTTGGTTGCTATGATCCCAGGAGCACCATTGAGGAAAGAGATGAGATAAGGGAGCGCAGAAGGTAATTACAATCTCATACATTTTAATAGGCACATGCTATGGTGTCTATATATAGTTAGTTAATTTACTAAACAAAATAAAAATTAATATTTAAATTAAAAAATATAAAAATAAATAATTTTTTAATATTTAAAATTTATTATAAAAAGTAAATTCGACAATTTCGGATTTTCAGCACCAAAGTTACAGGCACAAAAAAATTTGCCATTTTAATAATGGTAATTTGTTGGATGACTTTTGAGAATATGGTTCAGGGAACAATATGCTAAATGGAAGGAAGTGTGCCAAAACCTGTTTCCTCTGGTAGGAAGTGGGAGATTTATTACAGCACCTGTAATTACTGAAGATGGTCAACCAATTCATGATCCTTTGGTTCTTTTGGAAACACATCCTGACAATGGAGTAATTGTCCCAACTCCTGAGACTGCGAATGCCAAACCTTCATGCACTGGTGAAAGGGTCACTGACAAGAGAATCATTCAATGGATGCTAACCCTCCATCAAATAGGTTCTTTATTTTTTAACCATTTATAATGTCATTTACTTATTTTTAACCATAACAAATAATTGTATATTGTAAAAGAAAAATGCTAGTTGTTCAGTCTTTAGTAAGTTTTTTTAATTTGAATCTCATGACTACTGTATTGTATATATAAATTTATTTTCAGGTCTTGACGTGCTTCGAACTGATAGAACACTAGTTTTTTATGAGAAGAAAGAGAACTTGGCCAAATTGTGGGATATTCTTGCTGTCTATGCTTGGATAGATACTGATGTTGGCTATTGTCAAGGTATACCTCTAAATATATTCTCTATTTTTATTTTAATCTCAACTATCTTGCTTCATTTTTTAAACCAATGGCCAAGAAGAGGTTTAAAAATCTTAAGACCTTCCTTCACTTCCCTTTTTTTTTACCTTCCAAAATCTCCCTTTCATTTCTATCACAATATGTAAAGACACCCTAAAAGATCAATTTTTTGGTATATCAAAAGAAGGGGAAAAAAAAAGCACAAATACCGAAATACGAAATGAGTATTATTTATGCAAAATAGAGAATATATAAGATTTGACTATTTTCAAAAATTTTACTTCTAACTTGTTTTTGTATTTGTAAGAAAAATAAATGTAACAATTATATTTGCAGCTTCTGTAAATTCCCAAATTTAATTTTCTAAAAAATTTCTTTTTTTAGGAATGAGTGATCTGTGCTCCCCTATGATAATGCTTCTAAGTGACGAAGCTGATGCATTTTGGTGCTTTGAGCGTCTAATGCGTAGACTGGTAAACTCTATTATTAAATTTGTTTTAGACAATGTTTAACATTGGCAAATATGATTAAAAAAAAAAAAAAAACATTTCATTTCTCATCTTTAGTTATTGACTTGGTTTCTCATCTTAAAAAGATGTTATATTCTTAGTAGTAATCTTAGTGCTTAACTTATATAATCCATAATTAATTTTTTTAAAATTTAAATTTTATATACTGATAGTATAAAATTTTTTTTACATATATATCGAATTAAATATTGTCAAGTCAATAAAATAATTTTTTATAATTATATATAACATGAATGACCATCATTAAATAAAATTTAATTAAATAATAGTATAAAATAATTTATACTATTTTGAATCAAAATTAATATTGGTATTATTTACTTTTAGATAATTGGAAAATAATACTCAACAAATTAAAGATGGTTGGTTATATAGGACTTTGTGTAATGAGCTGCTTTTCTTTTCTTTTTATTAGAAAATAGAATATTATTAAATGTATTCAAATATTTCTCCATTTCTTATGATCTATATATGTTTAAAAAATTTTAAAGAGAGGAAACTTTAGATGCACCGATAGCTCTGTCGGGGTGGAGGCTCAACTAACCAATCTAGCTGAGATTACTCAAATAATTGATCCTAAACTTCATCAGCACTTAGGTAACTCCTTCCATCTTTCTTTTTTCATTTTAATTTTAGGGTTTAGGTATAAGGCACGTGTTAATGTTGCTACTAATAAAAAAAAGAAAGAAATCGAGAAATAATGAGAATGATATCTGGCTTTGATGTTGGTGAACAGAGCATCTTGGTGGTGGTGACTATCTCTTCGCTTTTCGAATGTTAATGGTTCTATTTCGTCGAGAATTTTCCTTTTGTGATTCGTTGTACCTCTGGGAGGTTTGTTTAGCCTTTTTTTTTTATTTACATTTTATTTTTGCTTAGGTGTTCCTACTTCTTCCTTTCTATGATATTGATATATTTGTTTAGTAAAATCCACCTCACTTTGTTGTTGATAATATGTGTCCATTGTTATTGAATAGATGATGTGGGCTCTAGAATATGATCCAAACTTGTTCTGGGTGTATGAAGAGGCAGAAGCAGAAAAGTCAGAGGAAGCAAAACTAAGATTAAAGTCAATGCGTCATTATGGGAAGTATGAGAGAGAGTACATGAAGAATGGAGCAGCAAAAGATGCTCATCCTCCTCTTCCCATTTCTATTTTCCTTGTTGCCAGTGTTTTAAAAGAAAAAAGCGCCGTACTCCTCCAACAAGCACGTGGCTTGGATGATGTTGTCAAGGTTAGTCAACATTTCATCATCTTCTATTATCAATTTTCAATATCTATTAAGTATTAACTCCTTCTTTCTTCTTAGATATTGAATGATGTAAATGGAAATCTTGACGCCAAAAAGGCATGTATTGCGGCACTTAAACTTCACAAGAAATATTTGAAAAAGGTACTACAATAATATATATTTATTTTGTTATTTTTCAGCTTAACATACGTTGACTATTTCCATATACGAAAATAAGTAATTTATTTGTAACTGCAGCAAGCACAGCAGAAAGCACTGAAAGCAGCAGCATCATAGCACCAAATAAAGCACATGACGTGGCACCCCGTGCTTGCAATACAATATTGGTTTTTTATTTCTTTATGGAATTCCAAAAAGAATTTCAGCGATCAAGTCTAATTGCTAAGAAATAAAATGTTGTATGTGACATAAATTTCTTCCTATACTTTTTGTATATGTAAAATAACAAAAATTAAGCATCAAGTCATTCTGTATAAGTATCAATGTTCATAATTTGTAAAGTATATATATATATATAAATAAGATATATAGTTATTATATTTGACAAACAGCTCGATAGGCACGACCGTCTTAACATTTTTTCTTTTTTATTTTTTTTTTAAAAAATTTAAACATTTTCGATCATTTTTAAAATTGAGGATAGAAGAATATTTCTTACTTTTTTTTTCTCCTCTAAGTTAGGTTTTTCATCAACAATTTCACTCTGATTTTATTTTATTTTTAATTAATATAAAAGTTTCTTTTACCATTGTGTCACTCTTTCCAAAATTTATTATTAAAATATTATTATTTTCAAATAATTTATCCAAATATTACTACTTTTTTGGTTTTTCATAGTATTTTTTAACCCAACAGATTAAGAACTAATCCATTGTAAATCTGAGTTCTATTTAAGAATTTGTCATTGGCTAATAAATTATTGCATACACAATACGAAGTTCGAAACGTGTGTTACCATGGTGATGCATGTTATTTTCTTTTAAGCGCGACTTATTAGCATACGCAAACTGTTAGGCACTCATTTCATTAAAAACAGTAACAAGGGAAGTGCATTCTTACACGTGTTTAACAAAAGCTAATGATATTTATTAAGTAAATTAATAGTTAACTAATATTAATATGCAAATAATGTTAAAATTGGTTTATCATGCATTTAAATATATTTATCAATGTAACTAAGTTTTAATAACATGAATAAATGAGACATATAATTAAAATTGTATTATGTCATAATGTAATGCAAAAAAATCTTAAATATAGATGATTAATATTTATCTAATTCAATTCAAGTTATGAGATTTAGATTGGATTGGTTTGTCAGAATTTGAAAAAAAAAAATTTAAAAGAATATGTGTCGATATTAAGAAAATAGAAAGGGATATAAAATCAAGGGATAAGTACTGTTTTAATCTCTAACATTGAGGGTCAGAATCAAAATCGTCCCTGATGTAATTTTTTATTTATAATCGTCCTAAACGTTTTATTTCATATTAAAATCGTTCTTTTTAATAAAATTTTTAATTTTATTATTAAATTATCTTTACTTTAATAAAAAAATTATAAAATTTTAAAAAAATAAAAGAAAGAACGGGTTGGGAGAGGGAGGAGGGGAGAAAGGAAAAAAGGTATGCGAAAAGGGGGTGGGAGAAAGGGGAAAGGAGAAAGGAAGAGGGGGAGGGGAAGGGGAAGGGGAAGGTGAAGGGGGAGGGGAAGAGGGGAGAGGAGACAGAAGCGGCGGCAATACGGTGACCACTCACCACCACCGTCGCGTCTTTTCCATCTTCGCGGGCTCCCTCTCTCTCTTCGGTGGCGATGCGACGACCTCCCCCTCGCGGTGGGACGAGGCTGAGCGGCGGCTGGGTGCGACGCATTCCTCACCTTGACGGCGACACGTGTAACGGCGGCGACTCCTCTCCCTTGGTCACTGGTTTGCATCCTCTCTCTCTCCTCCTAAGTGCGACACGATGGCGACGATGACGCGTGTGATGGCAGCGACTCCTCCCCCCTTGGTCACTGGCTCGCCGTCACCCCTTCTTCCCCCTCTCTTTTTTCTGCTTGAGCTTCTTCTTCTGCTTCTTTTGCTTCTTCGACTTCTGTCTTTGCTTTTAATTCTAATTTTGATTTGTTATTTTTTGATTTCATTGTTGTTGTGTGTTGATTTTGTTATTGAATTTGATGTTGTTTAATCTGATTTGGTGTTCTTGAATCTGATTTGTGTATTTGATGGTGGTAAAGATGCTGATGGTGGTGGTATAAGTGCTGGTGGTGGTAGGGGTATTTTTGTCCATAAAAAGTTAAAAGGATGATTTTAATACGAAATAAAACGTTTAGGACGATTCTAAATAAAAAATTACATCGGGGACGATTTCGATTATGACCCTCAACATTAGGGACCAAAACAATACTTATCCATAAAACCAAATAACTATGTAGGTAAATTAAGAATAAAAAATTTATGACTATGAGAGCAATACACAAAAAAATTGACTATTGTCTAGAAATTTTTTATCCATACAAAATAAAAGTCAGAATAAGATGAAAATTAAGAAAAAAAAAGTGATTTTTTTTATTTTAATTTATTTTTTGGGTAAAGTATTAAGTTGGTCCCTTATATCTGGGCGTAATTCTGTTTTAATCCTTAAGGTTTAAAGTGTCCTATTTGAATCCAAAAATATTTCATTTAGCATCAATTTAGTCCCACAGTGAGGTCAAAGTTAAATAATTAACGAAATGTCCTACATAAGAACAAAATCGATAATCTGGAGAACATGTACAAGCTCTAGAGGCACAAAATCAACCGTTGATGCATCAATACATTTATTTATTATTTTTCTTATAATATAAATAAAATATTTTCTATAGAACTAAAGAGAATGATAAATAAATGTATTGATGCATCAACGGTTGATTTTGTGCCTCTAGAGCTTGTACTTGTTCTCCAAATTATCGATTTTGTTCTTGTACTGTTGTTATGTAGGACATTCCGTTAATTATTTAAGTTTGACCTCACTGTAGGACTAAATTGATACTAAATGAAACTTTTTTGGATTCAAATAGAATACTTTAAACCTTAAGGACTAAAACAGAATTACGCCCAAACATAGGGGACCAATTTAATACTTTACCCTTATTTTTTTGATATAACAGTAAGAAAAATATTTTATCTCTTCTGTTCACACTTAAATTTCTTAACGAAACTTATAGAAATTTTCATTCATAAAAAAAAAGTAGCTACAAAATCTAAAAATTTTTATACCTCTTAGTTCCAAAATCTTAATGCTTAAGTTCACTAAAATAAAATGGACTAAATTATAATTGGGTCTAAAATAATAAAAGTAAAATAAAATAAAATAGACTTAAAATAAATCTTAAAATAAATATTAATAAGGTGATGTATATTTGATTTAATTTGACTACTTAAAGTCTTCAATGCAACTTGAAAATAGTAAGACGTTTGGTTTTTCATAATCATTGACCACTGTCTTGGCTAATTCTTGATGCATATCTTGAATAAATAATTTAGTCATATTTGTAAAACTTTTTTTTTATTCTTTTAGATGTTACTTTTGTAATTGGATCAATTGGCATATGATAATTCTTAGTTTGTTCCACAAAATTTGTATCATTCACTCTCCTGAAAAAGATTCATTCCTTCCAATCAAAAGGAGATAGTGAGAGACATTAAAAGTAACAAACACGTTATACTCACTTAGGAAATCAATCTTGTAAGCATTGTCATTGATTCTTTCTAACACCTGAAATAGACCATCACCCTTGGGTTTAATTTGGATTTTCTTTGAATAGAAATCTTTCCTCTTCGACCTTTATTGTTTATTCACCCTTTGAGTTGTCAACCTATTTTTCTTTTCAATCAACTCATGTGTCTTCAAGTGCATTGTCTTAACCTTTTCAGTTTTACTTGTTGCATCTAAGTTAACGAGATCACTCAGCAATGCAAGGTAACAAGTCTAAAATAGTTAAAGGATTAAAGTCATACACAAAATTAAAAGGAGAAAAATCTGTGAAAGAATGAATAGTCCTATCATAAGCAAACTCAATAAAAAGTTAGCAATCTTTCCAAGTTTTTAAATTCTTATCAACAACAGCACGCAATAAAGTCTTTAACGTTCAATTTACCACTTCACTTTGATCATTAGTCTGAGAATGGTAAGTAGTAGAGTATACTAATTTTGTGCCCAACTTATCCTACAACACTTTTTAAAAATGATTCAAAAAATTTACATCACGATCAGAAACAATAGTTTATGAGAAACACCATGCACGTGCACAATCTCTCTAAAGCACATATTAAAAACAAAATTCATATAAACGTTAACCCACGGATGCACAAAAATAGGTAAGAAAATATACAAATCATATAGTAAATACTTAGATTTAGTCTGTTTACACGTAATACATTTAGCACAAAATTTTTTAACATCTCTGCGCATGTGTAGCTAGTAAAAATATTCAGATAACACATTCAAAATCTTATGCACACCAAAATGACCCATCAAACCCCATTATGTGATTCCAGAACAAGTTCATAAGGCTGCATTTGATTATAGGCACGTGACACTGAGATAAGGACATAGAGACACAAAATTGTATTTAACAGATGAGACATGAACAAAAATATTATGTCCAGAGACACTGAATTAGTGTATTTTGTGTCCATCTTAACAAAAAAGACACAGACACTAACAAGAGACACACCTTATTTTTTTTCATTATCCTTGTTAACTTTTTATAATTATATTTTTATTATTATATTTTTCTTCTCAAATTTTTTTGAATGAAAAAATGTGAATAAGTTGAACTTTTATAATTTGTTCTAGTTTATCACCAAACAAAATATAAGAACACTAATTTTTGTGTCTTTGTCATTTATGTCTTGTTCTCAGTGTCTTATCTTATCCTATTTTCAGAACCAAATGCAACCTAATAGAACAAGTAGACACACAGATTCTATTACCACGAAATAGAAAATCTTTATGTCTATAAAATTTGTTAAATGAAGCATCTTCACACAAGGCATAAATAGCAGAAAAGTTAGAATCAGTTGCATACAACTCTTTTAAAAATTCAAATCCTAACAACTTAAAAATAAGTATAATAATCAAAGTATATCTCCTAAATAAAGAATCAGTAACTACATTCTTTTTTATCTCCTGAGTAAGATTTTTTATTGTCATATCCTACAACAACAAAACCAAAAAAAAAAAAAAAAGAAAAAATCAGTTAAATGTTTTTCAATTTTCAATAATGAGGGAATTAATTGTTCAAAAAATGTATCAAATTCTCACATTTGAAGATCGTTGCAAAGTGATTCAAGCATAAACCTCGTCGCTTTCCATCTCAGCCTACAAAATAAAATTAACAAGATTCTATAATCAGTACATGAAAATCATCAGTCCAATGAGCCAATCAATAACACATATAACACAACATAAGGAACCAAAAAAAGATAAACATTACCAGGTACTTAATATTGATATATAACACAACATAAGATCTTTGACGGAAGATCGTATTTGGAAGATTCCTGGTTCTTCAATTGCCTCAATTCTTATTTTGTAAGTTCTAGCAACTACAAAAGATAAAAACAAAATTATATAACACTAACTAAACCCTTCAAGACTTAAATTTGAAAGCATACATAGCACAAAAATAGAAAAAATGAAATTGATAAACAAAATTAGAAAGAAGATAAAAAAGTATATATTATACTAATTCAATGTGACCTACGAAAATAGAAAACTCTATCTTGAATACAAGGAACATCCATTAATGGCCCTGCACAAAACCAGAAAGAAATTGAGGAGTAGCAACAACCGTTGACAACGGTGACAACAACAAAATTCTGCTGAATTTTAGAATTAATAAAAATATAAAATGAAAAACAATGGCAGAGCAAAGAAGATAATAGTCGAATGCAGTGATAACATCGTCCGTGAAGCAGGTGTTGCGACCAAATTTGGAGATGCGTTGGTGGAGGAAGCATCTTTGCTCGATCTGAACTGTAGAGGCGAGAATAGCAGCGATGGCTATGGCAGGGTTTGGGCAGTGAGCTTAAGTTTTTCCTAAATCTCTAAGACCTAGTTTTCTCTTAATCTCATCTCTTATGACATTTGGTTTAGAAAACAAAATTATTTTAATAAAAATAATACTAGCTATAACTCTGTTGCCACTCAAAATTTTAAAAGATTATTTTATATTTATTAGTAGTAATAATAACAAGTGTTATTATAATATAATTTTAATAAAAATAATACTAACTATAATTTTATGGTTACTAAAAATTTTTCACTAAATCTTTTTTATATTTATTAGTGACAATAATGACAATTACTATTATAATATATAGTAATAATAACAAATATATAATTACCGTAAAAACATAACTTAAATTAAAGAACTATTACCATTAAAAATTTGTCGTTAAAACATATGTTTCTTGTAGTGTGTTTTGAGATTTGTTGATTTTTTCATATTATTATGATTCATTTATTATTTTATTATTTATTTGGCATAATTTAAACAATATTATTTCTAAATTAATTACAAAAAAAGATATAAAAAATATTTAAAATTGACTACTAGCCATTAAAAAGGCAAGATAACTTGATTGGTACGTCGTAATTCATATTTTGTTGTCATGATGTTATTAGACCAAAAAAAAAAAAAAACGAAAGTTTCTTACAAGATTTATTATGTGTGAAAGAAGCATGTGAAGTAATGTGAAAAGAAAAATAAAAAAAATCATATGAAACACATTTTGCATTAAATGAAACTATTATTTTATATGAATATAATAGTCACAATATTTTTTTGTGAAGAACTGTTGAACTATGAAAATGTAAAAAATTGTTATATTTATTGAGAACTCTGAATTCTCATTATATCTATATATATGTATGTGGTATCAGATTTAATTTAGGAGGGATTCATGGAAGGCGGACTCGTTTAAGTGTGTGTATGTGTTTTACAAGATTTTGTACATAAATTATTGGATAAAACACTTATATAAACTAAAGACAATTTAATATTACATAAATCATTCAAAATAAAAAAGTTATGTAGATGTCCCATGTATGTTATTATATAAATTGAATTAGCTAAAGTAGAATTACAAATTGTAATAGTAAATCAAATTAGCCTATACCAATTAAGTAAGGTTGAAAGTAAATTGATGTAAGTAGCTTCGATTTACTAAGGGAGTATATTGTTTTGATATCACCCGTAGTAAATCGATACAAGCTATATCGATTTAACCCATGGTTTTCGCACATGGTAAATCGAATTGGGTGAATTCGAATTACTCCATAGTAAATCGATACACCCTAATTCAGTTATATATACGTGCTTCCAATGTAAATCTATGCATCCTAATTCGATTTACATGCAAACTCCCTATATATAGAATTCAAATTCACTTTATTCGAATTATATTTCACCACACTACACCCTACCAAAACCAAAAATCCAGAGAAAGTAAGGCAAGCTATACTACTGTTAGAAGATTGAATCAAATCAGGGAGATATTTTAGGATCACGAGAAATATTAGGAAAAATCAATGTTATCAATTTAGAATATTTCAATAAATAGATCCCTAGCTATCTATAAATTAGAAGAATTGTTGTAAATCAAATATGAATCAGAAAGAAAATAACATTTCCCAATTTTCTCTTATTCTTTCTACCTCCTAATTATTCTTTCTTTTTCCCTTAAACCCTAGATACCATCGTAAGATGGTATCAGAGTGGTGTTAGGGCCTGCGAACTCAGAATTAGATCATCGTTTCTATACTCTCTCAGCCAAATTAGTCAAAACAGAATGTCAACATCTGACGAAGATACCAGTGTTAATACTGGCAATAATTCAAACAAACCCGATGAGCTGACGCTACAGATCGCAAAGTTGCTGCGGAGCAGCCTTGGAATGCAATCTTCGCAAACCAACTCTAACAGTCTATCAATTGGTTTCCAATTGAATGGGGATAAGCAATCGGTGAAAGAGGAAAGAAGGCTCACCTGACAAGGATACCCCCAGCACCAGCAGAAACAGAACCGATATATGAACAATGGGAGCAAGGAGACCAGACCATTTTTACTTGGATCATCCAGAACATCGAAGCAAGTCTAATGAATAATGTCTCTCAATTTCCAACGGCAAAAGCTTTGTGGGATGGCTTGGCAACCACATACGGAAGCGGGACAGATCCGATACAAATCTACGACCTGCATCGACTAGCAAACACGCGAAAGCAAGGACAAGGTACCCTAGAGGATTTCTGGAACAAACTACAAGCCATTTGGATGGAAATAGACAGAAAATAACCAAATCCCATGAAATTCCCAGAAGATATTACGACTTTCAATCGGTTAAAACAGGAACAGAGATTATACCAATTTCTAACTGGTGTAGATGACAAATTTGACACTGTTAGAAGAAATCTATTAAAATAAGAACCTGCTCCTTTAGTAGAATCTGCCTATGCCACTATCCGGAGGGAGGCAGCCCGACTTCAGATTCTGAAGCCTACCACCGATGGCATAGGAGAGGCATCACAAGGAGAGATCGGGACAGGCCTCGCTGCGAAAAACAGAATCGATCAAGGCGGTCAAGGGCGTGGTCGCTCAGACACTGTTGGACGGTGGCCATCATCGCGGGGGAAAGAGAGAGAAGACAAAAGCCATCTTTATTGTACCCACTGCGGAATGAAAAAACACACCAAGGAAACATGCTTCAGAATCGTAGGATATCCAGAATGGTGGGAGGATAGTCACAAGAAATCAAAGAACAAATCTGGTCAACGGAGAGGCGCCACCGCCGTGGGCATCCTAGAGGTTACCAGCAGCAGTGGCACCGGAGAAGAAGAAGGAGAAATCGCAGGACACAGCACGGTAAGGCTTCGGTGGCCGCAACGCAACAAGGTAAGAGAGAAAAAGAGGGCGGTAACGGGCTCTACCAAGATGGGTCATATAATGGCCTTGGTTTAATTGCTGGGAATGGGGCCCATAACCAAGGTCCTATAAAAAAATCAAAAGAGTGGATCTTCGATTGTGGGGCCACCGACACCATGACCTATGAACTCGAGGATTTTGACAGCTTGACCAAGCCCTCAAAGGCCCACATTGAGACTGCTAGTGGCGATTTAATTGAAGTTAAAGGGGGAGGCTCTATTGTTTTTTCAAAAAATTTAAAATTGGAAAAATGCCTCTATGTTCCTGATTTGTCTTCTAAACTGTTATTTGTTAGCTAAGTAACCAAGGAGTTAAATTGTGTGGTACTCATATATTGCAATTTCTGCCTTTTGCAGGACATTATGAAGGAGATCATTGGGCGTGGTACTGAGTGAGATGGGCTTTACTACGTTGATGAAGTAGCACACCAGGGACATGCCATGCTTGCTCACGGAACAGTTACCAGGAAACTTTGGTTATGGCACAGACGTTTGGGACACCCCTCATTTGGGTACCTTAAGATTTTATTTCCTAGTATTTTTTTTTTGAAAAATACTGAAACTATTAAATGTGAGACTTGTATTCGTGCAAAAAATCAGAGTTACTTTTTCTCCAAGCAATACAAGAGTCAATTCTATATTTTCTCTTATCCATTCTGATGTGTGGGGTCCCGCACCGAAGTCCCAAAATAATCCTTTTCAATATTTTGTGTTATTTGTGGATGATTTTTCTCGCATGACTTGGATATATTTTCTGAAACATAAATCTGAAGTTCCTGATCGGTTCTTTGATTTTTACCAAATGATTCATACCCAATTCAATAAAAAAATTCAAATGCTCCGGTCAGATAATGGTGGAGAATTCATAAATCAATCAATGAAAGACTTCTTCCAAAAGAATGGGCTTATCCACCAAACATCCTGTCCAAATATCCCCCAACAAAATGGTGTCGCCGAGAGAAAAAATCGTAAAATTCTTGAGATGACTCGAGCCATGCTTTTTGATGCACAAATGTCAAGTTCTTTTTTGCCTGAAGCTATTGCAATCTCAGCCTACCTTCTCAATCGCCTACCAACTCAGGCCCTCGGCAACACCCCTCCAAATCTTGGCCACTCAGACTAAGATTCCCCCCATTCTTACTTTGCCACCTCGAGTTTTTGGGTGCTTTGTGTTCGTCCATATCACGAAAACAAATAGGAATAAACTCGAACCTTGGCAGAAAAGTGTGTCTTTGTTGGGTATGCTACACACCAAAAGGGGTATCGATGCTACAATCCTGTCACTTATCGCATTCATGTAACAATGGATTGTGATTTCTTAGAGTCTGAATTTTACTACCATCGCCAACATGGCGTTCAGGGGGAAGAATTTAGTGGATCGCCAAGTTGGCTAGATAACCTTTGTTGCCTTGAAACTATTCAAATAGAGCGAGTAGATGGAGCCACCGAGCATACCTTACTCAACGAAGAAAACCACTCAGTACACACAACCAGTGAAAATCCTTCTGAGAATGTTATACAAGAGGTAAGTGAATCCCACTCTGATAATTTACTCCATACTTTTAATGACTAACAATGACAGTATAGCTTTGGAACTTGAAGAATCAGAACGAGAACCCTTTACACTTCTTCCAAGAAGAAACAGAGGTGTTCCACCCAACCGATACTCTCCAGAACATGTCTCCCGCAACTCAAAGTACCCGATAAAGACAACCAGAGAAGGAGTGACAGAGGTTGCAAAGGCCTTTTCTAGCATCCTCCTAACTGAAGACATCCCCAGAACGGTCCAAGAAGCAAGTAAAATGACTGAATGGCAAGAAGCTATGAAGACAAAAATGGAAGCCCTGGAGAAGAACAAAACCTAGGAAAAATGTATTCTACCGGCCGGGAAGAAATCAGTTGGGTGTCGATGGGTATTTGATGAGCGGATAATTTATACGCTTTTTGGCATTGTTTTTATGTAGTTTTTAATATGTTTTAGTCACTTTTTATTATATTTTTATTAGTTTTTAAATAAAAATCACATTTCTAGACTTTACTATGAGTTTGTGTGTTTTTCTATAATTTCAGGTATTTTCTGGCTGAAATTGAGGGAGCTGAGCAAAAATCTTATTCAGGCTGAAAAATGATTGTTGATGTTGTTGGATTCTGACCTCCTTGCACCCGGAATAGATTTTTTGGAGCTACAGGATTCCAATTGGTGCGCTATCAATTGCGTTGGAAAGTAGACATTCAGGGCTTTCCAGCAATATATAATAGTCCATACTTTGTTCAAGGATAGATGACGTAAACTGGCGTTCAATGCCAGTTCCATGTTGCATTCTGGCGTTAAACGCCAGAAACAGGTTACAAGTTGGAGTTAAACGCCAGAAACAGGTTACAACCTGTCGTTTAACTCTAGAAACAGCCTAGGCACGTGTAAAGCTCAAGTCTCAGCCCCAACACACACCAACTGGGCCCCAGAAGTGGATTTCTGCACTATCTATCTTAGTTTACTCATTTTCTGTAAACCTAGGTTACTAGTTTAGTATTTAAACAACTTTTAGAGATTTATTTTGTACCTCATGACATTTTCACGTTTTACATTGTATCTCTAAGGCATGAGTCTCTAAACTCCATTGTTGGGGGTGAGGAGCTCTGCTGTGTCTCGATGAATTAATGCAATTATTTCTGTTTTCTATTCAAACACGCTTGTTTCTATCTAAGATATTCATTCGCACTTCAATATGATGAATGTGATGATCCGTGACACTCATCATCATTCTCAACTTATGAACGCGTGCCTGACAACCACTTCCGTTCTACCTTAGATTGAATGAGTATCTCTTGGATTCCTTAATCAGAGTCTTCGTGGTATAAGCTAGAATCTATTGGCAGCATCCTTGAGAATCCGGAAAGTCTAAATCTTGTCTATGGTATTCCGAGTAGGATTCAGGGATTGGATGACTGTGACGAGCTTCAAACTCACAAGGGTTGGGCGTAGTGACAGACGCAAAAGGATCAATGGATTCTATTCCAACATGAGTGAGAACCGACAGATGATTAGCCGTGCGGTGACAGCGCACCTGGACCATTTTCACTGAGAGGACAGATGGTAGCCATTGACAACGGTGATCCACCAACATACAGCTTGCCATAGGAGAAAACTTGCGTGCGTGAAGAAGATGACAGTAGGAAAGCAGAGATTCAGAAGACAAAGCATCTCCAAAACTCCAACATATTCTCCATTACTGCATAACAAGTATTTAATTCATGCTCTTTTATTTTTCACAATCCAAACTGATAATTATAATTGATATCCTGACTAAGAATTACAAGATAACCATAAATTGCTTCAAGCCAACAATCTCCGTGGGATTCGACTCTTACTCGCGTAAGGTATTACTTGGACGACCCAGTGCACTTGCTGGTTAGTGGTACAAGTTGTGAAAAGTGTGATTTATAATTCGTGCACCAGTATTCACCATTAAATACAAGATAGATGGCACTGTAGAATGTTACAAGGCAAGGCTGGTCGCCAAAGGGTACACACAAACTTATGGCATTGATTATTCAGAAACTTTCTCACCAGTAGCAAAAATTGATACCATCAGAGTCCTCTTCTTAGTAGCCGCAAATAAAGATTGCCCTCTCCACCAATTTGATGTAAAAAATACTTTCCTTCATGGAGAGTTGAAAGAAGAGGTATATATGGAAGCTCCATCAGGATTTTTTGAAGGATTTAAGAAGAATGAAGTGGGTAGATTGAAGAAGGCTCTCTATGGCTTGAAACAATCACCGCGGGCTTGGTTTGGAAGGTTCACAGTTGCCATGAAGGAATACGGGTACAAGCAGAGTAACTCAGATCACACCTTATTCCTGAAAAAGAGAGGGGATTTAATAACATGCATAATAATTTATATGGATAATATAATCATAATAGGGAGTGACAATGAAGAAATTGCAAGGCTAAGGAGGAATCTCTTCACAGAATTTGAAATGAAGGACTTGGGTGGATTAAAGTACTTCTTGGGAATAGAGGTTCTACGCTCCAATAAGGGAATCTTTGTCTCTCCGAGGAAATACATCCTAGACCTCCTTGCAGAGACAGGAATGGTTGACTGTAAACCTGCAGACACTCTTATGCAAGTTAATCATGGCTTGAGACTAGAAGAAGACTCTAAACTGGCAGATAAGGAGCGGTACCAACGCTTAGTTGGAAAACTAATCTACTTGTCACACACCCGACCAGATATAGCCTATACAGTAGGGGTAGTTAGCCAATTTATGCACCAACCACAGGAGAATCATATGGAAGCTGTCATGAGAATAGTCAGGTACTTGAAAGGAACTCCAGGAAGTGGGATCTGGTTCAAAAGAAATGGGCACCTTAACATTGAAGCATACACAGATGCTGATTGGGCCGGTAACCCAAATAATAGAAGATTTACATCAGGCTACTTTACATTGGTGGGAGGTAACTTAGTCACCTGGAGAAGTAAGAAACAGAAGGTTGTTGCCCTCTCAAGTGCTGAAGCAGAATTTTGAGGAATTGCTAAGGGCATAACTGAAATCCTTTGGATTAAGAAACTCATATATGAAATTGGGTTTCCACCTCAATTACCAAGAAAATTAAAATGTGATAATAAAGCAGCAATAAGCATCTCAGAGAATCCTGTACAACATGACAGAACTAAACATGTTAAGGTAGACCGGCACTTTATCAAAGAAAAAATTGAAGAAGGTACTGTGGAACTCCCTTTTATTAGATCAGAAGACCAATTGGCAGATGTCCTTACGAAAGCAGTCTCATGCAGAATTTTGGCCGAAGTTCTTAGCATGTTGAGCATTGGTGGCCCCACTACTCATCTTGAGGAGGAGTGTTAGAAGATTGAATCAAATTAGGGAGATATTTAGCATCACGAGAAATATTAGGAAAAATCAATGTTATCAATTTAGAATATTTCCATAAATAGATCCCTAGCTATCTATAAATTAGAAGAATTGTTGTAAATCAAATATGAATCAGAAAGAAAATAACATTTTCCAATCTCCTCTTATTCTTTCTACCTCCTAATTATTCTTTCTTTTTCCCTAAAACTCTCGATACCATCGTAAGAACTACAAGATTGATACCACAAAAATGGAAGACAACCCAAATCGAATTTATCGGTTGGACTGAGTCGCCCATATTGCTGGTAGTGTGCATGAAGAGGTTAGTAAATAAAATTTAATTTGTTTATTTTTTTTAAGAAATAAATAATTGTTAGTGATATTAAATCATTTAGAACTTGATTATTAGAATTATTAGAATGTCTAAACTTCAAGTAGTAGTTAGAGTATTGATTAAGGGGTAGTAGTGTGTTAGAAGATTGTTAGTGATATTAAACCATTTAGAACTTGAATATGATAATTATTAGAATCTTTAAACCTCGAATAGTAGGTAGAGTATTGATATGGGGGTAGTAGTGTATTAGAAAATTAAAATCACAAATGCATGTTGGATAAGGAGTAACTAAGTATGTTGATGAGTAGATTTAACAGATTTGGTTAGAATTTGTGAGTTTTTATTGTTAGAAGTTTAACGAGGTTAGAAATTTTGTGGAGTTTAATTTAATTTAACTTAATTTAAGTTAATTTGGATTTCAAGTTTTGGATTATGTAGGCAGCAGAAGATTAGCAAGAATCTAGAATGATTTAATTTATTTAAAAAATTGAATCATCAAATGTTAGATTAATGAGGCACTACAATTTTAGTTATATACTAAAGGTTTAACTTTATGCCGTATATATAGTAGGTTAACTATGTTCTATTAGAATTTAATGTAATTCTGGTTAAAGTATTTTTTGATTAAAATTATCCGGTTTAGGTGATAGTTGTTTTCTAAAGTATTATGATTCTAAGAGAATGTTTTCAATGTCATGCAGCCCACCGCTGTATCACGAGCATGAGGAGGCAACATGATATGACGTTAGACAATAGGATCATGTCATACCTGCAGATGACTGGCCTGTCCCATCTCGCGAGGCTCAACGACCACTGGTTTAGGTTGGATGAGCCATTAATGAGTGTATTTGTAGAGAGATAGCGTCTAAAGATGCATCCATTTCATCTGCCATTCGGTGAGTGCACGATTATGCTACAGGAAGTAGCCTACCAGCTAGGACTCCCGATCGACGGACAGTACATCAACGGATATCTGACAGACTTCGAGCGGTACATTGACGGCGGCTGTCCAGTGATGCCAGAGCATCTTAGGCTAGTTTCACTATCCTTTTTCTTTGTTATTAATAGGTTTTATGCACTTTCTTGAGCTATGAGTAAGCAATTGGGTTAGAAATTCATGTATGCTTAGATTCATTTAACCATGATTAATTTGATGTAATTTCATGAGAATTATGCTATAATTACTTGTATGCTAAGAATGATGAGAATTCTCATGACTTTAGCAAGACTTTGATGCATGTATTGGTTGATGATAGGTGAAAGAAAGTATGGAGGAAAGTTGAAGAAGGATCCTGGAAAAGATGAAGAAGAAGCAACGTTGGTGGCCAAGTTGGACCACCAACGTTGCCTCAAATGTTGGAAGAGAGGCAGAGCAATCCTCTGCATGAATTGCTGATGCTCACGTTAAAGGGAGAGTTGGACATCCAATGTTACCCCCAACGTTGTAATAAAATTTCAATTCTGGAGCAAAAGAATTTTTGAGTGACGCGTACGTGTGAAAGAGCAAAATTTCTATATCCACGCGCAAGCGTGAGTCACACGCACACGTGGAATAGCAAAATTGACCATCCACACGTACGTGTGGGTCACACGTATGCGTCACAAAGCGAATGTTGGAGGTCCAACGTTACCTCAAATGCTACTTCCAACGTCCGCGATGCCAAGCCCAGAATTTGGAATTGAAAAACTTGAATTCATGCGTATGCGTCAATAACGCGTGCGCATTGATAGGAAAAATGGCAATGCACGCGTACGCGTGAATCAGCAAAATCACAGCTTTCACGCTCACGCATGGTGCACGCGTACGCGTGGGATAGCAGAACGTTGGCCCTCCAACGTTGAGTCAAACGCCAATGAAAGCAAAATTTATCTGTTTTTTTTTTTGAAAAGCGTTTGAGTCAACGTTGGGCATCAAATGTCAACTCCAACTTGAGCACCAGAACTCTGTAATTCAAATAGATCTCTTCTCAACAGCAAGGGAAACCAATTGGAGCCATTTCAACCCAATTTCATCAAGGCCAAAAGTCCAATTCAGAGATTGAAGATCAATGAAAGAGAGTGTATAAATAGCTTAGAATTTAAGTTAGAGAGGACCTTTTTCCCATATTTTTACTTTCTATTGCACTTTTCAGTTTTCTGTTTTAATTTTCCGAATGTATCTTTCAATCCCAATTTTCATTTTGAGAGCTATGAACGACTAAACCCCTTTATTGGGTTAGGGATCTCTATTATAATTCAATGGATCAATAGTAGTTTTCATCTTCTTCTTCTTTCTTTTCTCTTGATTTTTGTTAGAAAGCTTTCGGTCTTAATTCAATTGGATAGTTGTCTTGAGAGAGAAGCTATCCATAATTAGAATTCTTCGGATCCTTGAGAGAAGGATGAAGAATTCATGCTATAATTGCTTTCTCACATTGGATTAGATTGAGGGTTGGATGGATATAGTGACATGTAATCCTACCAATACTTTGATCTATGAATTTGTGTGGTATAGTCAGTGACCGAACTTCAACTATTCCCATGAGCAATTAAATCAAGACATTGGGCAATTGTTCATGCTTAGAGAGATTGGTAAGCCAAGACATTGGTATCCAATCATCTAAGATTGCCAAGCAATGTCAGTGAATGCATTGATTGAGGAAGAGATGAAAATGATTTGATCCGGAGAGTCCAATATCTCCCAAAACCCAATGAATTCCCATTTCTGATCTACCCATTTTGTTTATATTCTGCATCTTTAATTTCATGCTTAATCCCCATTCCCATTTTATTTCATGCAATTTAAGTTCCTGCTCTAAATTTCCTGCAATTTAATTTCTGTTCCTTTAATTTCTTGCAATTTAAGTTTCCCGCCAACTTTACATTCTGCAATCTCAACCCAATTTTGATTTCGCTCAACTAGCGTAATTCTCCAATTAACATTGCTCAATCTACCAATCCCTTTGGGATTCAACCTCACTCTACAGTGAGTTTTTACTTGACGACAATCTGGTGCACTTCCCGGAAGGAAATTGTTGAGAGACGGTTTCCGGGTGAATCAAGTTTATGGTGCCGTTGCCGGGGATTGGTTTTGTATTGACAATGACTAACTTGGAGGATAACTAGATTGAGCACTTTTGTTTTCATTTGATTTATTGAATTTTACTTTCAGTTGTTCATTTTTGTTCTCTGTAATTTTTTTTAGTTATTTCTCTTTAATTTCTCTTACTTCTTTGCTTTCCTGCAATACTAACTCACTGACTCACTAACTGTTTGATTAATTGCCTCAATTGCTCTAATCACACTTTTTTATTAATTGTGAATTCTTGCTGGTTGCTGCTTGTTGTGCTACTTGTATGATAGGTAGAAGAGAGGTTTCAACCTCGTTTGATAGTGAACCGGAAAGAACCTTCTTGAGATTAAGAAGGGAAGCAAAAGAAAAGAGGGTTGTTGGTGCAGAAGAAGAGGAGAAAGACTTGGATATAACCATGGAGGATGATATGGAAAACCATCATGAAGGAGAGGTTAACAATCATGCCAGAAGAGGTGGAGCCAACCCTGCTGGACAAGAGAGGAGAGTTTTGGGATCATACATCAATCCAAACCCAGGAAATTGTGGTAGCAGCATTCAAAATCCAACCATCCATGCTAATAATTTCGAATTGAAGCCTCAGCTCATAACTCTTGTGCAAAACAACTGTTCTTTTGGAGGAAGTGCCCAAGAGGATCCTAATGAGCATGTCACTAAATTCTAAAGGATATGTGACATAGTTAAATCTAATGGTGTTCATCCTGATACTTATAGATTGCTACTATTTCCATTTTCTTTGAGGGACAAAGCATCAAAATGGCTAGAATCATTCCCCAAGGAAAGCTTGACAACCTGGGAAGATGTAATAAATAGATTCTTAACAAGGTTCTACCCTCCACAGAAAGTAAACAGGCTAAGAATTGAAGTGCAGACATTCAGACAGTAGGATGGTGAGACTCTTTATAAAGCCTGGGAGAGATTCAAAGATTTGACAAGGAAATGCCCCCCTGATATGTTTAATGAGTGGGTGCAAATCCATATCTTTTATGAAGGGATGAGTTATGAATCAAAGAAGGTTGTAGACCACTCATCTGGAGGTTCCCTAAACAAGAAGAAGACCATTGAAGAAGCCATTGATGTTATAGAGATAGTGGCTGACAATGAGTATTTTTATGCCTCAGACAGGAGCAACAACAGAAGAGTCTTAGAATTAAACCATATGGATGCAATCCAGGCCCAGAATAAGATGATCACCAAGTAACTGGCTGAATTGACCAAGCAAATGGAGAAGAATCAGGCTGCAACTATCCACACTCAATCATCACCTCAAGAAGAGTTGGACACAGAAGAAAGAGTTAACTGGGAGGAAGCTAATTACCTTGGAAATTCATCTAGGCAAGCTAATGATCCATATTCTAAAACCTATAACTCTGGTTGGAGGAACCACCCAAACTTTGGGTGGGAAAACTAACAAAACCAAGGCCAAGACCACCGATCCCATAATCCGAACCAGTATAACAACTCCACCCACCTAAACTCCAACCAAAAACTATACCAGACCACACAAAACACTTACTCACAGCCACTATACCAAAGCCACAATAACCACTCTCAACACCCCAATTCCAACCAACCATCACCACATGATGATGACAGGATAGCTAAAATGGAAGCCATGCTTGCATTCCTTAGCAAGGAATGTGAAGACATGAAGAAATTCAGGAAAAAGTGAGAGGTAGTAAAAAAAGCCTAGGGGAGGTTCTTAAGAATCTCGAATCTCAGGTAGGACATCTTTCACATAAATTTTCCAAGCCCACCGACAGCTTTCCAAGTGATACTGAAAAGAACCCAAGAGGAGAGACCAAGAAAGTAAGGTGGGAAGAATGCAAGTCAATCAATCTAAGCAGTGAAGAAGCTCTGAAGGAAGAATGCTCGAGACACTCAGAGCATGATGAAGGAGAGTCAAGGAAGAATATAAGGGAGATAGAAGAAATGGCTAGCCCTGAACAGAGGAAGAAACTAAAAGAGAAAGAATCCCTCAAGCATTTTGTGCCACAAGTACCATTTCCCCAGAAACTCAGGGGAAGTGAGAAAGACAGGTCATATTCAAGATTCCTAGACATGTTTGCATCTCTCAGTGTCAACATCCCCTTCATCAAAATTCTCCAACAGATGCCCACATACATTAAGTGCATGAAAGAACTGCTGACCAAGAAAGGAACCTTGAAAGGGGGACAAACAGTGACAATGAATAAAGAATGCAGTGCCCTCATCAAGAAGGATGTACTCCTAAAGAAAAAGGATCCAGGGAGCTTTCATATTCCATGTGTCATAGGAGAGACAAAAATTGACAGGGAATTTTGTGATCTAGGGGCTAGCATAAATGTGATGCCTCTATCCCTTATGAAGAAGTTGCAAACAATGAGTTGAGATCCACAGATGTAATCATCCAATTGGCAGATAAAACTCATAAGCAGGCCGAAGGAGTAGTCGAAAATGTATTGGTGAAAGTAGGAAACTACTTCCTCCTACTGACTTTGTTGTTCTGGACATGGAGGAAAGTTACCTCCATCCCATTATTCTGGGGAGATCATTTCTAGCTACTGGTCGAGCACTCATTGATGTAGAACAAGGAGAGTTGATACTAAGAATACATAATGAGCAGCTCACTTTCCAGGCCTTCAAGCCCGTGCATGAATCTGAGCAAGAGAGTAAGAAATTAAAGAAAGAATACAGTGAGAGCTCTCTGAAGGAAAACAACAATGAAACACCAGGCAAGCATCTGGAGCTTTCCTTGATGGATAAACAAGAAGCTCAAGAGATGAAGCAACCAATGGAGTTCAAGGAAGAGCCGAAGCCACAAGAATTAGGAAGAGCAGCTAACAAGGATCTCCCTAACACAAGAGTCAATGGAGAACTAATGGAAGAAGAGAAAAGAGTTGTGAAGAAATTTCCAAGGGATGGAGAAACAAGAAGGTTCCTACAGAAGGTTTCTCCCCTGGAGACAAGGTGATATCAATCCACCATCCACAAATTCCACCCCATCTTCCAACCATTCCATCTCAGTTACCTAAAGTGTTCACAATCAGAAAGGTCCTTTCCCTGGAGCATTTGGAAATTGTCAAGGAATCAAATAGGGACAGTTTCACAGTGAGAGGAGAGGATCTCAGGCACTACAATCCACCCTAACAAGTAAACCAACCGTCAAGCTAATGACGATAAAAGAGCGCTTGTTGGGAGGCAACCCAACCAAAGATAGTTCTCTTTCCCTAGTTAAATTCAATAAAAGAGTTAAGTAGATTCTCTGTATTGCAAGGAGCTAAGTTTGGTGTTGCACACCAAAGAAATTTAAGGGTGAATGTGTAGTTCTAAGTTTGGTGTTCCACCACAGAGTTCATTAAGAACACATTGCACCCTCAGCATAGCTAGTTATCAACTCCAAACAGTCAGAGAAATTACTCAAAAGTTGTTTGTTTTCTAGTTTCTAGTTTGTTATCTAGTTCATAATTTACTTTCTTAAATAAAAGTACTTGATGTTTTCTGCATAAGACTCAACTTGCTGCATAAGGTAAGAAACTAAGTTTGGTGTTCACACACCAATCTAAGTTCAAAAGCCTACAAACATACATGCATGCTAATAATCTCTCAAGTGCTTGGGGAACAAGCAACTTCCAATAACTTTGCAGGAATTCAATAAACCTCTTGGAAGGAATATACACCATCAGTTAAGAAGGAAAAGAAGGACACAAAAGCAAAAGATGGTGATGACAGAGAGGAAGCAACTGGACTTCAAGAGGTTGTATTGTTGCTTAACTATTTCTACTTTGGAATGTGTAAATTGGAAGTCTGAATGTGCCCCTGTTGATAGTTAACAGTTAGTTAAGTCATTTTACATGCCATTATGTTTAATCTTTGCAATAAGTGTGCTAGCCTGGATATGTGGGTTTTCACTTTCACTAGTGTTAAATGCTTGTTTGTCCCCTGAGTCTTTTCAATCTAAATAAAAGAAATGTTTGAACAAGAAGTGGAATAGTTCCTTTTTAGCAAGAAATGAAATAACAGTAAGTGGTGGTATATGTGTTTGATTGTGTAGTAGCTCACTTATAATGAATAAAAGGATAGACTGTTCCCCTTTTAGTATAAATTAGCATGCTGTCTATGAATCTTAGCAAATAAAAGTCCTTGGAGGAAAGAAAAACAAGTAAAAAAAGAAAGAAAAAGAAAAGCCAAAAGTGGCAACAAAAATAGAAGAAAACAAAGAATAAGGCTAGACACCAATAGCTTGGACCTTAGGATATATGCCTGTGGTATCTTTGTACTAGGATCTACTTGGATGATTAGGTTCTATGAAGTACTTTAACACTTGGTAACTTGGGTTAACTAACCCGGGATTATCAACCAAAAGTCCACTATCAAGAGCAACCTAGTTACAAGGCATTTAGTGACCCAAAGAGATGCTGGGCATCAATGTCTTGAGAAGAATTGTGAGTAAAGTATCTGTAGTGAATATGTGTTGAGTACAAATAAGCTAAAAAACTACTACAACACATGACACTGAGCTAAAGTTTACAAAAAAAGAAAATAAAGAAAAGCAATTACCAAGAATAAGTGAATAATAAGAGGTCATAGCAGTGTGTTAATTGAAGCTTCAAGGAGACAGTCTATGCCTAAGGATCAATAAGAAGTGAGTTATTGTATTTTTTGCATAAAACCCCATGAACTAATAATAATGACTTGCTGATATGAACATCACCTTCTGTTTCATTCTTTCTTCTTAATAATTCAGTACTTGCTTAGGGACAAGCAAGATTTAAGTTTGGTGTTGTGATGCCAGAGCATCTTAGGCTAGTTTCACTATCCTTTTTCTTTGTTTTTAATAGGTTTTACGCACTTTCTTGAGCTATAAGTAAGCAATTGGGTTAGAAATTCATGTATGCCTAGATTCATTCAACCATGATTAATTTGATGCAATTTTATGAGAATTATGCTATAATTACTTGTATGCTAAGAATGATGAGAATTATCATGACTTTAGCAAGACTTTGATGCATGTATTGGTTGATGATAGGTGAAAGAAAGCATGGAGAAAAGTTGAAGAAGGAGCCTGGAAAAGATGAAGAAGAAGCAACGTTGGAAGAGAGGCAGAGCAATCCTCTGCATGAATTACTGATGCTCACGTTGGAGGGAGCGTTGGACATCCAACGTTACCCCCAATGTTGTAATAAAATTTCAATTCTGGAGCAAAATAATTTTTGAGCGACGCGTATGTGTCTATGACGCGTACGCGTGAAAGAGCAAAATTTCTATATCCACACAAGCGTCAGTCACGCGCACGCGTGGAATGGAAAAATTGACCATCCACGCGTACGTGTGGGTCATGCGTACGCATCACAAAGTGAACGTTGGAGGTCCAACGTTGCCTCAAACGCTACCTCCAACGTCCGCGATGCCAAGCCCAGAATTTGGAATTGAAAAACTTGAATTCACGCGTATGCATCAGTGACGCGTGCGCGTCGATGGGAAAAATGGCAATGCACGCGTAAGCGTGGTGTACGCGCACGCGTGAATAAGTAAAATCACAGCTTTCACGCTCACGCATGGTGCACGCGTACGTGTGGGATAGTAGAACGTTGGCCCTCCAAAGTTGAGTCAAACGCCAATGACAGCAAAATTTATCTTTTTTTTTAAGCGTTTGAGTCAACGTTGGGCATCAAACGTCAACTCCAACTTGAGCACCAGAACTCTGTAATTCAAATAGATCTCTTCTCAACAGCAAGGGAAACCAATTGGAGCCATTTCAACCCAATTCCATCAAGGCCAAAAGCCCAATTTAGAGATTGCAGATCAATGGAAGAGAATGTATAAATAGCTTAGAATTTAAGTTAGAGAGGACCTTTTTCCCATATTTTTACTTTCTATTGCACTTTTTAGTTTTCTGTTTTAATTTTCCGAATGTATCTTTCAATTCCAATTTCCATTTTGAGAGCTATGAACAACTAAACCCCTTTCATTGGGTTAGGGAGCTCTATTGTAATTCAATGGATCAATAGTAGTTTTCATCTTCTTCTTCTTTCTTTTCTCTTGACTTTTGTTAGAAAGCTTTCGGTCTTAATTCAATTGGATAGTTGTCTTGAGAGAAAAGCTATCCATAATTGGAATTTTTCGGATCCTTGAGAGAGGGATAAAGAATTCATGCTAGAATTTCTTTCTCACATTGGATTAGATTGGGGGTTGGATGGATATAGTGTCATGTAATCCTACCAATACTTTGATCTATGAATTTGTGTGGTATAGTCAGTGAGCGAACTTCAACTCTTCCCATGAGCAATTAAATCAAGACATTGGGCAATTGTTCATGCTTAGAGAGATTCGTGAGCCAAGACATTGGGATCCAATCATCTAAGATTGTCAAGCAATGTCAATGAATACATTGATTGAGGAAGAGATGAAAATGATTTGATCCGGAGAGTTCAATATCTCCCAAAACCCAATGAATTCCCATTTCTGATCTACCGATTCTGTTTATATTCTGCATCTTTAATTTCATGCTTAATCCCCATTCCCATTTAATTTCATGCAATTTAAGTTCCTGCTCTAAATTTCCTGCAATTTAATTTCTGTTCCTTTAATTTCTTGCAATTTAAGTTTCCCGTCAACTTTACATTCCGCAATCTCAACCCAATTTTGATTTCGCTCAACTAGCATAATTCTCCAATTAACATTGCTCAATCTACTAATCCCTGTGGGATTCGACCTCACTCTACAATGAGTTTTTACTTGACGACAATCCGGTGCACTTGCCAAAAGGAAATTGTTGAGAGACGGTTTCCGGGTGAATCATCCAGCATGGGTTTGGTTCGAGGAGTTGTTGGGTGTGTTGCCGCTACCGGACTGTATCGACAAGTTCACTGTGAAGTGCATTTGGATGCAGGAGACATTCAGTGACCTTCCTAAGGGCACAGATGAGGAGACAGTTAGAAGGTACGCGAGAGCGTACATCATGATGCTATTATCGACATAGCTCTTTGGTGACAAGTCGGGTACACGCATGCATATCAGGTGGCTACCATACGTAGCGAGGTTAGAGGACATGGGCAGATATAGCTGGGGATCTGTTGCTCTGCCGTGGTTATATAGGTGCCAATGCCGTGTAACCAACAAGTATGTGGTTAAGTTGGCAGGTCCGCTGTAGCTCCTCCAGTAATGGATCTTCTGACGGTTCCCAGATTTTAGGCCCGATGGGATTGATGCCTTTCACTGGCCCTTGGCAATGAGGTACTCAAATGATTGCTAGTTATTTTTCGTGTTGTTGTTTTTCGTTTTTTTTGTCACTTGTTGATAACATATCTTGGGTGGCAGGTGGTCAAGATATCAGTCGACATGAGCGAGAAGGAACCTCTAGTCGCGCACTATAGATTGACGATAGATTTACTTCATCCTGGCAATGTGAGATTCAGACATTTTAGTATTTTATTCTTCAGTTATTTTGTGTTGTTACTAGTCATGAAGCCTTATTTTGGACCCAATTTCCCTTTCTAGTTTGCTTGGATGCCGTACAACTCGCCGAATGTCATACAGGTAACGTATCCCAAAATACTAGAGCCACAACACACAACAATATGGAGGTTTGTAATGGCATTGATCTAATTTGCTGTCTTAGAGTGGTATCAAGTAGATCGGGTTCTACCACAGTTTGGAGGAGTACTACATCGGTCGTGATGCGCGCTAAACATCAATTTCTTGATGTCAAAGGACGGCAGAGGCAGCGATCGGTGGTTTCCCACTATCTTACAGTGTTGGCACACTCATTGGTCTAACAGGGCACAACATGTCTTACGGCTTGATGTTGTTCCTGATCCTAGACCCTCTCATGCGTATTTAGAGTGGTGGGATTAGTATGGTAGGTGGTTCTTGTCGCTTGAGCTATTTTTCGAAGACCCCAGAGCAGACACAATCTTTGCCAAGGCATTGCAAAGAGGTCCAGGACAGACTCCATAGATGGATCAGGTGCCTGATGTTCTGGACAACTGCCATGTTGAGCAGAGACATCGTGTTGGGACACGTTCCAATCAGCGTGAGTGGAGGTGGCTTGATGATGCCATCAATGCATTGGATGGGAAGGGTCGAGGTAGTAGAGGAGCTAGGGGTGGTTGTCGAGGAGCCAAAGGTGGTGTTCGAGGTAGAGCATGACGTGGAGGGAGAGGCGGGGAGGATGAGGGTAGTGGTGGTGACGGTGTAGATGATAGTTGGGATGACGGAGGTGATGGAGGTGGTGGTGGAAGATATGACATAGGTGATAGTGGTGGACATGACGGTGGTATGAGTGGAGGTGGTGGACGTGATGGTGGGATGGGTGACGATAGTGGAGTTGCTGATGGTGGTTGTTGGGGAGAAGGTGTTGGTGGTCGTGGTGGTGATGGAGATGGTGGTTATAGTGGCGGTGGATATAATAGTTTTGGTGGTGGATCATTATGCGATGTTGGAGGTGGCGAAGATGCCGGTTGAGGGTTTGGTGATTACTTTGTTGGGTGTCCTAGTAGTGACATGGCGATGCATGATAGTTTGGTGTGGATGAGCCCAGGTGAGATGCTATCCAACTTGCTTGACAGTAAGGGCCTTGATGCGAAGTACGGAGGTCATGGTTTCTTGAGGAAATTAGTGATAAACCACTATTTTATAGTCTATCTTGTGTTTAATTGAGTGGTTTCATCAAGTCTTTGCACACTTATTCATACTAATTGCATTGTTTTACATTTTCCTTTCTAATCTTGTGATATGATTGAAAACATGTTTCTTTGGTCTTAAATTTCCTATGTTTAATCCTCTCTTATTACCATTCGATGTTGTGATATGTTTGTTAAGTGATTTCAGGATTTATAGGGCAGGAATGGTTTAGAGGATGGAAAGGAAGCATGCAAAAATGGAAGGAATACAAGAAGTTGAAGAAATTACTAAGCTGTCCAGCCTGACTTTCTCGCACTCAAATGGTCATAACTTGAGCTACAGAAGTCCAAATGATGCGGTTTTAGTTGCGTTAGAAAGCTAACGTCCGGGGCTTCGAAATGATATATAATTTGCTATAGTGGCTTGGTGCACGAAAATTACTTCACAATGTAATTTCGCACAACTAACCAGCAAGTGCACTGGGTCGTCCAAGTAATACCTTACGTGAGTAAGGGTCGATCCCACGGAGATTGTTGGCTTGAAGCAATCTATGGTTATCTTGTAACTCTTAGTCAGGAAGACAATAAAATAATTCACTTATCAAATATGATTGCAAGGAGAAAAAGGGCAGAACACAAATTATACTTGTATGCAATGATGGAGAATATGTTGGAGTTTTGGAGATGCTTTGTCTTCTGAAATTCTGCTTTCCTCTGTTTTCTGATTCCCGCACGCACGTCCTCCTATGGCAAGCTGTGTGTAGGTGGATCACCGTTGTCAATGGCTACCATCCATCGTTCCAATGAAAAGGGTCCAAATGCGCTGTCATCGCACGGCTAATCATCTGCAGGTTCTCAATCGTACCAGAATAGGATTTACTATCCTTTTTCTTCTGTCACTACGCCCAGCACTCGCGAGTTTGAAGCTCGTCACAGTCATTCAATCCTTGAATCCTACTCGGAATACCACAGACAAGGTTTAGACTTTTCGGATTCTCTTGAATGCTGCCATCAATCTAGCTTATACCACGAAGATTCTGATTTAGAGATCTAAGAGATATTCATTCATTCTACGGTGGAACGTAAGTGGTTGTCAGGCACGTGTTCGTGGTGGAATGATGATGATTGTCACGTTCATCACATTCATATTGAAGTGCGAATGGATATCTTAGATAGGAATACGCATGGTTGAATGGAAAACAGAAATACTTGCATTAATTCATTGGGACACAGCAGAGCTCCTCACCCCCAACAATGGAGTTTAGAGACTCATGCCATCAAAAGGTACAAAATTCAGATCTAAAATGTCATGAGATACAAAATAAATCTCTAAAAGTTGTTTAAATACTAAACTAGTAACCTAGGTTTACAGAAAATGAGTAGACTATGACAGATAGTGCAGAAATCCACTTCTGGGGCCCACTTGGTGTGTGCTGGGGCTGAGACTAAAGCTTCTCACGTGCCTGGGCTGTTTTGGGCGTTCAACGCCAGGTTGTAACCTGTTTCTGGCGTTGAACTCCACTTTGTAACTTGTTTCTGGCGCTGGACGCCAGACAGCAGCATAGAACTGGCGTTGAACGCCAGTTTATGTCATCTATCCTTGAGCAAAGTATAAACTATTATATATTTCTGGAAAGCCCTGGATGTCTACTTTCCAACGCAATTGGAAGCGCGCCATTTGGACTCCTGTAGCTCCATAAATTTCATTTGGAGTGCAGAGAGGTCAGAATCCAACAGCATCAGCAATCCTTTTTCAGCCTGAATCAGATTTTTGCTCAGCTTCCTCAATTTCAGCCAGAAAATACCTGAAATTACAGAAAAACACACAAACTCATAGTAAAGTCCAGAAATATGAATTTTGCCTAGAAACTAATGAGAATAAACTAAAAACCAACTAAAACATACTAAAATCTATATGAAATTAACCCCAAAAAGCGTATAAAATATCCGCTCATCACAACACCAAACTTGAACTGTTGCTTGTCCTCAAGCAACTAGACAAATAAAATAGAAGACTAATAAGTCAAGAAGCAATAATATCTCAGAGTTTTTGAGTGAAGCTCAGATTCTAATTAGATGAGCGGGACTAGTGGCTTTTTGCTTCTGAACAGTTTTGGCATCTCACTTTATCCATTGAAGCTCAGAGTGATTGGCATCTATAGGAACTTAGAATTCAGATAGTGTTATTGATTCTCCTATTTCAGTATAATGATTCTTGAACACAGCTACTTTATGAGTCTTGGCTGTGGCCCTAAGCACTTTGTTTTCCAGTATTACCACCGGATACATAAATGCCACAGACACATAATTGGGTGAACCCTTTTAGATTGTGACTCAGTTTTGCTAAAGTCCCCAATTAGAGGTGTCCAGGGTTCTTAAGCACACTCTTCATTTTGCTTTGGACCTTGACTTTAACCGCTCAGTCTCAAGTTTTCACTTGACACCTTCACGCCACAAGCACATGGCTAGGGACAGCTTGGTTTAGCCGCTTAGGCCAGGATTTTATTCCTTTAGGCCCTCCTATCCACTGATGCTCAAAGCCTTGGGATCCTTTCTATTACCCTTGCCTTTTGGTTTTAAGAGCTTTGGCTTTTTCTACTTGCTTTTTCTTTCTCTCTCTCCCTTTTTCTTTTTTCAAGCTTTGTTCTTTGCTGCTTTTTCTTGCTTTAAGAATCATTTTTATGATTTTTCAGATTATCAATAACATGTCTCATGTTCATCATTCTTTCAAGAGCCAACATATTTAACAGTCTTAAACAACAAATTCAAAAGACATATGCACTGTTCAAGCATTCATTCAAAAGACAGAAAGCATTGCCACCACATGTTACTAATTAGAATTTTTTTCTTATTAAAACTCGAATTTTATTGCCTCTTATTCAAAAGATCTGCTATTTTATTCATGTTTGCTGATGATGAGAAAAATAGACTATAACTTATTTGGAGATAAAATCAAAATAGACACTAATTACTATTATATGACTCCTAAGGTAAACTCCTATAAAGACAACTATCACAGAGTTAAAGCAAAAATTGGAATTTAACAACCTTTGTTCTAGGAAGTGGATGTTCCTCGGATCTGTGGGGTGCTTGGTCCTTCAAGAGATAACTTCTGGCGCTTTAATTCCCTCAAGTCACGCCCTTGCTCTTCCTGTTCTTTAATCAAATAGCAAAGAATTTGACTTTGTTCCTTCTGTTCCTTTATTATTTGTTCCATAGCTTCTTGCATCTTGGTAACTGATGTTTCAAGATACTCCCAATATTCAGATTGAGGAATTTCTGGGAGAAATTCCTGTGTTTTCTTCTTGATGGGGTCATCCTGTGCTTGTTGTTTTTCCATTGATGCTTTGGTGATTGGTTTCTCAATTGAGATATACTCAGTTATTCCCATCCTTACTCCAGCGTCCTTGCAGAGCAGAGAAATCAAGCTTGGGTAAGCCAACCTGGCCTCTTTAAAATTTTTGTTAGCAATTTTGTAGAATTCAGTTGAAATCAGTTGATGAACTTCCACTTCTTTTTCCATCATGATGCAATGGATCATCACTGCTCTTTTAACAGTGACTTCAGAACGGTTGCTAGTGGGCAGCAGAGAATGCCCAATGAAGTCCAGCCAGCCTCTGGCTACTGGTTTGAGATCTTCTCTTTTGAGTTGATTAGGAACACCCTTCGTGCTGGTGGTCCACCTGGCTCCAGGGATGCATATGTCCTCTAGAATCTTATCCAGGCTCTTGTTTGTTCTCATCATTCTCCTATTGAAGGAGTCTGGATCATCTTTCAGCTGAGGTAGCTTTAAGATCTCTCTGATCTTGTCAGGGTGGGTATGAATAATCTTTCCTCTGACCATGGTTCGATAGTCATAGATATCAGATCTAGATAGTCTTTGCCTGTCTGTATGCCACATATTAGTGTAGAACTCCTGGACCATATTCCTTCCCACTTTCGTTTCAGGATTGGCTAGGATCTCCCAGTTCCTGATTCGAATTTGCTCCTGGATCTCCGGATATTCGTCTTCTTTTAGATCGAATCTAACTTCCGGGATCATTGATCTTAGACCCATTATTTTGTAATAATGGTCTGAATGTTCTTTAGATAAGAACTTCCCTTGATTCCAAAGTGGTTTTGGAACGCTCTCTTTCTTGCCTCTTGAAGTGGGTTGTTTTCCCTTAGGAGCCATGATCTTAGTGATCACGGATAAACACATCAAACTTAGAGGTTTGCTTGTCCTCAAGCAAAAGAAAAGAAAGGAGAGGGATAGAAGGAGAGCTAGGTGCAATTGTTGATGGAGGAAGGTGGAGGCCGAACCCATATTTAAAGGGAGGGGGGTGGGTTCGAAAATTTTGAAAAGATATGATAAAAAAGATTGATTTGGAAAAGATAAGATAGAAGATATGATAAGAGAGGATATAGTTTAAAATTGAAAAGATATGAAAAATTTTTGAAAAAGATAAATCTAGATTTTGAAAAAGATATTAGTTGAAAAGATAGATTTGTTTTGAAAATTTGAAAAAGAGTTGAATTGAATTGAAAAAGAGGGTTTGTGCTTATGGATTAAGATACATTTGATATTTTTAAGGTATGGTTTTTAGAAATTAGGGATTTTAAAAATCAGGGTTCTTAACATGTTTATGCAAGAAATCATGAATTGAAGCATGAAAATTAAGGTTTAAAATAAAAAATATGGAGAAAAAATGAATTTACCTCCTCCCCACCATCCTGGCGTTTGAACACCCAAACGCTGCATGTTTTGGGCGTTCAACGCCCAAATGCTGCCTCTCCTGGGCGTTCAACGCCCAGCTGCTGCTTCTTTCTGGCGTTGAACGCCAGGAAGTCCTTTGTTACTGGGCATTTTTCTGAACGCCCAGAATGCTGTAAATCTGGCGTTAAACGCCCAGAAAGAGCTTCTTTCTGGCATTTAACGCCCAGATGGCTATCCTCACTGGCGTTCAACGCCCAAAACAGACTCTTACTGGCATTTTCTTGCCAGTGAGCTCTTTTTCTCTGTTCTGTGTGCAGAATCCTTCTGTAACCCTGTGAACTTATACAATTGACTCTTTACCTTAGGATCAATGAACTTTATATAAACAAATAAAAATAAAAATAGGGCAAAATGCTTAGAGGATTGATGCCCCATGGCTGGGTTGCCTCCCAGCAAGTGCTTCTTTATTGTCTTTAGCTGGACCTTGCTGAGCTTTTAGTCTAGCTTCAGCCTTGAGCACTCTTGCTCAACATTACCTTCAAGATAGTGCTTGATTCTCTGTCCATTGACAATGAACTTCTTATCAGAATCAATATCTTGAAGCTCCACATAACCATATGGTGATACACTTGTAATCACATATGGTCCCCTCCACCGGGACTTCAGTTTCCCGGGGAATAGCCTGAGCCTAGAGTTGAACAACAGAACCTTTTGTCCTGGTTCAAAGATTCTAGATGACAGCTTTCTGTCATGCCATTTTTTTTATTTTTCTTTATAAAGCTTGGCATTTTCGAAGGCAGTGAATCTGAATTCCTCTAACTCATTTAGCTGGAGCAATCTTTTTTCTCCAGCTAATCTGGCATCAAAGTTCAGGAATCTGGTTGTCCAGTAGGCTTTATGTTCCAGTTCCACGGGCAGGTGACATGCCTTACCATAGACCAGTTGGTATGGAGAGGTCCCTATAGGAGTCTTGAATGCTGTTCTGTATGCCCACAGAGCATCATCCAAGCTTCTTGCCCAATCCTTTCTATGGGTATTTACAGTCCATTCTAGGATTCTTTTTAGCTCTCTGTTAGAGACTTCAGCTTGTCCATTAGTCTGTGGATGAAATGGAGTCGCCACCTTGTGGCGAATCCCATACCGGACCATGGCAGAATAAAGCTATTTGTTGCAGAAGTGAGTGCCCCCATCACTGATTAGTACTCTAGGGACCCCAAACCTGCTGAAGATATATTTCTGGAGGAACTTCAGCACTGTTTTAGTATCATTGGTGGGTGTGGCAATGGCCTCAACCCATTTTGATACATAATCAACTGCCACCAGAATATAAGTGTTTGAGAATGATGGTGGGAAAGGTCCCATGAAGTCAATTCCCCATACGTCAAATAACTCAATCTCCAGGATTCCTTGTTGAGGCATGGCGTAACCATGAGACAGATTACCAGCTCTTTGGCAACTGTCACAGTTACGTACAAACTCTCGGGAATCTTTATAGAGTGTGGGCCAATAGAAGCCACATTGGAGGACCTTGGTGGCTGTTCGCTCACCTCCGAAATGGCCTCCATATTGAGATCCATGGCAATGTCATAGGATCCTCTGTGCTTCTTCTCTAGGAACACACCTACGGATTATTCCGTCTGCACATCTCTTAAAGAGATAGGGTTCATCCCACAAGTAGTACTTTGCATCAGTGATTAATTTTTTCTTTTGTTGCCTGTTGTACTCTTTGCGTATGAACCTTGCAGCTTTATAGTTTGCAATATCGGCAAACCATGGTGTTTCCTGAATGGCACATAAATGCTCATCCGGGAGAGTCTCAAAGATCTCAAGAGAGGGGAGGGACGTCCCTTCTACTGGCTCTATCCGGGACAGATGATCAGCCACTTGGTTCTCTGTCCCTTTTCTGTCTCTTATTTCTATATCAAACTCTTGCAGAAGCAACACCCATCTAATGAGCTTGGGTTTTGAATCCTGCTTTGTGAGTAGATATTTAAGAGCAGCATGGTCAGTATACACAATCACTTTTGATCCTACTAAGTATGATCTGAACTTGTCAATGGCATAAACCACTGCAAGTAATTCTTTTTCTGTGGTTGTGTAATTTTTCTGGGCTTCATTTAAAACGCGACTAGCATAATAAATGACGTGCAAAAGCTTGTCATGCCTCTGTCCCAATACTGCACCAATGGCGTGATCACTGGCATCACACATTAGCTCAAATGGTAATGTCCAGTCTGGTGCAGAAATAACTGGTGTTGTGACTAGCTTAGCTTTCAGCGTTTCAAACGCCTGCAGACACTCTGTGTCAAACACAAATGGCATGTCAGCAGCTAGCAGATTACTTAGAGGTTTTGCAATTTTTGAAAAATCCTTTATAAACCTCCTATAGAATCCTGCATGCCCCAGAAAGCTTCTGATTGCCTTAACATTGGCAGGTGGTGGTAATTTTTCAATTACCTCTATTTTTGCTTAATCCACCTCTATTCCCTTATTTGAGATTTTATGCCCAAGGACAATCCCTTCAGTCACCATGAAGTGACATTTTTTCCAGTTTAAAACTAGGTTGGTCTCCTGGCATCTTTTCAGAACAAGTTTCAGGTGATCAAGACAGGAGCTGAATGAGTCTCCATATACTGAGAAGTCATCCATGAAGACTTCCAGAAATTTTTTCACCATATCAAAGAAAATAGAGAGCATGCATCTCTGGAAGGTTGCAGGAGCATTACACAGCCCAAATGGCATCCTTCTATAAGCAAACACTCCAGATGGACATGTGAATGCTGTTTTCTCTTGATCCTGGGGATCTACTGCAATCTGGTTATAGCCTGAGTAGTCATCCAGAAAGCAGTAATAATCATGACCTGCCAGTCTTTCTAGCATCTGGTCTATGAATGGTAAAGGAAAATGATCCTTTCTGGTGGCTGTATTGAGCCTTCTGTAGTCAATACACATGCGCCACCCTGTAACTGTTCTTGTAGGAACCAGTTCATTTTTTTCATTATGGATCACTGTCATGCCTCCCTTTTTTGGGACGACTTAGACAGGACTCACCCAGGGGCTATCAGAAATGGGATAAATAATCCCAGCCTCTAGTAATTTGGTGACCTATTTCTGCACCACTTCCTTCATGGCTGGATTTAGCCGCCTCTGTGGTTGAACCACTGGTTTAGCATTATCCTCCAATAAGATTTTGTGCATGCATCTAGCTGGGCTTATGCCCTTAAGGTCACCTATGGACCACCCAAGAGCTGTCTTGTGTGTCCTTAGCACTTGAATAAGTGCTTCCTCTTCCTGTGGATTTAAAGTAGAGCTTATGATCACTGAAAAAGTGTCACCTTCTCCCAGAAATACATATTTCAGGGATGGTGGTAATGGTTTGAGCTCGGGTTTAGGAGGCTTTTACTCTTCCAGAGGAAATTTCAGAGGCTCTTTAATCTCCTCTGAATCCTCCAAATTAGGCTGAACATCTTTAAAGATGTCTTCCAACTCTGATTCGAGACTCTCAGCCATGTTGATCTCTTCTACCAAAGAGTCAATAAGATCAACTTTCATGTAGTCTTTTGATGTGTCTGGATGCTGCATGGCTTTGACAGCATTCAACTTAAACTCATCATCATTGACTCTCAGGGTTATTTTCCCCTGTTGGACATCAATGAGGGTTCGTCCAGTTGCTAGGAAGGGTCTTCCTAGAATGAGAGTAGCACTCTTGTGCTCCTCCATTTCCATCACTACAAAGTCAGCGGGAAAGGCGAATGGCCCAACTCTGACAATCATGTCTTCAATCACGCCTGATGGGTATTTAATGGAGCCATCAGCAAGTTGGAGACATATCCGGGTTGGTTTAACTTCTTCAGTTAAGCCAAGCTTTCTGATAGTGGATGCAGGTATTAGGTTGATGCTTGCCCCAAGATCGCACAAAGCTGTCTTGGTGCAATTACCTTCTAATATGCATGGTATCAGAAAACTCCCAGGGTCTTTAAGCTTTTCAGGAAAGCTTTTTAGAATGACTGCACTGCATTCTTCAGTGAGGAGAACTCTTTCTGTTTCTCTCCAATCCTTTTTATGACTCAAGATCTGTTTCATGAACTTGGCATAAGAAGGTATTTGCTCAAGTGCCTCTGCAAATGGAATCTTTATTTCAAGAGTCCTGAGATAATCTGCAAAGCGAGCAAATTGCTTATCCTGCTCCTCTTTCCGGAGTTTTTGAGGATAAGGTATCTTGGCTTTATATTCCTCAACCTTAGTTGCTGTAGGTTTATTGCCTACAGAAGTGGTTGAAGAAGCCTTTTTAGAGGGGTTGTCATCAGCACTTGTGTGTATCTGATCCCTCACTGGCAATTGAGTGCCAGAGTTAGAAGCTGGAGTGACATGAGACGCCAACTCCTTGTCTGTTCCTGGCGTCTGAACGCCAGAACTGTGCCCATTTTGGGCGTTCAGCGCCAGATTCTTGCTTGTTTCTAGCGTTGAACGCCAGTCCTTGCTTGTTACTGGCGTTGAACACCAGTCTTGGGCATGGTCTGGGCGTTCAGCGCCAGCCTTCCACCAGATTGCTGGCGTTTTAATGCCAGAATTACTTTTCCCTGGGCTCTTACTGTCCTCAGGTGAATTTTGGGTGGTTTGCTCATTCCTTAGCTCTTTGCTGCCCTGAGGTGGGGTATTTAATGTTTTCCCGCTTCTTAATTGAACTGCTTGGCATTCTTCTGTTATTTGTCTTGACAACTGCTGCTTTGTTTGCTTCAATTGTTCTTCCATATTTATATTAGCCATCCTTGTCTCTTGTAGTTTATCCTTGAATTCGGCTAACTGCTTTGTTAGAAAGTCCAATTGCTGATTGAATTCAGCAGCTTGTTTTACAGGGCTGAGTTCAGCAGTTACTGTTTTAACCTCTTCTTTCATGGAAGGGTCACTGCTTAGGTACAGATGCTGATTCCTGGCAACTGTATCAATGAGCTCTTGAGCCTCTTCAATTGTCTTTCTCATGTGGATAGATCCACCAGCTGAGTAATCTAGGGACATCTAAGCTCCTTCTGCAAGCCCATAATAGAAGATGTCTAACTGAACCCACTCTGAAAATATTTCAGAGGGGCATTTTCGTAGCATCTCTCTGTATCTCTCCCATGCATCATAAAGAGATTTATTATCTCCTTGTTTAAAGCCTTGGATGTCCAGCCTTAGCTATGTCATCCGTTTTGGGGGAAAGTATTGATTCAGGAATTTTTCTGTCAGCTGTTTCCATGTCCTTATGCTGGCCTTAGGTTGGTTATTTAACCACCTCTTAGCTTGATCTTTTACAGCAAATGGAAACAGTAATAGTCTGTAGACATCCTGATCTATTTCCTTATCATGTACTATGTCAGCAATTTGTAAAAATTGTGCCAGAAACTCTGTAGGTTCTTCCTGTGGAAGACCGGAATACTGGCAATTTTGCTGTACCATGATAATGAGCTGAGGATTCAACTCGAAGCTACTGACTCCAATGGAGGGTATGCAGATACTACTCCCATATAAAGCAGTAGAGGGGTTAGCATATGACCCCAGAGTCCTCCTGGACTGTTCATTTCCACTTAGATCCATGATGGAGAAAGGGAGATGATGTAAAATAAAAAGTTTTATTTTTATTTATTTATTTATTTATTTATTTCGAAAATAAAATAAATTTAAATAAAATAAATAAAAATAGGTGAAGATTTTCGAAAAAAATGAGGGGAGAGAAAGTGGTAAGGAAGTTTTGAAAAAGATATGATTTGGAAAATATTTTAAATTTTGAAAAAAAATTTGAATTTTTAAAATTAATTTTCAAAAATTTGTTTTAAAATTAGAGAGAAAAGATATTTTTGAATTTAAAGAGGAGAGAGAAAAATAATAAAATAGCACAAGATTTAAAATTTTTAGATCTAATGCTCCTTGTTTTCGAAAATTTTGGAGGGAAAACACCAAGGAACACCAAACTTAAAATTTTAAGATCAAGACACAAGGAAAATTCAAGAACACTTTGAAGACTCACAAGAACACAAGAACATGAAGAAAGAACACCAAACTTAAAATTTTTAGAAAACCAAACTAAAATTTTCGAAAAACAAAGAAAAATCAACAAGAAAACACCAAACTTAGAGTTTGGCACAGGATTTATTCAAAGAAAAATATTTTTTGAAAAAGATTTTAAAAATAGGATAGCCAATTACCAAGAACATAAGCACCACGCTCTAACTAATTGAGCTATAAATTTAAAGTGTTTTAACAATGTATAAATAATAAGAGACTCTAAACCAAAAAGAAAATTTCTTTCCTAATCTAAGCAACAAAATAAGCCGTCAGTTGTCCAAACTCAAACAATCCCCGGCAACGGCGCCAAAAACTTGGTGCACGAAAATTACTTCACAATGTAATTTCGCACAACTAATCAGCAAGTGCACTGGGTCGTCCAAGTAATACCTTACGTGAGTAAGGGTCAATCCCACGGAGATTGTTGGCTTGAAGCAATCTATAGTTATCTTGTAACTCTTAGTCAGGAAGACAATAAAATAATTCACTTATCAAATATGATTGCAAGGAGAAAAAGGGCAGAACACAAATTATACTTGTATGCAATGATGGAGAATATGTTGGAGTTTTGGAGATGCTTTGTCTTATGAAATTCTACTTTCCTCTGTTTTCTGATTCCCGCACGCACGTCCTCCTATGGCAAGCTGTGTGTAGGTGGATCACCGTTGTCAATGGCTACCATCCATCCTTCCAGTGAAAAGGGTCCAAATGCGCTGTCACCGCACGGCTAATCATCTGCAGGTTCTCAATCGTACCGGAATAGGATTTACTATCCTTTTTCGTCTGTCACTACGCCCAGCACTCGCGAGTTTGAAGCTCGTCACAGTCATTCAATCCTTGAATCCTACTCGGAATACCACAGACAAGGTTTAGACTTTCCGGATTCTCTTGAATGCTGCCATCAATCTAGCTTATACCACGAAGATTCTGATTTAGAGATCTAAGAGATATTCATTCATTCTACGGTGGAACGTAAGTGGTTGTCAGGTACGTGTTCGTGGTGGAATGATGATGATTGTCACGTTCATCACATTCATATTGAAGTGCGAATGGATATCTTAGATAGGAATACGCATGGTTGAATGGAAAACAGAAATACTTGCATTAATTCATTGGGACACAGCAGAGCTCCTCACCCCCAACAATGGAGTTTAGAGACTCATGCCGTCAAAAGGTACAAAATTCAGATCTAAAATGTCATGAGATACAAAATAAATCTCTAAAAGTTGTTTAAATACTAAACTGGTAATCTAGGTTTACAGAAAATGAGTAGACTATGACAGATAGTGCAGAAATCCACTTTTGGGGCCCACTTGGTGTGTGCTGGGGCTGAGACTAAAGCTTCTCACGTGCCTGGGCTGTTTTGGGCGTTCAACGCCAGGTTGTAACCTGTTTCTGGCGTTGAACTCCACTTTGTAACTTGTTTCTGGCGCTGGACGCCAGACAGCAGTATGGAACTGGCGTTGAACGCCAGTTTACGTCATCTATTCTTGAGAAAAGTATGGACTATTATATATTGATGGAAAGCCCTGGATGTCTACTTTCCAACGCAATTGGAAGCGCACCATTTGGACTCCTGTAGCTCCAGAAATTTCATTTTGAGTGCAGAGAGGTCAGAATCCAACAGTATCAGCAGTCCTTTTTCAGCCTGAACCAGATTTTTGCTCAGCTCCCTCAATTTCAGCCAGAAAATACTTGAAATTACAGAAAAATACAAAAACTCATAGTAAAGTCCAGAAATATGAATTTTTCCTAGAAACTAATGAGAATAAACTAAAAACCAACTAAAACATACTAAAATCTATATGAAATTAACCCCAAAAAGCGTATAAAATATCCGCTCATCATGGCTGTACAGCTAGGCGACGTGAACGCGTATTACATGCGGATGCATCGCAGTGACGAAAATTCACATGACAGAATTCACAATCAGCAATTTCTGGACTATTTCTGGCCCAGTTTTCGGCCCAGAAAACACAGATTAGAGGCTATAAAGTGGGGGAATGCATCCATTCATTCAGGGAACATTCAATATACATAATTTTAGGTTTTAGATGTAGTTTTTAGAGAGAGAGGCTCTCTCCTCTCTCTTAGGTTTTAGGAATTAGGATTCCTCTTATTTTATGGTTATTTCTTCAATCACAGGTTCAATGTTCATTTAATTTACTTTCTAGTTTTATTTATTCTATTACTTTAATTGTTATTTATCTTTTCAATTTGATTTATGAACTTTCCTATGTTAGAATTGAATATTCTATTTAATATTATTTGAGATATTTCAGATTTATGATTGTTTTATTCTATTTTTGATGCTTTCAATTTAATTTATGATTTATTTTCTCCCTTTGGCTTTGGTTAAGTAATTGGTAACGCTTGAGTTATCAAACTCAGTAGTTGATTGGAAATTAGGATTGCTGATTGATTTGGATCCCTCTAAAGCTAATCTTTCCATAGCACATTATTTGGATTAAGGGATTTTGAAGGGAAAGAAAATGGGAGGAAAGAAAATGAATGGAAAAGTAAATTTTTTGCTGTTTGGATGAGAAGAGAAAATAGAGAGGAAAGAAAAAAATAGTGTGGGACCCATTAAATTATTTTCTCTTCACAAATGAGAAGAAAATAAAGAAAAATGGGGCAATATGAATAAAATTACACATTTATCCTTTATCATTAATAAATTATAATTTACATATAATATATATAAGGGTATTAATGTAATTTTATACTATTATAATTTTCTTTCTTCTCACTTTTCTTTCCATCCAAACAAAAGAAAATTTTCTCTTTATTTTCTTTCCATCTATTTTCTCTTAATCCAAACAACATACAAATAACTCTACTTTTCCTTCTATTTTCTTTCCACTCATTTTCTTTCCTATATCCAAACAAAGTCTAGGAGTTGACTAGGACCGAGGAATCAAGTTAATTAGTCCACTTGACTTTTCTTTATTTAGTAAGGGTTAACTAAGTGGGAGCAAAATTCAATTCTCATCACACCTGATAAGGATAACTAGGATAGGATTTTTGGTTCTCATACCTTGCCAAGAGTTTACTTTATAATTGTTAATTTATTTTTCTTGCCATTTAAATTATTTGTTCCCTATTCCAAAAACCCAAAAACATATATTTTTCCATAACCAATAATAAATCATACCTCTCTGCAATTCCTTGAGAAGACGACCCGAGGTTTAAATACTTCGGTTATAAATTTTATTGGGTTTTGTTACTTGTGACAACCAAATTTTTGTACGAAAGGATTCTCTGTTGGTTTAGAAGCTATACTTACAACGCGATTATATTTTTATAAAATTCTTTACCGATAGAGAGTCTAGTTCGTCAAAATGGCGCCATTGCCGGGGAATTGCAAACGTGTGCCTTATTATTGGTTATTGTAAATATTTGCCTTTTGCTTGTTTATTTGTTTTTATTTTTTTGTTTTTATTTTTGCTTTTTCGTAAATTAAGAGGTTATTGGTTTTTATTTAGTTATTAAAATTTTCGAAAATAATGTTCCTTGTTCTTTCTTGATTTTCAAGTTGTTCTTCGTGTTCATCTTGACCTTCAAGTTGTTCTTAGTTATTTTCTTCGTTTTGATCTAAAAATTTTAAGTTTGGTGTCATTTTATTATTTTTCTCTTTCCTCTTTAAATTCAAAAATATCTTTTCTCTTTATTTTAATTGATTTTTTCGAAAATTACAAAAAAAAATTCAGATTTTTATTTTAAAATCTTTATCTTATCATATCTTAGTTTTAAATTTCAAAATTCAAATCTTTTTCAAAAATCATATCTTTTTCAAAATCTTATCTTATCTTATTTCAAAATCAAATTTCAAATTTCAATATTTAAATTCCAAAAATTCAAAATTCAAATTTAAAATTTTAAAAATCAAACCTTTTCAAAATTTAAACCTTTCTCAAATCTTTATCTTATATTGTTGTCAGTGTTTCTAGTTTTAGGAGTTTATTTTCATTAATTTTTTATTAGTTTTTGTTTTTATTTTCTTTTGCTACTATGAATTCTCACACCTTTGGTTTCAAGTTTGGTTCCAATGTTGTTGTAAGGAATAGAAACTATAATGAAAATAGGCATCAAGGTTGGAAGAATCAAAGATGGGAAGAGCCACAAGGATTTGATCAACTCTCTTGGCAACAACCCCCTCTAGTGCGCTATAACCAACAACCATTCTGTGATGCATACCAAGACAATAGTTATGGTGGACCCCTTCATGACAACCAACCTCCACCAAATTACTATAGTCAAGAGCCATTTCAGGGAGCGTACAAAGATGATGAATATGGTGGACCCCCTTGTAGTTACCAACAAGCCCCACCATATGCCTATGAACCACCTCCCCAACACACCTTTGAACCACCATACTCACAAGCCCATTTACACCATTCACCTCCATATGACCCTAACCCATATCCATCCCAACTTCCACTGGATGACAACACTATTGGTGTTATTCAGCAAGGGCAAACAGAGCTTCATACCACACTTGCCTCTATCACTAGTCTCACCTCTACTCTTCAAGCACTTATATCCCGCATGGACCAACCCTCTGCCTCCAATATTCAACCCTCAAGTTTTAGTGCGCTTCCTTTTCAACCACATAATAATCTTTCCATCCCATCACCACCCTCCATGGAAGAGCACCCACATCCATCAATCCAAGAGCAAGATGATCCCAGTTATACTATTGATATGGAACAAGAAAGAAGAAATCATCTTCGCGAATTCATACTTCATAAGAAGCTAGAGGAGGCCCTACAGATGAAGGTAGTGGAGACCCTTGAAGTCAAAGGAGTGGTTGAAGAATTAGTGAAGGAAGACATCAAGGCAGAGCCTGATTTTGTTTTAGAGCAAGAGGAAGCCTAAAATGTGGAGATAGGAGAGACCCTTGCAGATGAAGGAGTAGTTGAAGGGAGTTGTCATGGAAAGGAAATCATCAAGAAGGAGTACGATTTTATACTAAAACAACTGGACAAAGCAGCAATTATTGAAGAGGAAGAAGAGGTTGCAGACTTAGGAGATGCTGAACCTCCATGGGAAAGTCCAGTCATAGAGCCCCCTTCTAAGATGATTGATGTTGATGTTGAGGAGGGTGTACAACCTCCAAGGCATATCATAGTTGAAGACTTTGCAGAGGTTAATCAAGAGATGGAGATTAAAGAAAAAGAAGCACAACCTCCCATGCCCTTGGTAAGCAATGAAGAAGAGAATGAATTGGAAGAAGGCTACCAAGAGGAAGAGGTTGAAATTGAAGAGGCCTGCAAAGAGGTGGAAGTTGTCAAGGGAGGGCCCAAGGGAATGGAGCTTGAAATTACCTTGCCAAAACAATTGGAGACCTTTCCCCCAAAGCCATTACCATCCAATACAACATTCAAGTGGGTAAAATACGTATCCTTAACCTTTGCTTTCCCACTTGAATATAGGCTACTTGAAATAGATGGTCAGCTTAGAGCTCTTTGTGGCTTTAAGAGTAAGAGGGAGATGGTTAGTGGTTGGCAACACAATCCTAGGTTCATTGTGGTAGGAAACTCACGGTTGAATTATCATGGTTGGAAGAATACTAAATTGTATGGGTCTAGGAAGATGTTTGGGTGCCTAAATGAGAATTCTAAGGCTGAACCACCCGGATGGCATCATCATGATCCACTTGAAGACGGGTGTAGAAACAAGATTTGGGATCCGGGAATATATGAGGATCAATTTTGGGAGCTCAAAGCTTGTGAGGAACTCCATCAAAGCTTGAGGAATTTACTTGGTATTGATAGAGCTTATTGGAAGTCCAAACATTGGTGGAGATTCCAGGATGAGTTCAAGCACAAGCCACCATGACAAAAAGCTCACCAGATGTCCAACTTAAGGACTTTAACTAAAAGTGCTAGGTGGGAGACAACCCACCATGGTATGATTGTTCTTTTTCAGTCTTAGTTTTGTTTTATTTTATTTTATTTTACTTTATTTTTCTTAATGACTCTTCCTATAATCTCTGCATATAGTCTGCATTTGCATTTGCATTCTGCATAAAAAAAAAGAGAAGGGCACGCGATGCGTAAGCGTCGCTGACGCGTCCGCGTCATCGTGCATTAGAAACAAGGAGAAAAGAAGCTGAGAGTCACACGAAAGCGTGGCTGGAGGTGTGCCTTAGGCACAACCATACCCACGTGTCCGCGTCACCCACGCGAATGCGTGGCCTTGCAAAATCGACGTAAATGGGTGTATGGTAGCAAGTTATGGTGGAGTAGGGTTGGAATGATGCTGGAAGCACAAGCCCTACCACGCGACCGCGTGCCCCACGCGGCCGCGTCGTTTTCAAAATATGGCCATTCACACGATCGTGTCAACCACGCGAGCGCGTCACCCAGATTTTTTACAATATGCGAACAAAATAGAGAGTTGTGCGTGCGCGAGGCTGCACTCGCGCCAAAAGCACAAATCAGTTCATGCGATCGCGTGACCCACGCGTCCGCATCACCTAAACTTATCACACACCACACGATCGCGTGCTCCACGCGTCCGCGTCACATGCGACGCACAGCTTATCCAGATCAGCGCCTGATATCTTATCTTTTCTTCCCCCTTCTTAATTCTTTCTTATCCCTTCTTATTCTTTCTTCCTCCTTTCTTACTTTCTTTTTCTTCGTTTATTTACCTTCTCATCATTATTTGCTTTCATCCTATTTAACTTATTTGCATACTTTCATTCATTTCATTTTAATTTTGTGCATATTTTTATTTCTAAAGTTATTCTTTTTACATTGGTGTCACATTTTCTTATTCAACTGTTACACCTTTTCTTGAACTATTATGGTGCTTAGTGACTTGTTTTACACTGTTGGGTAATATTATTTAAGTCAATGCTCATCTTTTATGATACTTGTATTACTTTTGCATTGACATGAGTTTATACTATCTTTCATTACCTACTATCGCCTCCCCTTTTGTTGCAAATTTTTGCAAAATTGATATGCCATTTGCTTCTATTGGTTTCTCACGTACATGTTGTAGCTACCATGTAATTGAGACCCTTATTATTTGGCATTAATCTATCCATATTTTAAATTATTTCCTATCTTTGTTTTTGGGTTACTTTTCTTATTTTTCCTCTTCTTTCAGGATGGCCACCGAGGAAGGAAAACAGAAAACGTTTATATGGGGCAACAGACAAGTCCATCTGCACAATCTATGAAGAAAAGCATCAGTTGGAGTAACCCATCCACTTGCACATCTTAGCATGCACCGAGGACGGTGCAATCTTTAAGCGTGGAGAGGTCGATACCGATCTCCATGGGTTAGTTACTCTTCTATCTCAACACCAATGGTTTATTTTCCTTGTTAGTTGTTGCACTTGCATGTTTAATTGCATATTTGTTTGATTTTGTGCATATTTTACCACCACTTGGTTAAAGTAATATTTTCTTTTCCAAGAAACTTTTTATAGCATTTCACTAATTTGAATAAAATTTTTTGTTAAACTTGTTTGAACTGGAACATGGTTTAGAGCTCGAACACACAAAACCTGTGAGATTTTTTTAGCTTATTTGATTGGTTGCATTTTATCAACTAATATTTTATTTTTGGTGTGTGTTTTTCTCTCTAAAATTGTGATCTTTGTCTTGCTTAATTCTATATTTCCATTGTTTGATGTATGCATGCACTTATATGATTGAGGCCCTTGTTTCACTGAGCTTACATACCTATATGGCCTTACCCTTTCATTATCCTTTGCAAACCAATTTTGAGCCTATTTTACCCCTTTGTTCTTTACTTTAGTTCATCATTAACTCTAAGCGAAAAACAATAATGTCCTTAATTTAAATCCATGGTTAGCTTAGACTAGTGAGATGCTTATGATTTAAGTGTGGGAAAATTGGGTTTGGAAACGTTTGGTTTTGAAAATTAAGTATGTTAAACTTCTTTATGAAAATGTGAAAGAAATGTTTAGGACATGCTCATGCATTCAATAATTTAATCATATGCATTGAAAAAAAAAGAAAAAAGAAAAAAAAATATATATATATATATATAAAAGAAGAAAAAGAGAAAAAGAAAAGAAAAAGAGCAAATAATAAAATGGGACAAAATGCCCCAAAGTAAATGGTGAAAGCAATGCATATGTACTGTACTCGAAATTAGGATGCATGAATATGTGGTAAACATAGTTAATGGATAGTTAGATGTGGTATTATGATTACATGGATTGTCTAAAGTTTGGTGGAAAGTTTAGGTTAATTAAGAATTCAGATTTTAGTCCACTTGGCCAAATACAATCCTACCTTGACCCTAACCCCATTACAACCCTCAAAAGACCTCTTGATATGTGTATTTATACATTAAATTTTTGTTGATTGTTAGATGAAGAGAAAGCCTTAGAAAGCAAGATTAGTAGAGAATTGAGAGATCAAAACTTAAACACCTGAGCGATTAGAGTGCATACACTTCCAGTGAGGGTTCGATACTCGATTCTTTGTTCCCGGCTTTCACGAGCTATTTTCTTTTGCAAGTTTACTTGTACCTTATTTTATTATTTGAATTAGTGAGATCCAGTTCATATTTGTTCTTGAAAGATTTATTTACTTTTCACCAAGTAGGTAAAAGCATTTTGCATTTAGCTGCATTCATACAGATAGGTTGCATTTCATACATTCTACCATTCCTCTTCACCCCTTTATAGCTTCTCTTGAGTTTAGCATGAGGACATACTAATGTTTAAGTGTGGGGAGGTTGATAAACTACTATTTTATAGTTTATCTTATGTTTAATTGAGTGATTTCATCAAATCTTTGCACACTTATTCATACTAATTGCATGGTTTTATATTTTCCTTCCTAATCTTGTGCTATGATTGAAAACATGTTTCTTTGGTCTTAAATTTCCTATGTTTAATCATATCTTATTACCATTCGATGCTGTGATATGTTTGTTAAGTAATTTCAAGATTTATAGGGCAGGAATGGCTTAGAGGATGGAAAGGAAGCATGCAAAAAAGGAAGGAATACAAGAAGTTGAAGAAATTACTAAGCTGTCCAGCCTGACCTCTTCGCACTCAAACGGTCATAACTTGAGCTACAGAGGTCCAAATGATGCGGTTCAAGTTGCATTGGAAAGTTAACGTCCGGGGCTTCAAAATGATATATAATTTGCTATAGTGATCGTATAGCTAGGCGACGCAAATGCGTGCTTCACGCGGACACGTCGCAGTGACAAAAATCAGCGTGATAGAATTCGCAATCAGCGATTTCTGGACTGTTTCTGGCCCATTTTTCGGCCTAGAAAACACAGATTAGAGGCTATAAAGTGGGGGAATGCATCCATTCATTCAGGGAACATTCAATATACATAATTTTAGGTTTTAGACGTAGTTTTTAGAGAGAGAGAGGCTCTCTCCTCTCTCTTAGGTTTTAGGAATTAGGATTCCTCTTATTTTATGGTTATTTCTTCAATCACAGGTTCAATGTTCCTTTAATTTACTTTCTAGTTTTATTTATTCTATTACTTTAATTGTTATTTATCTTTTCAATTTGATTTATGAACTTTCCTATGTTAGAATTGAATATTCTATTTAATATTATTTGAGGTATTTCAGATTTATGATTGTTTTATTCTATTTTTGATGCTTTCAATTTAATTTATGATTTATTTTCTCCCTTTGGCTTTGGTTAAGTAATTGGTAACGCTTGAGTTATCAAACTCAGTAGTTGATTAGAAATTAGGATTGCTGATTGATTTGGATCCCTCTAAAGCTAGTCTTTCCATAGGAGTTGACTAGGACTGAGGAATCAAGTTAATTAGTCCACTTGACTTTCCTTTATTTAATAAGGGTTAACTAAGTGGGAGCAAAATTCAATTCTCATCACACCTGATAAGGATAACTAGGATAGGATTTCCGGTTCTCATACCTTGCCAAGAGTTTACTTTATAATTGTTAATTTATTTTTCTTGCCATTTAAATTATTTGTTCCCTATTCCAAAAACCCAAAAACATATCTTTTTCCATAACCAATAATAAATCATACCTCTCTGCAATTCCTTGAGAAGACGACCCGAGGTTTAAATACTTCGGTTATAAATTTTATTGGGTTTTGTTACTTGTGACAACCAAATTTTTGTACGAAAGGATTCTCTGTTGGTTTAGAAGCTATACTTACAACGCGATTATATTTTTATAAAATTCTTTACCGATAGAGAGTCCAGTTCGTCAATTAGCGTCATCATGTAGGAGGATAATTTGGCACGACGCAGACCTCAGGTAAGTGGATCCCAGACACCTTTAGATGTGGATCTGAATGAGCCTCCTTTAAAAGTTATTTTAGTTGGAGTTTGTTGTGACCTCTAGATCATGGGCTCAAATTGTGGAACAACTACTAATGTAATTATCAGGTTAGGCTTCGTATATTATACTATGTGGGTGCAATCCTTTTCCAAATTCTACGTTAATGTGGGATGCTGGTGCATTGGACTATCCTTTTATTCAAAAGAAATAAAATACTGTAGAAATGTAAACAAAATTTTATGAAATTGGCATTTGCTAGAACTAATCAATTCAAAGTAAATATTAAAAACAAATTTGGGAGAACATTGGGACAAGTTCTATAATTTTAATTTAATAGGTGCTCTATACATGAATAGAATGTTACATTAAGAATTTTTTGTGTGCAAATAAGTGAGTCCTAGTTTGTAGGGTTGATAAATATGAACTTGTTAAATTTTCTTTTCTTAGTGAAATTTTTGCTACAAATAATGCCTACCATCATTGTTGCAAAAGTAAATGGTGATACTCCATATATCTTGTCTTAGTTTATATGAGTGATAAATATGAACTTATTAAATACCTTTTTTATAGTGAAATTTTAGCTACAGACAACATTTATCAACATTGTTGTAAAGTAAAAGGTTTTGCTCTATATGTCTTGTCATGACAAATATGACTAGTAACGAGAAAGGAGTTATGACAAGGGCATAATTGTTAGTAGTTTTCGTTGGATTAGAGAGTGATTGAAAGGGTAAAGCTAAAGAGTGAACTTAACCTGTTTGAATCTATTTATTCTCTTTACTATCTGACCGATCATTGAGAATAAGTTATCAATAGAAAAACTAGGACATTTTATAAATCTCTGAATTACAATCATAATTCATTTAATGGTTGGCAATTTTTCGTCACAAATGATTGTGTATTGTAAAAATAACACTTAAGTTATATGAGAGTGAAACTAATTAAAATTCATAAGGTATTGTATGATAGAGTAGAATGTTGGAAGTGAGTATTTTGCGCTTAGTAAGACTGTCAAAATGGGCCAAATTCATTAAGTCAGCCCATTTATCCATTTAAATGGATAACTTTTATTTCTAAAATTAAGTCCATTTAAATTTCAGGTTAAACGAGTTGAGCTCAATTATCCAAAAAAAAAAAAAATGACAGACTAAATGTGCTAGTCTGCTGGCTAAATAGACGGCCCATTTATTTCTTTTGCATTTTTTAAAAAAAGTAGCACTTTTAACTAAAAAATACATTATAGCCCAGCCTAAAAGTGATTTTTTGTCAAAATATATTTTTAAAAAATAAAATAAAAAGGTAAATAGACCAGTCTGTTTAACCCATCAGGCTAATCATAAATGATCCAAATAGAAAAATTATAGCCCGCGAATAAAACGAACTTAAACAGAACAGACCTAAATGAGCTGAAGTAATTTGATTGACAGCTCTAGCACTTAACAATAACACTTAAAAGTTGATCACATTTGAAAACTGTTATTATTCATAGTACATTTTCTAAAGAATATTATCAATACATGCATATTCTGATTCTAGAAGCAATTGTGATATATTCTTATTGTACATTTAGATAGAAGCCTAGTTTGTACTTACTGAAAAGATCAAAGATTTGGTTCAAGCAAAAGAATAATTGCATAATATATATGCGAGTAATGTTTAAAAAATTTGTCTACAAAGATTGAACTAGGGTTTAAAGATCAGGCCAAAAAGTATAGTTAATATAGAAGTGAAAATAATGCTATTTTTAAAAATTATAGATATATATATATAGTATTATTTATTATCTAATTAAAAAAATAATTTTTTTTTTTATATTTACATTAAGGTTATAGTGTGATTCTTATAGAAAGGTTTTATCTTTCTCTACCTTCATATTATAGTTTTTTTTTTAATTTTCTTTTCTGTTTGAAGTTTATCATTGTCACCACAAAGTCAAATCCCATTACTTTGTCTGTAGCTTCTTCAAACTTTTACAAAATTCAAAATTTTGTCTCTCATATAAATGCAAAGTTCTCTGCCTCTTCTCCCCGATGAAAATCTAGTATAATTATTGATATCCAAAATTTTTTTTTCACTGTCTCATTCCTATATTTTTTTTTAAATATTCTTTTTGGTATCAAAATTTTTGAGATTGTTGTGCATCTTGATATAAAAGAGAGAAAAATATTTTAACTATTTAAAAGATTTTTTTATTTTTCAAATAAAATTTTTAAATGAATTTGAACAAGATTTTAATCTTCTTAAAAATAATTTTAGTATGAAAATTATTTTTTGTTACCAATTTAAGTATATTTTAGCTTATGTTATCATTTTATTTTTTTTTATTCTTCTCAATTTGAGATCTAAATTTTCAAGCAAAAGCCTCTTTAATTTGAGATCTAAATTTTTATGGAGAAGTAATTTATACCAATAATTTGCAAACCAAATCTAATCAGATCGAAAGTGAATTTTGTTTATATTCAATTTCAATCTAATTTGATTTTTGTATATTTTTATATTTAATAAAAAAAATTGTATTTCATGACATAAAATAAAGTAGAATCACATGTTTGATTATTGTTTAATATTATTTTCATTAACATGAATATATGTAAAAGTAAACTAATAAGATTTTATAAAGAGTTTAAATGAAAGAATATTGGTTGGAAAAAAAAAGTAGAAGGATCATGTTTAAAGGAGACTAACAAGTAGTTCGTTAGGTTAAAAAAAACAGCCGGTAATAAGCATCGTGCGTTAACGCATGATCTGGAGAAAGGGTACACCCAAAAAACTCAACTTTATCCAAAATCATTGTGTTAAAAAGATAATTTTAACATATATGAAGTTATGGAGATGGTGAATACCATAGATATTAATACAGTTTTCAACCCTAAAGTCAACTCTAAGTCTTCTTTAATATTTTTGGTCCTTAGCACCAAAAGTAAAAAAAAAAATCTTATCAATCCAAAATAAAAAAAAAGGCCTAAAAAAATTGATTAAAATAGGGTCTGGCCCACTCAATCCTACTCAGTCCTAACACCGCTTCATAAACAATATAAAACATAATTGAATGGAGAAGATTCTATATATTAAACTATGTGGTTAATGTAGCGATGACTATTAAAAATTTGTATTAGATCTATTCCTAACTCAAATGAGTTGGGTTCTCATCTCACACAAATCATTAAACAAATAGAATCAACTAAAATTTTTATATGATAATAGAGTTAGTTTTAAGTTTAAGGATCGGTAATTGCATAGCAGAAAAAGGTAATTACTATGGTGATGATATTTTTTTAAGTTTATTTTTTATAAAATTTTGAATTTGTTTATAATTTAGATTTTAATAATAAAATACTATGGTTTTAGTGAAAAAATATATATGTTGTTTTGGTGAATGGAAGAAAAATTTACAATTGGAGAAATCTTGTGGTGATGTCTAGCCAATAATCAACACAAAATAAAAAAATGTGAGCTAGTAGAATATTGGTGGTAAACTCCCAATTTTGGTTATATTGACCAAACTTTTAACTTTCTGGTTCTTAGAGCTATTTGAAGTGCTTATCCTATTCGTCTCAATTCGATAGATATATTAAGATGATTTAGTGTTTCATTTGAGTTTAGATTACGAGCTTGTCAAAACAACCTCTATTTTAAAAGTCATTTTAGTTAGAGTTTGTTGATGATAGTAACAGTAAAGGATAAAAGAGAATAAGAAAGAAAAATAAAAGATGACGGTAGTAGTAGTAGTCTTATATCAGAATAGTGGAGAATATAGTAGAATTTAAAAAATATAAGAATTGAATGATAAATAATTATGAAAGCAGACAAAATTCTAAATTAAAAAAAATAGACAATTCACTGATTGTAATTATTTAAAGATATTAATATATATTAAAAAAATCTTTAAGTATATATAAAGTTGAAACAAGTCCTTTAAAAAAAATAAAAAATGCTATGTGCACATAAAAATCAGTTACTATATCAACTACTACGTAATTATGTATGTTTATAGATATTGATTCACCTAGCTTTTCAACTAAATAATCATCCACCAAAATAATTAAATCTGTCATAGTAAAAAAATCAAACTTGTAATAAATAAATAGCCAAACTTATTTACAGTAATACAATATTTTTTTTATAAAATGCCAAATATGTGTTTTTATATGTGATAGGTGATTTTTGTTTATACGTCACATAATTACTAAAAGAAAACGAAAAATAATTATGTAGATCCACAAAAGTTCATAACACTGACAAATTAAAACTACCTATAAAAAGACAAAATTATTTTGTATCCATAAAAGACGGGTTAAGTTAGATAAAAATACCAAACCCGTAAGGTATAGTTAGTGTAGAAGTGGAAATAATGCTATTTATAAAAATTATAGATATATATAGGGATAAGTACTTTTTTCGTCCCTAAGGTTTGAGGTCAAAATCAAAATCGTCTCCAACCTTTTTTTCTTATTAAAATCATCTCCAACATTACAAAACGTTATAAAATCGTCATTTTCTACTTCAATTATATTTTTTTGACCAAATTACCCTTCATTATTAATAAAAATAATATTAAAAAAAAAAGAGCAAAACCCCACCCCACCCACTCCCCTTCCAGCTTCTCACTCTTCTTCATTTTACCAGGCAGACAGAGCATAGCAAAAGGTAGAAGTAAGAAATTAAATTAACAGCAACATAGCCATTACCTCTTCTCCTTCGCACCTCCTCACTCTCCCTTTCCTCACCACCATCACCACTGCCACCATAGCCAAATCATCATCATGCAATTACTATAATCAGAAGTAATTACTAATTTACTATAATCAGAAGCAATATCACCAATAATAAATTAACAACAACAATTATGAAGGGTGAATCGACAATGGTGAAGCAACAACAAAAGCAAAAATAGAAGCAGAAGTAGAAGCAGAAGGCAGAAAGCAAAAGCAAAAAAGCAGAAGCAACAACAGGGCTCGATGGCGACGGGACCTCACTCCAGCGGCGGCGACGGGACAGGGCTCAGTTTCTTCCTTGGGAGGCGCCGAACACGCGGACAACTGCCACTGATGACGATGTGAGGAGCAGAGCCGCCGTCGGTGATTTCGCAGCGGGGAAGGGAGAAGTGCGTGACTAATCCACCACCATTCCTGATGTCTGTCTTCCCTTGGAATCGAGACGGAGGACAAAGCGGCGAGGGCTTGCAGGGGCAAGTGGCGGCTTCGGGAAGAGGCAAGGAGAACTCGAACAGCGAACAGCGGAGGGTCGGGAGCTGGACGGTAGCGGCGGTGCCTCCATGCAAGCTTGCGACGGCCGGTGGCTGCGGGTTGGACGCAGGGGCGGCGGCGGGTGCACCTCCGAGGCAGCGATGGCATGACCTCCCCCATTCCCCTTCGCCCTTCTTTTTCCCTGCCCCCCACACTCTGCGTGATTCCCCCTTCCCCTTCTCCTTTGTTTTCTTTCTTTTTTTTTTCTTTTTTATTTTATTTTATAATTTGTTTTAATTTTTTAATTATTTTTATTATTTAATAAGGGTAATTTGGTAAAAAAAATAAAATTGAAGTAGAAAAGGACGATTTTATAACATTTTGTAACGTTGAGGATGATTTTAATAACAAAAAAGGTCAAGGACGATTTTGATTTTGACCTCAATCCTTAGGGAAGAAAAAAGTACTTATCCCATATATATAGTATCATTTATTGCCTAATTAAAAAAGAAGATAAAAAATTTTCCCACATTTGTATTAGGTTATTAGTGTGACTCTTATAGAAAGGTTTTACCTTTCTCTATTTTCATATTGTAGTTTTCTTTATTTTTTTTCTCTTTGAAATTTATCATTGTTGCCACAAAACCAAATTCTGTTACTTTGTCTGTGGTGCACGAAATTACAATTACACTTTTGCAATTCCGCACAACTAACCAGCAAGTGCACTGGGTCATCCAAGTAATACCTTACGTGTGTAAGGGTCGATCCCACGGAGATTGTCGGCTTGAAGCAAGCTATGGTTATCTTGTAATTTTTAGTCAGGATATCAGTAATGATTCTTAGTTTTAATTGTAAAAAGTAAAAGAACATGAAATAAATACTTGTTATGCAGTAATGGAGAACATGTTGAGGTTTTGGAGATGCTCTGTCTTCTGAATCTCTGCTTTCCTACTATCTTCTTCTTCACACACGCAAGGCTCCTTCCATGGCAAGCTGTATGTTGGTGGATCACCATTGTCAATGGCTACCATCCATCCTCTCAGTGAAAATGGTCTAAATGCGCTGTCACCGCACGACTAATCATCTGTCGGTTCTCACTTATGTTGGAATAGGATCCATTGATCCTTTTGCGTCTGTCACTATGCCCAGCACTCGTGAGTTTGAAGCTCGTCACAGTCATCCCTTCCCAGATCTTACTCGGAATATCACAGACAAGGTTTAGACTTTCCGGATCTCAGGAATGGCCGCCAATAATTCTAGCCTATACCACAAAGGTTCTAATCTTAGATTAGAAACCCAAGAGATATGCACTCAAGCTATTGCAGATAGAATGGAGGTGGTTGTCAGGAACGCGTTCATAGGTGAGAATAATGATGAGTGTCACGGATCATCACAATCATTAGGTTGAAGTGTGATGAGCGGATAATTTATACGCTTTTTGGCATTGTTTTTACATAGTTTTTAGTATGATTTAATTAGTTTTTAATATATTTTTATTAGTTTTTAAATAAAAATCACATTTCAGGACTCTACTATGAGTTTGTGTGTTTTTCTGTGATTTCAGATAATTTCTGGCTGAAATTGAGGGACTTGAGCAAAAATCTGATTCAGAGGCTGAAGGAGGACTGCAGATGCTGTTGGATTCTGACCTCCCTACACTCAAAGTGGATTTTCTGGAGCTACAGAAGTCCAAATGATGCGCTCTCAATTGCGTTGGAAAGTAGACATCTAGGGCTTTCCAGAAATATATAATAGTCCATACGTTGCCCAAGTATAGACGACGCAAACTGGCGTTCAACGCCAGCTTTCTGCCATATTCTGGCGTTAAACGCCAGAAACAAGTTGCAAAGCAGAGTTAAACGCCAGAAACAAGTTACAAACTAGCATTTAACTCCAAGGAAGACCTCTACACATGAAAGCTTCAATGCTCAGCCCAAGCACACACCAAGTGGGCCCGAAAGTGGATTTCTGCATCATTTACTTATCTCTGTAAACCCTAGTAACTAGTTTAGTATAAATAGGACTTTTTACTATTGTGTTTACATCTTTTGATCATTTTTAGATCTCTAGACCTCCATGGGAGGCTCGCCACTCGGCCATGTCTACCCTATTTTCGCTTATGTATTTTCAACGGTAGAGTTTCTACACACCATAGATTAAGGTGTGGAGCTCTGCTGTTCCTCATGAATTAATGCAAAGTACTATTGTTTTTCTATTCAATTCAAGCCTATTTCTTCTCTAAGATATTCATTTGCACACAAGAACATGATGAATGTGATGATCATGTGATGCTCATCACCATTCTCACTTATGAATGCGTGCCTAACAACCACTTCCGTTCTACATGCAAACAAGCTTGAATGCGTATCTCTTAGCCTTCTGATCTATGATCAGAGTCTTCGTGGTATAGGCTAGAATTATTGGTGGCCATTCTTGAGATCCGAAAAGTCTAAACCTTGTCTGTGGTATTCCGAGTAGGATCTGGGAAGGGATGGCTGTGACGAGCTTCAAACTCGCGAGTGGTGGGCGTAGTGACAGACACAAAAGGATTATTGAATCCTATTCCAGTATGATCGAGAACCGACAGATGATTAGCCGTGCGGTGACATCGCATTTGGACCATTTTCACTGAGAGGACGGGATGTAGCCATTGACAACGGTGATGCCCAACATACAGCTTGCCATAGAAAGGAGTATGAAGGATTGGATGAAGGCAGTAGGAAAGCAGAGGTTCAGAAGGAACAAAAGCATCCGCTTATCTGAAATTCTCACCAATGAATTACATAAGTATCTCTATCTTTATTTTACGTTTTATTTATATTTTAATTATTAAAACTCCATAACCATTTGAATCCGCCTGAATGAGATTTACAAGGTGACCATAGCTTGCTTCAAGCCGACAATCTCTGTGGGATCGACCCTTACTCACGTAAGGTTTATTACTTGGCGACCCAGTGCACTTGCTGGTTAGTTGTGCGAGATTGTGAAGAAGAACTAAGATTAAGAATGTGTGTATTAAGTTTTTAGCGCCGTTACCAAGGAATGAACGATCACAATTTCGTGCACCAAGTTTTTGGCGCCGTTGCCGGGGATTGTTCGAGTTTGGACAACTGACGGTTCATCTTGTTGCTCAGATTAGGTAAATTTTATTTTAATTTTAAGCTTTTTGTTTTTATTATTTTTATTTTTATTTTCGAAAAAAATTTTCAAAATTTTTTTTTAAATTATTCTATGTTCTTCAGAATTTTTAAGAATGAATTCTAGAGTTTCATGAGATATGTTGAGTCCTAGCTGGCTGTTAAGCCATGTCTAATCTTTTGGACCAAGGTTTCAACTATCCTGAGAAGAGCTTCTTTGTCTTTCTCAGCAATTCAGTTGTTGTATGCTTGATTTGTATGCTAAAGCTTGGCTAGCCGTTGGCCATGTCTATTGTCTAGTATTTTGAACCGGAGCTTTCACTGAAAGCTTGGCTGGCTAGTAAGCCTTGTCTAATTCCTGGACTGGAGCTTTAGACTAACATTGCATGATTCCTGGAATTCTCATTAGAAATTTTGAAATCCTTATTTTTCTTTTTCCAATTAATTTTCGAAAAATCCAAAAAAAAATAATAAAATCATAAAAAATCAAAAATAATTTTGTGTTTCTTGTTTGAGTATAGTGTCAATTCTTAAAGTTTGCTGTCAATTGCATGTTTTTATAATTTTCTTTAATTTTCGAAAACTCATCATATGTTCTTCATGATCTTCAAGTTGTTCTTGATGATCTCCTTTGTTTGATCTTTGCATTTTTATGTTTTGTGTCTTTTCTTGTTTTTCATATGCATTTTCAATTTGTTAGTGTCTAAACATTGAAAATTTCTAAGTTTGGTGTCTTGCATATTTTTCTTTTCTTAAAAATTTTTCAAAAATATGTTCTTGGTGTTCATCTTGACATTCAAAGTGTTCTTGGTGTTCATCTTGACATTCAAAGTGTTCTTGCATGCATTAGTTGTTTTGATTCATAAATTTTATGTTTTGTTTCATTTTTGCTGTTTAATGAAAAAAAAAAAGAAAAACAACAAAATGATATCTTTTTCTCTTTCTTTATAAAAAAATTCAAAAATAAAAAAAAATATCTTTCCCTTATTTTCTCATAAATTTTCAAAAATTTGAGTTGACTTTTTCAAAACTTTTAAAATTTAGTTGTTTCTTATGAGTCAAGTCAAATTTTCAATTTAAAAATTCTATCTTTTTCAAATCTTTTTCAAAAATCAAATCTTTTTCATTTTTCTTTCATAATTTCGAAATTTTCAAAATTTATTTTCAAAATCTTTTTCTTATTTCTATTTCATATTTTCAAAATTAATGCTAACAATTAATGTGATTGATTCAAAAATTTTAAGTTTGTTACTTACCTAGTAAGAAAGGTTCAATCTTTAAATTTTAAAATCATATCTTTTTGTTTCTTGTTAGTCAAGTAATCAACTTTAATTTTCAAAATCAAATATTTTTAAATTTATTTTTCAAATCTTTTTCAAAATCAATTTCAAAATCTTTTCTAACTTCTTATTTAACTTCTTATCTTTTCAAAATTGATTTTCAAATCTTTTTTTTCAATTAATCTTATCTTGTTTGATTCTTATCTTTTTCAAAATTACCTAACTAATTCTCTCTCTCTAATTTTCGAAAATCACTAACCTCTTTTTCAAAATTCCTTTTTAATTAACTAATTGTTTTAAATTTTAATTTAATTTAATTTCATTTTTCTTTTTAAAATTTTCAAATTTTAACTTTAATTTTAAATTAAAAACAAAAATATTTTTATTTTATTTTATTTTCGAATTCTTCCCTCTCACATCTCCTTCTAATTATTTATTTATCTACTGACACTTCTCTTCTACTCAAAAATTCGAACCCACTCTTATCCTCTGTGTTCAAATTTTTATCTTTTCCTTCTTCTTTTTTTCTCTTCTTATACTCACATAAGGAATCTCTATACTGTGACATAGAGGATTCCATATTTTCTTTTCTATTCTCTTCTTTTTCATATGAGCAGGAACAAGGATAAGAACATTCTTGTTGAAACTGATCCTGAACCTGAAAGGACTTTGAAGAGGAAGCTAAGGGAAGCTAAAGCACAACTCTCTAGAGAAAATCTGACAGAAATTTTCAAAAAAGAAGGAGACATGGCCGAAAATAATAATAATGGTGGAGATGCAAGGAAGATGCTTGGTGACTTTACTGCACCAAATTCCAACTTCCATGGAAGAAGCATCTCAATCCCTGCCATTGGAGCAAATAATTTTGAGCTAAAGCCTCAATTAGTTTCTCTGATGCAACAGAATTGCAAGTTTCATGGACTTCCATTAGAAGATCCTTTTCAGTTCTTAACTGAATTCTTGCAAATCTGTGATACTGTTAAGACCAATGGGGTTCATCCCGAGGTCTACAGGCTTATGCTTTTCCCATTTGCTGTAAGAGACAGAGCTAGAGTATGGTTGGACTCTCAACCTAAAGATAGCCTGAACTCTTGGGACAAGCTGGTCACGACTTTCTTAGCCAAGTTCTTTCCTCCTCAAAAGCTTAGCAAGCTTAGAGTGGATGTTCAAACTTTCAAACAGAAAGAAGGTGAATTCCTCTATGAAGCTTGGGAGAGATACAAGCAACTGACCAAAAAGTATCCTTTTGACATGCTTTCAGAATGGACCATCTTGGATATATTCTATGATGGTCTGTCTGAATTATCTAAGATGTCATTGGACCATTCTGCAGGTGGATCCATTCACCTAAAGAAAATGCCTGCAGAAGCTTAGGAACTCATTGACATGGTTGCAAATAACCAGTTCATGTACACTTTTGAAAGGAATCATGTGAGTAATGGGACGCCTCAGAGGAAGGGAGTTCTTAAAATTGATACTCTGAATGCCATATTGGCTCAGAACAAAATATTGACTCAGCAAGTCAATATAATTTCTCAGAGTCTGAATGGATTGCAAGCTGCATCCAACAGTACTAAAGAGGCATCTTCTGAAGAAGAAGCTTATGATCTAGAGAACCCTGCAATAGTAGAGGTGAATTACATGGGTGAACCCTATGAAAACACCTATAATCCCTCATGGAGAAATCATCCAAATTTCTCATGGAAGGATCAACAAAAGCCTCAATAAGGCTTTAATAATGGTGGAAGAAACAGGTTTAGCAATAGCAAGCCTTTTCCATCATCCACTCAACAGCAGACAGAGAATTCTGAGCAGAGTCTATCTAGCTTAGCAAATATAGTCTCTGATCTATCTAAGGCCACTCTAAGTTTCATGAATGAAACAAGGTCCTCCATTATAAATTTGGAGGCACAAGTGGGTCAGCTGAGTAAAAGAGTCACTGAAACTCCTCCTAGTACTCTCCCAAGCAATACAGAAGAGAATCCAAAAAGAGAGTGCAAGGCCATTACCTTACTTGGTGTGGCCGAACCCAGAGAGGAGGAGAAGGACGTGAATCCTAGTGAGGAAGACCTCCTGGGACGTTCATTGACCAATAAGGAGTTTCCCTTTGAGGAACCAAAGGAATCTGAGGCTCAACTAGAGACCATAGAGATTCCATTGAACCTCTTTTTACCATTCATGAGCTCTGATGACTATTCTTCCTCTGAAGAGGATGAAGACATCAGTGAAGAGCAGGTTGCTAAATATCTAGGAGCCATCATGAAGTTGAATGCCAGTTTATTTGGTAATGATACTTGGGAGGATGAACCCCCCTTGTTCTCCAATGAACTCAGTGCATTGATAAGGCAGACATTGCCTCAGAAGAAATCGGATCCCGAAAAGTTCTTCATACCTTGTACCATAGGCACCATGACCTTTGAGAAGGTTCTGTGTGATCTTGGATCAGAGATAAACCTCATGCCACTCTCTGTAATGGAGAAAATGGGAATCTATGAGGTACAAGCTGCAAGAATCTCATTAGAGATGGCAGACAAATCAATGAAACAGGCTTATGGATTAGTAGAGGACTTGTTAGTAAAGGTTGAAGGCCTTTACATCCCTGCTGATTTCATAATCCTAGACACTAGGAAGGATGAGGATGAATCCATCATCCTTGGAAGACCCTTCCTAGCCACAGTAAAAGCTGTGATTGATGTGGACAGAGGAGAGTTGGTCCTTCAACTAAATGAGGACAACCTTGTGTTTAAAACTCAAGGATCTCCTTCTGTAACCATGGAGAGGAAGCATGAAAAGCTTTTCTCACTGCAGAGTCAACCAAAGCCCCACAGTCAAACTCTAAGTTTGGTGTTGGGAGGTCCTAACAATGCTCTGAACATCTGTGAGGCTCCATGAGAGCTCACTGTCAAGCTATTGACTTTAAAGAAGCGCTTGTTAGGGGCAACCTAATGTTATTTAATTATATCTATTTATTTTCTATTGTTATTTTATGTTTTTTTTAGGTTGATGATCATGTGAAGTCACAAAAACTACTGAAGAATAAAAAATAGAATGAAAAACAGCATTAAAAACAGCTCACCCTGGAAGAAGAACTTACTAGCGTTTAAACACCAGTAAGAAGCATCAAACTGGCGTTTAACGCCAAGAAGAAGCATCAAGCTAGCATTAAATGCCAGAAACAAGCACCAGACTGGTGTTTAACGCCAGAACAGAGCATGGAATTGGCGTTAAATGCCAGAAACAAGCAGCAAGCTGGCGTTTTAACGCCAGACATGCATTCTAAGGGCATTTTACATGCCTAAATGGAGCAGGGATGTTAAGTCCTTGACCCCTCTGGATTTGTGGACTCCACAGGATCCCCACCTACCCCACCTCCTTTTCTCTCCTCTTCACACATTTTCATAACTCTCTTTCCCGAATATCCTTCACCAATCACCTCCATACCTTTTCCCTAAATACCCTTAACCACTCACATCCATCCACTCTTCCCCATAAACCCCACCTACCTCCAAAATTCAAAATCATTTCCCTCCCAAACCCAACCCTAATGGCCAAAACCTACCCTCCACCCCACCCCTATATAAACCCCTCAACACTACTCCATTTTCACACATTACAACCACCACTTCTCCCCCTTGGCCGAATACACTCTCTCCCTCCATTTCCTCCATTTTCTTCTTCTTCTACTATTTTCTTTCTTCTTTTGCTTGAGGACGAGCAAACATTTTAAGTTTGATGTGGTAAAAGCATTGCTTTTTGTTTTTCCATAACCATCAATGGCACCTAAGGCCAGAGAAACCTCAAGAAAGAGGAAAGGGAAAGCAATTGCCTCCACCTCTGAGTCATGGGAGATGGAGAGATTCATCTCAAAGGTCCATCAAGACCACTTCTATGAAGTTATGGCCAAGAAAAATGTGATCCCTGAGGTCCCTTTTAAGCTCAAAAAGAGCGAATATCCGGAGATCCGACAAGAGATTAGAAGAAGAGGATGGGAAGTTCTCTTTAATCCTATTCAACAAGTAGGGATCTTAATGGTTCAAGAGTTCTATGCAAACGCATGGATCACTAGGAACCATGATCAAAGTAGGAACCTGAATCCAAAGAATTGGCTTACAATGGTTCGGGGGAAATACTAAGATTTCAGTCCGGAAAATGTAAGGTTGGCGTTCAACTTGCTAATTAGGGGTGCACATGGGCCGGGTGAAGCCGGGTTTGATGTGACCCAGACCCGACCTAAAACATACACCGGGTCTATTTATTAGACCCAAACCCGACCCTAGACCCGATGAAACCAATACACTTTCAGGCCACAATTATACCGGGTGAAAATCGGGCCGTTAACATTACATTACGTTGATACCTTCTTGTAAGCTAGCATGTAAAAATATTCAAATTTCTAAGACTCCAACCATTATTTAACATGATAAAATTCACTTAGAAAAATATAACAAGAACCAACCCTTCTTTAAAATTAAAGCATAACCACAATCAATACTAAAGCAAAACCACAATCAATATTAATATTGTCTAATAATACCAAATATTTAAATCAATACAAATAACACAATATTATGTATGAGTCTAAAGTCTTATGCATTCTAAACATAAAACATTAACTTATAGTCTTATAATGACTAATAACACAAAATATTAAGGTTTACAATACTTAAATTCCACATAAGAATAGTCATGATCCATCACTAATAATACAAAATATTAATTGTGTATGATGACCGGGCCACCGGGCCGACTTCGGGTGACCCGAGCTATGGCCTGGACCCGACCCAAAATAATGACCGGGTCTATTTTTGAGACCCTTACCCGGCCCTAAACCTGATGAAATCACACCAAATTAGCCTCTAAAGTGTTCGGAACCGGGCCGGACCTTCGGGTCGGGCCGGGTCTGTGCATCCCTATTGCCAATGATGCAAGAAAAGGCACGCCCCTACACTAGAAGGGTCAACTTTGATCAAAGGTTGGACCAAGTCCTCATGGACATATGTGTGGAAGGAGCTCAATGGAAATTTAACTCAAGAGGCAAGCCAGTTCAATTGAGAAGACCGGACCTTAAGCCTGTAGCTAGAGGATGGTTGGAGTTCATCCAACGCTCAATTATTCCTACTAGCAACCGGTCTGAAGTTACTGTAGACCGGGCCATCATGATCCATAGTATCATGATTGGGGAGGAAGTGAAAGTTCATGAGATTATACCTCAAGAACTCTACAAGGTGGCTGACAAGTCCTCCAATTTGGCAAGATTAGCCTTTCCTCACCTCATTTGCCACCTTTGCAATTCGGCTGGAATTGACATAGAGGGAGACATCCTCATTGAAGAGGACAAGCCCATCACTAAGAAAAGGATGGAGCAAACAAGAAATCATGGACCTCAACAAGAGCATGAGGAAATTCCTCACCATGAAATCCCTGAGATGCCTCAAGGGATGCACTTCCCTCCACAAAACTATTGGGAGCAAATCAACACCTCCCTAGGAGAATTAAGTTCCAACATGGGACAACTAAGGATGGAATACCAAGAGCACTCCATCATTCTCCATGAGATTAGAGAAGATCAAAGAGCTATGAGGGAGGAGCAACAAAGACAAGGAAGAGACATAGAGGAGCTCAAGAGCACCATTGGTTCTTCAAGAAGAAGAAGACGCCACCCTCACTAAGGTGGACCCGTTCCTTAATCTCCTTATTCTTATTTTTCCGTTTTTTGTTTACTATGCTTTATGTTTATGTTTGTATCTTATTACATGATCATTAGTATTTAAATGTCTATGTCTTAAAGCTATGAATGTCCTATGAATCCATCACCTTTCTTAAATGAAAAATGCTTTAATTACAAAAGAACAAGAAGTACATGAATTTTGAATACATCCTTGAAATTAGTTTAATTATTTTGATGTGGTGACAATACTTTTTGTTTTCTGAATGAATGCTTGAACAGTGCATATGTCTTTTGATATTGTTGTTTATGAATGTTAAATATGTTGGCTCTTGAAGAATTATGAAAAAGGAGAAATGTTAATTGATAATCTGAAAAATCATAAAATTGATTCTTGAAGCAAGAAAAAGCAGTGAATACAAAAGCTTGCAAAAAAAAAAGAAAAGAAAAATGGCAAAAAAAAAAGAGAAAGAAAAAGAAAAAGCAAGCAGAAAAAGCCAAAAGCTCTTTAAACCAAAAGGCAAGAGCAAAAAGCCAATAGCCCTTAAAACCAAAAGGCAAGGGTAAAGAGGATCCAAGGCTTTGAGTATCAGTGGATAGGAGGGCCTAAAGGAATAAAATCCTGGCCTAAGCGGCTAAACCAAGCTGTCCCTAACCATGTGCTTGTGGCGTGAAGGTGTCAAGTGAAAACTTGAGACTGAGCGGTTAAAGTCGAGGTCCAAAGCAAAAACAGAGTGTGCTTAAGAACCCTGGACACCTCTAATTGGGGACTCTAGTAAAGCTGAGTCACAATCTGAAAAGGTTCACCCAGTTATGTGTCTGTGGCATTTATGTATCCGGTGGTAATACTGGAAAACAAAGTGCTTAGGGCCATGGCCAAGACTCATAAAGTAGCTGTGTTCAAGAATCAACATACTGAACTAGGAGAATCAATAACACTATGTAAATTCTAAGTTCATATAGATGCCAATCATTCTGAACTTCAATGGATTAAGTGAGATGCCAAAACTATTCAAAGGCAAAAAGCTACTAGTCCCGCTCATCTAATTGGAGCTAAGTTTCATTGATATTTTGGAGTTTATAGTATATCCTCTTCTTCTTATCCTATTTGATTTTCAGTTTCTTGGAGACAAGCAACAATTTAAGTTTGGTGCTGTGATAAACGGATAATTTATACGCTTTTTGGCATTGTTTTTACATAGTTTTTAGTATGATTTAATTAGTTTTTAATATATTTTTATTAGTTTTTAAATAAAAATCATATTTCTGGACTCTACTATGAGTTTGTGTGTTTTTCTGTGATTTCAGGTAATTTCTGGCTGAAATTGAGGGACTTAAGCAAAAATCTGATTCAGAGGCTGAAGAAGGACTGCAGATGCTGTTGGATTCTGACCTCCCTACACTCAAAGTGAATTTTCTGGAGCTACAGAAGTCCAAATGATGCGCTCTAAATTGCGTTGGAAAGTAGCCATCCAGGGCTTTTCAGCAATATATAATAGTCTATACTTTGCTTAAGTCTAGACGACGCAAACTGGCGTTCAACGCCAGCTTTCTGCCCTATTCTGGCGTTAAACGCCAGAAACAAGTTGCAAAGCAGAGTGAAACGCCAGAAACAAGTTACAAACTGGCGTTTAACTCCAAGGAAGACCTCTACACATGAAAGCTTCAATGCTCAGCCCAAGCACACACCAAGTGGTCTCGGAAGTGGATTTCTGCATCATTTACTTATCTCTGTAAGCCCTAGTAACTAGTTTAGTATAAATAGGACTTTTTACTATTGTATTTACATATTTTGATCATTTTTAGATCTCTAGACCTCCATGGGAGGCTGTCCACTCGGCCATGTCTACCCTATTTTTGCTTATGTATTTTCAACGGTAGAGTTTCTACACACCATAGATTAAGGTGTGGAGCTCTGCTGTTCCTCATGAATTAATGCAAAGTACTATTGTTTTTCTATTCAATTCAAGCCTATTTCTTCTCTAAGATATTCATTCGCACACAAAAACATGATGAATGTGATGATTATGTGACGCTCATCACCATTCTCACTTATGAACGCGTGCCTGACAACCACTTCCGTTCTACATGCAAACAAGCTTGAATGCGTATCTCTTAGCCTTCTGATCTATGATCAGAGTCTTCGTGGTATAGGCTAGAATTATTGGTGGCCATTCTTGAGATCCAGAAAGTTTAAACCTTGTCTGTGGTATTCCGAGTAGGATCTGGGAAGGGATGGCTGTGACGAGCTTTAAACTCGCGAGTGCTGGACGTAGTGACAGACGCAAAAGGATTACTGAATCCTATTCCAGCATGATCGAGAACCGACAGATGATTAGTCGTGCGGTGACAGCGCATTTGGACCATTTTCACTGAGAGGACGGGATGTAGCCATTAACAACGGTGATGCCCAACATACAGCTTGTCATAGAAAGGAGTATGAAGGATTGGATGAAGGCAGTAGGAAAGCAGAGGTTCAGAAGGAACAAAAGCATCTCTATACGCTAATCTGAAATTCTCACCAATGAATTACATAAGTATCTCTATCTTTATTTTACGTTTTATTTATATTTTAATTATTAAAACTCTATAACCATTTGAATCTGCCTGACTGAGATTTACAAGGTGACCATAGCTTGCTTCAAGCTGACAATCTCCGTGGGATCAACCCTTACTCACGTAAGGTTTATTACTTGGACGACCCAGTGCACTTGCTGGTTAGTTGTGCGAGATTGTGAAGAAGAAATAAGATTAAGAACGTGTGTATTAAGTTTTTAGCGCCGTTACCAAGGAATGAACGATCACGATTTCATTGTCCAAACACGAACAATCCCTGGCAACAGCGCCAAAAATTTGGTGCACGAAATCGTGATTGTTCATTCTTTGGTAACGGTGCCAAAAACTTAATACGCACGTTCATAATCTTAGTTCTTTTTCACAACTTCACACAACTAACCAGCAAGTGCACTGGGTCATCCAAGTAATAAACCTCACGTGAGTAAGGGTCGATCCTACGGAGATTCTCGGCTTGTAGCAAGCCATGGTCACCTTGTAAATCTCAGTCAGGCAGATTCAAATGGTTATGGAGATTTGATAGTTAAAATATATTTAAAATATAAAATGGGATAGAGATACTTATGCAATTCATCGGTGAGAATTTCAGATAAGCGTATGGAGATGCTTTTGTTCCTTCTGACCTCTGCTTTCCTACTGTCTTCATCCAATCATTCATACTCCTTTCCATGGCAAGCTGTATGTTGGGCATCACCGTTGTGAATGGCTACATCCCGTCCTCTCGGTGAAAATGGTCCAAATGCGCTGTCACCGCATGGCTAATCATCTGTCGGTTCTCGATCATGCTGGAATAGCATCCAGTGATCCTTTTGCGTCTGTCACTACGCCCACCACTCGCGAGTTTGAAGCTCGTCACAGCCATCCCTTCCCAGATCCTACTCGGAATACCACAGACAAGGTTTAGACTTTCCGGATCTCAAGAATGGCCGCCAATAATTCTAGCCTATACCACGAAGACTCTGATTGGAGATCAGGAGGCTAAGAGATATGCTTTCAAGCTTGCTTTCATGTAGAACGGAAGTGTTTGTCAGGCACGCGTTCATAAGTGAGAATGGTGATGAGCGTCACATAATCATCACATTCATCATGTTCTTGTGTGCGAATGAATATCTTAGAGAAGAAATAGGCTTGAGTTGAATAGAAAAATAATGGTACTTTGCATTAACTCATGAGGAACAGCAGAGCTCCACACCTTAATCTATGGTGTGTAGAAACTCTACCGTTGAAAATACATAAGCGAAAATAGGGTAGACAAGGCCAAGTGGCCAGCCTCCCATGGAGGTCTAGAGATCTAAAAATGATCAAAAGATGTAAATACAATAGTAAAAAGTCCTATTTATACTAAACTAGTTACTAGGGTTTACAGAGATAAGTAAATGATGCAGAAATCTACTTCCGGGCCCACTTGGTGTGTGCTTGTGCTGAGCATTGAAGCTTTCATGTGTAGAGGTCTTCCTTGGAGTTAAACGCCAGTTTGTAACTTGTTTCTGGCGTTTAACTCTGCTTTGCAACTTGTTTCTGGCGTTTAACGCCAGAATAGGGCAGAAAGCTGGCGTTGAACGCCAGTTTGAGTCGTCTAGACTTGGACAAAGTATGGACTATTATATATTACTGGAAAGCCCTGGATGTCTACTTTCCAACCCAATTGAGAGCGCGCCATTTGGACTCCTGTAGCTCCAGAAAATACACTTTGAGTGCAGGGAGATCAGAATCCAACAGCATCTGCAGTCCTTCTTCAGCCTCTGAATCAGATTTTTGCTCTAGTCCCTCAATTTCAGCCAGAAATTACCTGAAATCACAGAAAAACACACAAACTCATAGTAAAGTCCAGAAATGTAATTTTTATTTAAAAACTAATAAAAATATATCAAAAACTAATTAAATCATACTAAAAACTAGGTAAAAACAATGCCAAAAAGCGTATAAATTATCCGCTCATCAAAGTGCGAGTGAATATCTTAGAATAGAAACAAGCGTGATAGAATGGAAAATAGTAGTAATTGCATTAATTCATCGAGACACAGCAGAGCTCCTCACCCCCAACCATGGAGTTTAGAGACTCATACCGTCAAAGATACAATATGAAACGTGTAAAGTGTCATCAGGTCCATAGTAAGTCTCTAAAAGTTGTTTTTATACTAAACTAGTAGCTAGGGTTACAGAAAATAAGTAACTAAGCGCAGATAGTGCAGAAATCCACTTCCGGGGCCCACTTGGTGTGTGCTTGGACTGATCATTGAGCTTTACACGTGTAGAGGCTTCTCTTGGAGTTAAACGCCAGGTTGTAGCCTGTTTCTGGCGTTTAACTCTGGTTTGCAACCTGTTTCTGGCGTTTAACGCCAGAATAGGGTAAAGACTTGGCGTTAAATGTCAATTTGCGTCGTCAAAACTTGGGCAAAGTATGGACTATTATATATTGCTGGAAAGCTCTGGATGTCTACTTTCCAACGTAACTAAGGGTGAGCCAATTGGTCTTCTATAGCTCCAAAAAATCCATTTCGAGTGCAGGGAGGTCAGAATCCAACAACATCTGCAGTCCTTTTTTCAGTCTCTGAATCAGATTTTTGCTCAGGTCCCTCAATTTCTGCCAGAAAATACCTAAAATCACATAAAAACACACAAACTCATAGTAAAGTCCAGAAATGTGAATTTTGAATAAAAACTAATAAAAATATACTAAAAAGTAATTAAAACATGCTGAAAACTACTTAAAAACAATGCCAAAAAGCGTATAAATTATCCGCTCATCACAACACCAAACTTAAATTGTTGCTTGTCCCCAAGCAACTAAAAATCAAATAGGATAAAAAGAAGATAATATACTATAAATTCCAAAATATCAATGAAACTTAGTTCCAATTAAATGAGCGGGACTAGTAGCTTTTTGCCTCTAAAAAGTTTTGGCATCTCACTTTATCCTTTAAAGCTCAGAATGACTGGCATCTATAGGAACTCAGAATTTAGATAGTGTTATTGATTCTCCTAGTTCAGTATGTTGATTCTTGAACACAGCTACTTTATGAGTCTTGGCCGTGGCCCTAAGCACTTTGTTTTCTAGTATTATCACCGGATACATAAATGCCACATACACATAACTGGGTGAACCTTTTCAGATTGTGACTCAGCTTTGCTAAAGTCCCCAATTAGAGGTGTCCAGAGATCTTAAGCACACTCTTTTTGCTTTGGACCTCGACTTTAACCGCTCAGTCTCAAGCTTTTCACTTGACACCTTCACGCCACAAGCACATGGTTAGGGACAGCTTGGTTTAGCCGCTTAGGCCATGATTTTATTCCTTCGGGCCCTCCTATCCATTAATGCTCAAAGCCTTAGATCCTTTTTACCCTTGCCTTTTGGTTTAAAGGGTTATTGGCTTTTTGCTCTTGCCTTTTGGTTTAAAGAGCTATTGGCTTTTTCTGCTTGCTTTTTCTTTTTCTTTCTTTTTTTTCTTTTCGCCCTTTTTTTTGCAAGCTTTGTTATTCATTGCTTTTTCTTGCTTCAAGAATCAATTTTATGATTTTTCAGATTATCAGATAATATTTCTCTTTTTTCATCATTCTTTCAAGAGCCAGCAAATTTAACATTCATAAACAACAAATTCAAAAATATGCACTGTTCAAGCATTCATTCAGAAAACAAAAAGTATTGTCACCACATCAATATAATTAAACTAATTTCAAGGATGAATTCGAAATCATGTACTTCTTGTTCTTTTGTGATTAAAACATTTTTCATTTAAGAAGGGTGATGGATTCATAGGATATTCATAGCTTTAAGGCATTGACACTAGACACTAATGATCATGTAATAAAGACACAAACATAAATAAGCATAAAGCATAGAGAACAAAAACAGAAAAATAAATAGACAAGGAGATTAAGGAACGGGTCCACCTTAGTGAGGGTGGCGTCTTCTTCCTCTTGAAGAACCAATGGTGCTCTTGAGCTCCTCTATGTCTCTTCCTTGCCTTTGTTGCTCCTCCCTCATAGCTCTTTGATCTTCTCTAATTTCATGGAGAATGATGGAGTGCTCTTGGTGCTCCACCCTTAGTTGTCCCAAGTTGGAACTTAATTCTCTTAGAGAGGTGTTAATTTGCTCCCAATAGTTTTGTGGAGGAAAGTGCATCCCTTGAGGCATCTCAGGGATTTAATGATGAGGAATTTCCTCATGCTCTTGTTGAGCTCCATCCTTTTTCTAGTGATGGGCTTTTGAGATGAATCTCTCCATCTCCCATGACTCGGAGGTGGAAGCAATTGCCTTTTCTTTCCTCTTTTTAGAGGTTTCTCCGGTCTTAGGTGCCATAAATGGTTATGGAAAAACAAAAAGCAATGCTTTTACCACACCAAACTTAAAATGTTTGCTCGTCCTCGAGCAAAGGAAGAAAGAAAGGAGGAGAAAAAGAAGAAATGGAGGAGATGGAGGGGGATATTTGGTTCGGCCAAGGGGTAGAAGTAGTGGTTGTAATGTGTGAAAATGAAGGAGTGGTGAGGGGTTTATATAGGGGTAGGGGAGGTGATTGGTGAAGGGTATCCGGGAAAGAGTGTTATGAAAACGTGGGAGAGAGAGAGAGAGAGAGAGAGGTGGGGTAGGTGGGAATCTTGTGGGGTCCACAGGTCCTGAGGGGTCAAGGACTTATCATCCCTGCTCCATTTAGGTGTGTAAACACCCTTAGAGTGTAATCCTGGCATTTAACGCTAGACTGCTACTTGTTTCTGGCGTTAAACGCCAGCTTTTCTCCCTTTCTTGGTGTTAAACACCAAGTTGATGCTCTGTTCTAGCATTAAACGCCAGCTTGATGCTTTCTTCTGGCGTTAAACGCCAGTCTGATGCTTCTTTCTGGCGCTAAACGCCAGTCTGATGCTTCTTACTGGCGTTTTAAACGCCAGTAAGCTTATCCTCCAGAGTGTGCTGTTTTTAATGCTGTTTTTCATTCTGTTTTTTATTTTTCAGTTGTTTTTGTGACTTCACATGATCATCAACCTAAAGAAAACATAAAATAGTCATGGAAAATAAATAGATATAATTAAATAACATTGGGTTGCCTCCCAACAAGCACTTCTTTAATGTCAATAGCTTGATAGTGAGCTCTCATGGAGCCTCACAGATAATCAGAGCAGGGTTGGGGCCTCTCAACACCAAACTTAGAGTTTGGTTGTGGCCTCCCAACACCAAACTTAGAGTTTGAATATGGGAATTTTGTTTGACTCTGTATTGAGAGAAGCTTTTCAGGCTTCCTCTCCATGGTTATAGAAAGAGAACCTTGAGTCTTATAGTTTGCAATGTCTGCAAACCACGAAGCTTCCTGAATAGCAAATAATTGCTCATCCAAAAAGGTTTCAGAGATCTCAATAGGAGGGCGGGATGCTCCTGTTACTGGTTCTATCCGGGACAAGTGATCAGCTACTTGATTCTCTGTCCCTTTTCTGTCTCTTATTTCCATATCAAACTCTTGCAGAAGCAACACTCATCTTATGAGTCTGGGTTTTGAATCCTGCTTCGTGAGGAGATATTTTAGAGCAGCATGGTCAGTGTACACAATCACTTTTGATCCTACTAAGTAAGATCTAAACTTGTCAATGGCATAAACCACTGCTAGCAATTCCTTTTCTATGGTTGTGTAATTTTTTTGCGCATCATTTAAAACACGGCTAGCATAGTAAATGACGTGCAGAAGCTTGTCATGCCTCTGTCCCAATACTGCATCAATAGCAAGGTCACTGGCATCACACATTAATTTGAATGGTAATGTCTAGTCTGGTGCAGAAATGACAGGTGCTGTGACCAACTTAGCCTTCAGAGTCTCAAAGGCCTGCAAACACCTTGTGTCAAAGACAAATGGTGTGTCAGCAGCTAGCAGATTGCTTAGAGGTTTTGCGATTTTTGAAAAATCCTTTATAAACCTCCTATAGAATCCTGCATGCCCTAGAAAGCTTCTGATTGCCTTAACATTGGTGGGTGGTGGTAATTTTTCAATTACTTCCACTTTAGCTTGATCCACCTCTATTCCCTTGTTTGAAATTTTATGCCCAAGGACAATTCCTTCAGTCACCATAAAGTGACATTTTTCCCAGTTTAAAACTAGGTTGGTCTCTTGGCATCTTTTCAGAACAAATGCTAAATGGTCAAGACAGGAGTTGAATGAGTCTCCAAATACTGAAAAGTCATCCATAAAGACTTCCAGAAATTTCTCTACCATATCAGAGAAGATTGAGAGCATGCACCTCTGAAAGGTTGCAGGTGCATTGCATAGACCAAAGGGCATCCTTCTGTAGGTAAATACTCCAGAAGGACATGTGAATGTTATTTTCTCTTGGTCCTGAGGATCTACTACAATTTGGTTGTAACCTGAATAACCATCCAAAAAGCAGTAGTATTCATGACCTGCTAGTCTCTCTAGCATCTGGTCTATGAATGGTAAAGGAAAATGATTCTTTCTAGTGGCTGTATTGAGCCTTCTGTAGTCAATACACATACGCCACCCTGTAACTGTTCTTGTAGGAACCAGTTCATTCTTTTCATTATGAACTACTGTCATGCCTCCCTTCTTGGGGACAACGTGGACAGGACTCACCCAGGGGCTGTCAAAAATAGGATAAATAATCCCAGCCTCTAGTAACTTAGTGACCTCTTTTTGCACCACCTCCTTCATGGCTGGATTTAGCCGCCTCGGTGGTTGAACCACTGGCTTAGCATCATCATCCAATAGGATCTTGTGCATGCATCTTGCTGGGCTAATGCCCTTAAGATCACGTATGGACCACCCAAGAGCTGTCTTGTGTGTCCTCAGCACCTGAATTAGTGCTTTCTCTTCCTGTGGATTTAAAGCAGAGCTTATGATCACCGAAAAAGTGTCACCTTCTCCCAGAAATGCATATTTCAGGGATGGTGGTAGTGGTTTGAGCTCTGGTTTAGGAGGCTTATTCTCTTCCTGAGGAATTTTCAGAGGTTCTTTTATTTTCTCTGGTTCCTCCAGATCAGGCTGAACATCTTTAAAGATGTCCTCTAGCTCTGATTCGAGACTCTCAGTCATATTGATCTCTTCCACCAAGGAGTCAATAATATCAACGCTCATGCAATCATTTGATTTATCTGGATGCTGCATAGCTTTGACAACATTTAACTTGAACTCATCCCCATTGACTCTTAGGGTCACTTCCCCTTTTTGGACATCAATGAGAGTTCGTCCAGTTGCTAGGAAAGGTCTTCCTAGAATGAGAGTTGCACTCTTGTGCTCCTCCATTTCCAGCACTACAAAGTCAGTGGAAAAGGTAAATGACCCAACCTTGACAATCATGTCCTCAATTATGCCTGATGGGTATTTAATGGAGCCATCAGCAAGTTGAAGACATATCCAGGTTGGCTTGACTTCTTCAGTCAAGCCAAGCTTTCTAATAGTAGATACAGGTATTAGGTTGATACTTGCTCCAAAGTCACATAGAGCTGTCTTGGTACAAGCACCCTCTAATGTGCATGGTATCATAAAGCTTCCTGGATCTTTAAGCTTCTCTGGTAAGCTTTTCAGAATGACTGCACTGCATTCTTCTGTGAGAAAAACTTTTTCAGTTTCTCTCCAATCCTTCTTATGACTTAAGATCTCTTTCATGAACTTAGCATAAGAGGGTATTTGCTCAAGTGTCTCTGCAAACGGAATCTTTATTTCAAGAGCCCTGAGATAGTCTGCAAAGCGGACAAATTGTTTATCCTGTTCTGCTTGGTGGAGTTTCTGAGGATAAGGCATTTTGGCTTTATATTCTTCAACCTTAGTTGTTGCAGGTTTATTTCCTACAGAGGCAGGTTGAGAAGCCTTCTTGAGGGAGTTATTATCAGAACTTGCAGGTCTCTGATCCCTTACTGGCGTTTGAACGCCAGAACTGAACATGGATTGGGCGTTGAACGCCAGATTCTTACCCTTTTCTAGCGTTTGAATGCCAGAACTGCACATGGATTGGGCGTTTAACGCCAGTTTTTCACCCTTTTTCTGGTGTTTGAATGCCAGACTTATTCCTCTCTGGGCTCTTACTGTCCTCAAAGGGATTTTGGGTAGCAGGTTGCTCATCCTCTGTCAACTGTTCTTTTCTTGGCTTTCTACTGCTTTGAGTTGAGGTATTTAATATTTTTTCACTTTTTAATTGAACTGCTTGGCACTCCTCTGTTATCTATTTTGATAACTGCTATTTTGTCTGATTCAATTGTGATTCCATATCCTTGTTAGCATTTTTGGTTTCTTGTAGCATCTCCTTAACTTCTGCTAACTGCCTTGTTATAGAAGATAGTTGCTGATTGAGTTTAGCAACTTGTTCCTGAGGACTAAAGTCAGTTGATACTGCCTTGGCTTCTTCTTTCATGGAGGACTCATTACTTATGTACAGATGCTGATTTCTAGCAACTATATCGATAAGCTCTTGAGCCTCTTCAATAGTCTTTCTCATGTGTATAGATCCACCAGCTGAGTGGTCTAGAGATATCTAAGCTTTTTTTGTAAGCCCGTAGTAGAAGATGTCTAACTGCACCCACTCTGAAAATATTTCAGAGGGGCATTTCCTTAGCATCCCTCTGTACCTCTCCCAAGAATTATAAAGGGATTCATCATCCTCTTGTTTAAAGCCTTGGATGTCTAGCCTTAGCTGTGTCATCCTTTTTGGAGAGAAATATTGATTCAGGAATTTGTCTGATAACTGTTTCCATGTTCTTATGCTTGTTGTAGGTTGGTTATTTAACCACCTCTTAGCTTGATCTTTTATAGCAAATGAAAATAGTAATAATCTGTAGACATCCTGATCTACTTTCTTGTCACGTACTGTGTCAGCAATTTGCAAGAACTGTGCCAGAAATTCAGTAGGTTCTTCCTGTGGAAGACCGGAATACTGGCAGTTTTGCTGCACCATGATAATAAGCTGAGGATTTAGCTCAAAACTGCTTGCTTTGATGGGAGGTATACAGATGCTACTCACATATGCAGCTGTAATGGGGTTAGCATATGACCCTAGAGTCCTTCTGGACTGTTCATTTCCACTTATGTCCATGATGGAGAAAAGAGAATTGATATGAATTGCAAATAAATTATATTTTAAATTTTTTTATTTTATTTAATTAAAAGTAACCGAATAAAATAAAACAAAATAAATAGAAGATAAAATAAAAGTTTCAAAAATTAGAAGAAAATGAAATAAAAGCAAATTGAAAACTAAATTAATTAATTGAAAAGATTTTGGAATTAGCAATCAGAAAGATATGATTGAAAATTATTTTGAAAAAGATATGATTGAGAAGATATGATTGCAATTTATTAAAAAAAAGATATGATTGAAGAAATTAAAAAGATTTGATTTTTGAAAAAGATTTGAAAAGATCAATTTTTGAAATTAGAATTTTGACTTGACTAAAAAAAAGATATGATTTTGAAAATCTTTGACTAATTTAATGCAAAATTTCGAAATTTATGAGCAAAATAAGGAAAAGATATTTTTTTAATTTTTGAATTTTAATGAGGAAAGAGAAAAACAACAAAATGACACAAAACTTAGAAATTTTAGATCAAAACAAAGAGAACAAACAAGAAAACTTTGAATGTCAAGATGAACACCAAGAACACTTTGAAGATCAAGATGAACACCAAGAACAAATTTTTGAAAAATTTTTAAGTAAATAAAAGTACAAGGGACACCAAACTTAAAATTTTTAGAAAATCAAACACAAATTTTCGAAATTTTAAAGGAAAACACAAAGAAGACACCAAACTTAGAATTTTTAAAGATCAAGAAAGAACTAAGAACATGCAAATTCGAAAAATTGAAAGAAAATAAAAGCATACAATTGACACCAAACTTAAAATATGAAACTAAACTCAAATAAAAGACTCAAATTTAGTGACTCTAAACCAACAAAAATAAATTATTCCTAATCTAAGCAACAAAATAAACCGTCAGTTGTCCAAACTCGAACAATCCCCAGCAACGGCGCCAAAAACTTGGTGCACGAAATTACAATTACACTTTTGCAATTCCGCACAACTAACAAGCAAGTGCACTGGGTCGTCCAAGTAATACCTTACGTGACTAAGGGTCGATCCCACAGAGATTGTCGGCTTGAAGCAGCTATGGTTATCTTGTAATTCTTAGTCAGGATATCAGTAATGATTCTTAGTTTTAATTGTAAAAAGTAAAAGAACATGAAATAAATACTTGTTATGCAGTAATGGAGAACAGGTTGAGGTTTTGGAGATGCTCTGTCTTCTGAATCTCTGCTTTCCTACTATCTTCTTCTTCACACATGCAAGGCTCCTTCTATGGCAAGCTGTATGTTGGTGGATCACCATTGTCAATGGCTACCATCCATCCTCTCAGTGAAAATGGTCCAAATGCGCTGTCACCACACGGCTAATCATCTGTCCATTCTCACTTATGTTGGAATAGGATCCATTGATCCTTTTGCGTCTGTCACTACGCCCAGCACTCGTGAGTTTGAAGCTCATCACAGTCATCCCTTCCCAGATCCTACTCGAAATACCACAGACAAGGTTTAGACTTTTCGGATCTCAGGAATGGCCGCCAATAATTCTAGCCTATACCACGAAGGTTCTAATCTTAGATTAGAAACCCAAGAGATATGCACTCAAGCTATTGCAGATAGAACGGAGGTGATTGTCAGGCACGCGTTCATAGGTGAGAATAATGATGAGTGTCACGGATCATCACATTCATCAGGTTGTAGTGCGAGTGAATATCTTAGAATAGAAACAAGCGTGATAGAATGGAAAACAGTAGTAATTGCATTAATTCATCGAGACACAGCAGAGCTCCTCACCCCCAACCATGGAGTTTAGAGACTCATACCGTCAAAGATAAAATATGAAACGTGTAAAGTGTCATCAGGTCCATAGTAAGTCTCTAAAAGTTATTTTTATACTAAACTAGTAGCTAGGGTTACAGAAAATAAGTAACTAACTGCAGATAGTGCAGAAATCTACTTCCGGGGCCCACTTGGTGTGTGCTTGGGCTGAGTATTGAGCTTTACACGTGTAGAAGCTTCTCTTGGAGTTAAACGCCAGGTTGTAGCCTGTTTCTGGCGTTTAACTCTAGTTTGCAACCTGTTTCTGGCGTTTAACGCCAGAATAGGGTAAAAGACTTGGCGTTAAACGCCAATTTGCGTCGTCAAAACTTGGGCAAGGTATGAAGTATTATATATTGATGGAAAGCTCTAAATGTCTACTTTCCAACGCAATTGAGAGCGCACTAATTGGTCTTCTGTAGCTCCAGAAAATCCATTTCGAGTGCAGGGAGGTCAGAATCCAACAGTATCTGCAGTCCTTTTTTCAGCCTCTGAATCAGATTTTTGCTCAAGTCCCTCAATTTCAGCCAGAAAATACCTGAAATCACAGAAAAGCATACAAACTCATAGTAAAGTCCAGAAATGTGAATTTTGAATAAAAACTAATAAAAATATACTAAAAAGTAATTAAAACATGCTGAAAACTACTTAAAAACAATGCCAAAAAGCGTATAAATTATCCGCTCATCAGTCTATAACCCCTTTAAACTCCCACAAAGTTTGAAATTTTGTCTACACATATAAAGGCAGAGTTCTCTGCCTCTCGCAGATGGAAATCCAGCATCATTATTGGTACTCAAATATTTTTCACTGTCTCGCTCCTATTTTTTCTTTTTTTAATCAGAATTTTGAGTTGGTTGTGCATCTTGATATAAGAGAAAAAAATATTTTTACTATTCAAAAGATTTTTTTATTTCTTAAATAAAATTTTTAAATGAATTTGAACAAGATTTTAGTCTTCTTAAAAGTAATTTTAGTATTAAAATTAATTTTTTTACTATTTTAAATATATTTTAATCTATGTTATGATTCTAATTTTTTTCTATCCTTCTTTATTTGAGATCTAAATTTTTAAGCAAAAAGTCTCTTTAATTAGAGATTTAAATTTTTATGAAAAAGTAACTTATACCAATAATTTGTGAATCAAATCTGATCAGATCTAAAAATATTTAATGTTTTAGAGTAGATAAGAGGTAAATTTTATTTATATTTAATGTCGATCTAATTCGATTTTTGTACATTCTTATTTAATAAAAAAATTGTATTTCATGAAATAAAATAAAGTAGAGTCATATATTTGATTAGTTGTTTAATATTATTTTTATTAACATGAATAGATGTAAAGGTAAATTAATAAGATTCTATAAATAGAGCTTAAATGAGAGAATGTTGGTTGGAGAAAAAAAATAGAAGGATCATCTTTAAAGGAGGCTAAAAAAAATTCGTCAGGTAAAACAAAGTAGCTGGTCCTGCGTTAACATATAATCTAGAGAAAGGGAGCATCCAAAGAACTCAACTTTATCCAAAAATATTGTGTTGAAAGGAATCTTTCAACATATATAAACTTAAGGAGATGGTGAATAGTATTGGTATCAATACAGCCTTCAATCCTAGAGTCAATCCTATGTCCTCTTTAACATTTTTGGCCCTTAGTCCCAAAAGATAATCAGTCCAAAATCAAAGAGGCCCAAAAACCGATTAAAATAGGGCCTACCTCACTCAACCCTACTTAGTTCTAACACCACTTCAAATAAACAACATAAAACATGTTTGAATGGAGTAAATTTTATATATTAAACTATGTCTTGATGTAGCAATGATTATTAGAAATTTGCATTAGATCTATCCCTAACTCAAATGAGTTGGATTCTCATCTCACGCAAATTATTAAACAAGTAGAATCAACTAGAATTTTTATATGATGATAGGGTTGATTTTGAGTTTAAGGATCGGTAATTGCATGGCAGAAAAAGGTAACTACTATGGTGATAGTGTTTCTTTTAAGTTTATTTCCTGTAAAATTTTGAATTTTTTCGATAATTTAGATTTTAATAATAAAACTCTATTTCTTTAGTGGAAAAATGTATATGTTGCTCTAGTGAATAGAAGAAAAATCTTGTGGTGATGTCTAACCAATAATCAACACAAAATGAAGAAGTGTGAGCTAGTAGAATATTGATGGTGAACTCCAAATTTTCGTTTTATTGACCAATCTTTCAACTTTCTGGTTTCTAGAGCTATTTGAAGTGGTTATCCTATTCTTTTCAATTTGTTCAATATCTCAAGAGTGATTTGGTGTTTCATTTGAGCCTAGATTACGTGCTTGCTAAAACAACTCATTTTAATAATGTAACACCCTACTACACAAAGCTTTACACTTAAGCTGTAAAACAGAGGTGGTGTGGTATTACGACCTCTAAAAATAAAATGTATATATATAATAGCAAAAAGATTGTAATATGCTAGGAGCCTTGAAGAAAAAGGGGAAATAAAAATCGCAAAATAAAAGCGCAACGCTCAAGGTACGAGTTAACTTGCGTGTTAAGAAAACTATAACTGCTAAACATAAGATAATAAAAGTAAGAATAGAGTGCCAAAGATACAGAATAACAAGCTCCTAACTCAGCCCACGAAGTCAAGACTGGCCGTAGAATATTTACACATACGTATACATATCCAAAACCCAGATGTACATAAACAAAATCCTGCCTCTCCATAAACCTCTAAGAGGATCAGAAGAATAAGTTATGCGGAGAGAAAGCTAAGTATATATATATATATATATATATATATATATATATATATATATATATATATATATATATCACTGCATAACAAAATAACCCAGTAACCACTTCACCTCAGGGGTCTAGACGCCTAACGAGATGCCTCTCGACCTACATCTGAAAAAGAACAACATAGTATGGAATGGTTCTCAGTATGGTAAAAATGCCACACACATAATATATAAGGTCCTGAGAATGCCAGACGCAATCCTAGAACGCCGACACTCAGATTATAGAGTTTAAAGTATTAAACAGGAGCCATAAAAGGTGGTTTTCTAAGAATATTTAAACCTAACTTAACTTAACCTTAAATCTAAGTCCCATGCTACCATTCCTCCATACCTCCAACTCCATCAAGCATTTTCACAGACAAATAGACAGATAAAGGCAAGCACAAGAAGGTTACAAATACTGCAGGTAACAAATACACATTTAACATGGCAAGTACATATAGGCATACCCAAGTAAACCACAAGCAAGTAATTCAAGTAATATGCATATGATGCATGCCTGTCCTAAGGCTGATGAGGCTCATCTGTCGGTTATCCAGCCAACCTGACAAGTCTGAATTGAACTTAGACTGTCCTTTGACGTGCATCTCCAAGAGTCTATGCATAGCTTTTTCTCAAATATTCAATATTGCTCAATGGGGGTTACATTCCCGGGAATTTATATAGTGCCCAGTCACACTTACATCGTAGGGTCAACAGAGTATCGAGCTTTCAACCTGGTACACGTGGTGGCAAGCCACGGTACTTTACCCAGGGAATCTCATATCTCAGATCATTCAAATTCATAAGCCATATAAATAATTCAATTATAATTCATCAAAATCCACATCATTCTCAATCGCATCTCATTCATCATCATACATCAATCATATTCAATCATTATCTTTTATTATCATACCTCCCATTCTGTCCATCAATAGTTCCAATTAAAAACATAATTCATTCTTTTCTAAATGAATCAAACTTAAAACATACTCATTTTCTTAATAACTCAAAATCAAACCATATAACCTTTGAATATAAATCTTTTTAAATAATCATCTAAACAAAATCTCTAATTTTTATAAAATTTTGGCAGCACCTTGATGAGCAGATAAATTATACGCTTTTTGGCATTGTTTTTAGTATGTTTTTAGTATATTTTAGTTAGTTTTTATTATGTTTTTATTAGTTTTTAAATAAAAATCACATTTCTGGACTTTACTATGAGTTTGTGTGTTTTTCTATGATTTCAGGTATTTTCTGGCTGAAATTGAGGAACCTGAGCAAAAATCTGATTCAGAGGCTGAAAAAGGACTGCAGATGCTGTTGGATTCTGACCTCCCTGCACTCGAAGTGGATTTTCTGGAGCTACAGAAGCCCAATTGGCGCGCTCTCAATTGCGTTGGAAAGTAGACATCCTGGCTTTCCAGCAATATATAATAGTCCATACTTTGCCTAAGATTTGATGGCCCAAACTGGCGTTCCAAGTCAGCATAGAAATTTTGGCGTCAAAACGCCAGAACTGGCATAAAAGCTGGAGTTAAACGCCCAAACTGGCACAAAAGCTGGCGTTTAACTCCAAAAAAAGTCTCTACACATGGAAGCTTCAATGCTCAGCCCAAGCACACACCAAGTGGGCCCGGAAGAAGATTTCTGCATTAATTACCTATTTCTGTAACCCTAGGCTACTAGTTTTCTATAAATAGGACCTTTTGCTATTATACTTTACACACACAGACTTTCATATACCTTTTGATCTTTATGTTCACGTTTGGGGAGGTTGGCCATTCGGCCATGCCTAGACCCTGTACTTATGTATTTTCAACGGTGGAGTTTCTACACACCATAGATTAAGGTGTGGAGCTCTGTTGTTCTTCATGAATTAATACAATTACTATTGTTTTTCTATTCAATTCACGCCTACTTCTTCTCTAAGATATTCATTCGTTCTTCAACTTGATGAATGTGATGATCCGTGACACTCGTCATCATTCTCACCTATGAACATGTGCCTGACAACCACCTCTGTTCTACTAGCAATGGCTTGAATGCGTATCTCTTAGGTTTCTAATCTAAGATTGGAACCTTCGTGGTATAGGCTAGAATCAATTGGTGGCCATTCCTGAGATCCGGAAAGTCTAAACCTTGTCTGTGGTATTCCGAGTAGGATCTGGGAAGGGATGACTGTGACAAGCTTCAAACTCGCGAGTGTTGGGCGTGTGACAGATGCAAAAGGATCAATGGATCCTATTCCAACATGATCGAGAACTGACAGATGATTAGCCGTGCGGTGACAGCGCATTTGGAACATTTTCACTGAGAGGACGGAAAATAGCCATTGACAACGGTGATGCCCAACATAAAGCTTGCCATGGAAGGGAGTATGAATGATTGGAAGAAGGCAATAGGAAAGCAGAGGTTCAAGAGGAACAAAGCATCTTCATACGCTTATCTGAAATTCCTACCAATGAATTACATAAGTATCTCTATCTCTATCTCTATCTTTATTTTATGTTTATCTTTTAATTACACTTCTCCATAACCATTTGAATCCGCCTGATTGAGATTTACAAGATGACCATAGCTTGCTTCAAGCCGACAGTCTCCGTGGGATCGACCCTTACTCACGTAAGGTATTACTTGGACGACCCAGTGCACTTGCTGGTTAGTTGTGCGGAATTGTGACAAAGTGTGATTCACGTTTGAGAGCTCCAAGTCTTTGGCGCCATTGTTGATGATCACAATTTCGTGCACCAAGTTTTTGGCGCCGTTGCTGGGGATTGTTCGAGTTTGGACAACTGACGGTTCATCTTGTTGCTTAGATTAGGTAATTTTACTTTTTATTTTCGAAAAAAGAAAAAAATTTTAAATACAAAAAATTTTCTATTTTATTCTTCAGAGTTTTTAAGAATGAATTCTAGAGTTTCATGATGATCTGTTGAAGTCTGGCTGGCTGTGAAGCCATGTCTAATCTTATTGGACCGAGGTTTCAACTTATCATCACAAGAGCTTGTTGATTTCTATCAATTTTGTTGTTGTGAGCAATGATCTGCTAAAGCTTGGCTGGCCATTGGCCATGTCTAGTGTTTTGAACTGGAGCTTTCATTGAAAGCTTGGCTGGCTAGTAAGCCATGTCTAATTCCTGGACCGGAGTCTTAGACTAGCATTGCAATGATTCCTGTAACTCTTATTAAAAATTTTGAATCCCTTTATTTTCTTTTCCACTCAATTTTTGAAAAATCACAAAAAAAAAATTATAAAACCATAAAAATAAAAAATATTTTATGTTTCTTATTTGCGTCTAGTATCAATTTTTAAGTTTGGTGTCAATTGCATGTTTTTATTCTTCTTGCATTTCTTGAATATATGCATTATGTTATTCATTGATCTTCAAGTTGTTCTTGATGATTTCAGTGCTCTGATCTTTAATTTCTCTTATTTTGTATCTTTTGTTGTTTCTTATATACATTTTCAAATTGTTATAGTCCTTAGTATACAAACTTCTAAGTTTGGTGTCTTGCATGCATTATTTATTTGATCTTAGTTGCATTTTTATTGTTTCTCATCATTAAAAATTCAAAAAAATTTTCAAAATTGTGTCTTTTCAAGTCAATAACACAGGGAATTGAAGATTCAGAACATTCAGCAGAGGAATTATACAAAAAAAGCTGGGCGTTCAAAACGCCCAGTGAAGAAGGAAAACTGGCGTTAAACGCCAGAATGGATGCCATTCTGGGCGTTTAACGCCAGGATGACACTAGAAGGAAGATTTTGTTTTTAATTCAAATCTTTTCCAAATTTTCATAATTTTTCAAAATCAAATCTTTTTCAAATCATATCTTTTCAATCATATCTTTTCAAAATCAATTTCTTTTCAATTTTTTATTTATTACTATTTTCGAAAATCCTTGCTACAATTAGTGATTTAATTCGAAATTTTCAAGTTGTTACTTGCCTATTAAGAAAGGATCAAATTTTAAATTTTAGAATCATATCTTCTAATTTCTTGTTAGTCAAGTAATCAACTTTAATTTTAAAACTTTCCTTTTTTTATTTGATTTTCAATCATCTCTTCTCAATCATATCTTTTCAATCACATCTTTTTCAAAATTAAGTCTCAATCATATCTTTTTAATTTCTAATTTCAAAATCTTTTTCAAAAATCACTTAATTTCTTTCCCAATCTTAGTTTTCAAAATCATCAATCAAAATTTCAAATTTCTTTTAATTTTTTTTAAAATCTTTTTCATTTATTTTCGAAAATTCTTCCCCTCTTTTCACACCCTTCTATTTAAGGACTAACACCCCTCCTCAATGAGCAATTCGAACTCTATCTCCCTTGATAAGTTCGAATTCTCTCTTCTCTACCTCCTCCTTCTATTCTTCTTTTTTCTCTGACACCTCAAGGAATCTCTATACTGTGACATAGAGGATTCCATATTTTCTTCTTCTCTCTTTTCATATGAGCAGGAGCAAGGACAAGGGCATTCTTGTTGAAGCTGATCCTGAACCTGAAAGGACCTTGAAGAGAAAGCTAAGAGAAGCTAAAGTACAACTCTCTATAAAGGACCTAACAGAGCTTTTCAAACAAGAAGAAGACATGGCAGCCGAAAACAACAACAATGCCAACAATGCAAGGAAGGTGCTTGGTGACTTTACTGCACCTACTCTTGACTTCTATGGGAGAAGCATCTCAATCCCTGCCATTGGAGCAAACAACTTTGAGCTTAAGCCTCAATTAGTTTCTCTAATGCAACAGAATTGCAAGTTTCATGGACTTCCATTGGAAGATCCTCATCAGTTCTTAGCTGAATTCTTGCAAATTTGTGACACTGTCAAGACCAATGGGGTTGATCCCAAGGTCTATAGACTTATGCTTTTTCCCTTTGCTGTAAGAGACAGAGCTAGAACATGGTTAGATTCACAACCTAAAGAAAGCCTGAACTCTTGGGAAAAGCTAGTTAATGCCTTCTTGGCAAAATTCTTTCCACCTCAAAATTGAGCAAGCTTCAAGTGGAAGTCCAAACCTTTAGACAGAAGGAAGGTGAATCCCTCTATAAAGCTTGGGAAAGATACAAACAATTGATCAGAAGGTGTCCTTCTGACATGCTTTCAGAATGGAGCATCATAGGTATCTTCTATGATGGTCTGTCTGAACTATCCAAAATGTCATTGGACAGCTCTGCTGGAGGATCTCTTCATCTGAAGAAGATGCCTGCAGAAGCTCAGAAACTCATTGAAATGGTTGCAAATAACCAATTCATGTACACCTCTGAAAGGAATCCTGTGAATAATGGAACAAATCAGAAGAAAGGAGTTCTTGAGATTGATACTCTGAATGCCATACTGGCTCAGAATAAAATATTGACTCAACAAGTCAATATGATTTCTCAGAGTCTGTCTGGAATGCAAACAGCAACAGGCAATACCAAAGAAGCTTCATCTGAAGAAGAAGCTTATGATCCTGAGAACCCAGCAATGGAAGAGGTGAATTACATGGGAGAACCCTATGGAAACACCTATAATCCTTCATGGAAGAATCATCCAAACCTTTCATGGAAGGATCAACAGAGGCCTCAACAAGGCTTCAACAACAATAATGGTGGAAGAAATAGGTTTAGCAATGGCAAACCTTTTCCATCATCTTTTCAGCAACAGACAGAGAATTCTAAGCAGAGCCACTCTGAATTAGCAACTGTAGTCTCTGATCTAATCAAAACCACTCAAAGTTTCATAATTGAAACAAGGTCCTCCATTAGAAATTTGGAGGCACAAGTGGGTCAGCTGAGTAAGAAAGTTACTGAACTCCCTCCTAGTGCTCTTCCAAGCAATACAGAAGAGAATCCAAAAGGAGAGTGCAAGGCCATCACCATAACCCACACGGCCGAACTTGAAGAGGAGGAAGAGGCAGTGATCGCCACTGAGGAAGACCTCAATGGACGTCCACTGGCCTCCATGGAGTTCCCTAATGAGGAACCATGGGAATCTGAGGCTCACATTGAGGCCATAGAGATTCCATTGAATCTACTTCTACCATTCATGAGCTCTGATGAGTATTCTTCCTCTGAAGAGGATGAAGATGTTACTGAAGAACAAGTTGCTAAGTACCTTGGAGAAATCATGAAACTAAATGCCAAGTTATTTGGTAATGAGACTTAGGAGGATGAACCCCCATTGCTCATCAAAGAACTGGATGACTTAACTAGGCAGAGATTACCTCTGAAGAGACAAGATCCTGGAAAGTTCTCAATACCTTGTACCTTAGGCACCATGACCTTTGAAAAGGCTCTGTGTGACCTAGGGTCAAGCATAAACCTCATTCCTCTCTCTGTAATGGAGAAATTAGGAATTTTTGAGGTACAAGCTGCAAGAATCTCATTAGAGATGGCAGACAATTCAAGAAAACAAGCTTATGGACTTGTAGAGGATGTCTTGGTAAAGGTTGAAGACCATTACATCCCTATTGATTTCATAATCCTAGAGACTGTGAAGTGTATGGATGAATCCATCATCCTTGGCAGACCCTTCCTAGCCACAACAAAAGCTGTGATTGATGTTGACAGAGGAGAATTGGTCCTTCAAGTGAATGAGGACTCCCTTGTGTTTAAAGCTCAAGGATCTCCCTCTGTAATCATGGAGAAGAATCATGAAAAGCTTCTCTCAATGCAGAGTCAAACAGAGCCCCCACATTCAAACTCTAAGTTTGGTGTTGGGAGAACATCATCAGCTCTGAGTATCTGTGAGGCTCCATGAGAGCCCACTGTCAAGCTATTGACATTAAAGAAGCGCTTGTTGGGAGGCAACCCAATTTTTAATTATCTATGTTAAATTTCTATTTCTTATTTTATGTTTTCTGTAGGTTGATGATCATGTGAAGTCACAAAAACTATTGAAAAAGCAAAAACAAACTGAAAAATAGAATGAAAAACAGCACACCCTGGAGGAGAAACTTACTGGCGTTTAAACGTCAGTAAGGGTAGCAGAATGGGCGTTAAACGCCCAGTCTGGCACCATTCTGGGCGTTTAACGCCAGAAAGAGGCACAGAGCAGGCGTTTAACGCCAGAAAAGGGCAAGAAGCTAGCGTTAAATGCCAGAAATGGGCAGCAACCTGGCGTTTAACGCCAGGATTGGCAGAAAAGGGCATTTTGCACGCCACTTGGTGCAGGGATGAAAAATCCTTGACACCTCAGGATCTGTGGACCCCACAGGATCCCCACCTACCCCACCTCTCTCTCTCTTCTTCACCCATTCACCAATTACCTCAATACCTCTTTCCCAAAAAAAAAAACCCTCACCTATCAAATCCTACCCTCTTCTCCATAAACCCTTCACCAATCCACATCCATCCATCATAAACCCCACCTACCTCACCATTCAAATTCAAACCACTTTTCCTCCCAAACCTACCCTATATGGCCGAACCCTAACCCTTTCTCCACCCCTATATAAACCCATCTTCACTCCCTCATTTTCACACAACATAAACACTACTTCTCCCCCTTGGCCGAAACACCAACCCACCTCCATCTCCTCCATTTCTTCTTCTTCTCCTCTTTTCTTTTTTTCTTTTGCTCAAGGACGAGCAAATCTTCTAAGTTTGGTGTGGTAAAAGCATTTCTTTTTGTTTTTTCATAACCATTTATGGCACCAAAGGCCGGAGAAACCTCTAGAAAGAGGAAAGGGAAAGCAAAAGCTTCCACCCCCGAGTCATGGGAGATGGAGAGATTCATCTCAAAGGTGCATCAAGACCACTTCTATGAAGTTGTGGCCAAGAAGAAGGTGATCCTCGAGGTCCCTTTCAAACTCAAAAAGGGAGAATATCCAGAGATCCGACATGAGATCGAAGAAGAGGTTGGGAAGTTCTCACCAACCCCATTCAACAAGTTGGAATCCTAATGGTTCAAGAGTTCTATGCCAATGCATGGATCACCAAGAACCACGATCAAAGTGTGAACCCGGACCCTAAGAATTGGCTTACAATGGTCCGAGGAAAATACTTAGATTTCAGTCCGGAAAATGTAAGGTTGGCATTCAACCTGCCCATGATGCAAGGAGATGCACACCCCTACACTAGAAGGGTCAACTTTGATCAAAGGTTGGACCAAGTCCTCATAGACATTTGTGAAGAGGGCGCTCAATGGAAGAGAGATTCAAGAGGGAAGCCGGTTCAACTAAGAAGGCGTGACCTCAAGCCCGTGGCTAGGGGATGGTTGGAGTTCATCCAATGCTCAATCATTCCCACTAGCAACCGGTCTGAAGTTACTATAGACCGGGCTATCATGATTCATAGCATCATGATTAGAGAGGAAGTAGAAGTTCATGAGGTTATATCCCAAGAACTCTACAAGGTGGCAGACAAGTCCTCTACTTTGGCAAGGTTAGCCTTTCCTCATCTCATTTGTCACCTTTGCAATTCAGCTGGAATTGACATAGAGGAAGACATCCTCATTGATGAGGACAAGCCCATCACTAAGAAAAGGATGGAGCAAACAAGAGATCCCACTCATGGACAAGAGCATGAGGAGATTCCTCACCATGAAATCCCTGAGATACCTCAAGGGATGCATTTTCCTCCACAAAACTATTGGGAGCAAATCAACACCTCCCTAGGAGAATTAAGTTCCAACATGGGACAACTAAGGACGGAGCACCAAGAACATTCTATCCTCCTCCATGAAATTAGAGAAGACCAAAGAGTCATGAGAGAGGAGCAACAAAGGCAAGGAAGAGACATTGAGGAGCTCAAGCAGTCCATAAGATCTTCAAGAGGAAGAACAAGCCGCCATCACTAAGGTGGACCCGTTCTTTAATTTCCTTGTTCTTTATTTTCTGTTTTTCGAATTTTTATGCTTTATGTTTATTTATGTTTGTGTCTTTATCACTAGTGTCTAAGTGTCTATGCCTTAAAGCTATGAAAATGAATCCATCACCTTTCTTAAATGAAAAATGTTTTTAATTGAAAAAGAAAAAGAAGTGCATGAATTTCGAATTTTAAAATAGTTTAGTTATTTTGATGTGGTGGCAATACTTTTGTCTTTCTGAATGAATGCTTGAACAGTGCATATTTTTGAATTTGTTGTTTACGAATGTTAAAATTGTTGGCTCTTGAAAGAATGATAGAAAAAGAGAAATGTTATTTGATAATCTGAAAAATCATAAAAATTGATTCTTGAAGCAAGAAAAAGCAGTAAAAAGCTTGCAGGAAAAAAATATTTTTGCGAAAAAAAAAGGAAAAAAAGAAAAGAGAAAGAAAGAAAAAGAAAAAGCAAGCAGAAAAAGCAAGCAGAAAAAGCCAATAGCCCTTAAAACCAAAAGGCAAGGGTAAAATAAAAAGGATCCAAGGCTTTGAGCATCAGTGGATAGGAGGGCCCATAGGAATAAAATCCTGGCCTAAGCGGCTAAACCAAGCTGTCCCTAACCATGTGCTTGTGGCGTGAAGGTGTCAAGTGAAAACTTGAGACTGAGCGGTTAAAGTCGTGGTCCAAAGCAAAAAGAGTGTGCTTAAGAGCTCTGGACACCTCTAATTGGGGACTCTAGCAAAGCTGAGTCACAATCTAAAAAGGTTCACCCAGTTATGTGTCTGTGGCATTTATGTATCCGGTAGTAATACTGGAAAACAAAATGCTTTGGGTCACGGCCAAGACTCATAAAGTAGCTGTGTTCAAGAATCAACATACTTAACTAGGAGAATCAAAAACACTATCTGGATTCTGAGTTCCTATAGAAGCTAATCATTCTGAACATCAAAGGATAAATTGAGATGCCAAAACTGTTCAGAAGCAAAAAGCTAAAAGCCCCGCTCATCTAATTAAGACTGATCTTCATAGATGTTTTTGGAATTCATTGTATATTCTATTCTTTTTATCCTATTTGATTTTCAGTTGCTTGGGGACAAGCAATAATTTAAGTTTGGTGTTATGATGAGCGGATAAATTATACGCTTTTTGGCATTGTTTTTTAGTATATTTTTAGTATATTTTAGTTAGTTTTTATTATGTTTTTATTAGTTTTTAAATAAAAATCACATTTCTAGATTTTACTATGAGTTTGTGTGTTTTTCTGTGATTTCAAGTATTTTCTGGCTGAAATTGAGGGAGCTGAGCAAAAATCTGATTCAGAGGCTGAAAAAGGACTGCAGATGCTGTTGGATTCTGACCTCCCTGTACTCGAAGTAGATTTTTTCTGAAGCTACAGAAGCCCAATTGGTGAGCTCTCAATTGCGTTGGAAAGTAGACATTCTGGGATTTCCAGCAATATATAATAGTCCATACTTTGCCTAAGATTTGATGGCCCAAACCGGCGTTCCAAGTCAGCATAGAAATTCTTGCGTCAAAACGCCAGAACTGGCATAAAAGCTGGAGTTAAACGCCCAAACTGGCACGAAAGCTGGCGTTTAACTCCAAAAAAAGTCTCTACACATGGAAGCTTCAATGCTCAGCCCAAGCACATACCAAGTGGGCCCAGAAGAAGATTTCTGCATTAATTACCTATTTCTGTAACACTAGGCTACTAGTTTTCTATAAATAGGACCTTTTGCTATTATACTTTACACACAGACTTTCATATACCTTTTGATCTTTATGTTCACATTTGGGGAGGCTGGCCATTCGGCCATGCCTAGACCCTGTACTTATATATTTTTAACGGTGGATTTTCTACACACCATAGATTAAGGTGTGGAGCTCTGCTGTTCTTCATGAATTAATACAATTACTATTGTTTTTCTATTCAATTCACGCCTACTTCTTCTCTAAGATATTCATTCGTTCTTCAACTTGATGAATGTGATGATCCGTGACACTCATCATCATTCTCACCTATGAACATGTGCCTGACAACCACCTCTGTTCTACTAGCAATGGCCTGAATGCGTATCTCTTGGGTTTCTAATCTAAGATTGGAACCTTCGTGGTATAGGCTAGAATCAATTGGCGGCCATTCCTGAGATCTGGAAAGTCTAAACATTGTCTATGGTATTCTGAGTAGGATCTGGGAAGGGATGACTATGACGAGCTTCAAACTCGCGAGTGTTGGGCGTGTGACAGACGCAAAAGGATCAATGGATCCTATTCCAACATGATCGAGAACTGACAGATGATTAGCCGTGCGGTGACAGCGCATTTGGAACATTTTCACTGAGAGGACGGGAAGTAGCCATTGACAACGGTGATGCCCAATATAAAGCTTGCCATGGAAGGGAGTATGAATGATTGGAAGAAGACAATAGGAAAGCAGAGGTTCAAGAGGAACAAAGCATCTTCATACGCTTATCTGAAATTCCTACCAATGAATTACATAAGTATCTCTATCTTTATCTCTATCTTTATTTTATGTTTATCTTTTAATTATCACTTCTCCATAACCATTTGAATCCGCCTGACTGAGATTTACAAGATGACCATAGCTTGCTTCAAGCCGACAGTCTCCGTGGGATCGACCCTTACTCACGTAAGGTATTACTTGGACGACCCAGTGCACTTGCTGGTTAGTTGTGCGGAATTGTGACAAAGTGTGATTTACGTTTGAGAGCTCCAAGTCTTTGGCGCCATTGTTGATGATCACAATTTTGTGCACCACACCTCCTCTAAAACTCAGACTTTGCTACCCTTTTCAGGTCCAAACCTGCATTCTTTTTAATTCAACATACCCTTCCTCATCATCATAACAATCACCACAATAAATCTATTTCAGATCAACAATTATACTCATACGATATTCAAATCCACCAACTAAAATTCAACCAAGAATCATAGTTCACAAATCCTAAGCTTTTAACAAAAAATACCCTCTCTCATTATCACAATAACCTCCACAATAGTTATACCTCAAATCAATAATTAACCAAATCACCAATTAATCAACAAGCACCAAACCAACCATGTTCATCAGTAAGATACTAAGTATCAAATATACACATGTAATCCAACTTATCCTATGGTCATCTAGCCTAAGTTTTCACAGAACATTATATATTAAATGCAAAAAACCTAAACCATACATTGGCTGATTTCCACGTAACGACCAAATCAATTTATTTAAAACCAAGGCAGCTCCTCAAAATTTAACAAACTCTAAGCTCAACTTCCTCCAAGTTCCAATATTCACAATTTCAAGCTCCAATTATTTATTCACAACCTAATACACATTTATAACACACATATATCCAATTTAATACTCAAAGCTCAAATTCAATAAAATTAAAATATAATAATCGTATCCTCACCTTACCCAAGCTTCACATAAGTAAGAGTGAACGTTTTCCTCAAACTAATTGGATCCTAAAACATCAGAAATCAAAGAAATTGAATTTCCTATTCAATAGTTCAAGAATTGGGAGGAAGAGAAGGCTGAGGGTGAAATAACAAGTTACCTATAAAATTATTTCGGTAGAAACGTAGAGCTCGACGCGGTAGACGCGTGGCCGCAAAAGGTGCGGCGATCGGAGCTCGGACGGAAAAGTTACGGCGTTCGGAGTTCACCGTAAGGGTTTGCGGTGATTTTTGTACTCTCCTCCCCTGTACGTGCTTCAGCTTTGTTTCAGCTGAAATGAGGGAGAAGAAAATAGGTCGGTCCGGTTGGACCGACAATCTGGTTTAGGCCCGGTTCAACCGATTTGGCCCATTCGGTCCAATTTTGGACCGTTTTCTTTGAAATTAATGTCAAAATTCTCGTTTCGACGAGCTGTATCTTAATTTGATATAATATTCGCATTTTTAATATTCCTTATTAAAAAAATAATTTATTGACTAATTATTTACTAATTTAACGGGGTTTACAAATAATCATTTTAGTTAGGATTTGTTGATGATGGTAGAAGTAAAGGACAGAGGAGTACGAAAAAGAAAAATAAAAAATGATGGTAGTGATAGTAGTTTTATATTAGAACATTAGAGAGTACGATAGAATTTAGAAAATATAAGAAATGAATGATGAATAATTATAAAACCAGACAAAATTATAAATTACAAAAAATAGACAATTCACTAATTGTAATCATTTGAAGATGTTAAGATATATATAAAAAAAAAACTTTAAGTATATATAAACTTGAAACAAGTCCTTTAAAAAATAAAAAAATATATATGCATATAAAAATCAGCCACTATATCAGCTACTATGTAATTGTATATGTTTATACATATTAATTCACATAATTTTTCAACTAAATAATCATCCACCAAAATAATTAAATTTGTCATAGTAGAAAAATCAAATATGTAATAGACGAATAGTTAAACTTATTTACAGTAGTACAATATTTTTATGAAATGCTAAATATGTGTTTCTATATGCGATAGCTGATTTTTTGTTTATACGTAGCATAATTACTAAAAAAATGAAAAATAGTTATGTAGACCCACAAAAGTTCATAATACTGACAAATTAAAACTACCTATAAAAGGACAAAATTACTTTGTATCTATAAAAGATGAGTTAAGTTCGACAAAAATACCAAACCCGTAAGGTATAGTTAGTGTAGAAGTGGGGATAATGCTATTTTCAAAAATTAAAGATATATATAGTATCATTTTTGCCTAATTAAAAAAGAAAAAGATAAAAAAAATTTTCACATTTGCATTAGGGTATTAGTGTGACTCTTATAAGAAGGTTTTGTCTTTTTCTACTTTTATATTGTAATTTTCTTTATTTTCTTTCCTCTTCGAAGCTTATCATTGCCCTCACAAAGATAAATTCCATTACTTTGTTCGTAGTTTCTTTAAACTCCCACAAAGTTCGAAACTTTGTTTCTGCATATGGAGGCAGAATTCTCTACCTCTCTCTGATGGAAATCCAACATAATAATTGATACTCAAATTTTTTTACTGTCTCGTTTCTATTCTCTTTTTTTTTAATATTCTTTTTGGTATCAGAATTTTGAGATGGTTATGCATCTTGATACAAGGGAAAAAATATTTTAACTATTTAAAAAAATATTTTAAATAAATTTCTTAAATGAATTTGAACAAAATTTTAGTCTTTTTGTAAAAGTGATTTTAGTATTAAAATTATTTTTTATTACCAATCTAAGTATATTTTAGCCTATGTTATAATTTTAATTTTTTTTCTATGCTTCTCAATTTGAAATATAAATTTTCAAGAAAAAATCTTTTTAAATTAAGAACTAATTTTATTTTATAGAAAAACAACTTATATCAATAATTTACGAACAAAATTTGATCAGATCTAAGAATATTTAATGCTTTAAGATATAACGGAGGTAGATTTTGTTTATATTCAATTTTGATCCGATTTAATTTTTGTACATTCTTATATTTAACACAAAATTTGTATTTCATGACATAAATTAAAGTAGAATCACATATGCGATTATTTGTTTAATATTATTTTCATAAACATGAATAAATATAAAGGTAAATTAATAACATTCTATAAACAAAGCTTAAATGAGAAAAGTTTAGTTGGAGAAAAGAAAGTAGAAGGATCATGTTTAAAGGAGACTAACAAGAAGCTCGTTAGGTAAAAAAAGTAGTCCAATGTATAAATATCCTACATTAACGTAGGATCTGGAGAAAGGCCGCACTCAAAAAACTCAACTTTATCCAAAATCATTGTGTTGAAATAAATCTTTCAACATGTATGAAGTTATAGAAATGGTGAATGACAAAGGTATCAATAGAGCCTTCAATCCTACAGTCAATCCTAAGCCCTCTATAATATTTTTGGCCTTTAGCCCCAAAAGCTAGGAAGCACCGATACGACATGCGATACGGACACGACACGACACGGATACGCCGACACGTTCTTTTTATAAAAAATTGGATACGACACGTTTAGGATACGTTGTGAATTAAAATTTAAATAATATATTAAATTAATAAAATATCATATTATAAATATAAGAGTAAATATAGTTGCATAAAAAGTCTTAAAATTATGTAATTATTTAAAAAAAAATTTAAGCTATTGAGTAAGTAAGCTACCAAAGACAAACAGTAAGTAGATTTAGGTTTTGATTTATTAATTATTTTATTTTTAAATTTAAATTTTGATTTGTTTTTAATTTTAGAATATTTTAAAATTAAAAAGAAAAAATTGGTTAATCGGGCCATAAAATCACAAAATCAATTGAAGATTTGTAGTCTAGCAGAAAGATCCGTCTCATGAACATTTGAATCAAGTCGGAATCATTCGGATTCGTGACAGCTCCACCAAAATTCTGCACCGCAAGAAGACACGCCGCCGATATGCTCGTTTGAAGTATCCACTGCATGTCGGTGTCGGATTCGCGTCCGACACGGATACGCTGGCACCATGAGAGAATCCGTGTTTCATAGCCCAAAAGTTAAAAAGAAAAATCTTATCAATCCTAACTCAAAAAAGTCCTAAAAAAATGAGTTAAAATAGGGCCTGTCCCACTCAACCCTACTCAATCCTAACACCACGCCGAAAACAATATAAAACATAATTGGATAGAATCGATTCTATATATTAAACTATGTGGTTGATATAGCGATGACTATTAGAAAGTTGAGTAGATCTATCCGTAACTTAAATGAGTTGGATTCTCATCTCACACAAACCACTAGACAAAATAGAATCAGCTAGGATTTTTATATGCTGATAGGGTTAACTTTGAGTTTAAGGGTCGGTAATTCTTTGACAGGAAAAAATAACTACTATAGTGATGGTGTTTTTTTTAAGGTTATTTTCTGAAAATTTTGAATTTTTTTTATAATTTGGATTTTATAATAAAATCCTATCCTTTTAATGAAAAATGTAGATGTTACTCTCGTAAACGAGAGAAAAGTTTATAATTGAAGAGGTCTTGTGGTGATGTCTAGCCAATAATCAATACAAAATAAAAAAATTATGAGCTAGTAGAATATTTTTGGGTACATTGATCAAGCCTTCAACTATGTGGTTGTTAGAGCTATTTAAAGTGCTTATTCTATCCTTCTCAATTTTGAACGATATATCAAGAGTGATTAGTGTTTCATTTGAGCTTGGTTACGTGCTTGCCAAAATAACTTCTATTTTAAAAGTTATTTTAGTTGGAGTTTGTTGATCATGGTAGCATTAAAGGACAAAGGAGAACGAAAAAGAAAAATAAAAGATGATAGTGTTGGTAGTAGTTTTATATTAAAAGATTGGAGAGTATGGTAGAATTTAGAAAATATAAGAATTAAATGAACAATTATGAAAGGAGATAAAATTGTTAATTAAAAAAATAGACAATTCACTTATTGTAATCATTTGATGTTATTAAGATCAATAATGTTAGGGAACCAAGAACATATCAGCCAAAAACCAGTCAAATGTGTCTGGACTAGGACCCGAAAGTCCAATACACTTCAGCACCAATATATGGATGTTTCTTCTGCTAAGCATTATGATGTTTCTTTTTCATACTAAATAGATGTTTTTTAATGTATTTTTCGAATTTTTTGTATTATAGATGTGGATATTTCTATTTTTTTTAGAATTATATGATTTTTTTTTAATCCTTTAACTGAACATTTCTTTTTTTAAGTATTAGGATATTTTTTTCATATTAAATAGATGTTTTTCATATATTTTTGCAATGGTTCAAAAACAGCCCGTATTCCATCACTCCTTCCTTGAACAACTGGCAAGAGTCTTCACCCAACCAACTTGTAACACCCTAATATTCAAATCCTTATGCTAGAGTCATAAGTCAATGATATTACGGTGGTACGACTCTCAGGTGGATTTTTAATATATAAAAGTAGGTAATTTCGAAAGGAGTATTAATTGAGAAGGCTGAAAAGAGTAGAAATAAAATCGCAAAGACGTGTCACTCACGTTTCGACAACAAAAGATAAACTGTGAAGTCGAAAGCGATAAACGGATAAGGCGTAGAGGATATTAAGAGGTAGATAACAGATAGATATATATAACATAAGTAAATAGCCACTAGTCGCGACCCGCGAAGTTTAGGCCGGCTAGGATACAGTATGAAAGTAGTTGACAACAGTATATCCTAATCTCTCCCGAAGGAAACATGAGAGCCTCTTTAGGCAAATTCAAAAGAGTTCAATACATAATATAATCTTTTCAAAACAAAGGTGGAGAGATTCTAAGCAAAACACAAAGGAGAGAAAATAAAGATCTTCGCCATCTCTCAGACGACCCACAACTCACTTCTGAGCACTTGGACCTGTATCTGAAAAATAAGAGATATATACGGAATGAGAACCCCGGGCCCATGGGTTCCCAGTACGGTAAAAGTGTCAAATAAATACAATGCACTGCAATAAAAACTCACTAAGCATCCTAAACTTCTTCACCAATTATCCATCCTAGGTTCTCGCTAATCCATGAATAGGCAACTGTCATAAGGGAGTGCTAAATCTAATTCACGTTTCACATGTTTCCCAACTCGCTGACTCTTCCACGAATCAGACTCATAATCATAAGCAAAACCATCACCAGTTGTTCTATCTCAACAATTCTATATCAATACATCATACCTTCACCTGGAGCTAGTGAAACCACATCACTGCGTCTACCCAGGGAGTTCAAATTATCTCATTCAATAATCATCATCATCATGCAATCGCATCATCAATTCATCTCATCAAGAACAGCCATCAACATCCACCGACACCAGCATGAGGGGCCTCTCAGTTGTACAAACACAAGCAATATAGGCAAGTAATACACAAATATGGTACAAGTAGAACAAGTAGCACATAGTCAGGTAACATGGCATATATGATGTAGAAATCCAAAACAAACAGGCAAACCCAAACAATTCAAACATATGCAAATGATGAATGCCTGCCCTATGGCTGATGATATCATCTGTCGGTTATATAGCCAACCCGACATGTCCTGGTAGCTAACCATTGGACAGAAACACCCCTTGCGGAGCAAGTAGGTTTGAGCTACAACCCCCTTGCTACTGCCCGCTCAACCCAGAGCCAGTGAAATAATCACTACTGCGGCTACTACCCAGGTGGGTGTCTAAAAGCTCAACCTGGAGCGAGTGGATTCACCACTACTGCCGCTACTACCTAGGCGTCACAATCTCTGACCTGGAGCAAGTGGGACGAACCACAACCCTTGCTACTACCCAGGATCTCAAAACATATATTCGTTTAGTTTAAAAGCAATCATCATTGTTATCAAATCTCAAACATTAACCTGGAGCAAGTGTGATGAACCACCACTCTTACTACTACCCAGGTATCACAAATACTCATTTATTCAAAACTCCATAATTTAACTCATTTATCATAAACATCATTTTCTGTCTCATACCCGGAGCAAGTGGACAACGCCACTGCCTACTACCCGGGGTCACACATCACATTTCAACATTCTCCATTATTATCCATTTAACACATTCATTCATTAATCATAGATGCTTTTATACTCAGCTATAACCAATAATGGCTTTGCCATAACTCGGCAATAACTCAGCCATCCGGCTCATGGTTCAATCAAGAACTAGCCATTTATCAATAAATATAGCCCTTCAGCTCATGGCATACACGGTACTTCCACCGTCATCCTCCATATCTCATATAATTATCTTTGATCATCATTGATCATAACTTTTCCCCTTGCTTCACTCGCAAGTTACCACATCCCCTAGCTCCTTTCTCATTGCTAGGCATATCATAATGATTTAATACATAAGGGGTGAGATCGGAGGCTTAGAAGCATGAGATTTGGTTTTTAAAACTCAAAAATCAACTTTGGCATGAAAACAGGGCCACGCGTACGCGCACTCCACGCGCAAGCGTGGATGGCCACAAAACTCATTGACGCGCAAGCGTCATACACGCGGATGCGCAGATTGAAAAATAGCCAAACGGCGCGTATGCGTCAGCCACGCGTACGCGTGGGTGCACTTGCGCCCCAGGCACAAAACTGGCACAATTCTGGCACAACTCTCGGAAAAATGGCTGGGCATTTGGTGCAACGCATCGACGCGCCCGTGCACACCACGTGCACGCGTGGATGGTGCCTTCTTGAAGAACGACGCGTACGCGTCAAGTGCGCCTACGCGTGGAGGGTCATTCTGCTAAAAATTTTCTAAGTTAAAAGCTGCAGAATTCACAGATTCAACCCCCAATCTTCCGACGGACATAACTTTCTCATTTTAAATTGTTTTTCGCCCGTTCTTCGAACGACATGGACATCGCGGATCCAATGTCACTTTTAAACAAGTTTGGCACAAAACAGAAATCTGCAGTCCAAGTTATGTCCCGTCAAAGTATGCCCAAAAACCATATTTTCACACAAAACCACAAAGTGCCATTTTCAAAACAAGCCATTTCCATCTCTTTTCAAAATCAACCAAAACATGCCAATTTCATCCCTTTCTTTGAAATCAATCAAAATATACCAAAATCAACATCAAGCCTCCTCAACTCACACATTAACACTTTACCACAATTCACAAAACATCATCCCACCATTTTAACCCACTTCACCCAAGTGGCTCAAACTCAAACACATTTACACATCATATACTCTTCCTCATGCCAAATTTCAACAACACTATTTCCAATCAACCATCATTATACATAATCAATATCATACTCACTATCACGTGGTTTCACCCAAAAATCAATCTTAATCATTTCTCAAGCATATATCACAACATACGTACCTCTAATGCATCATCATACCATCAAGCTAAGGCATCAATAATCATAATCACATATATGACCACATAATATATCTCAACCAAAACCAAACATACCTCATCTACATAATTTCACCCAAAATTACCAAATTCCATACTCTAACTCCCCAAACCTTATTATTCAATAACCAACCCAATCATTCATATATTCATTATCTGAAATTTATCCAATCACTTGTGTCATCATATAATGCACACGTCAACTTACCTTCCTTACCTCTTTCCGGCCTCCGGCCTAAAATTCACGGCCTCCGGCCCAATTTCACAATTTAAATGCATAAACCACAAATCAATACTCATTACCCAATACATCAAATTTTCAATACACCAAGCATACAAGGCCACACAATTCTCAACCCAATCATTAATTCATATTACATACCAACTATGCATATTAGCACCAACCATTTACACAATCCAAACTTAATCCTAGGGGCATCTAGCCTAGAAATTCTCATCACACCACACGGTACTTAAATGAAACTTAAACCGTACCTCTTGTAGCCAAACCAATTGAGCCTCTTCTTTGGAAGTCTTCACCAACCTTAGCTCCAAGTCTCACCAAAGCTCCTCAAGCAATACCAATCTCCCAATTGTGCACCAACATCACCAAATACACTAACATAACCAATATCACATACATACATCAACCTAGGGCTCATAAAAATGACAAATCACAAGGGTTTGAGCACTTCTTACCTCAGCCCATATGAAATTGGGATATAACCCACTTAGAATCCATGTTGGAGTATCCCTAAACACCCAAAATCACAAGATTTCAACACTAACTACCCAAAAACGTGTAACATTGGGGAATTTCGAAAACTGGGCAGAGATGAATGGAATAATCACCACAAAACTTAGATAGAATTGTAGAGGATGAGAAGAGCGATGCGTGGTCGTAAACGGCTCGTCAATCGGAGCTCCGTAGCTCAAGTTATTGTGGTTTGAAGATCAAAGAGAGTTAAGTTTTCTCTCTTCTCTTCTCTCTTCCCAAATCAGCGCCCCAACCCTTTCTTTTAGGGTAAAATGAGCTGAAATGCTCATAACTAATGTTTATATATGTTGGGTCTTGGGCCCACTTAGGCCCGGTTCACTTATTTTTGTCCGTTGGCCCAATTTTGGGCCAAAACCCTTTAAGATTAGCACTCTAAATCGCACTTTAAAAATTTCTACCTCCCCTAATTATAATTCCTCATTCCTTAATCTTATTTACTCATAATCAATTTCCTCAGCTATAGTACCAGACAGATCTTAGCCGGTACTGCCGGTCAAAATTCTACTGCGCGCTTTTACGCAGAAAACTATGTTTTTCGACTCAGAAAAATTCACTGAATCCAATATATCATATTTAAATTATCAAATTCCAATTGCCAAATCTTCCAACCATATTCGCTAGGGGTGTGCATGGTTCAGTTTTTCTATGAACTGAACTGAAACTGTACTAAACCATTTTAAATGGTTTAGAAACTGAACCAAACTGCTTTGTCACATATGAAACTGGTTCTAAACCAGTTTATAATACAGTGCACCAGTTTAAACTAGTTCATAAAAATAAAACTAGTTTTAATTAAAAAAACCAGTTTAAACTGGTTTATAGGCTAAAACTAGTTTTCACACTCTCCTCTCTCTCCCCACACTCTCTCTCTCTCCTCTCTCTCTCCCTCTCTCCCTCCCTCCTCTCTCTCTCTCTCACTCTCTCTCTCTCTTCCTCTCTCTCTCTCCTTTCCCTCTTCTGCTCTCTCTCTCTCTCTATCTCCTTCTCTCCCTCTCTCTCCTTTCTCTTTTTTTCTCTCTCTTCTTCTCTCCCTCTCTCCCCCTCCTTTATCTCTCTCCCTCCTCTCTATTTTCCTTTTCCCTCTCTCTCCCCCTTTCCCTCTTTCTCCCCTCCCTCTCTTTGTCTTCCTCTCTCTCTCTTTCTCCCTCTCTCCCTCTTCTCTCTCCCTCTCTCTTTTTTCCTCCCTTTTTTCCCTCTCTATCCCTTTCTCTCATTCTCTTTCTCCCATATCCCTCTTCCTCTATCTCTCTCTTATTTCCTCTCCCCCTTCTCTCTCTCTCTCCGTCCTCTCTCCTTCTCTATCTCCATCCTCTCTCCCCGTCCTCTCTCCCTTCTCTCTCTCTCTCTTTCAACCTCTCTCTCTCCCTTTCTCTCATTCCCCTCTTCCTCTCTTTCTCTTCTTTGCTCCCTCCCTCTCTCTCTCTTCCTCTTCTCTCTCGCTCCCCTTCTTTCTCCCCCTCCCTCTCTTTGTCTTCCTCTCTCTCTCTCTTCCTTTTCCTTTTCTCTCTCTCCCCCTCTCTCTCTTTATCTCCATCTCTCCCCCTCTTCTCTCTCTCTCTCTCTCTCTCTCTCTCTCTCTCTCTCCCTGCCCCTCTTTCTTCCCCTCCCCTTTCTTTCTCTCTCCCTTTTCTCCTTCTATCCCTTTCACTCATTTCTCTCTCTCTCCCCTATCCCTCTCTCTATCTGTCTCTCTCTCTCCCTCTCTCTCCATTTTCTCTCTCTTTCTCTTTCTCCCTCTCTCCTCTCTGTCTCTCAATTTCTCTCCCCCTCTCTCTTTCTCTCTCTCCTCCTCCTCCTTCTCTCACTCATCTTTTCCTATCTTTTCTCCTCCTCTCTTTTTTCCTCTTCTATCTCTCTCTCCTTCTCTCTCTTATTTTGGAGAAAAGAGGGGGAGAAAGAGAAGAGGGATATAGAGTGAGAAAATACTGAGAGAGAAAGAGAAAAGAGAGAAAGAAAGGAGAGAAAGAGAATAAGGAGAGAGAGAAAGGAGAAGAAATAGAGAGAAAAGGAGAGAGAGAAAGAAGGGAAGGAGAGCGACAGAAAAGGAGAGAGAAAGAAGGGAAGGAGAGAGAGGAATAGGAGAGAGAAAGAAAAAAGAGAAAAAATGAGAGAGAGAGAAAGAGGAAGAGAAAGGGGAGGGGGAGAGAGGATGGAGAGGAGAGAAACAAAAGGGAAAATAGGAAAAAGAGGAAGAGAGAGAGAGAGAGAAGGGGGAAGGGAGGGAGAGAGAGAGAGAGGAGGGGGAGAAAGAGGAGAGAGAGAGGAAGAAAGAGGGGAGGAGGAGATCGAGAGAGAAGGGAGAGGAGAGAGAGAAAATGGGGAGAGAGAGAAAATGGGGAGAGAGAGAGAGAAGAAGGAAGGGGGAGGGAGAGGGAGAGGGGAGAGAGAGAGAAAGAGATAGGAGGGGGAGAGAGAGGGGGAATGGAGGGAGAGAGAGAGAGGAAAGAGGGGAGGGGAGAGAGAGGAGGGAGAGGAGAGAGAGAAAGAGAGAGGGGAAGGAAGGGAGAGAGAGAGAGAGAAGGGAGAGAGAGGAAAAAGAGAGAGAGAGAGAGAGAGAGAGAGAGAGAGAGAGAGAAGGAGGGAGACAAAGAGGAGGGGGAGAGAGAGAAGGGAGAGAAGGAAGAAAGGGAAAAGAGAGAGAAGGGAGATAGGAGGGGGAGAAAGAGGAGAAGAAGAGAGAGAGAGGAAGAAAAAGGAGAGGGAGAGAGAGAGAGGAGGAAGAGGAGAGAGAGAAAAAAAGGGAGAGAGAGAGAGGGGAGGAGAGAGAAGGAAGGGGGAAGGAGAGGGAGAGGGGGGAGAGAGAGAGGAAAAGGAGGGAGAGGGAGAAAGAGGAAGGGAGTGAGAGAGAGAGAGAGAGAAAGGAAAGAGGGGAGGGGGAGAAAGAGAGGAGGGAGAGGAGAGAGAGAGGAAGAGAGAGGGGAAGGAAGGGAGAGGGGGAAAGGAGAGAGAGTGATGGGAAGGGAGATGGAGAGAGAGAGAGAGTGAAGGGAGAGAGAGAGAGAGAGTATGTAAAATTAATTTTGGAGTTTAAATAAAACCAGTTTTAATTTGGTTTAAAACTAAACTGAACCATAAAAACTGGTTTTTAATAAATTGGTTTTTCATACAAACTATGGTTTCAGTTCAGTTTTTTATTTAAAAAAACTGGTTTATTTAAAACAGTTTCAGTTCAGTTTCAATTCAGTTCAGTGAAACCAGTTTTTTTGCACACCCCTAATATTCACTCCTATTTAACTCATTATTTAATTAATTTCGGTTAGACCGGGTATTACACAACTTCCCTCTCTTCTAACCAACTAATTCCACTCTTGAAATCCGCCCTCTCACGAACCCTCTCCCTCTTTCCCCCTCTCGCTAGTCGTTTAACCACTGACTCCCACGGTTATGTTTATATTTCCTGTAACGACACCGGCGTCCACTTCCTCCATGCCGCGCGCACCCGCTCTCAATGTTCTTGATCTTCTTTCCCCCCTTGACATCCATAAATCTTTTAGAGAATTCTTCACCTTCGATAGAAAGATTAGTTATAGTGGTCATTACTCCCCGATTATGGCCGTTCAGGTAACCGAGCTCGCCGACGGCTTCTTCATCGGAATTTCCGTCAACCATGCCATCACTGACGGAACCTCTTTCTGGAACTTCTTCGATACATTTGCTCAGAACGTGACAGTGAGAGAAAGAATCTGTGTGTGTTGTTGTTGGGGTGTGCAGGTTAATATGAAAGAGATGGAGAAGGTTTTTATAGTTTTTAATTAGGTTTACTTAATCAGTTTCTAATTATTTAAATTTTGAATTTAAAAAATTTAAAATTAATTATTAATAATTACAATTAATTGAGTTGTTCAATTTTTGGCTGGTTACACATTTTGTTCCCTATATTTTTCCTATTAAGATATATTGAAAAAAAAAATCTTTAAGTATATATAAACTTAAAACAAGACCTTTAAAAAAAATAAAAAATGTTATGCGCACATAAAAATTAGTCACTAAATCTACTACTATGCAATTATGTATATTTATACATATTGATTCACATAGTTTTTCAACTAAATAATTATCCACTAAAATAATCAAATTTGTCATAGTAAATAGTCAAACTTATTTTCAGTAGTACAATTTTTTTTATGAAATGCTAAATATGTGTTTTTATACGCGATAACTGATTTTTTGTTTATACGTAGCATAATTACTAAAAGAAAACGAAAAACAATTATGTATACCCACGAAAGTTCATAACACTGAAAAATTAAATTACCTATAAAAAAATAAAATTACTTTTATCCATAAAAAATGAGTAACGTTCGACAAAAATACCAAACTCGTAAGGTATAGTTAGTGTAAAAGTGGAGATAATGATATTTTAAAAAATTATAGATATATATAGTATCATTTATTCCCTAATTAGAAAAGAAGATCAAAAATTTTCCTACATTTGTAATAGGTATTCGTATGACTCTTATAAAAAGGTTGTCTTTTTCTACTTTCATATTATAGTTTTCTTTATTTTCTTTCCTCTTCGAACACTTATAATTATCACCACAAAGTTAAATCCCATTACTTTGTTCGTAACTCTTTTAAACTCCCTCAAAGTTCGAAACTTTGTCTCCGCATATGAAAACAGAATTCTCTGACTCTTTCTAATGGAAACTTAGCATAATAATTGGTACTCAAATTTTTTTCACTGTCTCATTCTTATTCTTTTTTTTAATATCTTTTCTGGTATCAAAATTTTAAAATGGTTGTGCATCTTGATACAAGAAAGAAAAAATATTTTAACTATTCAAAAAACTTATTTCAAATAAATTTTTTAAATGAATTTGAACAAGATTTTAGTCTTTTTAAAAGTAATTTTAGTATTAAAATTATTTTTTGTTACCAATCTAAGTATATTTTAGCCTATATTATGATTTTAGTTTTTTTTTTCTATCATTCTCAATTTGAGATCTAAATTTTTAAACAAAAATCTCTTTAGATTGAGAACTAAATTTTTATGTAGAAAAAATTTATACTAATAATTTACGAATCAGATCTAAGAATATTTAATGTTTTAGGGTAGATTGGAGGAAGATTTTGTTTATATTTAATGTCGATCCAATTTAATTTCTGTACATTCTTATATTTAATAGAACATTTGTATTTCATGACATAAAATAAAGTAGAATAACATGTGCATTATTTGTTTAATATTATTTTCATAAACATGAATAGATGTAAAGATAAAACTAATAACATTCTATAAATAGAGTTTAAATGAGAGAAGGTTGGTTGGAGAAACGAAATTAGAAGGATCATATTTAAAAGAGACTAAAAAAATTTGATAAGTAAAAAAAGTAGCCCAACGGAGGATTTGGAGAAAGATTGCACCCAAAGGACTCAACTTTATCCAAAATCATTGTGTTGAAAAAAAATTTTCAAAATGTATGAAGTTATGGAGATGGTAAATAGTACAGGTATCAATACAAACTTTGTAAGAACCACAACTAATCAACCGGTTAATTAAGTGATTAATTGCCCAAATTAGATTCCAAAAAGTTAGAGAGAGAATTTGGGAATTTAAAGGTGATTTTTGGACTCAGTGAGTCTTTCTGAGTCAGAAAATGTGCTTTCTACGAAAAACCGTGAAAAATCACGAACCAGCAGTTGAACCGGTTGAACCGGTTCAAGTCTGCCTGGTACCGCACGAGAAAAGTAAAAACCGTCAAAAAACCTTAGAAAAACATTAGAAATGGAAAACCGGACTTTAATTTTAAAGATTTGACCCGAAGTTAGGCCAAATGGGCTAAAAACGCTAACGGGTTGGACCGGGCCCAAGTTGGACCCAAGCCCAACATATAAATACACTTAAATGAACCCATTTCAGCCACTTTCACCCTCATAACCTAAACACAACAGCAGCTGAAGTGAGGAGAGAGGTGAGAGCTTTTCACCATTGTTACTATTCACTTCAAACTTCCCAAGCTCATATCTTGAGCTACGGAGCTCCGATCGCCGCACCGTTTGCGGCTACGTGTTCCTTGTGAAGAGCTCTACAAAATCCACCCAAGAAACCCTCAAGATAATCACGAAATCTTCCCATTTCTCTCTTCAAAATTTCGGGTTTTATTAGAGTTTTGGGTTAAATGGGTTTTTGTGATTTTGGATGTTTAGGTTTGCTCTAATCCTTGCTTAGCCTTGTGAAATTATGCTTATGTTGAACCCTAGGTTGATTTGTGGTGATTTATATGTATATAGTTTGATTATTGTGGCTTTGGGAGCTTTTGGAACTTATTTGTGCTTGTTGGAGTGGATTTGAAAGCTTGGATTGTGGTTGGAAGCTTGTTGGTGCTCATTTTGAGTTTGGGTGCATAAAGGGAATCGGCCAAGGTATGGTTTTGGTTTTCTCTATGTAGTATATAATATTCATGGACACTTAGGCTAGTTGACCCTAAGATAGGATTGAATGTTGTTGGTGTATGAATGATTATGTGTAAATTGATGTTAATTGTTGGTATCCTTGGAATATTGTGATTAAGGATGATTATGGAGAATTGCTGGTGTTAATGAGTATTGATGATTAGTGTTGTTGATGAGGTTGTTGGTATTTAATGATTGATGATGAATAATGATGTTGTTGGAATTTAATGATTATACAGGTTGATGAGGGATGTATGATTTATTGTTGTTGATGAGGATTTGTTGATGTGGTTGATAATGGATGATAAATATTGATATTTTTGGTAATTAAAGGTGAGTGTTAGGATTGTTGATAAATGGTTATATTGATGTTGATAGTATGATGTTGGAGTTTGATGTTGAAATTAATAATGATGATGGTTAGTAAGGGTATTATTATGTATTTGATAGTGAGAATTGATGATTATATATGGTGGAGTGGTAAATTGGATATGGAAAATGGTAAATTCTTATATGTGATAGAATTGATGTGGTTTTGGTTGGATTGGGTTATGAAAGTTGGTAAATTGAGATTCTTGTGAGTCTTGGTAAAAGTTGACTTTTAGTGAACTTTGTCTAATCATAACTTATGCCTTGGTTTTCAAAATCTATTGAAATTAGTTTAGCATTAAAGCTTATTGAAAACTGTTCGAATCGATATAAAGTTTGTAAAAAATTGGAATTTGGTAGAGGAAGTTATGATCATTCAAAATTGGTGTTAAAAATCTGAAATTTTCCAAAGTTGCAGAATTTCATTACTTCTGATATGTGCGGGTGCACACGTCCTGTTTCTCAAAAATTTATTTGTTTTCAACTATTTTGCCTTTTCAACAAGGTTGTAAGCTTCTATAACAGCATTTTAAGACGTTTGGGCCTAGTTTTGAGTATTAGAACATGGGATATAAAT